>NC_063447.1:636234-1287752 GCF_020379485.1 Brassica napus
TTTAATTTTTTGGTCAATTTAATTTAGTAAAACTTCATAACAGTCCCTACATTGGTGGACTAAACCCACTATAACATTTTATTTGCTAGAGAAACGGAGACAAAAAAGTTCAAAACCTCTTTGAAACTTCATCATATGTTGGTGAAGGATGCAACTATGCATTAAAACAGTTATTTTCATATTTTGAAATTTTCTCAAAATCTATGGGGTAACCCCTACGAAAATATTGAATTTTCGGTAAATGCTCTATATACTGAAGCCTATGATCTTTAGTGTTGTTTTAAATTTCTAAACACATTCTACATTTGTATTAATGTATATTAAAATCTTTTCATGGTACATGGGCATCGTTTTAATTTTTGTCAATTAATTTAGTAAACCTTCATAATTCTCCCTAAATTTGTTGACTAACCACTATAAAATCGTTATTTGCTAGGGAAACGGAGACAAAAAAAGTTCCAAAACCTCTTTGAACTTCATCAATGTTGGTGAAGGATGCAGCTATGCATTAAAACAGTATTTTCATACTTTTAATTTTTCTCAAAATCTAGGTTAACCCCTACGAAAATATTGAATTTTCGGTAAATGCTCTATATACTGAAGCCTATGATCTTTAGTGTTGTTTTTAAAATTATAAACACATTCTACATTCTATTAATGTATATTAAACTATCTTTCATGGTACATGGGCATCATTTTTTTTTGTCACTTAATTAGTAAAACTTCATAACAGTCCCTAAATTGGTGGACTAACTACTATAAAATCGTTATTTTTAGAGAAAGAGACACAAAAAGTTCCAAACCTCTTTGAACTTCATTATATGTTGGTGAAGGATGCAACTATGCATTAAAATATTTTTCATACTTTTGAATTTTTCTCAAAATCTATGGGTTAAACCCCTACGAAAATATTGAATTTTCGGTAAATGCTTATATACTGAAGTCTATGATCTTTAGTGTGTTTTAAAATTTCTAAACACATTCTACATTTTATTAATGTATATTAACTCTCTTTCATGGTACATGGCATCGTTTTAATTTTTTGTCAATTAATTTAGTAAAACTTCATGACAGTCCCTAAATTGGTGGACTAACCACTATAAAATCGTTATTTGCTAGAGAAACGGAGACAACAAAAGTTCGAAACCTCTTTGAACTTCATTATATGTTGGTGAAGGATGAAACTATGCATTAAAAGAGTAATTTCATATTTGTCAATTTTTCTCAATATCTACGGGTTAACCCCAACTAAAATATTGAATTTTCGGTAAATGCTCTATTTACTGTAGCCTATGATCTTTAGTGTTGTTTTTAAATTTCTAAACACATTCTACATTTGTATTAATGTATATTAAACTCTCTTTCATGGTACATGGGCATCGTTTTAAGTTTTTGTCAATTAATTTAGTAAAACTTCATAATACTCCCTAAATTGGTGACTAACCACATAAAATCGTTATTTGCTAGAGAAACGGAGACAAAAAAGTTCCAAACCTCTTTGAACTTCATCATATGTTGGTGAAGGATGCAACTATGCATTAAAACAGTATTTCATTTTTGAATTTTTCTCAATATATATGGGTTAAATATTGAATTTTCGGTAAATGCTCTCTATACTGAAGCCTATGATCTTTAGTGTTGTTTTAAAATTTTAAACACATTCTACATTTTTTTTCATGTATATCAAACTCTCATCATGGTACATGGGCATCGTTTTATTTCTTGTCAATTAATTTACTAAAACTTCATAACAGTCCCTAAATTGGGGGACTAACCACTATAAAATAGTTATTTGCTAGAGAAAAGGGAGCAACAAAAGTTCGAAACCTCTTTGAACTTCATCATATGTTGGTGAAGGATGCAACTATGCATTAAAAAATTTTTCATACTTTTGAATTTTTCTCAAAATCTATGGGTTAACCCTACGAAAATATTGAATTTTCGGTAAATGCTCTATATACTGAAGCCTATGATCTTTAGTGTTGTTTTAAAATTTCTAAACACATTCTATATTGTATTAATGTATATTAAACCTCTTCAGTGGTACATGGGCATCATTTTAATTTTTTGTCAATTAATTAGTAAAACTTCATAACAGTCCCTAAATTGGTGGACTAACCACTATAAAATTTTATTTGCTAGAGAAACGGAGACAACTAAAGTTCAAAACCTCTTTGAACTCATCATATGTTGGTGAAGGATGCAACTATGCATTAAAACAGTATTTTCATATTTTGAATTTTCTCATTATCTATGGGTTTAACAACCCCAACGAAAATATTGAATTTTCGGTAAATGCTTTATTTACTGAAGCCTATGATCTTTAGTGTTGTTTTTAAATTTCTAAACACATTCTACATTTGTATTAATGTATATTAAACTCTCTTTCATGGTACATGGGCATCGTTTTAATATTTTGTCAATTAATTAGTAAAACCTTCATAATACTCCTAAATTGGTTGACTAACCACTATAAAATCGTTATTTGCTAGAGAAACGGAGTCAAAAAAAGTTCAAACCACTTTGAACTTCATCATATGTTTGTGAAGGATGCAACTATGCATTAAAACATTATTTTCATACTTTTAAATTTTTCTCAAATCTATGGGTTAACCCCTACGAAAATATTGAATTTTCGGTAAATGCTCTATATACTGAAGCCTATGATCTTTAGTGTTGTTTTAAATTTATAAACACATTCTACATTTCTATTAATGTATATATTAAACTATCTTTCATGGTACATGGGCATCATTTTAATTTTTGTCAATTATTTAGTAAAACTTCATAACAGTCCCTAATTGGTGGACTAACTACTATAAAAATCGTTATTTCTAGAGAAAGGGAGACAACAAAAGTTCCAAACCTCTTTGAACTTCATATATGTTGGTGAAGGATGCAGCTATGCATTAAAATATTATTTTCATACTTTGAATTTTTCTCAAAATCTATGGGTTAAACCCCTACGAAAATATTGATTTTCGGTAAATGCTCTATATACTGAAGCCTATGATCTTTAGTGTTGTTTTAAATTTCTAAACACATTCTACATTTGTATTAATGTATATTAAACTCTCTTTCGTGGTACCAGTGGCATCGTTTTAATTTTTTCTCAATTAATTTAGTAAAACTTCATGACAGTCCCTAAATTTGTGGACTAACCACTATAAAATCGTTATTTGCTAGAGAAACGGAGACAACAAAAGTTCGAAACCTCTTTGAACTTCATTATATGTTGGTGAAGGATGAAACTATGCATTAAAAGAGTAATTTCATATTTGTCAATTTTTCTCAATATCTAGGGTTAACCCCAACGAAAATATTGAATTTTCGGTAAATGCTCTATTTACTGTAGCCTATGATCTTTAGTGTTGTTTTTAAATTTCTAAACACATTCTACATTTGTATTAATGTATATTAAACTCTCTTTCATGGTACATGGGCATCGTTTTAATTTTTTGTCAATTAATTTAGTAAAACTTCATAATACTCCCTAAATTGGTTGACTAACCACTATAAAATCGTTATTTGCTAGAGAAACGGAGACAAAATAGTTCCAACCTCTTTGAACTTCATCATATGTGGTGAAGGATGCAACTATGCATTAAAACAGTATTTTCATAGTTTTGAATTTTTCTCAATATATATGGGTTAAAATATTGAATTTTCGGTAAATATTCTCTATACTGAAGCCTATGATCTATAGTGTTGTTTTAAAAATTTTAAACACATTCTACATTTTTTTTCATGTATATCAAACTCTCATTCATGGTACATGGGCATCGTTTTATTTCTTGGTCAATTAATTTACTAAAACTTCATAACAGTCCCTAAATTGGTGGACTAACCACTATAAAATAGTTATTTGCTAGAGAAAGGGAGGCAACAAAAGTTCGAAACCTCTTTGAACTTCATCATATGTTGGTGAAGGATGCAACTATGCATTAAAACATTATTTTCATACTTTGATTTTTCTCAAAATCTATGGGTTAACCCCTACGAAAATATTTAATTTTCGGTAAATGCTCTATATACTGAAGCCTATGATCTTTAGTGTTGTTTTAAATTTCTAAACACATTCTCATTTGTATTAATGTATATTAACCTCTTCAGTGGTACATGGGCATCATTTTAATTTTTTGTCAATTAATTTAGTAAAACTTCATAACAGTCCCTAAATTTGGGACTAACCACTATAAAATCGTTATTTGCTAGAGAAACGGAGACAAACTAAAGTTCAAAACCTCTTTGAACTTCATCATATGTTGGTGAAGGATGCAACTATGCATTAAAACAGTATTTTCATATTTGAAATTTTTTCAATATCTATGGGTACCAACCCTACGAAAATATTGAATTTTCGGTAAATGCTCTATTTACTGAAGCCTATGATCTTTAGTGTGTTTTTTAAATTTCTAAACACATTCTACATTTGTATTAATGTATATTAAAACCCTCTTCATGGTACATGGGCATCATTTTAATTTTTTGTCAATTAATTTAATAAAACTTCATAACATCCCTAAATTGGTGGACTAACCACTATAAAATTTATTTGCTAGAGAAACGGAGACAACAAAAGTTCAAAACCTCTTGAACTTCATCATATGTTGGTGAAGGATGCAACTATGCATTAAAACATATTTTCATATTTTTGAAATTTTCTCAAAATCTATGGGTTAACCCCTACGAAAATATTGAATTTTCGGTAAATGCTCTATTTACTGAAGCCTATGATCTTTAGTGTTGTTTTTAAATTTCTAAACACATTCTACATTTGTATTAATGTATATTAAAATCTCTTTCATGGTACATGGGCATCGTTTTAATTTTTGTCATTAATTTAGTAAACCTCATCATAATACCCGAATTGGTTGACTAACCACTATAAAATCGTTATTTGCTAGAGAAACGGAGTCAAAAAAGTTTCAAACCACTTTGAACTTCATCATATGTTGTGAAGGATGCAGCTATGCATTAAAACATTATTTTCATACTTTTAAATTTTTCTCAAAATCTATGGGTAACCCCTACGAAAATATTGAATTTTCGGTAAATGCTCTATATACTGAAGCCTATGATCTTTCGTGTTGTTTTAAATTTATAAACACATTCTACATTTGTATTAATGTATATTAAACATCTTTCATGGTACATGGGCATCATTTTAGTTTTTTTGTCACTTAATTTAGTAAAACTTCATAACAGTCCCTAAGTTGGTGGACTAACTACTATAAATCGTTATTTTCTAGAGAAAGGGAGACAACAAAAGTTCCAAACCTCTTTGAACTTCATTATATGTTGGTGAAGGATGCAGCTATTCATTAAAATATTATTTTCATACTTTTGAATTTTTTCTCAAATCTATGGGTTAAACCCCTACGAAAATATTGAATTTTCGGTAAATGCTCTATATACTGAAGTCTATGATCTTTAGTGTTGTTTTAAAATTTCTAAACACATTCTACATTTGTATTAATGTATATTAAGCTCTCTTTCGTGGTACAAGTGCATCATTTTAATTTTTTCTCAATTAATTTAGTAAAACTTCATGACAGTCCCTAAATTTGTGGACTAACCAGTATAAAATCGTTATTTGCTAGAGAAACGGAGACAACAAAAGTTCGAAACCTCTTTGAACTTCATTATATGTTGGTGAAGGATGAAACTATGCATTAAAAGAGTAATTTCATATTTGTCAATTTTTCTCAATATCTACGGGTTAACCCCAACTAAAATATTGAATTTTCGGTAAATGCTCTATTTACTGTAGCCTATGATCTTTAGTGTTGTTTTTAAATTTCTAAACACATTCTACATTTGTATTAATGTATATTAAACTCTCTTTCATGGTACATGGGCATCGTTTTAAGTTTTTGTCAATTAATTTAGTAAAACTTCATAATACTCCCTAAATTGGTTGACAAACCACAATAAAATCGTTATTTGCTAGAGAAACGGAGACAAAAATAGTTCCAAACCTCTTTGAAGTTCATCATATGTTGGTGAAGGATGCAACTATGCATTAAAACAGTATTTTCATATTTTTGAATTTTTCTCAATATATATGGGTTAAAATATTGAATTTTCGGTAAATATTCTCTATACTGAAGCCTATGATCTATAGTGTTGTTTTAAAAATTTTAAACACATTCTACATTTTTTTCATGTATATCAAACTCTCATTCATGGTACATGGGCATCGTTTTATTTCTTGGTCAATTAATTTACTAAAACTTCATAACAGTCCCTAAATTGGTGGACTAACCACTATAAAATCGTTATTTGCTAGAGAAAGGGAGGCAACAAAAGTTCGAAACCTCTTTGAACTTCATCATATGTTGGTGAAGGATGCAACTATGCATTAAAACATTATTTTCATACTTTTGAATTTTTCTCAAAATCTATGGGTTAACCCCTACGAAAATATTGAATTTTCGGTAAATGCTCTATATACTGAAGCCTATGATCTTTAGTGTTGTTTTAAAATTTCTAAACACATTCTATATTTGTATTAATGTATATTAAACCCTCTTCAGTGGTACATGGGCATCATTTTAATTTTTTGTCAATTAATTTAATAAAACTTCATAACAGTCCCTAAATTGGTGGACTAACCACTATAAAATTTTTATTTGCTAGAGAAACGGAGACAACTAAAGTTCAAAACCTCTTTGAACTTCATCATATGTTGGTGAAGGATGCAACTATGCATTAAAACAGTATTTTCATATTTTTGAAATTTTCTCATTATCTATGGGTTTAACAACCCCTACGAAAATATTGAATTTTCGGTAAATGCTTTATTTACTGAAGCCTATGATCTTTAGTGTTGTTTTTAAATTTCTAAACACATTCTACATTTGTATTAATGTATATTAAAATCTCTTTCATGGTACATGGGCATCGTTTTAATTTTTTGTCAATTAATTTAGTAAACCTTCATAATACTACCGAAATTGGTTGACTAACCACTATAAAATCGTTATTTGCTAGAGAAACGGAGTCAAAAAAAGTTTCAAACCACTTTGAACTTCATCATATGTTTGTGAAGGATGCAGCTATGCATTAAAACATTATTTTCATACTTTTAAATTTTTCTCAAAATCTATGGGTTAACCCCTACGAAAATATTGAATTTTCGGTAAATGCTCTATATACTGAAGCCTATGATCTTTCGTGTTGTTTTTAAATTTATAAACACATTCTACATTTCTATTAATGTATATTAAACTATCTTTCATGGTACATGGGCATCATTTTAGTTTTTTGTCACTTAATTTAGTAAAACTTCATAACAGTCCCTAAGTTGGTGGACTAACTACTATAAAATCGTTATTTTCTAGAGAAAGGGAGACAACAAAAGTTCCAAACCTCTTTGAACTTCATTATATGTTGGTGAAGGATGCAGCTATGCATTAAAATATTATTTTCATACTTTTGAATTTTTCTCAAAATCTATGGGTTAAACCCCTACGAAAATATTGAATTTTCGGTAAATGCTCTATATACTGAAGTCTATGATCTTTAGTGTTGTTTTAAAATTTCTAAACACATTCTACATTTGTATTAATGTATATTAAGCTCTCTTTCGTGGTACAAGTGCATCGTTTTAATTTTTTCTCAATTAATTTAGTAAAACTTCATGACAGTCCCTAAATTTGTGGACTAACCAGTATAAAATCGTTATTTGCTAGAGAAACGGAGACAACAAAAGTTCGAAACCTCTTTGAACTTCATTATATGTTGGTGAAGGATGAAACTATGCATTAAAAGAGTAATTTCATATTTGTCAATTTTTCTCAATATCTACGGGTTAACCCCAACTAAAATATTGAATTTTCGGTAAATGCTCTATTTACTGTAGCCTATGATCTTTAGTGTTGTTTTAAAATTTCTAGACACATTCTACATTTGTTTTCATGTATATCAAACTCTCATTCATGGTACATGGGCATCGTTTTCTTTCTTGGTCAATTAATTTACTAAAACTTCATAACAGTCCCTAAATTGGTGGACTAACCACTATAAAATCGTTATTTGCTAGAGAAAGGGAGGCAACAAAAGTTCGAAACCTCTTTGAACTTCATCATATGTTGGTGAAGGATGCAACTATGCATTAAAACATTATTTTCATACTTTTGAATTTTTCTCAAAATCTATGGGTTAACCCCTACGAAAATATTGAATTTTCGGTAAATGCTCTATATACTGAAGCCTATGATCTTTAGTGTTGTTTTAAAATTTCTAAACACATTCTATATTTGTATTAATGAATATTAAACCCTCTTCAGTGGTACATGGGCATCATTTTAATTTTTTGTCAATTAATTTAGTAAAACTTCATAACAGTCCCTAAATTGGTGGACTAACCACTATAAAATTGTTATTTGCTAGAGAAACGGAGACAACTAAAGTTCCAAACCTCTTTGAACTTCATCATATGTTGGTGAAGGATGCAACTATGCATTAAAACAGTATTTTCATATTTTTGAAAATTTCTCATTATCTATGGGTTTAACAACCCCTACGAAAATATTGAATTTTCGGTAAATGCTTTATTTACTGAAGCCTATGATCTTTAGTGTTGTTTTTAAATTTCTAAACACATTCTACATTTGTATTAATGTATATTAAAATCTCTTTCATGGTACATGGGCATCGTTTTAATATTTTGTCAATTAATTTAGTAAACCTTCATAATACTACCGAAATTGGTTGACTAACCACTATAAAATCGTTATTTGCTAGAGAAACGGAGTCAAAAAAAGTTTCAAACCACTTTGAACTTCATCATATGTTTGTGAAGGATGCAGCTATGCATTAAAACATTGTATTCATACTTTTAAATTTTTTTCAAAATCTATGGGTTAACCCCTACGAAAATATTGAATTTTCGGTAAATGCTCTATATACTGAAGCCTATGATCTTTAGTGTTGTTTTTAAATTTATAAACACATTCCACATTTCTATTAATGTATATTAAACTATCTTTCATGGTACATGGGCATCATTTTAATTTCTTGTCACTTAATTTAGTAAAACTTCATAACAGTCCCTAAGTTGGTGGACTAACCACTATAAAATCGTTATTTGCTAGAGAAAGGGAGACAACAAAAGTTTCAAACCTCTTTGAACTTCATTTTATGTTGGTGAAGGATGCAACTATGCATTAAAACATTATTTTCATACTTCTGAATTTTTCTCAAAATCTATGGGTTAACCCCTACGAAAATATTGAATTTTTGGTAAATGCTCTATAAACAGAAGCCTATGATCTTTAGTGTTGTTTTAAAAGTTCTAAAAACATTCTAAATTTTTGTTAATGTATATTAAACTCTTTTTCATGGTACATGGGCATCATTTTAATTTTTTTGTCAATTGATTAAGTAAAACTTCATAACAATCCCTAAATTGGTGGACAAACCACTATATAATCGTTATTTGATCTTCATCATATGCTGGTGAAGGATGAAACTATGCATTAAAACAATATTTTCATACTTTTGAATATTTCTCAAAATCTAGGGGTTAAAATATTGAATTTTCGGCAAATGTTCTATATACTGAAGCCTATGATCTTTAGTGTTGTTTTAAAATTTCTAAACACATTCTACATTTGTATTAATATATATTAAAATCTCTTTCGTTGTACATGGGCATCGTTTTAATTTTTTGTCAATTAATTTAGTAAAACTTCATAACAGTCCCTAAATTTGTGGACTAACCACTATAAAATCGTTATTTGCTAGAGAAAGGGAGACAACAATAGTTCGAAACCTCTTTGAACTTCATCATATGTTGGTGAAGGATGCAGCTATGCATTAATACATTATTTTCATACTTTTGAATTTTTCTCAAAATCTATGGGTTAACACCCCTACGGAAATATTGAATTTTCGGTAAATGCTCTATATACTGAAGCCTATGATCTTTAGTGTTGTTTTAAAAGTTCTATACACATTCTAAATTTGTGTTAATGTATATTAAACTCTTTTTCATGGTACATGGGCATCATTTTAATTTTTTGTCAATTGATTAAGTAAAATTCATAACAGTCCCTAAATTGGTTGACTAACCACTATAAAATCGTTATTTGCTAGAGTAAGGGAGACAACAAAAGTTCGAAACCTATTTGAACTTCATCATATGTTGGTGAAGGATGAAACTATGTATTAAAACAATATTTTCATACTTTTGAATTTTTCTCAAAATCTAGGGGTTAAAATATTGAATTTTTGGTAAATGTTCTATATACTGAAGCCTATGATCTTTAGTGTTGTTTTAAAATTTCTAAACACATTCTACATTTGTTTTCATGTATATCAAACCCTCATTCATGGTACATGGGCACAGTTTTATTTTTTTGCAATTAATTTTCTAAAACATCATAACAGTCCCTAAATTGGTGGACTAACCACTATAAAATCGTTATTTGCTAGAGAAAAGGACACAACAAAAATTCCAAACCTCTTTGAGCTTCATAATATGTTGGTGAAGGATGCAACTATGCATTAAAACAGTATTTTCATATTTTTGAATTTTTCTCAAAATCTATGTATTAACCCCTCCGAAAATATTGAATTTTCGGTAAATGCTGGAATAACCACTATAAAATCGTTATTTACTAGAGAAAGGGAGACAACAAAAGTTTTAAACCTCTTTGAACTTCATCATATGTTGGTGAAGGATGCAACTATGCATTAAAACATTATTTTTATACTTTTGAATTTTTCTCAAAATCTATGGGTTAACCCCCTACGAAAATATTGAATTTTCGGTAAATGCTCTATATACTGAAGCCTATGATCTTTAGTGTTATTTAAAAAGTTCTAAACACATTCAAAATTTGTATTAATACATATTAAACTCTCTTTCATGGTACATGGGCATCATTTTAATTTTTTTTCAATTAATTAAGTAAATCTTCATAACAGTCCCTAAATTAGTGGACTAACCACTATAAAATCTTTATTTGCTAGAGAAAGGGAGACAACAAAAGTTCGAAACCTCTTTGAACTTCATCATATGTTGGTGAATGATGAAACTATGCATTAAAACAATATTTTTCGTACTTTTGAAATTTTCTCAAAATCTATGGGTTAAAATATTGAATTTTCGTTAAATGTTCTATATACTGAAGCCTATGATCTTTAGTGTTGTTTTAAAATTTCTAAACACATTCTACATTTGTTTTCATGTATATCAAACTCTCATTCATGGTACATGGGCATCGTTTTATTTTTTGTTAATTAATTTACTAAAACTTCGTAACAGTCCCTAAATTGGTAGACTAACCACTATAAAATCTTTATTTGCCAGAGAAAGGGAGGCAACAAAAATTCTAAACCTCTTTGAACTTCATCATATGTTGGTGAAGGATGCAACTATGCATTAAAACATTATTTTTGTATTTTTGAATTTTTCTCAAAATCTATGGGTTAACAACCCCTACGAAAATATTGAATTTTCGGTAAATGCTCTATATACTGAAGCCTATGATCTTTAGTGTTGTTTTAAAAGTTCTAAAAACATTCTATATTTTTGTTAATGTATATTAAACTCTTTTTCATGGTACAAGGGCATCATTTTAATTTTTTGTCCATTGATTAAGTAAAACTTCATAACAGTCCCTAAATTGGTGGACTAACCACTATAAAATCGTTATTTGTTAGAGTAAGGGAGACAACAAAAGTTCGAAACCTCTTTGAACTTCATCATATGTTGGTGAAGGATGAAACTATGCATTAAAACAATATTTTCATACTTTTGAATTTTTCTCAAAATCTAGGGGTTAAAATATTGAATTTTGGTAAATGTTCTATATACTGAAGCCTATGATCTTTAGTGTTGTTTTAAAATTTCTAAACACATTCTACATTTGTTTTCATGTATATCAAACTCTCATTCATGGTACATGGGCATCGTTTTACTTCTTTGTCAATTAATTTACTAAAACTACATAACAGTCCCTAAATTGGTGGACTAACCACTATAAAATCGTTATTTGCTAGAGAAAGGGAGGCAACAAAAGTTCGAAACCTCTTTGAACTTCATCATATGTTGGTGAAGGATGCAACTATGCATTAAAACATTATTTTCATACTTTTGAATTTTTCTCAAAATCTATGGGTTAACCCCTAAGAAAATATTGAATTTTCGGTAAATGCTTTATATACTGAAGCCTATGATCTTTAGTGTTGTTTAAAAAGTTCTAAACACATTCTAAATTTGTATTAATGCATATTAATCTCTTTTTCATTGTACATGGGCATCATTTTAAAATTTTTTTCAATTAATTAAGTAAAACTTCATAATAGTCCCTAAATTGGTGAACCAACCACTATAAAATCGTTATTTGCTAGAGAAAGGGAGACAACAAAAGTTCGAAACCTCTTTGAACTTCATCATATGTTGGTGAAGGATGAAACTATGCATTAAAACAATATTTTCATACTTTTGAATTTTTCTCAAAATCTAGGGGTTAAAATATTGAATTTTGGTAAATGTTCTATATACTGAAGCCTATGATCTTTAGTGTTGTTTTAAAATTTCTAAACACATACTACATTTGTTTTCATGTATATCAAACTCTCATTCATGATACATGGGCTTCGTTTTATTTTTTTGTCAATTAATTTACTAAAACTTCATAACGGTCCCTAAATTGGTGGATTAACCACCATAAAATCGTTATTTGCTAAAGAAACGGACACAACAAAAATACCAAACCTCTTTGAACTTCATAATATGTTGGTGAAGGATGCAACTATGCATTAAAACAGTATTTTTCATATTTTTGAATTTTTCTCAGAATCTACGGGTTAACCCCCCTACGAAAATATTGAATTTTTGGTAAATGCTCTATATACTGAAGCCTATGATCTTTAGTGTTGTTTTAAAATTTCTAAATACATTCTAAATTTTTATTAATGTACATTAAACTCTCTTTCATGGTACATGGGCATCGTTTTAATTTTTGTCAATTAATTTACTAAAACTTCATAATGGTCCCTAAATTGGTGGACTACTCATTATAAAATCAGTATTTGCTAGAGAAACGGACACAACAAAAATTTCAAACCTATTTGAACTTCATCGTATATTGGTGAAGGATGCAACTATGCATTAAAACAGTATTTCATATTTTTGAATTTTTCTCAAAATCTACGGGTTAACCCCTACAAAAATATTGAATTTTCGGTAAATGTTCTATATACTGAAGCCTAGAATCTTTAGTGTTGTTTAAAATTTCTAAACACATTGTAATTTTGTATTAATTTATATTAAACTCTATTTCATGGTACATGGGCATTGTTTTAATTTTTTGTCAATTAATTTACTAATACTTCATAACGGTCCCTAAATTGGTGGACTGATCACTATGCATTAAAACAATATTTTCATACTCTTGAATTTTTCTCAAAATCTACGGGTTAAAATATTGAATTTTCGGTAAATGTTCTATATACTTAAGCCTATGATTTTTAGTGTTGTTTTAAAATTTCTAAACACATTCTACAATTGTTTTCATGTATATCAAACTCTCATTCATGGTACATGGGCATCGTTTTACTTCTTTGTCAATTAATTTACTAAAACTACATAACAGTCCCTAAATTGGTGGACTAACCACTATAAAATCGTTATTTGCTAGAGAAAGGGAGGCAACAAAAGTTCGAAACCTCTTTGAACTTCATCATATGTTGGTGAAGGATGCAACTATGCATTAAAACATTATTTTCATACTTTTGAATTTTTCTCAAAATCTATGGGTTAACCCCTAAGAAAATATTGAATTTTCGGTAAATGCTTTATATACTGAAGCCTATGATCTTTAGTGTTGTTTAAAAAGTTCTAAACACATTCTAAATTTGTATTAATGCATATTAATCTCTTTTTCATTGTACATGGGCATCATTTTAAAAAATTTTTCAATTAATTAAGTAAAACTTCATAATAGTCCCTAAATTGGTGAACCAACCACTATAAAATCGTTATTTGCTAGAGAAAGGGAGACAACAAAATTTCGAAACCTCTTTGAACTTCATCATATGTTGGTGAAGGATGAAACTATGCATTAAAACAATATTTTCATACTTTTGATTTTTTTCTCAAAATCTATGGGTTATAATATTGAATTTTCGGGAAACGTTCTATATACTGAAGCCTATGATCTTTAGTGTTGTTTTAAAATTTCTAAACACATTCTACATTTGTTTTCATGTATATCAAACTCTCATTCATGTTACATGGGCATCGTTTTATGTTTTTGCCATTTAATTTACTAAAACTTCATAACAGTCCCTAAATTGGTGGACTAACCACTATAAAATCGTTATTTGCTAAAGAAAGGGAGGCAACAAAAGTTCGAAACCTCTTTGAACTTCATCATATGTTGGTGAAGGATCCAACTATGCATTAAAACATTATTTTCATACTTTTGAATTTTTCTCAAAATCTATTGGTTAACTATAACCCCTACGAAAATATTGAACTTTCGGTAAATGCTCTATATACTGAAGCCTATGATCTTTAGTGTTGTTTAAAAAGTTCTAAACACATTCTAAATTTGTATTAATGCATATTAAACTCTCTTTCATGGTACATGGGCATCATTTTATTTTATTTTTCAATTAATTAAGTATAACTTTATAACAGTCTCTAAATTGGAGGACTAACCACTATAAAATCATTATTTGCTAGAGAAACGGCGACAACAAAAGTTTGAAACCTCTTTGAACTTCATCATATGTTGGTGAAGGATGAAACTATGCATAAAAACAATATTTTCATACTTTTGAATTTTTCTCAAAATCTATGGGTTAAAATATTGAATTTTCGGTAAATGTTCTATATACTGAAGCCTATGATCTTTAGTGTTGTTTTTAAATTTCAAAACACCCTCTAAATTTGTTTTCATGTATATCATACTCACATTCATGGTATATGGCCATCGTTTTATTCTTTTGTCAATTAATTTACTAAAACTTCATAACAGTCCCTAAATTGGTGGACTAACCACTATAAAATCGTTATTTGCTAGAGAAACGGAGACAACAAAAGTTTGAAACCTCTTTTAACTTCATCATATGCTGGCGAAGGATGAAACTATGCATTAAAACATTATTTTCATACTTTTGAATTTTTCTTAAAATCTATGGGTTAACAACCCCTACGAAAATATTGAATTTTCGGTAAATGCTCTATTTACTGAAGCCTATGATCTTTAGTGTTGTTTTTAAATTTTTAAACACATTCTACATTTTTATTAATGTATATTAAACTCTCTATCGTGGTTCATGGGCATCGCTTTAATTTTTTGTCAATTAATTTAGTAAAACTTCATAAAACTCCCTAAATTGGTTGACTAACCACTATAATATTGTTATTTGCTAGAGAAAGGGAGACAACAAAAGTTCAAAACCTCTTTAAACTTCATCATATGTTGGTATAGGATGAAACTATGCATTAAAACAATATTTTCATAATTTTGAATTTTTCTCGAAATCGATGGGTTTAAATATTGAATTTTCGGTAAATGTTCTATATACTGAAGCCTATAATCTTTAGTGTTGTTTTAAAATTTCTAAACACATTCTACATTTGTTTTCATGTATATCAAACTCTCATTCATGGTACATGGGCATCGTTTTATTTTTTGTCAATTAATTTACTAAAACTTCGTAACAGTCCCTAAATTGGTGGACTAACCACTATAAAATCGTTATTTGCTAAAGAAAGGGAGGCAACAAAAGTTTGAAACCTCTTTGAACTTCATCATATGTTGGTGAAGGATGCAACTATGCATTAAAACATTATTTTTATACTTTTGGATTTTTCTCAAAATCATTAACCCCTACGAAAATATTGAATTTTCGGTAAATGCTCTATATACTGAAGCCTATGATCTTTAGTGTTGTTTAAAAAGTTCGAAACACATTCTAAATTTGTAGTAATGCATATTAAACTCTCTTTCATGGTACATGGGCCACATTTTAATTTTTTTCAATTAATTAAGTAAAACTTCATAACAGTCCCTAAATTGGTGGACCAACCACTATAAAATCGTTATTTGCTAGAGAAAGGGAGACAACAAAAGTTCGAAACCTCTTTGAAATTCATCATATGTTGGTGAAGGATGAAACTATGCATTAAAAAAATATTTTCATACTTTTGAATTTTTCTCAAAATCTATGGGTTTAAATATTGAATTTTCGGTAAATGCTCTATATACTGAAGCCTATGATCTTTAGTGTTGTTTAAAAAGTTCGAAACACATTCTAAATTTGTATTAATGCATATTAAACTCTCTTTCATGGTACATGGGCATCATTTTAATTTTTGTTTCAATTAATTGAGTAAAACTTCGTAACAGTCCCTAAATTGGTGGACTAACCACTATAAAATCGTTATTTGCTAGAGAAAGGGAGACAACAAAAGTTCGAAACCTCTTTGAACTTCATCATATGTTGGTGGATGATGAAACTATGCATTAAAACAATATTTTCATACTTTTGAATTTTTCTCAAAATTTATGGGTTAAAATATTGAATTTTCGGTAAATGCTCTATATACTGAAGCCTATGATCTTTAGTGTTGTTTAAAAAGTTCGAAACACATTCTAAATTTGTATTAATGCATATTAAACTCTCTTTCATGGTACATGGGCATCATTTTAATTTTTTTTCAATTAGTTATGTAAAACTTTATAACAGTCCCTAAATTGGAGGACTAACCACTATAAAATCGTTATTTGCTAGAAAATGGAAGACAACAAAAGTTCGAAACCTCTTTGAACTTCATCATATGTTGGTGAATGATGAAACTATGCTTTAAAACAATATTTTCATACTTTTGAATTTTTCTCAAAATCTATGGGATAAAATATTGAATTTTTGGTAAATGTTCTATATACTGAAGCCTATGATCTTTAGTGTTGTTTTTAAATTTCAAAACACGTTCTACAATTTTTTTCATGTATATTAAACTCTCTTTCGTGGTACATGGGCATCGTTTTAATTTTTTGTCAATTAATTTAGTAAATTTTCATAACAGTCCCTAAATTGGTGGACTAACCAATATAAAATCGTTATTTGCTAGAGAAAGGGAGGCAACAAAAGTTTGAAACCTCTTTGAACTTTGTCATATGTTGGTGAAGGATGTAACTATGTATTAAAACATTATTTTCATACTTTTGAATTTTTCTCAAAATCTACGGGTTAACAACCCTACGAAAATATTGAATTTTCGGTAAATGTTCTATATACTGAAGCATGTGATCTTTAGTGTTGTTTTTAAATTTCTAAACACATTCTACATTTGTATTAATGTATATTAAACTCTCTTTCATGGTACATGGGCTTCGTTTTAATTTTTTGCGTATTAATTTAGTAAAACTTCATAATACTCCCTAAATTGGTTGACTAACCACTATAAAATTGTTATTTGCTAGATAAACGGAGACAACAAAAGTTCCAAACGTATGTTGGTGAAGGATGCAACTATGCAATAAAACAGTATTTTCATATTTTTAAATTTTTCTGAATATCTATGGGTTACCCCTACGAAAATATTGAATTTTCAATAAATGCTCTATTTACTGAAGCCTATGATCTTTAGTATTGTTTTTAAATTTCTAAACACATTCTACATTTGTATTAATGTATATTAAACTCTCTTTCATGGTACATGGGCATCGTTTCAACTTTTTGTCAATTAATTTAGTAAAACTTCTTAATACTCCCTAAATTGGTTGATTAACCACTATAAAATCGTTATTTGCTAGAGAAACGGAGACAAAAAAAGTTTCAAACATCTTTTAACTTCATCATATATTGGTGAAGGATGCAACTATGCAATAAAACAGTATTTTCATATTTTTGAATTTTTCTCAAAATCTCCCTACGAAAATATTGAATTTTCGGTAAATGCTCTATATACTGAAGCCTATGATCTTTAGTGTTGTTTTTAAATTTCTAAACACATTCTAATTTGTATTAATGTATATTAAACTCTCTTTCATGGTACATGGGCATCGTTTTAACTTTCTGTCAATTAATTTAGTAAAACTTCTTAATACTCCTTAAATTGGTTGACTAACCACTATAAAATCGTTATTTGCTAGAGAAACGGAGACAAAAAAAGTTTCAAACATCTTTGAACTTCATCATATATTGGTGAAGGATGCAACTATGCATTAAAACAGTATTTTCATATTTTTGAATTTTTCTCAATATCTATGGGTTAACCCCCCCTACGAAAATATTGAATTTTCGGTAAATGCTTTATATACTAAAGCCTATGATCTTTAGTGTTGTTTTAAAAGTTCTAAACACATTTTTAATTTATATTAATGTATATTAAACCCTCTTTAATGATACATGGTCATCATTTTAATTTTATTTTCAATTAATTAAGTAAAATTTCATAACAGTCCCTAAATTGGTGGACTAACTACTTATAAATCGTTATTTGCTAGAGAAAGGGAGACAACAAATGTTCGAAACCTCTTTGAACTTCATCATATGTTGGTGAAGGATGCAACTATGCATTAAAACAGTATTTTCATATTTTTGAATTTTTCTCAAAATCTCCCTACGAAAATATTGAATTTTCGGTAAATGCTCTATATACTGAAGCCTATGATCTTTAGTGTTGTTTTAAAATTTCTAAACACATTCTACATTTGTATTAATGTATATTAAACTCTCTTTCGTGGTACATGGCCATCGTCTTAAGTTTTTTGCCAGTTAATTTAGTAAAACTTCATAACAGTCCCTAAATTGGTGGAATAACCACTATAAAATCGTTATTTGCTAGAGAAAGGGAGACAACAAAATTTCGAAACCTCTTTGAACTTCATCATATGTTGGTGAAGGATGAAACTATGCATTAAAATAATATTTTCATACTTTTGAATTTTTCTCAAAATCTATGGGTTAACCCTACGAAAATATTAAATTTTCGGTAAATGCTCTATATACTGAAGCCTATGATCTTTAGTGTTGTTTTAAAATTTCTAAACACATTGTAATTTCGTACTAATGTATATTAAACTATCTTTCATGGTACATGGACATCGTTTTAATTTTTTGTCAATTAATTTACTAAAACTTCATAACAGTCCCTAAATTGGTGGATTAACCACTATAAAATCGTTATTTGCTAGAGAAACGGACACAACGAAAATTTCAAAACCTATTTGAACTTGATAATATGTTGGTGAAGGATGCAACTATGCATTAAAACAGTATTTTCATATTATTGAATTTTTCTCAAAATATATGGGTTAACCCCCTACGAAAATATTGAATTTTCGGTAAATGCTCTATTTACTGAAGCATATGATCTTTAGTGTTGTTTTTAAATTTCTAAACACATTCTACATTTGTTTTAATGTATATTAAACTCTCTTCCATGGTACATGGGCATCGTTTTAATTTTTTGTCAATTAATTTAGTAAAACTTCATAATACTCCCTAAATTGGTTGACTAACCACTATAAAATTGTTATTTGCTAGAGAAACGGAGACAACAAAAGTTTCAAACCTCTTTGAACTTCATCATATGTTGGTGAAGGATGGAACTATGCATTAAAACAGTATTTTCATATAGCTTCAGCCTTGGTAGCAGAAGCATTGGCGTTAAAAGCAGGCCTCTCGCAGGCCATCTCTTCAGGCATTAAAGATGTGATCTGTGTTTCAGATTCTAAGTGCCTTATTGACTTGATCACAGGTAACAAGACTGTGGTGAGAAAAATTCCCCTACAAAAATATTGAATATTTGGTAAATGCTTTATATACTGAAGCCGCCTAAAGAAACGGCTATAATAATTGTATATTATTTGTAGAATGGCCACTCTTGTCCATTTAAATTCAAACGTCAGGAGAGGATGCAACTATGCAATAAAAAATTGTTATAATTTTTCTCTACATCTAAAGGGTAACCCCTACGAAATTGAGTTTTCGATAAATGTTGTATATAATGAAGTTTACACTCTTTAGTGTTGTTTTAAAATTTCTAACCACATTCTATATTTGTATTAATGTATTCTAAACTCTCTTTTAGGGTACATGAGTATCGTCTCTAATTTTTTTACAGCCAATTTAATAGAACTTCATATATTGCCTAAATTAGTGGACTAACACTATGAAATCTCTGTTCTATAAGGAAACGGGCACAAAAAGATTCCAAACATCTTTGACTATCATCCTATGTCACTGCAAGATGAAACTATGCAATATAGCAACATTGTCATATTTTTGATTTTTTTCTCAAAATCTGAAGGTAAACCCTTTAGTGTTTCTTAAAAAAATTTAAATACATTCCAAATTTGTAATAATATATGATATACTCTCTTTCATGGTACATAGAGATCACTCTAATTTTTTAACAATTAATTTAATAAAACTTTATATACTGGTTAAATCACGGGACTAACCACTATAAAATATATATTCTCTAGAGAAATGGACACAACAAAGATTTCAAAACTCTTTAACCATCATCCTATTTCAGTTCAAGATGCAATTATGCAATAAAACAAGATCGTCGTATTTTTTAATTTTTGTTTTCAAAATTTGAAGGTAAACCCCCTACGAAATTGAGTTTTCGGTAAATTCCTTTCATAATACCTTTTACACTTTTAGTGTTGTTTAACAATTTATAACCACATTATACATTTGCATTAATGTATTCTAAACTTTTTTTTATGGTAGATAGACATCGCTCAAAAGTTTAACAATTAATTGAATAAAACTTTATATACTGCTTAAATCAGTGGAATAACCATTACAAAATAGCTATTCTCTAGAGAAACAGACACACAGAAAAAATTAAATCTCTTTGACCATCATCCTATGTCAGGAGAGGATGCAACTATACAATAAAAAAAAGATTGTTATAATTTTTCTTTAAATCTAAAAGGTAACCCCTATGAAATTGAGTTTTCGATAAATGCTTTAGATAATGAAGTTTAGAATCTTTAGTGTTGTTTTAAAATTTCTAACCACATTCTATATTTGTATTAATGTATTCTAAACTCTCTTTCAGGGTACATGAGTATCGTCTCTAATTTTTTTACAGCCAATTTAATAGAACTTCATATATTGCCTAAATTAGTGGACTAACACTATGAAATATCTATTCTATAAAGAAACGTGCACAAAAAGATTCCAAACATTTTTGACTATCATCCTATGTCACTGCAAGATGAAACTATGCAATATAGCAACATTGTCATATTTTTGATTTTTTTCTCAAAATCTGAAGGTAAATGCTCTATATATTGAAGTTTAGACCCTTTAGTGTTTCTTAAAAATTTCTAAATACATTCTAAATTTGTAATAATGTATGATATACTCTCTTTTATGGTAAATAGAGATCACTCTAATTTTTTAACAATTAATTTAATAAAACTTTATATACTGCTTAAATCACGGGACTAACCACTATAAAATATATATTCTCTAGAGAAATAGACACAACAAAGATTTCAAAACTCTTTAACCGTCATCATATTTCAGTTCAAGATGCAATTATGCAATAAAACAAGATCGTCTTAATTGTTAATTTTTTTTTTTCAAAATTTGAAGGTAAACCCCTACGAAATTGAGTTTTCGGTAAATTCCTTTCATAATACATTTTACACTTTTACTGTTGTTTAACAATTTATAACCACATTATAAATTTGTATTAATGTATTCTAAACTTTTTTTCATGGTACATAGACATCGCTCAAAAGTTTAACAATTAATTTAATAAAACTTTGTATACTGCTTAAATCAGTGGAATAACCATTACAAAATAGCTATTCTCTAGAGAAACAGACACACACAAAAAAAATTAAATCTCTTTGACCATCATCCTATGTCAGGAGAGGATGCAACTATGCAATAAAAAAAGATTGTTATAAGTTTTCTTTAAATCTAAAGGGTAACCCCTATGAAATTGAGTTTTCGATAAATGTTTTAGATAATGAAGTTTAGACTCTTTAGTGTTGTTTTAGAATTTCTAACCACATTCTATATTTGTATTAATGTATTCTAAACTCTCTTTCAGGGTACATGAGTATCGTCTCTAATTTTTTTACAGCCAATTTAATAGAACTTCATATATTGCCTAAATTAGTGGATTAACACTATGAAATCTCTATTCTATAAAGAAACGGGCACAAAAAGATTTCAAACATCTTTGACTATCATCCTATGTCACTGCAAGATGAAACTATGCAATATAGCAACATTGTCATATTTTTTACTTTTTCTCAAAATCTGAAGTTAAATGCTCTATATATTGAAGTTTACACCCTTTAGTGTTTCTTAAAAATTTCTAAATACATTCTAAATTTTTAATAATGTATGATATACTCTCTTTCACGGTACATAGACATCACTCTAATTTTTTAACAATTAATTTAATAAAACTTTATATACTGCTTAAATCACGGGACTAACCACTATAAAATATATATTCTCTAGAGAAATAGACACAACAAAGATTTCAAAACTCTTTAACCGTCATCATATTTCAGTTCAAGATGCAATTATGCAATAAAACAAGATCGTCTTATTTGTTAATTTTTTTTTTTCAAAATTTGAAGGTAAACCCCTACGAAATTGAGTTTTCGGTAAATTCCTTTCATAATACATTTTACACTTTTAGTGTTGTTTAACAATTTATAACCACATTATAAATTTGTATTAATATATTCTAAACTTTTTTTCATGGTACATAGACATCGCTCAAAAGTTTAACAATTAATTTAATAAAACTTTGTATACTGCTTAAATCAGTGGAATAACCATTACAAAATAGCTATTCTCTAGAGAAACAGACACACACAAAAAAATTAAATCTCTTTGACCATCATCCTATGTCAGGAGAGGATGCAACTATGCAATAAAAAAAGATTGTTATAAGTTTTCTTTAAATCTAAAGGGTAACCCCTATGAAATTGAGTTTTCGATAAATGTTTTAGATAATGAAGTTTAGACTCTTTAGTGTTGTTTTAGAATTTCTAACTACATTCTATATTTGTATTAATGTATTCTAAACTCTCTTTCAGGGTACATGAGTATCGTCTCTAATTTTTTTACAGCCAATTTAACAGAACTTCATATATTGCCTAAATTAGTAGATTAACACTATGAAATCTCTATTCTATAAAGAAACGGGCACAAAAAGATTCCAAACATCTTTGAATATCATCCTATGTCACTGCAAGATGAAACTATTCAATAAAGCAACATTGTCATATTTTTGATTTTTTTCTCAAAATCTGACGGTAAATGCTCTATATATTGAAGTTTACACCCTTTAGTGTTTCTTAAAAATTTCTAAATACATTCTAAATTTATTAATAATGTATGATATAATCTTTTCATGGTACATAGACATCTCTCTAAGTTTTTAACAATTAATTTAATAAAACTTTATATAGTGCTTAAATCAAGGGACTAACCATATAAAATATATATTATCTAGAGAAAGGGACACAAAAAATATTTCAAAACTCTTTAACCATCATCCTATTTCAGTTCAAGATGCAATTATGCAATAAAACAAGATCGTCATATTTTTAATTTTTTTTTGCAAAATTTGAAGTTTAACCCATATGAAATTGAGTTTTCGGTAAATTCCTTTCATAATACATTTTACACTTTTTAGTGTTGTTTAAAAATTTATAACCACATTATACATTTGTATTAATGTATTCTAAACTTTTTTTTATGGTACGTAGACATCGCTCAAAATTTTAACAATTAATTTAATAAACTTTGTATACTGCTTAAATCAGTGGAATAACCACTACAAAATATATATTCTCTAGAGAAACAGACACAAAAAAAAATTTGAATCTCTTTGACCATCATCCTATGTCAGGAGAGGATGCAACTATGCAATAAAAAAAAGATTGTTATATTTTTTCTTTAAATCTAAAGGGTAACCCCTACGAAATTGAGTTTTCGATAAATGTTGTATATAATGAAGTTTACACTCTTTAGTGTTGCTTTAAAATTTCTAACCACATTCTATATTTGTATTAATGTATTCTAAACTCTATTTCAGGGTACATGAATATCGTCTCTAATTGTTTTACAGCCAATTTAATAGAACTTCATATATTGCCTAAATTAGTGGACTAACACTATGAAATCTCTGTGTTTCAAAAAAAAAAAAAACACTATGAAATCTCTATTCTATAAATAAACAGGCACAAAAGGATTCCAAATATCTTTGACTATCATCCTATGTCACTGCAAGATGAAACTATGCAGTAAAGTTTTTTCGGCAAATGCTCTATATATTGAAGTTTAAACACTTTAGTGTTGCTTAAAATTTTCTATCTACATTTTAAATTTGTAATAATATATGATTAACTATCTTTCATGGTACATAGACCTCACCCTAATTTCTTAACAATTATTATAATAAAACTTTATATACTGCTTAAATTAGAGGACTAACCACTATAAAATATATATTCTCTAGAGAAATGGACACAAAAAAAATTTCAGAACTCTTTGACCATCATCTTATGTCAGTGCAGGATGCAACAATGCAATAAAAGAGATTGTTATATTTTTTCTCTAAATCTAAAAGTTAACCCCTACGAAATTGAGTTTTCAATAAATGCTCTATATAATGAAGTTTACACTCATTAGTGTTATTTAAAAATTTCTAACTACATTCTACATTTGTATTAATGTATTCTAAACTTTCTTTCATAGTACATGAGTATCGTCTCTGATTTGTTTACAGTTAATTTAATAAAAATTCATATATTGGCTAAATTAGTGGACTAGCCACAATGAAATCTCTTTCTCTAGAGAAAAAGACACAAAAAATTCCAAACTTTTTTGAAAATCATTCTATGCCAGTGCAGGAAGCAACTATGCAATAAAGCAAGATTTTCATATTTTTTATTTTTTTCTCAAAATCTAAAGGTTAACCCCTACAAAATTAAGTTTTTAGGTAAGTGCTCTTTTTATTGATGTTTACATTCTTTAGTGTTGCTTAAAATTTTCTAGTCACATTCCACATTTGTAATAATGCATGCTAAATCTCTTTCATGGTACATAGACATCGCACTAATTTTTTTAATAATTAATTTAATAAAAATATATATACTGTTTAAATCATTGGACTAACCACTATAAATATCCTTTCCCTAGAGAAATGGACATAAAAAAAATATTTTAAACCTTTTTGACCATCATCATATGTCAATGCCAGTGCAGGATGCAATTATGCAATAAAACAAGATTGTCATTATTTTTTAATTTTTCTCAAAATCTGAAGGTTAACACCCATACAAAATTAGATTTTCGGTAAATACTCTATATAATGAAGTTTTCTCTATTTAGTGGTGTTTAAAAATTTCTAACCACATTATAAATTTGTATTAATGTATTATAAAATCTATTTCATGGTATATGAGTATTGTCTTTAATTTTTTAACTTAATTTAATAAAAGTACATATATTGTCTAAATCAGTGGAATAACATATAATCTATATTCTCTACAGAAACTGACAGAATAAAGATTCCAAACCTCTTTGACCATAATCATGTGTCACTTTAGGATGCAACTATTCGATAAATCAATATTTTCATATTTTTGATTTTTTATCAAAATCTGAAGGTAAGTGCTCTATATATTAAAGTTTACACTCTTTAGTATTGTCTAAACATTTCTAACCACATTATACATTATTTATGCTAAACTATATTTCATGGTAAATAGTCATCGCTCTAATATTTTAACAATTAATTTTATAAAACCTTTTTACTGCTTAAATCAGTGGACTAACCGTTATAAATATCTATTCTCCAGAGAAATGGACATAAAAAATATTTCAAAACTTTTTGACCATCATCATTTGTCAGTGCAAGATACAACTATGCAATAAAACAAGTTTGTCATATTTTTGATTTTTTTCTCAAAATCTAAAAGTTCACCCCTAAGAAATTGGGTTCTCGGTAAATTCTCTATAAATGAAGTTTACACTCTTTTTTGTTGTTTAAAATTCTCTAACCACATTCTACATCTGTCTTAATAAATTCTAAACACTATTTCATGGTACATTAGTATCCTCTTTAATTTTTAAACAATTAATTTAATAAAACTTCATATATTGCCTAAATTAATGGACTAACACTAAGAAATCTCTACTCTCTAAAGAAACGGGCACAAAAAGATTCCAAACATCTTTGACTATCATCCTATGTCAGTGCAAGATGAAACTATGCAATAAAGCAACATTTTCATATTTTTGATATTTTCTCAAAACCAGAAGGTTAACCCCTACGAAATTGAGTTTTTTCGGTAAATGCTCTATATATTGAAGTTTAAACCCTTTAATGTTTCTTAAAAGTTTCTAACTACATTCTAAATTTGTAATAATATATGATTAACTCTCTTTCATGGTACATAGACCTCACCCAAATTTCTTAACAATTATTATAATAAAACTTTATATACTGTTTAAATCAGAGGACTAACCACTATAAAATATATATTCTCTAGAGAAATGGCACAGCAAAGATTTTAAAACTCTTTGATCCTCATCTTATGTCAGTGTAGGATGCAACAATGCAATTAAAAAAGATTGTTATATTTTTTCTCTAAATCTAAAGGTTAACCCTTACGAAATTGTGTTTTCGGTAAATGCTCTATATAATGAAGTTTACACTCTTTGGTGTTGTTTAAAAATTTCTAACAACATTCTACACTTTTATTAATGTATTCTAAACTCTCTTTCATGGTACACGAGTATCGTCTCTAATTTTTTTACGGTTAATTTTATAAAACTTCATATATTGCCTAAATTAGTGGACTAACACTATGAAATCTCTATTCTATAAAGAAACGGGCACAAAAAGATTCCAAACATCTTTGACTATCATTCTATGTCATTGCAAGATGAAACTATGCAATAAAGCAACATAGTGGACTAACCACGATGAAATCTCTATTCTCTAGAGACGCAGACACAAAAAAATTCTAAACTTTTTTGAAAATCATCATATGCCAGTGCAGGATGCAACTATGCAATAAAGCAAGATTTTCATTTTTTTTTTCAAAATCTAAAAGTTAACCCCTACGAAATTAAGTTTTTTTTGTAAGTGCTCTTTATATTGATGTTTACACTCTTTAGTGTTGCTTAAAATTTTCTAGCCACATTCTAAATTTGTAATAATGTACGTTAAATCTCTTTCATGGTACATAGACATCGTTCAAATTTGTTTTAACAATTAATTTAATAAAAAACTATATATTGCTTAAATCATTGGACTACCCACTATAAATATCTATTCTCTAGAGAAACGGATAAAAAAAATATTTCAAACATTTTTGACCATTATCCTATATTAGTGCAGGATGAAATTATGCAATAAAACAAGATTTTCATAATTTTTGAACATTTCTCAAAATCTGAGGGTTAACACCCATACGAAATTTGATTTTCGGTAAATGCTCTATATAATGAAGTTTTCTATGTTTAGTGTTATTTAAAATTTCTAACCACATTATAAATTTGTACTACTTTATTATAAACTCTCTTTCATGGTACATGAGTATTGTGTTTAATTTTTTAATTGTTAATTTAAGAAGACTTCATATATTGTCTAAATAAGTGGAGTAACATGAAATCTCTATTCTCTAGAGAAAAAGACACAATAAAGATTCTAAACCTCTTTGACCATCATCAGTGCTGGATGTAACTATGCAATAAAATAAGTTTGTCATATTTTTAATATTTTCTCAAAATCTAAAGTTTAACACTCCTGCGAAATTGGGTTATCGGTAAATGCTCTACAAAATGAAGTTTACACTCTTTATTGTTGTTTAAAATTTTCTAACCACACTCTAAATTTATCTTCATATATTCTAAATTTTTTTTTCATGGTACATGAGTTTCCTCTCTAATTTTTAAACAATTAATGTAATAAAACTTTATATATTACCTAAATTAGTGGACTAACCACTATCAAATCTCTATTCTTTAAAGAAACATGCACAAAAAGATTCCAAATATCTTTGATTATCATCATATGTCAGTGCAAGATGCAACTATGCAATAAAACAATATTGTCATATTTTTATTTTTTTTCTCAAAATCTGAAGGTTAACCCCTACGAAATTGAGTTTTTCGGTAAATCTCTGTATATTAAAGTTTACACCTTTTAGTGTTGCTTAAATATTTCTAACCACATTCTAATTTTTTACTAATGTATTATAAAATCTTTTTCAAGGTACATCGACAACACTCTAATTGTTTAATAATTAATTTAATAAAACTTTATAAACTGCTTAAATCAGGGGACTACCCACTATAAAATATATATTCTCTAGAGAAATTGACACAACAAAGATTTCAAAACTTTTTAGCCATCATCCTATTTCAGTTCAGGATGCACTTATGCAATAAAACAAGATTGTCAATTTTTTTTATTTTTTTTTATTTTTATCATCCTATTTCAGTTCAGGATGCACTCCTACGAAATTGAATTTTCAGTAAATTTCTTATAAAGTGAAGTTTACATTTTTTTAGTGTTGTTTAAAAATTTTTAACTACATTATACATTTGTATTAATATATGAGTATTGTCTTTAATTTCTCCGCTCAAAAGAAATGGGTCCCACCCATTCGTATGATTCATACAAAAATCAAAGGGGGCTACGTACTGTTATAAAAGATGGAAGGTAAAGTCCACATACCAAAGTACCATTAGAGCATGATTAACCTCACCTCTTAACTGGGTTCTTAAGAGGTGGGTCTCATAATTTTTTTTTAAACCACCTCTTCTTTCTCTTCCGCAAGAGACAAGTTTGGTGGGTTCTTGTACTGTTCGCGGGCCCCACTGACACGTGGCGGTCCGCGATTGGTTCATTTTTAAATTTTTTTTTTTAAAAATAAGAACCCAAATGAGGTTTTAAGGGTTAATGGTGCTCTTATGCCTTTACAGAAGGGTATTACTTCCTTTGAAAAACCAGTGGCAATAAAAGTAATATGTCAAGGTAGATCAAGGGTAAATATTAACAATGATCCTAAATTAATAATATTGATATAACATAATTACGTTGGAGATGTTCGATGGAAACAACTAGAGACGTAAGAGCAGCATTAACGCGGGTTGTTAAGGAGATGCTTATGTGATTTTTGGTTTAAAAAAAAAGAAAATGATGTTATTAACCAAACATCGACGCTTAATTAAGCTCAGGAAACGGCGGTGCTTGCCAACACGTGTCACTCTCTCAGCACTCCGCGTTTCTTTCTCTCTCTCTCACGAAACACAAGTCGTTTGTGTTTCTCTCTCGACGACTCCACCATCTTCTCTCTAGACGAAACCAATCTCTCCGTCGACTCCACCATGATGGCTGAGTGATCAATCACGGCTGATGTCGCCTCGTGTCTCTCGATCTCCCTGAAGGCTCCGTGATCAATCGGCGCTGATGTCTCCTCGTGTCTCTCGGTCTCCTCGACGACTCCGCGACGATGATCTCTCCTGGTCTCTGTCGATCTCCTTGACGCCTCGTCGACAAAATCTACGATGATATCTCCTCGTCTCTCTCTCTCTCTCTCTCTCTCTCTCTCTCTCTCCTCGACGAATCTGCGATGAATCTCCTCTACGAAATGAAAAAGAAAGGTAAAGAGACATACGGATATGTCTCTATCTTTGTTTATGTCTCTGTCTAAAGATATGTCTCTGTGTTTGTTTCTTCAGATGGACGGACCAAGAGACGGAGGCTGGTCAAACGAGACAACAACAATGAAGCGTCTGTGATTCAGGTAAAATTTCAACATGATTTGATTGAACGTTTGATAAAAAGACTTGGTTTATATTGTAACTGAGTTGAGATAGTATGAACTGAATGGTTTCATGTCTTAATTGTTTAAGAGTTCTCAATTGAATCGGGTCTCATGATAGCGGTTCTGTTTATCACTTGTTTCATGAATGGTTCTTGTCTTTATTGTTTAAGAGTTATATTATATTGAAATAGCTTTTATCTGAATTGAATCGAGTGTCCTGAACAATGATTTGTTTCTGTGTGTTTGTCTCTCTACCTCAGTTTCTCATTGTTGTTTTGTTTTTGCTTGCCTGTCTGTGTCTTGAGCTCCATCACTGAAGCAAAACAGGAAGGATCGTCTGCAACCAGAGGAGTTTATTCCCCTGCGCAAAACAGGTAAATGTTTAAAACTTTTACTGCCATTGAAAGCTTTATGGTTAGGTAGTTAATGCGTTTGGTGTATTTGCATTGATGTTGTTAGTTAAGTTATTTAAAACTTGATGTAGTTAAATGACTTTCTTTGGTTTGAATTGCAGATAATAAATTTTTTGCTTTAGTTTGAAGTGTCTAAATGTGTGGTTGATTATGGTTGTGAAACGGTAATAAATGGGAGTTAGATATATGTCAACTCGTAAACTCTTTTAAAACTCCTTCCTTCTCATCCATCTAAAACAGATTCCTATCTGTTTTTTCTCTATTCTCTAACCTCGGAAATGGAATTTAATCCTTTTACTGAGCCTTCAAACTTTGTTGACCTGCTTAGCAGTCACAGAATGTGATCTTTGGTAATGTACCCGAGTCACAGCTTCCTTTCTTTGCTAGTCAAGACACACGATTCAAACATTGGTGAAGAGACTCAAGGCAGTCGTAAGGAGAGGAGGACGTGGTCTCCAACTGACGACATTGTGCTCATAAGCTCGTGGTTAAACACGAGCAAAGATGCAGTAGTGGGGAATGAACAGAGGTCTATTGCATTCTGGAAGCGAATTGCTGCGTACTAGAAAGCTAGTCCCAAGCTTGTTGGGTGTGAAAAGCGAGAGGCAGCTCACTGTAAGAATCGTTGGCAGAAGATAAATGACCTCGTTTGCAAGTTTTGTGGAGCTTTTGAAGCTGCGACCAGAGAGAGAACCAGTGGCCAAAATGAAACTGATGTTCTCAAACTGGCCCACGAAATCTTCTTCACCAATTATAAAAAAAATTCCCGCTTGAGCATGCTTGGAAAGAGTTGCGTAATGACCAAAAGTGGACTGAGTTGTCTACGGCTAAAGCTGAGGGAAGCTCTAAAAAGAGGAAGAGTGTGGACGTTTCTCACTCTGCAAGCTCTAAAGCAATTGATGTAGACTCTGGTGATGAAGCAACAACTCGTCCCCCTGGAGTTAAGGCATCAAAATCTCGTTCTAAGAAGCCAATTGGTGATGCAAAGGACTACGATGAGTTTCAGTCAATGTGGTCTATGAAGAAGGAGGATTTGACTATAAAGAAGGAGCTGTCTAAGATCAAGCTTCTGGAGACTCTCATTGGTAGAGAAGGACCACTCGCGGATTATGAAGAAACTTTGAAGAAGAAACTCATTAATGAGTTAGGGTATAATTAAAATAAGTCTCTGTTTGTCTTGCTTGTGTTGATTGTCTTGCTTGTCTTGCTTGTGTTGCTTAATTAAAATAAATCATGTATGCCTCTGTTTCTATTCTCTTAGTAATTTTAATCATGTATGCCTCTGTTTCTATTTAATGAGTTAAATGTTCTATAGAATGTTTACTGATTGTTGTAATGAACTTGTGTCCTACTGCAGGTGACTTGTCTAGTCTTGTAGTCTTGTGAAGTCACGGACAGTGTTGTGAAGTCACGGAGGAGGCTTCTTGTGTAGCCTTGTGAAGTCACGGACAGTAACGAGTGGAGGAGGCTTCTTGTGAAGTCACATACATGTGTAGTGTCTTGTTTGTGTAGTGTCTTGTTTGTATGCATATGTCACAGACATGTGTAGTGTCTTGTTTGTATGCATATGTCACGGACATGCTTCTCATTGTTTATCTCTTTTGTAACTCACTTGTATAAATTAGTCACGCTTCTCATTGTTATAACAAACACAAGACCATCTCCTTTCTTCTGATTGTTATACAAACACAAGACCATCTCCTCTCTCATTCTCACCAAACCATCTCCTCTCTCATTCTCACCAAACCATCTCCTCTCAGTGTTTCTTCACGAGTTCTCACCAAACCAAAATCACTAATCATATGGCTTCATCTTCTTCTCAAAACCTTTTAGATGAAGCTTTTGATGAAATCTTTGATCAACGTTTTGATCAAGCCTTCGAAAAACTTGTCATTGGTGGTGATGAAGATGTACGAGGTAGAAAAAGAAAAAAATGACTTTATATCGAAAGAAATTGGGAAGAAGGCAATGAACGTTTATGGAATGATTATTTCAGTGAAACGCCAACGTATCCTGGAAATTATTTTCGACGACGTTTTCGAATGAACAAGCCATTGTTCATGCACATTGTTGATCGACTCTCGAACGAAGTTAACTTCTTTCGCCAAAAGAGAGATGGTCTTGGAAGGCTTGGTCTCTCAACACTCCAAAAGTGTACAGCAGCTATCCGTGTCTTGGCATATGGTACTGCGGCGGATGCGGTCGACGAATACCTCCGCCTCGGTGAAACGACAACTCGGTCATGTGTGGAGAATTTTGTGGAGGGAATAATTTATTTGTTCGGAGATGAATACCTACGAAGACCAACACCGGATGATCTTCGACGTATACTTGATATAGGAGAGTATCGTGGATTTCCCAGGATGATAGGAAGCATCGATTGTATTCATTGGGAGTGGAAGAATTGTCCCACCGCTTGGAAAGGACAATATTCTCGTGGTTCGGGCAAACCAACAATCGTATGAGAGGCGGTTGCTTCATATGATCTCTGGATATGGCATGCGTTTTTCGGACCTCCAGGTACCTTAAATGATATCAATGTTCTTGATCGCTCCCCTGTTTTTGATGACATAATAAAGGGTCAAGCTCCGCAAGCTACCTTCTCGGTTAATGGAAGAGAGTATCATATGGCTTACTATCTCACCGATGGTATTTATCCGAAATGGGCAACTTTTATCCAATCTATTTCAATACCACAAGGACCGAAAGCGGTTTTATTTGCTCAACATCAAGAAGCTGTCCGAAAAGATGTCGAGCGTGCTTTTGGAGTCTTGCAAGCTCGCTTTGTCATCGTTAAAAATCCAGCACTTTTTTGGGATAAAGTCAAAAATTGGTAAGATTATGAGGGCATGTATCATACTCCATAATATGATAGTAGAGGACGAACGAGATGAATACAGTCAATTTGATCTTTCTGATTTCCAACACGGAGAAGACAATGGAAGTTTACATGTCGATCTCACGTATTCTACAGATATCCCTACAAATATCGCCAATATGATGGGTGTTCGAACTAGACTTTGTGATCGACAAATGCATGAACAACTGAAATGTGATTTGGTTGAACATGTGTGGCGTAGATTTGGAGGTGATGAAAATAACCAATGAGTTCACACGTTTTTTTCAAATTTATCTTCTTTATTGATCTAATCTTTATTTTAATGTGTTTTTAAAATCTATGTTTAAAATATTATCTTTTATTATGTCTGATGTAATAAATAAATTTTATCAAAAAATTAATATTTTTATTTTCTTAAGCACTCCATAATAAGCACCTTGCATTGGAGGATTAATCCATACAAGTTTCTTAATGAAATGCTTAAATCCTACTTAATAATAAAAAAGTGATTAAGCACCCCTAATGGGGTGCCCTGGTTAATGCTGCTCTAAGAGTTACATTAGAAACGGAACGAAAAAAATACTAATAATTGTTATGCAAATGATATACAACATAGAATAGAAATAAAACATTACAGAGAGCATAAGGCTCATTTCGATCAATTATTGGTACATAACTATCAATAACAGCACACACATACATCATGGCAATACTTTCAGATTTTCTTTGACGCCAATTTTCGGTACATCTCGTCGACTTGTGCCTGTATAATGGAACTTTAGTGGACTGAACTAGTCTATGAATTTTGTCTACAAAAATTAAGGTGAAACAAAGATAATTGGAAACCTGATAATACTTGAGAAGATTGTTCCTCTTATTCTTGAGCGTCGCAGTCACCAAGTCTCTCTCTAAGTCGAAAGATTTTATCTCCACCTTCACTGCTTTGATGTACTCAAACCTTTTTAGCTGTAGTATTTTATTTGTTCAAATCCACGACTAAGTAATGTTAGTATCTATTTATTTTAATGGAAGAATTTTGATGGAGACAAAAGATCAAAAGAATTTAAACAAACCTTGTTCTTCTCTGCCGTGGACTTCAGTTCTAAAATGATGTGTTCTTGCAACTCCGTGAGAGAACATAGTTCTTCGAATGGTTTATTTAAACCGAGATCTTTAGCCCACCGGTTCACGACTTCAGGGTTTGGAACAATCACCGCGACAAGCATTGATTTGAAGCTGTCTCCATAAACCCATATCTACGAAAACAAACAGACATCAACTAGATGAAAACCGAGGATAAAGAAACCCTAAAATGGCACGCTTGCTTGCTTCACAAGAAATCATGATCCAGAGTTGAGAAACTTACATCTTGGACAACAGAGTTTTGACCGTAGATGTTTTCCAAGTTCTCAAGAGCAACGTACTCTCCTTGAGAAAGTTTGATCAAATTCTTTTTACGATCAATTATCTTGAGCACCCCATTTGGTTGAATCTCACCTATATCTCCTGTTAAATAAAAAAAAGATCAACACACACATCAAGACCAATCAAGAAACAAGAACCAGAGCATTCTAGTTTCTCTTTCAATCATTCACATACCTGTATGGAACCATCCGTCTTTCAAGACTTCATCAGTAAGTTTAGGGTTCTTGTAATATCCAGAAAATAAACATTTTCCTCTTATACAGATCTCGCCTGCTGGATTTTCACCGAGTGGGTCGTAGCCCATTTCAGCCACCTCCTCAAGCCTTATCTCGTTGTAAACCGCCGGTATACCGACTGTCCCTAACATACACATCTCATCCGGTATACACATAGCAGTTCCTCCAAGCGTCTCCGTCAGACCTAATCCAAACAACCACATCAGCATTTACTTTCCTTGGCATGCAAGAAACCTAGAATGCATAGGCATGTAATATATATACCGTAGCCTTGGAGGACAAAGCAACAACAAGTAACTCTTAAGAACTCTTCAATCTCAGGGCTCAGAGGTGCTCCTCCAGATATTAGCAACCGGATTCGACCTCCCAATTTGTCTCTAATCTATAATAAAATTCCAAAACCGCGGAAAGTATATGTAATGACCAAAAACAAAAAAAAAATAACCAATATTTGGACTGTCTTTAACCTTTCTGAAAGCAATTAAATCAGCCATGGGTGAAGCTTTGCTATGCGAGTATCCACGATTCAACCATGAAAGCTTGCTGCATAATCATTTAGTTTTGTAATGCTACATCATTAAAGAACAGAGAAGAAATAAAAAAACAGAGAAAGTAACGTTGAAGTTGCTTACTGTTTGTAGAGAGCATTGAAGATAAATCTCCTTCTAGGGTTAAGTTCCTGAAGAGCCTTTTGAATACCCTCGTGAATTCTCTCGAACACTCTTGGAACTCCAGCTAGATAAGTTGGTTTCAATTCTTGAATGTCATCACGTAACACATTCAAATCCTACACAAAACACATCAACATATATACTCAATTATTCATTTGCTCCATAATTTGATGAATGTTTGTGTGCCTTAAGAGATTTAACTACATACTCCATGGTAATAGCCAACGGAAGCCCCTTTGCGAAAGAAGTATTCCTCATTCATACGGTCAAGAATATGAGCCAGCGGCAAGAAGGAGAGATACACATCTTCATGTGTCATCTGCTTGTATTCAAGCCACACAAAAAAAACAAAGAAATATGTCAAAACTAAACAAAAGATTAAGCAAAGGGACGACGTTTAATGGTAAATAATAAAATTTCAGCTTCTTCACATGGCGTGGGATTAATTTAGGTTTATGTTTAGGTTTAATAACCTCCCATTGTTTAGAAACGAATATAATCTACCATAAACGTACGTGCGTTAACTTTTTTTTTGTTAAAGATGATTCTTTTGTTACCTTGTCTTCGAACTGGTCCATGAAGAGATCCACCCCAACAACGAAAGTCGCCACCGCTTCGTGAGTCAAAACCACACCTTTAGGGTCACCACTCGTGCCGCTTGTGTACATTATGGTGCATGTGTTAAATGGTTTAGGTGGACTAATCTCTTCCGGTTTCTCACGTCCCTGGTCAAAGATCAAATAGTCAACAAATATATTTTAATATGTACTTTGTGAACTCTTTTTTTTTGGTCAATAGGCACCTAACTCATTTAATTCCATGCATATACAGTTATACACAATCCCAAAAAAAAAACAAATGCCGTCATATTTGGTTTAGCATGTGCATGTCATTAAATACCTCAAAGAATGGTCCGACCATAATGTAATTATAACGTAAAGATATACTATTACTATTCAGTTACAAAAAAGATATAAGATTACTATTATTAAGAAATTAAGAGAGGCCAACCATATGAAGAAAATCGAGCCAAGAGTACGTTTTGACTCCAATTTCTGAAGCCTTGATGCTATCTTCTTTGCTCACATTAGTGAAGGAAACTATAGCTTTTAGCCGTTTAGAACATATGGAATCTGGCTCAAGAAGCTAAATTTCAATAACATAAGAATAACAAAAAGTTTATTATTCAAATAGATCTATATTTTTAAATGTATATTTAACTATTATTAAATTTATTTCAAAAAGCCTAACCCCTTTAATCTTGGTGTCTTGGACGAATACAAAATCGATTTCCGCGTGATCAACGATATAATCCACGGCTCCAGAACCTTAAGAACAAATGTTTTTGTTTGAGTCACGTGTATTAGGACCAAATCGCAAAATTTTGTATGGCCACAAGAAAGCAGAATTTAACCTACCCAATGTGTCATATAGAGGTACACAGATTAGAGTGTGAGCTGCACAAGCCTAAATATTTTTACAAAGTTGGATATATGTTTATGGGGTAAGAGCTTTTGATATATACAAAATATGAGATTTAAAAAAAAAAATTGAGAGAGATGGACCTCCATTGCTATGATCCACTGAGGACAATTAATTCCATAGACTCCCACTCGACACCCCTACATATATGCATAAACCAAATTATTTCAATACATAAATTAGATATATATTTAATAATATATTTACAGGCTCAGCTCCGAGAGCACGTAATGCAGAGCCAATCTGCAGAACTTCTTCATATGCTTCCTTGTACGTTTTCCACACATACGGTCCAACCTAATTGATCCGTAAACATATACGTATAAAACAGTGTGTACACATAACTTTTTTATCAAGTATTTCGTTGTAGTATATATTTTTAAAAATCACCTTCTTATCTACGATTGGACGCCATCCAAGCATCTTGTTGCCAGGGAATTTCTCCACAGATTTACTAACAAAACCCAAAAGAAATTTATTAACAATAATTATACACAAAAGGTGATAATTAATTATCTTATGAGAAAATATAAATTTACGACATACCAGAATATGTCCCAAGCAGTGGTGATATCAGAATCTATTGGAGGAAACCCTTTTTCCGACAAAAGATTCCGGTACACCGGACCTACTGACGGCTTCCCGTTTTCCCCTTTGACTCCTTCTTCCACCTTTGCCGCGAAAGACTTCATTCTCTGAAGACAAATTCTAGAAGCTATTTACTTGATGTAAAAGAAATGGAATAGACAGAAGAACCATAAGTGTTTCAAAAAAAAAAAAAGAGACAGAAGAACCATAAAGATACGATATGATGGATCCAACCGGCGTACGTAAAATATGAAAATATAACACTGCCCTAATCGATGAATGGTACAAAATGTGAAAAAAGAATTAAAAAAAAAACACTAAGGAAATAATTTGGTTACAAAATGAAGGAATATGTTTCTAAAAAAAAAAAAAAAAAGAGCGAGGTTATCATATTTTGCATCTACCCTATTAAAAGAGGAGTACAAATATAAAATATACCTAAATTTTCCAACTTATTTACCATGGCATGCTACTAGAGTTATTAATTAACCTATTTTTTTAAGATTCTATGTCTTTTTCTGTTTAATTAATATAATTTCTAATTTGAGCTTTAACTAATAAAAGCAACATTAATTTAAAAAATCAATCTCGCTAGCTAATCAATTAAATAGGGTCCAAAACACTTCCTATAATCTAGCTAGCTAATAAATATTGTCTATAAATGAAATCATCTACAATTTAATAATTATATAAAATTATTTCTTCATCATCTTTTATCCTTGATATTTCTATATAATTGGAATACATATAAACGATGTAGATTTATTAATGCTATATTATTAATAGTTAATTAATAAAAATGATAAAACAACTATAAGGCCACCTAAATCAATTTAAGTATTTATTTACTAAATTTAGAACACAATATTTTTTAAAGATATATAGTTATAATTTTCATTATTCATTAGTAATAACTGAAAAACCACATAAAAAGAATCATTTATATAATATATTAATAAACATATATTGAAATGTAAATATATTATTTTATGCATACTTTTATATAAAATAACCCAATATAAGTGTTGAAGAGTATAAAATTATGATCAGTAAAAAATGAAAATACATTTGTGCGGATGTTGGGGTAAAATTCTAAAAATGAGTGATAAAATCGACAGCTCAAAAATAAAATATAATTAGTCAATATAAACTATAAAATTATTATGTTTTTGAAATGTCATCTTAAACAATTATTAAATATAGATAAAGTTTTAAAATTTATATTAATATTTGTTTAAATAAAACTAAACATCCCTGCGGATCAAACTCTAGTTTTGTATTATTATAATCGTTGTTCGAAAACAGATATAAAAGTTTCACATATTATAATAATTGTTAGAGTGTGTATTTAATGTCACCAGTTCGGTCCACCTAACAATACCGACTACAAACCCAGAGTTGATGCAGCTGTCTTAAACACTCTCTTTAAATTTGACACTAATTTGGTTTCTATATTTTGTGATTTGATAAAGAGTTGTATCAACTATATATATATATATATATATATTTTAAGACAAAAAAATAATTAGATTACATGCACTTAGTTTCAAAGGAAGTACGAGTAGTTTCACTAATTTATTTGAACTAAAATTATAACTAAACTAATTCACTAAGTCATGCCCTAAACGGGAGAGCATGGATAACCTGGCTTCATTCTCTTTATCCTTCTTTTCACTATCTTCTTTAATTAATGAGTATGAAGAAGCTCTAGAGAAAAAAATCAATAAGTATGAAAGTGATGTAGTTGTAACGATCTCCAACCAATGTATGAACTTTCATACTTAAAACACTTAAAATCTTCCATTTTCTTTTATTAATATCAGGGTAAACATAGAAATATTTTAGTCTATCTCTCCCCTTCCAACGTTCAATAATAGAATATAAAAGAAACCATCAAAAAACATTGAGATCTTTTTTTTTTGGGCAAACAATTTATTACTTCAAAGAGTCTAATACAAAGATAGAGATACTAATAGAAAAGGGAATAAACAGAACAAAAAAAATAACTAATAGAAAAGCAAAGGTTAAGCAACCGACCTTAGCTTAGTTGGTACAACAAAGGACTGTAGTAATGTACATATACGTCGCTGGTTCAGGCAGGTCGGATTGTGTTCTTCCCCAGCTGGAAGCTTTGGTTTTAAAAAATGTAATTGTTTATGATTTTTAGAAATGATCAGAGAGAAAGTAGAATAAGTTGAGGAGCTGAGAAATGGTTGTTGGTTTATATAATAATATTGGAGTTGGTAAATACAGGCGAGGCCAGTATCTTTCATTTCAATGTTTTTATTATCAGTCTTCAATTTCAAATGTGTAGATAATAAAAGAAGAGAAAAAGTGAACCAAAACAAAATTGACTGATCCAACCAATAGATTTCATTAATTAATTATTGTCCTATATACCTATGGTGTTGTCTGCCGAAAGTTGATTTTTCCATAAATTTTCAACTACTGTTTTCCATTAATTGACATTACGTCTTTTATTTTTTTTATCGTCTATCCATATTCTCAGAAGAGGATCTCCATCTGTGAGGGTGTGATCTATATAGGAACACACTTCTTTATGAGTTTCTAAAGCATATCATCATGTGGAAATGGATAAAAACTGTAAGATACGTACGTCGAGTAATTGAGTCTCTTGCTACTTGTGCAGGATACGTCGAGTAATAGAATCTCTTACTACTTGTGCAACTTGCATTATACTCGTGAGAATCAATTTGCAAAAAACAGTGTTTTATAAAACGATTTTTTTTTTTTTGAAAAATGATAATTATAAAACGATTTGTTACGAAAGCTTTTTTGACATTTTCTCAAAGTAAAACGTCGTATGGTTCATTTCCTAAAGTTGGTTTGTATATACTATTGCATTTACCGTACGTCACGTGTTTACAATCCAGGCGCTTATGCAGGGTATAGTTTTATACAATACAATGATGACTTTGTAAAAAACAAACCATGCATGATCTCGATTCTCGATTACCAAGTCGAAACCGCTAGTTAATCGATCTATTCGGTATTAAAAGCCGCAAGGACCTTGACAAAGAAAACCACTGGTCTAGTATTATTTCGTTTTCTATATTTATAGATTTCAAAGATTGTGACAATTTTGGTCGTTTATCTTTTGAAAATGTTAATAGAGTATCAATCATGCGATATTTTTAGCTTTATAAGATTTTTTTTTTCTTGGTTCGTACATAATATCAATGCATTCACATTTATTTGCTCGGGTCTACATATTTAATAAAACACAACTGAAAAGTATCACCGAAATTTCTGATAGCTTTTAATATGGATGTTAGCATTTAAAAAAAACAAGTGAGCCAAGTCAAATCGTATAAGGTATATATAGGTAGATAAACCTTTTAAGAATATTAATTCTTATAAAATGTTTTCTGCGACCGATTTATTATTTAAAGTGAGTAAAGTATATTTTAAATTATATGTTATGAAAAAAAAAATTATATGTTATGAAGGGTTGAACTAGTTATAATAACTTGTATGCTTATCATTATTATGCCATGTATCGGTCAATTACAAACGATTAAATTTCAACTTTTTGTTTAATGGATTACGAAATAATTTTCAACTTTTTGGTTTGTCAACTCACTTTCTAATTATTGTTTGTTCCAACTACTAACTGTTTAATTTCAGCGCAGGTCAGGAAAAAAATCAATAAGACCGGCGGCCATTGTTTTGAAATCGGCAAATTGCTAATAGTCAATAGAGTCAAGGGACATTAGATTGTTTTTTCCCCCATAAACCTATATACATACTAACGGGTAGTAAATATTTTAGCTAGTTCTGTACGAGTAGAAAATATTTTAGATAGTTTATATGTCTAATATGAGTCCTCCACACATTTATTTTATTGACATGTGGAAATAAATTATTGTACTTTTTTTTTTGGTAGGAATAAATTATTGTACTTTGGAATTGGAAACTCTCGTTTATTTCCAAATAGAAGTAAGACATTAAGCCATTTTTAGCCCTGGCTCTAGGTTCTAAAATAGAAAAGTATTAAAACATGAGTGGATCCCACGTTATTTTAAAAACTTAATTTTTCCTCTTCTTACGCGAGTTTTGGAAAGTTTTTTGTTTGTTCAAGGACCTCACTACAAGTTGTGATCCGCGATTTGTTCTCTATTTTTTTTTATAAAAAAAAAAATCTTAAGAACCTAATCTAAAGAGCTTGGACGTTAATGATCTTTAAAACAAAACCTAATACCTAAAATCTAATAAGATTGTAGTATGTTTCAAGAAAAAAAAACCTAATAAGATAAAAAAAAAGGGTAACACATTAAATATCTCCAACCTTCAATGCAGACCATTAATATCAACAATAATAAAGAAATATAGGTCGATTTTTTTTTATATGTTGAATTAGATGAAATGTAACGCGTGGACAATAGAGGACCGTTCGCATTAATATGTGTCACAGACTCACGGTTGTATGGCTCAATGAACAACTGAGTTGCACGAATTGAAGCTCTTCTGCAATTTGCCAAATCCAAATTTCATAAATTGATGTTAAATTCAGTCATGTAGTAACCAATAAGAGAATAGTATCTAAAGAAGAGCCAGCTGTATACACAACTTCTAATTCATTCCAAGTCAGGCTTCCATACCTTCTAATTCACTCAGAGTCTCAGACTTCCATAATAAAACTCCTTCAGAGTCTAGCTTCCATCCTTTTTCTTGTTATCTTCAGATATCACATCTGTTATCTTATCTTATCTCCATCACCATCTTCAAACTAACTCATTTATGATCATAATACTGAGTTTTTAGTTTGAAACTTTTACTTGCTAAAGAAATTAATCAGCAAAACCTGTAATTTCAGCAGCTGCGCAGCTAAATTTTATAGTATATAGCTTATTAAACCACTATTCAACCACCTAACAAGGACTGTTTACCAAAAAACTTAATTACCCCTAGCATTTCCTAATTACCAAAACATCACAAAACAAGCAGTCTTCATATCTACAAGTGACATGATTTTTCCTAATTATATTAGGAGGATTAGTTAAACTAACCTTGCAATCTATCTACCACAACCAAAAGTCTTTGTTAACTTACATCTAGCTACCTTTCATTTTCAAAACAGAGCTTTTAGAGCTCATCAGTCTTTTTTTTTCTAACTTCAACTTCACATGAAAGAGCTTAGCGGTATCTCTGAACCATCCTTCTTCTTCTTCTGTTTTAAGTCTGCTTTTTGTCTCCGAAGCTCGAGAATCTTGAACTCAATAGCTTTCATATCTTGTTCAAGTTTTTGCCTTTTGCGAACTTCCTTTTTCATCTTTTTCGCATTACCTTTTAGTATATCCTCTGTATTCACTTGTTTTCTTGCGAGAGAGAACAACATGTTGATCCGTGATATAGGCGTTGTAACATCGAAACCATACTTCTCAAGCTCGGCAAAGCACTCTTTGAGTCCTTCAAGTGTGTTTTTGGGAGTGTGAGGATGCAGATTTTTCACTCTTTCTAATAAACTGGAAAAGTTCACCATCTCACCCACTGCCAACCCTTCACGGAACTCTTCTCTTGTCTCGAGCAACGGGATGAAATGAGGACTCTGCTTTGCTGTTTTAAAGACCTCCATTGATTCAAGCGCTTTCCAAATAGGTGAGCGTTTAGCAAAAGGCAGAACCATTGTTGTATCTTCACTTGCTCGAGTTTCATCATGGGCTAACTCTTCCAGATAGATCAACGCAAAAGCAACATAGTGAGAAAGTAAAAGAAAAAATGTTTCAAAGGATACATCTAATAAGCTACTGTAATGGAGCAATTTTATTTTTTAAAAATATCTTACTCGATTTATCAGAACTATTAGATGATTTTACTCCAAGAATCCAAGCAGAGAGGCTCTGATCATAATCATCGTCGAATATATTGTTACTTGTACCAGCGACCATAGCCTCTGAACCATCGCAAGCCTCAAGTATAAGTTACTTACTCATGTATAAGCTACTCAAATATATATGATAAGTATCTTACTCGATTTATCAGAACCATTAGATGATTTTACTCCAAGGATCCAAGCAGAGAGGTTTTGATCATAATCATCGTCACTTGTACCAGCGATCATAGCCTCTGAACCATTGCAAGACTCAAGTATAAGTTACTCAAATAAATGATTAGGGTAGGTAACAAACATAATACAACAATTAATATATGGATACACGCCAATATATATCGACATACCAGTCTTCTCAAGGTTTAAGTTGTGTGTTTTCTTTCTTTTCATTTTTCTTTTATGACTATTTTCTTTGCTGTATTGTTCTTCAGACACCTGCATCAAAAAAAAAAAAAAAAATCCTCAAAAGATAAATATAGGCTCAATAAACAAAAAAAAGTCCAAGAAATTAGACATGCAAAGAAGAAAACGATTACCTTGTTTTGAGATCGGACCCATTTAGAGCCGGTCCAGTCAAAATGAGGTCTCAGTTGCTTTTTCTCGAACTGGATCATGTCTGGTGGAGAATCGAAGTAAACCAAGAATTTACCATCTTCCATCTTCTTTGTGATGACACCTTTCCACCATCCATCGTTGTGATCAGCGTCCACCACCGATCCTTCCTCAAGAACCACACTCGGATCCTCAGGTGGAACCGGCCTTATGAATCTCTCTTCCACTGTTTCGGTGAAAGGAGTTGAACAGTCTTCTTCGAGCAGCGTGGTGTAACGGACTCTGAGCTTCTTGCGTCCTGATCTCGTAGGAGTTTCCTCCAGGATAGCTCTGTACCAAGCACCTATGAATCCTTCTTCTTCACAAGAGACTTCCACTTCACAGTCTTTGGCAATGGAGAACTTTTCATCTTCTTTATCTAGATTTTTCATAATTTCTCAGTCCGTTAATATGAAACTGAAACGAAAAAACACGAACCCACTTCTCTCTTGTTCTCATGAAACCTTAAAGACTAAGGAATAAAATGGAAATTTCTCGAAGTGCTTAGTGGAAGAAGACGTTCCTCACATGCTTTCATTGTCTGGAAGAGTTATTGTTTTGGCGCTTAAAATTATTTGTTGACCCAAACTAACTATTGGGTTGGGCCTTAAAGTAACGAGCTCCATGATATATATTTGAATAATATTAACAAAACACACCATTTCCTATTTTAAACTATATAATTCTTGACACAAAAAAACTATGTAATTCGATTTTAAAAAAATTCTATACCAGCAACAGCTTAACAATTGTATCATGTAACACTATAGTCTCTTTGTTCCCGAAAATAAATTTTCTATAGTATGCACGCTTATTAAAAATTTAATAAATGTTTATAATTTAATTTATTTTTTACTTTATTATACACTTTCCAATAACTTTCTACCAATGAAATTTAATCAATTCAAATATTCTCAATTAATATTTTTTAGAAATATAAAAAATTACCTTAACAATATAGAAAATTTATCTTTATGGAACAAGAAAAAAATCTAAAAAAATCTTAGTTTCATGAACGGAAAGAATAATAATTAGCAGCAACGTTTTTAAATTAATTTAAAGATAAACTAGCTTCACTCTTTTAGATTATCTCAAAATCAGCAAACATATTTTAAAAGTCACAAAATATTGATCCTAACCTCAATAACGTCATCAGTTAACTCTTGAAGAGATCAGTTTAAACTAAGCATCATCATCAACATAGATAAGATCAACAAAAGGTCTAGTTCCTGGTTAACTAACATGGTAAGCATAACCATAAGAGCTAAGCCAACATGGTTAACTCTATATTTGCATTTACTAAAACAGACGTTAGACTCCTCTTACCATGGAGCCGAGGCAGTCTCAAGAAACTCAAGTTCCACATCTTCCATCTTTTGCTCAAACCTTTCCCCACTTGCTTTCATTTCAACAACCCTCTTGTCAGCTGCCTCTTTCTCCCCTCTTGCAACCGCTTCTTGTCTCTGCAGCTCAAGCATTTTGCCTTTCAACACATCCATTTCTTCAGCTAACTTGCGGCTTCTCTTCTCGTCCTCGCCAACCTTCTTCTCAAGACACTGTTTCTCCTCTGCTATCTTCGCTTGCTCATCTTTGAGAGACATCATCTTGCGGATGCGAGACTGAGGTGCACCAATGTCGAAACCGTACTCCTCTAGTTCCACAAAAGAAGCACTGAGACTACAGAGAACGCTCAAGGAATCATGGGGTTTCAGACCTTTGACTTGTTCTAGAAAACCGTAAAAGGACACCGTCATGCCAACCGCTGACCACTCACGGTGATTAACATCTTCAGCTGCAAGCAGTGGGCTGAAGTGAGGGCGCTGTGGCATAGTTTTGTAACCCTCCTTCGCTTCAGGACTCTTCCAGTACGGTGACCTCTTTGCAAAAGGCAAAGCCATCAGCAGCGCTGGTGGTGGTGTTTCCTCAACATTAGCAGCAGAATTCATCATCATCACGTTTGGGGTTTGATGAGAGGAAGATGACGTCACCTCTGAATTGATTAAATAGCAGAAAATGATTTTAGTATATATTGAGAAAGAAACTGATCACATCTGAGTGTGTATTACCTTTGGTACGTCATGCCAAGCTTCATCTTCCCACACCTTCAAAGGTCTAACATCAGATTGACTAAAAAAGTGTTCCTCCTTTGTAGCCACCAAAAAAACCTTGTAGCGTTTTCCAGTCCGAACTTCCTTCACCAAGCCTTTGCGCCACACCGAACCATGAAAGGCCTCTACACGATCCATCAGAGTATACTTTTCTTCGACCGAGGAAGGAGGAGGCGGTTGGGGCCTAACGCGGCGAGGAACAACAGTTGTGTTTGGCCTTGCCTCATGGTTACAGTCCTTGACAATGAACTTCTTTTCACCGTCCACTTCAATCTCTTTGATCAACATCGCCGGGAACCACGCATCCTCCGCTTTATCTACTGAAGAACTAACTTCCACCATTCTCCCCGGACAAAACATTGTCTTCTTATCCACTTCCTTCAAAGTTAACAAACACAGATAAATTAAAAAGTCAAAACCTTTGTTAAGTGAGTGAGACACATACAACGCAATAAAGGTTCGACCTTTAAGTACTATTCAACTCACAAAACATTAAAAAGACAACAAGAACCTCGTACCTTGAGATCTGGTCGGACCCATTTGGGGTCGGTCCAGACAACATGAGCCCTGAGATTTGTCTTCTCGAACACGATAATGTCCGGCGGTGAATCGAAGCAGACCAAGAAGTTACTATCCTCTAACTTCTTGTTTATAATGACACCAGTCCACCACCCATCTCTGAGGTAAGCGTCGACCACGGTCCCTTCCTCCAAAACAACGTCCATGTACTCTTCCTCAGGCGGAACAGGTCGGAGGAGACTCTGTTGGACGGCTTCGGTAAGAGGAGACGAACCGTCGTCGGTTAGTAAAGTCTTGTAGCGGACGGAAACCTTCTTGCGACCTGACATGGTTGTGTTTTCCTCGAGAAGAGCTCTAAAGTAAGCTCCTTTGAGACCTTCCTCTTGAGAAGACACTTCTACCTCACTCCCTTTCACCATCTCTGTACCCATTGCTCTCTGCTCTTGTAAAAGAAAAACCCTTAGAAGAATCAAACAGAGGAAACCCTAAAGATCTACAAACAGAGGAAAAGCTCATTCACTGAGTCTGCAACAGATTGTGAGTGGAAAGATAAAATCAAATTTTTCATTTTTCATTTTTCTTTGGCGCGATAAAATTTCCAAAAAAGGAAAAGATCTATTGGGCTTTAAATAATGAGGCCCACGACTTATACAACACCTGGCCTGCTAATCGTAATTAGCTGCCTGAAATTGAAAGGATAGGATTAATTAGCTAATTACAAGTTTCTAATTAGATTTTTGAATAATTTTTATATTTTAAGTATTTTTTATTCAGGTTTTTTTATGCGATTTCAGACATTGGTTATAATCTGATCCGAACCGAACCCAGAAGAAACCAAACTGAATCTGACCCAAAAATTAATAAAACCTGAATGGGATTTATGAGAATAATGCCGAAAATCCGAATCAACCGGACTAAACCCGACGGGACCTATGCCTAATGTATAAAGTAAAGACACTTTTTAACTGAAAAGCATTGAATAAACCGAAATAAAACGAAACCAAAACCGAAACTCCCACCCTAGATCCATCCATCCGCCAACACGTTGAAAAAAGGTAATGGGCCTCTGGGTGACCCAGACTGGGTCCATATAACTCTTTGGGTTTCTTTTTGGTATCGCTCAACTAATAATTAATTTAGTTTAGTTTGGGAAAAGCTCTTCTGCGTTTATTACGATTCTCCTCGGGACATGATCCAGTTCGACAGACAGCAACTGGGACCTCATTTTGATTGGACCGGCTCTAAATGGGTCAGATCTCAGAACAAGGCATCGTTTTTCTTCTTTTGCATGTCAAAGGTTTTGTACTTCTTTTTTGTTGAACGAGAGACAGGCAAGTGAGACAGAGAGGCTAGCAACTCCGTACGGTCTGCTCAGAATAGGATAATAACAAAGAAAGAGGAAGAGTTGATAACGGAAAACCGGGAAATTGTATAAAGCATTGCTACAGTATTTTGATACAACAAATTGTCTTGAAATGAAACTATCATTACACTCTTATTCTCAAACATATCCCCATATCTTTGAGCTTCTAAATAAATAAAGGAAACAACAAGGCAGTAGATATTGAGAAAGCAAGAAAGAAAAGAATCAGATGAAGTGGATGTTGTTGCAATTTGATGAAACTATGGGGAGAGCTAACAAATTAGCTCGCAAGAACATGCTGTTGTCTGCGTCAATACCAACTCTCACGGTTTCAAGACATTCCAAGTTTCCCAAGAAATGTCTCATTTGTTTCAGCTCTTGAAAAGAACCTCCATACTCTACAATCTCTAGCACTTTCACTGGACATGTCCATAAACAAGATATTACCTTACTCTTCTTCTTCTTCATCTTCTTCTTGTGTTTGTTATAAGGAGTGCAAGCGCATGCATCTCCGCATTTATCTGTGACTCTGTGCACAAGACCCTGAAAAAACACCAATCTTGAGAATGTATAAACAAGAAGGAGACGAGAGAAGATCAAAAAAATTACCTTAAAGACTAAAGTGCGTAGATTTGGACAACTCTTAAGCAAAAATGGCATTGCTTGCCAACCTTTCTTCTTGTTGCTCTCAATAGATAAGTTAAGGAGGTTTTTGAACACCGGCATAGATTTACAGCAGAAATGAAACGCCTATAATGAAGCATATATACAAGGTGAGAGACCAATCCATGGTAGGTAGGTAGCAGTTACATACATACCTCAAGTGAATCAGGAGACAAGTGAAGGGTTGTAATGTTGCTTATACCTGCAGCTAGGTTTGTAACATCACCATATATAGGCTTGTGATGGTCCCATAACTTGAGATTGAGTCTAACTTGGAGAAGCGAATCCAAATCAAGAAAGCGATAATCCATAAAGACATGACTAGAATAGTCAAGGTAGACAAGAGACGGTGCTTTAACATAAGTTAGATCATGTAACTCGTGAAAAGAGTGTAGGTTATTAGGACCACCATAGGGCATATCGACAGAGAGCACAAGTCGCTTGATGGATGCACTTTTCACATGGGTTGTGCAACATGGAGGATAAGGATCAAGAGTATCAGCACCGATGTCAGTTATGAATAATTCTTCGAGGACAGGGCAGCCTTTGATGAGGCGGCGATAGTTGTTATAATCAAGGCCTCCAACGGTTAAGAGAGAAAGCGATTTGAGGGCAGGGAAGTACACACGGTCGACTTCAAGACAATATTCACGGGATAGAGTGAGCTTAACAAGTGTGTTGCTCGTTAACAACCTTCTCTCTAAATTAACTTCAATTCTGGTGCATTCCAAGTGTACCTCTTCCAAACAACCTTGTTCCTCCTCCAATGCACTCAAGATCCAACCGTAGATAGCAGGGGACCTAGTGAAACTGCCTCCTCGATGACTCAGAGAGAACTTCTTGATCGTCTTGGTGAGACAGTTTCTTAATGTCTTGTCTAGGAAATCTAAGAAGCGATCTGAAGAACCACTGACTGCTTCTTCGTTGGGATACACAACCATGGACTCATCAAAGCTAAGCGTGTCTACATGAGCCAGCAGATTATTATTATTATTCATCCTACTCCATCTCTTGGACAGAACCGATGTGGAAACAGCTACCTTTGTCGGAACTAATGACAGGATTTTCCCAAGAATCTCATCCGGCAAATCGCTGATTCGATCTCTACTACTACAACAACTCCTCATAACTCTTCTACCCTACGCACTAAAAAAAAAAGAACTTCGATTAAGGCCACAGAACTTTCAATAATAAATGTTTAGACTTAATTATTAAAAAAGAAACGATTGCCAGAGGAAATAAGGGAGATCGAAAAAGCTTTGAGCGTGAAGATGGGGGACGAGAGAGAGAGAGAGAGGACGCAGAGGCCCATTAGTTGATGAGATACAAAAAGAAACCCAAAGAGTTATATGGACCCAGAGGCCCATTACCCTTTTTCAATGTGTTGGCGGATGGATCCATCTCCGTTTTGGTTTCGGTTGTTTTTTTGACAAAAATGATCACTCTTCTCTTCAATACTGAACATTTCATCATTATACTCTAGAACTAGAAAAAAAGGATGACAGATTGTGACTTGAGTTGGGAAATAAATTTACTTTGTTATTGCATAAACACCTAAAAAACCATAATCTAAATCATAATCTAAAATCTCAAAAACTAAAAAACCATTATCTAAAATCTCATTTATAAAATAAAAACCATAGTCTAAAATCTCATAAACTAAAACCATAAACTAAAATCTCATAATCTTTTTTTTCTTTTTGTCACGGAAACTCTTATATTAAACTTAAATATCCAAAAAGGTTAAACAACTACAACCGGAAGTAAACTCGACGGCCAAACGATAATCGAAGATTACTACAACAATACGAGTGATAGAGGTGTTAAAGGGGTGAAGATACCCATAAAGATGCTTCACTTGAGATCCTGAAACTGATGTTCCGAAGAACATACTGAAGTCGGGATATGAACCGACAAAGAGGAGCCCTATTGAGAGGGTTTTGAAACGGTTGGCAGACACAAACACTGGTGATGACACACTCTCCTTTGCTTCAACGAAAAAAATAATTGTCTAGGAACAGTGGAGGCTGAGCTCGTCCCGAGTTCTCAATGGAACTTTGTCGAAGATATGGACTGATAGACGGCAAGAACAGGTGAGTGACTCCAGAAACATAGCTAAAAACCATAGAGAAAGGCCTCCTTTGCCTAGATTTAAATCTACTACTCATGAACTTGGGGCTAGGTGAACCCTGTACAACATCACAGCTTGGGGCTAGGTGAACCCTGTACGAGATGAGACGACAAACCGTGGACCGGCATGATGCTTCGGATGAGGAGCGATGTCTCAATTTTATAACATCCGACAAAGGGAAGCTCTTAGTGGGCCATGAATTAGTGGACTTTCGTAAAAGCCCTTCACAAACCCATAAATAGGCTAGGCCCAGCCAAAAACATATGTCGGGGAATCCATAAGCTAAAATCTCATAATCTAAAACCATAATCTAAAATCATAATCTCTATAAAATTAAACCATAATCTAAAATAAAACCATAATCTAAAATCTAAAATAAAACCATAATCTAAAATCATAAAGTTGTTATTGTATAATCTAAAATCTCATTTATAAAATCATAATCTAAAGTCAACAATGCTTAAATCTTGGCTACTTACTTGGATGATTTCATCAACGTTTGAGTTAGATAAATCTTGGCTACTTACTTGAATGATTTCATCAAGAATGCTTAAATCCAAATTGGCTGGGATAATACCAGCACCAATTCCTTGGATCAAATGTCGACCTACTAATATTATCATCAACAATGGTTCAACAATGCTAAAATCTCATTATCTTAGTTTTTCTTTTACAGGACTGAACATAGGCTGAAGATGAATTTTTCGAAGGGGGTTTAGACATTTTTTGGGAAAGTTGGAATGTCTTGAAACCGTGAGAGTTGGAATTGACGCAGACAACAGCATGTTCTTGCGAGCTAATTTGTTAACTCTTCCCATAGTTTCATCAAATTGCAACAACATCCAGTTCATCTGATTCTTTTCTTTCTCTTGGTTTCTCAATATCTACTGTGCCTTGTTGTTTCCTTTATTTATTTAGAAGCTCAAAGATATGGATATGTTTGAGAATAAGGAGTGTAATGATGTTTCATTTCAAGACAATTTGTTGTATCAGAATAGCAATGCTTTATACAATTTTCCGGTTTTCCGTTATCAAGTCTTCCTCTTTCTTTGTTATTATGCTATTCTCGGCAGACCGTACGGAGTTGCTAGCCTCTCTCACTTGGCTGTCTCTCGTTCAATTGGTGAAAAATGTTAGCCATTGCTTGTTTAATCTTGGTCTCTTTATTTGTGCCTGTGAGACTGATGCTTTATGTGATGTGTGATATCTGTTTTAGCTACAGTGGTCATATCTGCAGCCTCTAAGGGATGGATGGTTCCATTGCTGACTTACCTCAGGTTCTACCTTCGCTTAGTTACAGTTGATGTTTCTGAAAGTGCAGATCTTTAGTTGGAATAGCATTGTTTTTTGCTGCCTTATTTGTTGTATACGCTGGAATGACCATGCCTATATCGCATGAGGTAGGTATACGAGCATTTTGAACTACCAAACTGTACATGTGCTTAATATGTTACTTTTTATATCAAAATAAATCATGTGTTGTGACACATTGGATTATGAATTTTTTTGAAGGTTGATATAGAATAGCTGTTGAATTTTCTTTTTACTGAAAGGTTGATCCATGCCGGCATGTGACTGTGCAACTATGGCTAAGTACCATATAATTAATAGATTAATCATAATTTGACGAGATCAACTATCTCTTCCTTTCATGTGAATGTGATTTGGAGACACTTGAGTATTTGGATTAGAGGGAAAGTAAAAACATAAAAGTTCCCAAATCCAAAAGAGGATTTACTTCTGTATAAGAAATTGCAAATTACATAGACATGAAAATTTGGAATCAGTAGTATTGCACTTAGAGATCAGATGCTTTCAATTTTCTGGGGCGCTTATGAGCTGGTGAAGGAGTATCTGATCGTCTTCCAGGACCCTGTCGGATTCACCAAAACAATATTTGTTATTGAGGTTTAGACTCCAAATTGATATGAAAAGAAAGACCAGACTCTGTTCTGGATTTACCTTCCGCTTTGGTTCCTTCTTGATTGGTCTTTCAGCTGTGAACACAGACACACACACACACCTTGCAAGTTAGTGAGATGATTAAGTGGTCGATACAATTCTTAAACAAAGAAGATTAAGGAAGTGTACCTCCAAAACTGAATGGCTCAGATGCGAAAACACGATCCTGATCAATAAATACAAAGAGGATTAGAGATATATATCCAGATGAAACTGCAGTAAGAATTGGAGATTCAAGATATGATGCTGACCTTTGGAGTGTCTGGCATTGCGGCATATGTCCCTTCACGGTGTGATGAACCTTCTGATTCTTTATACTGTAGCTGAAATTACGTGACACATCAAAACCAGCCCATAATAGGATACAAGTTTGTGAATTTATGCGAGATAGGCTTTCTGTATTATATAGTTTACCTGCTTCTGAAGATTCAGCAGTGTTAGAATTTCTTTCCGTAATTCAAGATGCTCATCGCACACAGTTTTTGTAGGAACCTTTGGCTTTAAATTAACCTGTATAATAGAAAACTGTATAAACAAAAACTCCATTTTGAAAAAAAAATCAATCAAATAAACTCATCAGAACCTAGCTTGAGTGAGAGTGCCCTTTAAGGCATTAGTTAAATCTTATTCCTCAGTCCAAGGGAAAGATTAGCAACTGGTATATAAATAAATAGAAAAAGAGCTAAACAGAACAAGAAGCAGAAACAAACCCCGAGATCTTGCAGAGTCTGCTCAACGCGCTTGATCGTTCGAAGACCAACAGCAGAGCTTGCAGCTTGGACCATTTGTTCAAGTCCATAGGTTCTCAAGTATACATGAAGCTGAAAATATGACAAAAGGTGATCAATGGAAACCCAAATGAAAAATGAAAGAGGAGGAGAAGAACAAGAAACTCACCATGCGGAGAGAAGCAAGGGTAGAGGCATAATCAGCCATAGTTAGTGTTGATGGAGCCACGGCAGTTGCAGGAAGTTGAGAGTTGGAAGATGGAGACACACTACCGATATTCTCATTCGCAGGCACATCAGGCTCTGCCGCACGCTGAACATCCAGAAAGACCAATCGTTTAATAGACAATATGATGAGAATAGAGTTCTGATATGCGTCTAAGGTAAAAGGGTATCATCAATCATGGTAACCAAATTTCATCTATTGTTATTTAGTTTATACGAGTGAGCACGCTGGTTGTAAGAAAACACTTACACGCGCAGCCAAACGCATCTCTGTGATTCTCTTAGCCTCAGCAAGAATCTGTAGTTACGGAAGACGTGTAAGAGAAAGCAAACAACTATTTTGTACTTGCTTAGTGAAATGAAAGAGAAAAACCTCAGCATCTTTCTTCTCCTGGTGTCTACTCTGGGACAAGACCATTGACAATGCACGTTTGCGCTCTCTATCGCGTGTCATATCATAAGGCTCCTGGTTATGCCAATATATTAAAAACAGTATTTACAGAGATGTTCTCTCCATAAAACACGACAAGGATAGGTTGCTAAAATAAACTACAAATATATGAACATAAGAGTCCTTCTTAGTTCGCTAAGAAGAGATATAAAAGTGGAAGGTGACCTTTATAAGAGGATGGTTTGCCAACTCTGCTGGAGACTGAGCTCTAGCACGCAGCAGGGCCCGAGTTACTACAAAACAAGTTAAGTAAGAGAATTCTTAGTCCGAGTAACATAAAATAAAAACAGAGAAAACCAATGGAAGGACATGGTGTAAATGAACGGATAAAGTTTCAGACCATACCACTATAGTAACGATCCTTCAATTCCTCTACAGTCCGGGATAATGGAAAGCGATCAGCAATCACAGTGAAACGGAGATCAAACCTTTCACACAATTCAAACAACTGATCTGTCTCTTCCTTAGTCCACACCTACAAGTTGGGAGCACAATCAACAAAGTCGACATTATCCAGACTCCAGAGCAACCATGTACATAAAAGCATGAGCTTACACTTACAGGGTCCGTTAAATGGTTCTCATACTCATCGTCAGTGTATTTCAAGACATCAACTGACTGCATTTTCACCAAAAAAAAGAAGCGAATAAGAATCATAAAGGGACAGTAAAACTAACTCAAAACGAGACTGTAATAATAGAGACTCATCAAGGCAACATAATAAATACCTTGTTATATTTGGCAAAGGAATAGTCACCTGTTGGTGGAACATCATTTACCACTCTAACCTGTAAAGATATATATATATATACAAATGGCATTAGAAAGAATCAAATGCTCAACCTTTGTGTAATAAGTAAAGTTCCACAGAGAAGGAACTTACCCAATGGTAGAGCTGCAAATCATCTTTCCTAGCAGAGCTTTTGACGGGAAGCCACTGCCAAGCAACCTAAAAACAAACAAGGGTTCTTCTTACCATATCAACACTATCATCAAACCCACAATAATCATCTCAAAGAAAGATGATAAAGCTCTTAAATTTAACCTTCTCATCATGTGGAGGAGGTCGCTTTAAGTGGGTGACATCAATTGAAGGCATAAGAGGCGCAACGCCGCCGGTAAGCGCATAAACCTGAGATTCAACAAACACGACGAAAGTTAACAGCTTTAGAGACTATTTAATCCATTCCATGGGTTGTTGAGAGCATAAACCTCGCGAGAGATGCCATCGGGTTTTCGATGAGACTCCTTCTGGGGTCGAGATTTCTTCTCCTGGGTTAGAGACAGTGGAGTCTTCGGCAACCCGAGGATGTCCTTCGCGTCCGTACCTCCCATTCCGATTAGGGTTCCGAGTTTAACGGGTAGCTATCATCCACTCCAGAAACACTACGGTCTTCGATTCGATCGGGATCGATTCAGAATTTAGGGTTTCGACCACGAAGATTGGGGAATTGGGGATTTCGAGCGCGAAATGATGCTTAAACCTTTGGAGTCAGTTAGAGAGTTCTTTAGGCTTTTTAGCCTTTGTAACGACCTTAAACGGCATCGTTTCACGAGCTGGGCCTTTGCAGGTTACGTTGGGCCAGATGATGTAAAGAAAATTGTAAGCAAGCAAAAGACATATTGACATACGGAGCACAATATGAATTATTATAAATAATTTTGTTATAAAAATACTAATAAATGTATTAATACATCAATATCGTTGAAAAAAATTATATCATGTAATATACAAACTGTAGTTTACCAAATTCCAATATACAATTTTGGTAATTAGGAAAACAAAGTATTATATACAGGTTTCCTGACCATTTTGGTCAGGTTAACCAAAAAAGCTAGAAGGTTGTCCAACCATCATTGACCGGTACGAGAAAGGATTAGATCAGAAATTGTATCTTCTCCTCTCAATGTTTCTTGGTGAAGATGAACTCTTTTTTTTCTCTCCAACATCAAAACCATGTTGTAAGAAGAACCATACTGACTAGGGCTGGGCAAAAAACCTGGATCCAAAAAACCGAACCGAACCCGATCCGAAAAAGTAATATCAAACCCGAACCGAAATTGATTAAATATCCGAATGGGTTCAAAATTTTGGTATTTAGAGAACCGAAATCGAACCCGATCCAAACCGAAGTATTTCGGATACCCGATTATATCCGAAATTGATTTATATACCTATATATATTAATTATTTTTAGATTTAATATATATTAAGAACATCAAAATATATAAGATACTTTTAACTTATCCAAAATACTTATAAATATATACAAATAGTCAAAAGTAACATGTCTAAAATACCTAAAGTATACTCAAAACACTAACAATACTTATTGATTCTCAATCCAAATATTCAAACCAAACCAATTTATATGTTAATTTTAGGTACTTTGACATATGCTATTCAAATTTATATGTAATATATTGTTTTGTTTATAGATTTTGAGAAATTTAAAGTATATAATGAATTTTAAAAATTTTAAAATAATTTAAATGAGTTATCCGAATCGAACCCGCAAAGATCCGAACCGAACTCGAACCGAAATTTAGAAATACCCGAATGGAGCTGAAATTTTTGAACCCGAAAATCCGAAACCCGAATAGACCCGAACCGAACCCGAATGGGTACCCGAACGTCCACTCCTAATACTGACCTATTGACCTTGCTTCTATGCTGCTACAAACTCCATGTTGGCACTCCAGCACTGGCAATTTGGTAAATTCACAGTATTTACCAAAATTATATTTCATTGTCTCTTCACTCTTCCACCTTGTGCTTTCTCGTTTCCCCATTTAACAATAGTTGTTAAGACTATACACACACTGGCACAAGCGCACACACAAACTCACAGATATATATATATTGTGTGTGTAAGCATGTCTTTGCACGTAAAAGTGATTAGACACGCAGTTTACAGCTATCAAAGCATCGTCGACGTCAAAGACACATGGCGTCGATAGTGATGTTCCTTCGAGCACTGATGAGTTGCCTTCTTACGCCCAACGAGGAGCCGACCGCGGCGGCTTCTTTGTCAGCGGTGAAACTTTACAGAAATGTTGCCGGCGATCATCACGAGTTTATTATCGAAACTACGTGTGGGGTCAACGATATGGATGAAGGGTTTCACTGGAACATCGTCAAGAACCACTTGTTGATGTAAGTTTGTGAAGCGTATTATATAAATAAATCCAGTTCTTGCATAATATTAATTACGAGAAAAAGATAAAAATAGCACTAAATCAAGTTTATGTTTCCAAACTAGCACTCAAAGTCAAAAGTCACAAAAATAGCACTTAATGTTTTATCAAAAGTCACAAACTTACGGTTTATAGTTAAAGGGTGGGGTTTAGGATTTAGGATTTATGGTTTAGGGTTTAGAGTTTAGGGTTTAGGGTTTAGATTTTAGGGTTTAGGGTTTAGAGTTTAAGGTTTAGGGTTTAGAGTTTAGGGTTTAGGGTTGAGAAATGAGGTTCTGGGGATAAGATTTCAAATTTTGAAAAATAAAAAAATTAAAATTTTCAAAGGATAAACTTAGAAATGTGTTATTTTGGTCATTTTAGTTTTTGAGTGTTATTTTTGTGATATAAACTTAGAAAGGTGCTATTTTGGAGATTTGCCCTAATATTATGTTTTCTTATAACGTTACTTATCGTTGGATCGACCATGCTTATATCACATGATGTATACGAGCGTTTTGGACTACCAAATTGTAGATGTGCTTAAATATGTTGAGAATTTTTTATATCGAAATAAATCATGTGCTGTGGTAATTTAAAATCAAGTTGGGCTATGACAAGCTCAATTTTGTGAAAATTTATATAGAATAGTTGTTGATTTTCGATGGTATATATATATATGATCCATGCCAGCATGTGATTGTGTAAGTAATCAATGGTTAACCATCATACTATATTACTATTCATAGTTGGACGAGTGTTATTTATCTCGATCATATGTTATGTCGTAAATAAAACGGACCAACCGAATACGAACTGGTTCGAGTTTAGTCTACATCCTTTTTTCCACTATAAAATCAATTATATTTTAAGAACTTTTCCCTGACAATTATGAAAACAAAAGTAATATTGAATAATTCACAAATCACAATATCCTCATGTGATCATCATAACTTAATTTAATAGAGAAAAAAATAGGAAATTAAAACATGTCGATCGAATTAAGTCAAGATTCGTATACCAAGGCCGTATCTAAAATGGCATCACGCACGAATGAATATTACACCAAACGTGACGCAATTGAATTCCTCGTTACGTACCGTAATCGTATATTTCCTTAATTATACGAATACGATGTCATTTCATTACACAACTGGTCCTGCAATAACCAAAAACTGTCCTCATCGGTCCACATGTTGTCCCCACCAACACAGCCCCAATCGTTGAACCCACCGAAACCCGTTTGACCCGGTGGATCATAAACCGTCCCGTTCACTACCCCTCCTTGAACGTCTGATAACGTCTCAGCTGGCGAATTCGAAGACGTTGCCGACACGTCTGACGCTGGCACAAACTGTTGCTGTTGACAATGATAATTCTGGTTAAATTGAACAAAATCCGGTTCGACCGGATTCGGTTCCTCGATAGGTGGATCGGTGACCATAGACTCCACTTGCTCATACGTGGGGGATGGTGTTTGGGCGTTGATTCTTTCCACTAGTCTAGGCATCCAAACATTTTTCATTGTCTCCTTGAAAAGACTGCTATTAACATCGCATCTAAGGTGTTTAGCTTGTTTCTGCACCCGGGTCCTCCAATAATTCTTTATTTCATTATCTGTTCTTCCCGGTAGGTATTGTGCAATCTTTGACCACCTAATATTTTTTCAAGTAAACAAAACAAAAAGAGTCTCAAACTTAAGCATATCTATAAATATACAAAAATTAATAGAAACTAGTAGTAAATGATAATATTACCTATTGCCCCATAGAGAATGGAGTTTGAGGATCATAAATTGTTCTTCGAGAGTGATGTTGCCTCGTCTAACATCTGGACGCAAGTAGTTAAGCCATCTTAATCTACAACTCTTACCAGTTCTCTTAAGTCCTGCATAGTTGAACATATATATATGTAAGTATATATGGATATGCAACTGTGTGTGTGTGTATATTAGAGATTGGTGATTGAGTTGATACCTGAGGAACGAGCTATGTGGTTCCAGCGAGCATCGCCGTGGATGGAAACGAAGTTGACGAGAATAGCATCTTCGTCTTCAGTCCATGGACCTTTCCGTACATCAGAATCTTCTTCATGAGCTGGAGAGTTTGAGTTTTGCTCGTAATCTTCCATTTCTCTTTATTTTAATGAGGGAAAGAGAGACAGATGAGATGGTGTGAAAGCTGGCTTTGTGGATTAGATTTGAAGTGATTAAGCAATACGTGATTTTAATATATATAGTGAAGGAACACAAGAATATAGAATTTTAAAAGTAGTATTTTATTACGGATATTTGAAAATAAGTAGAAGAATGAAGAGTGACTACAACACGGCATAAGTGTGATATTCAATTATTGTATTTTTTTTATTATTGTTTCTAAAGATATACCATTCTTAAGTCTTTGCTTGGTCAACTTTTGTGTAATTAAAAATACTTAGGTTTGACCCTCTGACTTGTTCAGATGAATAGTAACACGCACTCTTCACTTTCTCTTAGATAAGAATTTTATTTTACAGAGTTTCTAGATTTTAACAAATAGTAGCGCAGACGTAAAATGTTATGTATATATATGTATAATCCAGTTTAAAATAACTATAATTTTTTTTTGAACTTTGGAAATAACTGTGATTATTATTATGGCCTAAATGAATTATCAATCATATATTCTTGGGCAAATCTCCAAAATAACACTTTTCTAAGTTTATATCACAAAAATAACACTCAAAAACTAAAATGACCAAAATAACACCTTTCTAAGATTACAATTTTTTTCTTTTTTTTGAAACTTACAATTTCATTTTCTTCATTTGTTATATCGGTTATATGGACACAAATTTAGTAAAGAATTATGGCTTCACAATTTATAGTTTGAGGGATGAATCTATCTAGCTCAGACCTGCAGGATCAATAATATAAAAACTGATAGACATATATCTTATCATATACAAATATTCTACATTGTCTAAGGATATGATTAAATTTTGTGGAATATTATTGATTAGCTTTGATCTCCATAAAATTTCTCCAATCTCTGTTTTTTTTTTTGTATTTCTTTGATTTTCTATTCTATGACATTTTCAAAATATTATGTAATTTGTTTATGATCGATATTATTCCAGAAGACTATCGAGGTAGAATCAGTGACCACTAAAAATCTGTATATTGCTTTTTAGCCGGAATATTATGGATGGACACTGACCAGGTAGTACTCCCTTGTGCATGAAAAAAAAATGACGGGAAAACATCAATATTTTACAATCCTATCTCAAAGAGATTGATGTGTAATATGTGAAGAATACAAATTGAGGTTGTTTTACAGTTATTTCTATTTTAATAATTCAGTGTCAATCAATGTTCTAAAAATCTTTAGGCGGTAACTAGACGCTTTATAGAGGACTAGCAACTAAATGGATTATTCGGAGCATAGGCGTTAGCAAATTATTGATTTATTTTATATATTTTATACATTATATAGCATATTTTAGTTCGTAAGTTTAATTATAAAATTATTGTGATGAATTATCAATACTAGATATGCAAAAGAGAAGAAACTAGACAAATTTATAGATTTGTAATAATACTATTGCTTAATTTAACATATATATAGACAAATTTAGATTGATTTTAACCGATTTTAACCGATTTAACCAATTTGAATAACATAAATCGGTATAGATCGGATTTTAAGAAAATCGTTTCGGACAGGATCGAGTTGCCACCTAGGCGGGGGTCTAGGCGCCGCCTAGACCGATTTTTAGAACCTTGTCTGTCAATAATTCAATGTTTATATTTGGAAAAAATGTGAAATTGAGAATGGTATATAGTATTTCCCTTTGTACTAATTTATGCTAAATATAAATAAATACATACACAAGTTTTCTATAAAGAAATTTAATTGTTTTCTTGAAACTAGATAACATTCAGAAACTACTCGGTAAACCTAGCGTAGTACTTAAAACTAATTTAGACGGAATTAACTGAGTATACTTAAAAAAAAATCTTAATTCCAAATTTTAGTGTAGCTAACTAACATATGACTATTTACATTTAAAGCAAAGTCAAATGAGGAATGGAGTTAGGCGAGTTAGGGACTTTGCTTTTGAATTTGTAGCACATTTTGTTTTATGATTGAAGGGTAGTCAAAGAGACGTCTTCCCTCTCTATCTATCACCATGACTTCTACGCTTATATTTACACAAACGGTAAGACTTTTATGAGTTATTTTCAACAAAACTTTATTGCACGTTGGAGTTAATAATGTAATACACCGATTTTTTTTTTTGAGTTTTTTTTTTTGAAACACGACACGTTGGAGTTAGTAATGTAATACTCCGATTTTTGGGAAAAAAATTGCCTTAAGAATAATATAATACTTGCAATATTTGCCGTGAGAAAAAAAAAAGTTGCAATCTCTTGTTTCTTCTGCGAGAGGGAGAAATTACCATAGGTCCGTCCACATGATGTACTCACTGATTCAGTTGTAAAAACGTAACACCGTGTTTTCTTTTATGTATTTTGAAATAGAATTTTATATTATATAAAACGCCCATAATGTATATTTATTGTTATAAATCAAAGTCAAGTTCCATGATATTTTTTTTACAACGGAAAATTCTATGATATATTATTAAAACATGTAGCAAATAAATAGTTTAAGATATTCTTCTCACAAAACATATAAAACATACAAAAGGATATATCGACTACTGAAAATTGAAAATGTCATTTCATATCAACTAATGATAAAAAATATTCGAACCAATAAAACGTACGAAGACAAAAGCATCAGCCTATACATTTTGATGCATACATGTCAGAGCGATCCACTCTATCAAAGGAGGGATAAAAAATTTAAAATTAATCTATACTATACTAAAAGTTAAATAAGCTCAATGCTTAAGGCATCCACGTATACATTTAAATTCAGCAAATCAAAATACATCAAATAGCCACATCATCAACTATCTCCAAAACAGGCTTTTAGTTTCAACGTGACCACTTTGTAATTCATTAGACCATCATCTGGCCCACTTTTTATGCGATTCAATCGTTTAGCCTTTGTCTTCTTCAAACTCATCTGAGAAATTCAATCGTTTCTACAGCTTCATGTTCTCCTCTTCAACACATATTTTTTTTTGGCCAATTCAACGTATATGTTCCTCAAAAAAAATAATCCTAAAGGCATGAATCGATTTCCTTCCAATCACCTCCCCACCTTATATATTCCTCATCTCTCTTGCTTCTCCCCTTCACCAAATTCACGGAAAAAAGTTATTAGAGCAATCAATGACAATCCAAACTGAGTAATCAACAGGAAAGGCCCCCTCCGCTCTGTTCTTTCCGTTTGTTTAGTCCAGGATGTCATAGAGGAGAACACCGAGAGGCAAAGCAAACATGGAAGCAACGCTGCAGTTGCCTCAGTGTAAACAACGATAGCTCCACTGACGATGAATTAGATCTGTTCGGTGGTTCTGCTAATTATTTTAACGCGAAATCCCTGCAACGCCTCTGATCATCTCAAGGTATAAACCTTTTACTCTAGCCTCTCTTCTCTTGAGTAGTATATTAACCGGATTCTAATATCTATCCTATCAGAGCTTGATCCCATGCGTGAGCATCACTGAGAGGAGCGTAAAAAATTGTAAAGATGGACAAACCAGTGAAACGAAAATACTCTTTCTTTGCAAGCTGGTAAACATCTCTCTTCACAAAATCTTTATGACTGATGACATAAAACTTACTAACTAATCTTCAGGTGAATATGAGTACATAAATTTGTTTAAATGACTGTGTAATATATTTCTTAAACCGAGTATAATTGTGTTTTGCCATTATTCCTATCCTTCATCTTTGTTTTTCTCCTTCAAAATTATCATAGATTATCTTTTTGATTGGGAAAACAAATCTGTGTTATAGAATTTTACAGGTCTATTGGGTTTTAGGTAAGTAACAAGTTCTTATAGGGACATATCATTCTCTATGTGCAGGATGGCTTTACTTTGGCTTGGAGATACAATACTGCCACTACGTTATCATACGGCTGCGTCACTTCACTTACAGAGTCTCTTTATATGTTGGAGCTAGCAGACTCTTTTCTGGTTTCATGGACAATTCTCTAAATGTAAGTAGTGAAGTTTTGCGTTAATTTTTTGAAGCAGTTTCATTTGTTTATTTAGCTGAGATGAACATTGTTTGTTTTGCAGCAAAACAGTTCATGCCAATGAAATTTCAGGTAAAATATTAAGTATCGTTCTTGATGCAGCTTGGGATCAGCATAAACAAAGTTCAAAGTTTTGATCTTTTGTTTTAGTGATTTACGTTTTCACAGTTTAAACTAATAACAACTTAATCAACAAACCATCAAACTGATAAAACAAGACTTTGTTTTATTCCTTAGGTAATAGATTCTGATAGATTCTGATTTCAGTTGTTCAACCTTCAATGGTGCCTATCTTGAGAAAGCAGTTGCATACAAAGATAATTTCTCAGGTAGTCTCTCTCAGTTGTACCATCACTTAGCCTTCGTGTTGTTGTGCCACTGGGTTATGTGTATCGTGTTTAATAAATCTCAAATGTTTTCTCTTTAGTATGAAACTAGAGTGAGTAGTGAAGGCCAGTTATGAAATCACTATAACCAGTAGATATTAGATAGTTATCATTTTTGCTTTAGTTTACAATTACATACCACTATGAACAAGTTACATCAAACTTTTGCTTTAGTTTTCATGTATGTTTCTATCATAACGACTTTAAATAGCTTAATCTCTCATGCTCGGTTTTTTTGGGTTTTAATGTTATTATGTGGCAGGCTCAATGAAGAAAACAAAGTTGACCTTCTGAGAAATCATGCAAAGAATTAGCAGTGAGGGAGCAACACTTTAATTTGGCCTGCTGTTGAAAGAGCTTCAACGAACTGATTTTTCGAAACTGCGAAGAGCTTATTCCACAGGTCGGTTAAAGATATAAATCATGCATTGCGACAGTTATCCCTCTCGGTCACGTCGACAATTAACTACTTTCTTCCTCCTTCAATTCTTTGCTTGAAAGTTACTTCATCTCCACTGCCCTGTTTTGTCTATATTTAGCTCTGAAAAATCTTCTGCTTCTAACCTACATCGGTGCTCAACTCGGCATTATCGCTATGGATTCACACATTGCAGGTAAGGCCAAAAGGTAGATATAGATCAAATAATCTTCATCATATGTTGACAAGGTATGTGAAAACCAGAGTTTTAAGTAGATCCAACCAGTTATGTTTTAAACCATACATCTCTTTATTTTTGCAAGGATATCTCTGTAGATTCGGATCCGAGCCAATCATACGCTTTTGAAATCTGTGGAGAGATCTTACAAGAAAACTACAAGATCTAGCTTATACCACTTTCAATGCAACATTGTGGTGTACTCTTCATGGTAGAGACCGGTTCTGGTAAGACTGCTACCTATTTTGGCCATGCTAGCTTACATATCTAGATTGTCGCTTATGAGCTAAGATAATGAAACTGAGGGGACCTTACGCTGCGGTTGTAGAACTTACTCGGGAGCTTGCTCATCAGATTGGGGAGGAAACTATCAAGTTTTCCAAGTATCTAGGATTGGGGTGCCTTCTATAGTGGGTGGTCAGTCGATTGAAGAACTGTGTTTTAAGATGATAACACAAGGGTGTGAATATTGTGATTTCCACTCCTGGTTGTTTGATTGATACGGTATGATGTGGTCAGTCCGTGCAACGATCTGATTCTTGATGAGGCAGATCAGATAATAGACATGGGCTTAATCCTCAAGTTGTTGGTGTGTTAGATGTTATGGCTTCAGGAAATTTGAAACCCTATAACAAAGAAGAGCTGGACGAAGTAATTGAGACAATATTACAAACCCAAAAACTAATATTTTTAAAACCGGACCGGATACCGACTCGGTAAGTTACTGGTTAAGTGGTCGGACCGGTTCAACCGGTCGAACCGGATTTTCTATTTAAAAATAAATAAATCTAAATAATCATATATTTATACTATATAGACCTAAAATGTAGTTCTACATATAATATGTCTATGTTCTCTTTTATTAATTAGATAATAAACAATAACCTTAAGTTTAGTTATATATATAAGTGAATACTATATCAACTAAAATTGATTTAAAAAAAATGAATAACCGTTTAAATTACATATTTATTTATTTGTTCAACTAAAAGTCTGAAATTTTATGAATATAGAAAAATGAGAATAAAATATGAGAATCAAAAAGAGATTTTTTTAAAAAAAATTCTTAAAAAAGAATCAAGAGAAAACTAATTAAATAGTAAAAATTAAAATTAATTATGAAATATTATATTTTAATAAAAATTGAAAATACGTTAATTATATGTTGATTTCTATTGAACCGGGTTTTGAAGTTGAACCGGGTCATCGGTTTTACCGGTTTTTAGCCAGTTTCACCGGTTTTTTCTCAAATCCGGGTTTTAAACCGACCGGACTCGGCTTATTTAACGAATATAAAAACTCATTTACTATTAAATCTATAATCAAATTCAATCATAGTAATTTACAACGACTATATAACTTGAAAATTAAATTATATTAAATGATTTAAATTTCAAACTCTATATAGTAATTCATATTTCCAATATTTAGACCTCCTTTATTATCCACAAAACCTTTCAATTACTTTTGTCAAAATAGTCGAATTGTTTACTTAGATTTACAATGCCCGACATAGCAACCAAGCGATGATACAATCCAATAAAGAAGAGACTTACACGGAGTTTTTTTCCCAGCTAAGCCAGGTACGAACTTTTTTATATAAATAACACTACTATTGTATTTACCTAAATTTATGCTAACTAACTTATTCTTAACCAATTTCAGATCATTTCTTTTTTATGAACCTCAACACAACTTCTGATCTGCAAAAGACTTAATCTGTTTCTTACATTATTTATCTTACTTAGCTACTCTTTTAGCTTTTAAACAATTGCGTAACCTCGATATTCACTAATTTTCAGACATTTTGTAAAATACAATGCTTCCATTTCAAACAAAAACTTTGAAACTTATAATTAAACATCGACCAATAGGAACATTTCCTTTCGGGTCTGTGTTTCTGTTTTATTTGGATGGGTTTGTTCGGTTTTTGGTCTGGGTTAATGGGCTTCGCCAGGTTTGTGTTATGGCCTGTTCTTCAGCTTAAACCTAGGTCTACGGAGGCGCGTTCTGGAGTCTCTCCTTCTCTTCACCATTTCTCTTCGTCTTCTCCTCTGTGTTTTCATCATCCGATTCCTCGCGATCGGTTTCTCTCAATCAATTTCGCCTTCAATTCTTCTTTATGGTTTCTTTTCATCTTCCCCCTTTCCTCCTCCTTTATATATTGTTTCTTCACCCGTCTACAAATCAAAACCCTAGAAACTCTATCAATGGCGATGAAACCACATGGGAAGTCGATTATGTCATCCGATTCCGACGAAAAAAGCGTATTCTTCAAAGATCTCTCGCTGGGTCCCAACGAAGCTCAGTTGAAGTTTCGGCTCATCCATTTCTGGGAGGCTTGGAATCCGGTAAAGAAGACGCTTATTGGCATGGAGATGCTACTCATCGACGAACAGGTTATAGTAATTAAGCATTATTTTTCATTTCGAAAGGAGTTTGTGCTTATCGTTCTTCACTTACGCTGGGTTTCTCTTATGTCGTTATTCGCAGGGAACTGTTATTCAAGGATTTATTTCCCCAGGGCGTATTGAAAAATATCTGCCTGATATGAAGCGAGGCTCTGTTTACAAACTCAACAACTTCTACGGATCCAGAAACAAATCGGTGTTTCGGGTTGCTGATCATACCGTTACAGTGTCGTTCTCATGGAACTCGGAGTTGAAGGTTCTTCTAAACTGTCCCACTCATTTTGATGCGGACAGTTTCCGGTTCCATTCATATGAAGAGTTTCAAGCGAACTGCGACCTCAAAGGAGACCTCTACGGTAAGCTCTATGATTCCCAACGTTATTTTTAGTTTAGTTGCTTGATAATTGGTTGAATCAATGTTTTGTTTTAACATCCGTAAAGAAATATATGCTTTAAAAAGATAGAATTATAAATACATGTTGTTTCATACGTAAAAACTTGGATTTTAGTTTAGTTGCTTGATAATAGGTTGAATCAATGTTTTGTTTTAGCATCCGTAAAGAAACATATGCTTTAAAAAATAGAATTGTAAATACATGTTGTTTCATACGTAAAAACTTGGATTTTAGTTTAGTTGCTTGATAATTGGTTGAATCAATGTTTTGTTTTAGCATCCGTAAAGAAATATATGCTTTAAAAAATAGAATTGTGAATACATGTTGTTTCATACGTAAAAACTTGGATTATTAGGATTGCTTAGATTCTTTTAAACTTAAAGTTTATAACATTTGTTAGACAGAAAAAGTTGACAATATATATATATATTTTTTGGCTGTGATTCATTAAATTGATGAATTTTAATATAGATGTAACTATTGTGATGTTTGCCTAGATGTTGTTGGCCACATGAAGTTGGTTAACGGTCAGAGTATCGTTGAGGCACCGGTTCTTGATGAAGTGGAGATAGCAAAAGCAAGGCGTGTTCTTATTCATGTCCAATCACATGAGTACGTGTACATTATTTTCTGAAAACTACTTCTCCTTACTCCTATTACTTACGTAGTATCGTTTTTCAGTGGACCGGTCATGAAGCTATACCTTTGGGATCAGGCTGCAAGAGACTTCTGCAAAAAGTTCAATTCGTACGAGGGCACACCCACTGTGTTACTGGTCACGACCGTCAACACGAAGACTCTCGGAGGTTCTGATTTTTATCTATGATATAGGTTTCTTACATTTATATATCAGCATTTTGTGTTCTTTAGTTGGGTTTTTTCATGTGACAACAGGTACTCTGGCCTTGACCTCAATGTCATCTTCGCGTGTGTTTATGGACTATGAAGTCCAACCTACAATAGACTACTTCAGTTGGTAAGCGTTTATGTGTTTTGCTTTTACTCTTTTTTCTGAATGAAGTGCTCGCGTTACCTCACTGCGTTGACTGACTAACTCAAATTTTTTTACTCTATCTCAGGTTGGGCTCTAATCCCGCAATTGCTGAGCAGGTTAATGCAGAGGTAGTCACCAAACGTGAGACAATGACTATAGGGGAAATATTCTCCTACATCGAGCAAGAATCCGCAAAGGTAAACTCAATCTATAAAACTTCAATCACTAAGAGAAATTTATATTCTTATGCATATACGCAGGATGCCTTCTTTGAGTGCACGGCTACGATCGATGACGTCGTGCATGGTTGTTCTTGGTATTACATTGCTTGCAGTGGGTGCCATTCTAAGGTTATCAACGGTCCAACTTCGTTGATCTGTACAAGCAAGAAGTGTGGAAAGGTTAATGCATCTGGTGTTCCACAGTAAGAACTCTAACCTGAACTTCAATTAAGTTTTTATTGGAGTTACGTTCTCATTCTTTCATGGCAGGTACCTGTCAAAGATATCCGTTTATGACAACAGTGATCAAGCTGTCTTTGTGCTTCTTGGTGATGCTGGTCGTGAGCTGACTGGGAAGCCAGCATCAGAGTTAGTCAGAAGCTATTTTGAGGTAACTTTTTATAAGTATATAAGCTCTGAAACGTTTTGGGCAGATGTTGTTTTCTTTTCATCATGCTAATCTCTTAAACGTATAAGCCTGACCCTGTTTTGATTGAATGTCAGGCTAATGGCAACGAAGGAGTTAACCTTGAGGCGCCAGTTCCGGAAGCTCTAATCAGCACCATAGGTCAGAAGCACAAGTTTTGTGTCAAAGTCACAGAGCATAACTTTTCAGGTAAGACCCGATCTCTTACCGTGACCAAGATCCTCCCACTAGACCCTCAGCCAACCACAGTGTCTTCGGAAGATAACCATACTGCTGCCACGTCTGAGGAAACATCTGAAAACCGTGTGGATTCAGCAGATGGGAGTAAGAGAACCTGTGATAGTTCTGAGCTGGAGAGAGTTAAACGCCCTAAATGTGGGAACTAGGGTTCTCGCGACAGTTCTCAGAGATTGCAGCATCTATTCAGTTTACGTGTTTGTCTCTTTACAATTGCATGCATGGTTTTTTCATTATGTCTTTGGATTATGAGAGTTTTTTCCTAGACAATGGTTTCTCTCATTTTGATTTTTCAGCGTTTTTAATTTTTCAATGATTAGATTGCATGCATGATATTTGTCAAATATCATAGTGTTTAAATAATCTGGATCAACATGTTATTTTTTCTTAACCTAATTTGATTGACTTAAATCCAAAGAATAGTGTGAATATATTCCCATATCGCAAATCCATAAGGTTTATGACAAACCCAAATGGTCCATAAATACATTAGGATTTACTTACCAAAATGAGAAAATAACGTTAATGTCAAACACAATTACTAAATGCGTTTTCCTTTACTAACGTAAAAAAATATTCTCATATCTCAATCAGTTTAATATCTTTCCTAAACCATACTCCTAAAAAAAAAAAAAAACGCTTTCTACTCCAATCTCCATATTCGATAATCAAAACGCTCTGTAACATATTTCTTCCCCTTCTCGGTTCTTCCTTGGGTGATTTTACAGTAGGCTACAAATTTCGCCAAACGACTCTGTAAGTGTAAACTTTTTTTACAAATAAACGGTATACGAGTATTAATCCACCCCTATTGTTAACAATATATTTGCTTCTCAGGATAAAGTTACACACAAAATGGAGAACGTGCCTCGAAGACCCCATTTGGAAACTGCAGGTTCAAAAATACAAACTTTTGCATACAGTATTCTATTTACCAAATGGATTTGAGAATAGTTCATATAGCTTTAATCCAGTGTATATACCTGTAATCCGATTTAAAACAGAAGACATACAAAATAATCAAATTTCAATCTTTATATTCCTTTATATCGCAAATTGTTTTTATATTAATATGGAGATAACAGGTATTTAAAGTTTTATATTCTTTTACAACACGAATTGTTTTTTATTAAATAATAACCATTTCAATATTTATTTTAAAAGGACAGCTAATAACTCTGTCCCCTCGCAAGAGCTTCACATGTCTCTGACTATACTAAACTAAATATACTAATACAAAAAAATATATATATTTATAATCTTATTTTTTTAAGCATATATTTGTTCCAGCTATATAAAAACTAATATATGAGTTGAGAAAATTACAGATATTACTCATAGTATATTTTAAAATTACTATTTTAATTTACAACTTTTAATGCTGTATTTTAAAAAAAACTTTGGGAAAAAAAGATAAAAATAAAAACATTTCGCATTTGTCATAAAATCATAAAAAAAAGTTCCCTCTTTTTGTTGTTATTTTTAAATTTTTTCTTATAAAAGTTTTTATTATTTTCTTTAATATTTATATATTTTTTATATTCCAAATTCTATAAATTTTGTAAATATATATTGAGTATTAATGTCATTTAACTATTAAATGAAACATTTGGTAATTTTCGTCTTTATGTTATAAGTTAGTGACCAAAACTTAAAAATGGTCTGTTTATAAGAATAACCCAATTCAAGATGTGATAAAAATTTATAATATAATTATGATTGACATATTATACATTTGTCAATCATATTGTAGTATAATTACATGTAGCCTATAAAATTTAGAAGTGAGTTATAGATGGGGTCCAACTGGTTTCCACAAATCTGTTAAAGCTTGGTAAGGTAGTAATCAATTATTAAAAAACACATAAATCCAATTCGTGGGCTTATTTGTTTCTATAGAAATCACTGTATTTTACTATCATTTTATTAACGACATATAACAGAACTTGGAATTCTCAAATATTACTATTTTTTTATAAGATTTAGTATTAATAGGAAAAGAACATGTATATGGTTTGATAAACATAAGATTATTCTTTTTCAAATAATAAAGTGGTAAAAATTTTTAAAAAAACTCTCCATATAGTAAATGAACTAAAACTATTATTTTCTGTATTATTAATGTCTTATATTTTATACAAACTCACCTGTTTTTTTGTTATTTTTATTTTAAGCATATAATATAAGCTGGAGTTCACATATACTATTATTCCATCTTAATAAGAGTTATTGTTAATAAGGGGAAAAACATGTGAATGAATGTCTTCTTCTTTTTATGAATGATATTTCGCGAGGCTAATAATTTTCAAACTTATACATATATAATCAATTAAGAAATCATTAGAATAAATAATTTATCATATTTAATTTTGGGTTTATCTATTTATATAATATTTAAATACAAATACAATAAAGTTAATTTAATTTAATGAATACATTTAATACACTACTTCTTTTACGTAATGTATAATTTCTAACTGTTTATAAAGGTCCTATTTTATAAAGTTTATACTTAAAAATCTTGAACATCGATACAATTAGAAATTCTGTAGCAACTATAATATAATATGGACTTCTCCTTATTTGTATGAACGATAAGTGTTCTCCCATAACTTTAAAAAAAATAGTATATAGATATATTATAAACACCTTCCTAATTTTTTTCCATCCAGGAACTTCTACCGGAATCACACATAAAAGAAAAAGAGGACGCCCACCCGGATCACGTAACAAACCCAAAGGTGTGTCATTACTCTGAAGATATATTATTTTATTCTCTACGAGAATACTATTTTAAATTATGAATTTATTTTGTAGTCAATCAGATATGCAATCCACCGACGTTCAAACCAAAATACTATGATTGTAAGTTTAAATAGATAATTATAATATATTTTCAAAAGAATCTATTGATAAACTAATTTATTTATCTAATTTACAGGTGGCTGTGATAAATGTGACACCTATGGTATAAAATCAATCCAGTCTAAAAACATTATTATCCCACAATGTTTAATGCATATATTGTCTTAAATGGATCGCTTTTAATTTATCCAGTGAGACAAAAAAACGCCCGAGGGATGAGAAAAGCCATCTTGCTATCCAAACGAACGTCATCCCTGCCACAAGGTAACAATCCCTGTCAACTTTAAATAATTAAGAAACTATAACAAAAACTTATACGTCTCATCTGCATATGTTATACGCATAGGTCTACATGCTCCACAAGGATCTCATGGCTTACACCCAACAAGAACTGCAAAGAAAGGTGCATATATTCAACTCATATTTTAAACCAATGTCAAGAATGAGCACGATAAATTAAAACCTCATATCAATAAATGTTAAGTGCATAAAATTTATATCTCTTTATAATATATTAAACGCTTCTAACTATAAAAATACTAACCGCAATGTCTTAACAATTTAAAACACCTTTAACCACAGATAAAGGCTCCACATCTAAATCCGAAGACAACCCCATCGTAGAATGCACAAAATGTGGTGCATTAATGTGGACTTCAGAGAGTACTGGTAAAGACTTCAGAACAGGTGAACTAACCTTCACTATTTGCTGTAACCATGGCCAAATAAAGCTTCCACCGATCAATCAACCCCCACCCATGTTAGAAGAACTTCTTCAGCATAGGTGGTTTCGAGATACCATCCGAGTCTATAATTCGGTACTGGCTTTCACCTCCATTGGAATGAAGATGGATTATACGGTAGTTAATTCTCCCGGACCCTACACTATACGGATCCAAGGTCAAACCCACCATAGAATTGGCTCGCTAATACCGAGACAAGGCCGTCCCCCCGAATATCTCCAGCTTTATATATTTGATACGGGCAACGAAGTCAGAAACCGTTTAAACGCGATGGGCCAAACCCCAACAGAAGGTAATCTTGATGAGGCAACCTTAGCGCGCCTCATCGAGATGCTTGATGAGAATAACTGTTTAGCCAAGCTTTTCCGACGAGCACGTGACTACTACGAAGGCAGCGGGCAAGAGTTTAATATAAGGTTGCTCTCAGATAAAGGGAAAGGTAAAGAATACGATCTCCCGAGTACGAGTGAGGTCGCAGGCCTTATCGTAGGGGATATGTCATCAACAATTGGAGTACGAGATATAGTGGTTCAATTCCAATCTGACACTTTGCAGCAGATCCGTGACGACCACCCTCTATACATGAGCCTCCAATATCCTCTTCTCTTTCCACATGGTGAGTATGGATTTCACCCCGAAATCTCATTACATCTAGAGACAGGCACCTCGAAAACAAGGCAATTCTTGACGATACGCCAGTACTACGCTGCTCAGATACAGACACGTCTTAACCAAGGGATGACATTGGTTAAAGGGGGTCGTCTCCTCCATCAATATGTTGTGGACGTTTATACGGCAATCGAAGAAGATCGGCTCAGGTGGGCCAGAAATAATCAAGATGTTTTGCGAGCCGAGCTCTACAGTAATGTACTCGATGCTGTTAGCAAGGGTGACACTGATGCTAAAATTATTGGACAAAGGTTCATACTGCCGCCAAGTTTCACCGGCGGGCCTCGATACTTAGTTGAGAAATACCATGATGCGATGGCTATCTGCAGAGAATATGGGAACCCGGATTTGTTTATCACAATGACGGCCAATCCTAACTGGAAAGAGATTAAAGAACATCTTGAGATATACGGTGGAGACTCCCCTAATGATAGACCAGACATTGAATGTCGTGTCTTTAAGATGAAGTTAGACCAGCTACTGAAGGATTTCAAAAAAGGAACTTTCTTCAAGCCATACACTGCAGCTCTCCACAGAATAGAGTTTCAAAAAAGAGGCCTCCCCCATGCACATATATTATTGTGGTTTGGAAAATCATCCAGAACAACAAGTTCGGAGGAGGTAGATGAGATTATTTCAGCCGAGCTCCCAAACAAAGAAGAAGACCCAGAAGCTTATAATTTAGTGACAAAACACATGATCCATGGTCCATGTGGTGTCATTAATCCGAAGTCACCGTGTATGGAAAATAATGTGTGCACAAAGAAGTATCCTCGGCCTTATAATGACAGTACTTCGATTGACAAATCAGGGTACGTGTTATATCGTCGCCGCCGAAATGAAAATGAGTCTGTGGTTAAAAGTGGGGCAACCCTGAACAACACGTTTGTTGTACCTCATAACGTTAATCTCCTAAAGCAGTACGAGGCTCATATCAATGTGGAATGGTGTAACCGTACAAGCGCAGTGAAGTACTTATTCAAGTACATAACCAAGGGTGTTGACAGAGCATCCGCAGTTATTGAAAAAGGAAATACGGCAACTACCTCTGACACAGTTGCTTCTGCAGAACCAAAGGAAAAAGTGATTAAACAACGGAATGAGATCCAAGAATACATCGAAGCCCGGTATTTGTCAGCTTGTGAGTCCATGTGGCGGACTTTCGCATTTCACATACATAAAAGAAAGCCGTCCGTTGAGAAACTTATCATTCACTTAGAAGGCGAGCATAACATCACCATTAAAGAAACTGATAACCTCGGCCGCGTAATCCGCAAACCAGGTATTGAGAAGACAATGTTTACTGAATGGATGGTGTTATGCAGAAGGTCAGCATTTGCACGGACATTAACTTATGTGCAAATTCCAGAATATTTCGTCTGGAACAACAATTCCAAAGTCTGGTCTGAACGTAAGAAAGGAAAAACCATTGGGCGAATTGTGGCTGTCCATCCATCAGCAGGTGATCGATACTATCTGAGGATCCTCATCAATAAGATTAAAGGTCCTAGAAGTTATGACGAGCTGAAAACTTTCAACGACGTGAAATACCCTGACTTCAAATCGGTTTGCCACGCACGAGGCTATTTGGACGATGATGTTGAATGGCTCGAGAGTATGTCAGAAGGTGCTAGAACAGCCACCCCATACCAACTCCGCGATATGTTTGTCACATTTCTAACCACTTGCTTCGTTGCAAGCCCCAAAGGACTATGGGAGCACTCATGGAAATCGATGAGCGAGGACATACTTCACAAGAGGCAAAGGATCTTAGGCCACACAAATCTGGAGCTGGACGATGAGACCCTTGAGCAGTACACGTTAATCGAAGTGGAAAAGTTGATGCGCATGCAAGATCGTTCTTTAAACGATATTAAAGAGATGCCTAAGATCAAACCTGTTTTGCTAAAAGAATTGGGGAACAGTTTGTGGAACCAAGAAATGGATTATGATGTTGCCGAAGAAACGCTCAGGCATGACAATCAGTACAACTTGCTTAACGCCGAGCAGCGTGCGATTTACGAATCAGTCTTAGACTCTGTTGACAAAAAGGATGGAAAACTATTCTTTGTACATGGCGCAGGAGGCACGGGAAAAACATTCCTCTATCAAACCATCATATCCAGACTTCGCTCGAGGAAACAAATCGTTCTCCCGGTAGCTTCTTCAGGAATAGCCGCATTGCTACTACCAAACGGAAGAACAGCTCATTCACGCTTTAATATTCCTTTGAAGCTCGACGAAGATAAGCTTTGCAACATCAAACCAGGTACTATGCTCGCTGAACTCATCGAGAAAACGGACCTCATCATCTGGGATGAGGCACCTATGACGCACAAACATGCCTTCGAAGCACTTGACAAAACATTGAAGGACATAATGTCTATGAAAAGCCCACACGCAAAGGATCAAACTTTTGGCGGAAAAACGGTTTTGTTAGGTGGTGATTTTAGACAAATCCTTCCGGTTGTTCCACAAGGGAGTAGAGCTGATACTGTCTTAGCTTCGATAAGTCATTCATATCTATGGAATTTCTGCCACAAGTTCCCTTTGAAGACAAATATGCGAGTCAACCAGGACGAAAAAGAGTTCTCCGATTGGCTTCTCAAAGTAGGCGAGGGTCGTCTGGAATCAGAACAAGAAGATGAGAACGATGGCTACCATGACCAAATGGTAAATATCGATCCAACATTCCTCCAAGAGACTAAAGATGAATCACTAAAACAGGTTGTCGATGCAGCGTATGGTGATACCAACCAAATAGAGGCCTCCCAAAGTACCTACACCGACAAAGCTATCCTAACACCCCGGAATGATACAGTCGATGAGATCAATGCGTATACAATCTCCAAAACCGAGGGAGAGTAAAAAGACTACTACAGTTATGATAGCTTTGAGGTTTCGGAAACTCAATCTAACCAAAATGATACACTATACGCCATTGAGTATCTCAACTCGATGGAGTTTCCAGGATTGCCTTCCCATAAACTCACTCTCAAAGTTGGGGCCCCGATTATGCTTCTGCGAAACATAAACCAAACAAAAGGATTATGTAATGGTACCCGTATGATCCTAACCCACATAGGCGAAAGAGTGCTTAAGGCAGATATAATTACTGGTTCCCACATTGGAAATGAAGTTTTGATCCCAAGAGTAGTCCTCTTGCATGGGGATACACAGCTACCGTTCACTTTACGTCGACGCCAGTTCCCTATCAGATTGTGTTATGCAATGACAATCAACAAAAGCCAGGGCCAAAGCTTAAAAGAGGTTATCCTATACCTTCCTAGACCTGTCTTCTCACATGGTCAACTGTACGTGGCCCTATCACGTGTAACAAGCAAAGCAGGACTACAAATCATCAAAGGCGAAGACTCACACAAACAAAAAGTGAAGAACATAGTCTACAAAGAAATCTTCAACCGCCTTCACCCACATGAGAGTAAGTAAAACTCAAAACTCAGAATCTAATGGAAGATATCGAAGTGGTTATTTATCTAATAATTCATATCTATGTACTATGCAGCACTCGAGGTACCACCAAAAATGAATCAGAACTAAAACTCCTTCCGTGATGAAGGTTACCTCACTACTTACAAGTACGTCTCCATACTCTACTATCTAATTAATTGATAACTAATACTAATCTATATTCACTGATATATTTAAAAATAAATTTCAGGCTCCACAACACGGAAACTCCTTCCCTTCCACCACCTCCTTCGTCAAAATTCCACTGTTCTATTTACGTTTCTTCCTTCTATGTTTTAAGACATTAACATCTGCTCTTAATAATGATAAAAACAATTTTGCTTCTACAAATAATTTATAACAAACTTAAATTTTAAAGTGATTAAAGTTATTTATTTGTTTACAACTTTTAAAGCATTATATTATTCAAACAAACTGATGTGTTAATTAATTTTTGCGAACAATATAACATACACTGTTTAATTTAAAATAATGTGTTGCAAATCAATTCATACAAAATAACCCGGGCGTAGCCCGGGACCGCCTCTAGTTAAAGTAAAAGGAGTTTAAGTGATGCAAGTAAACACAATATTATATTACACAAAGACATATATACAGTAGCATCCATAGTTCTTGGGAAAGCTACACTCACGATTAAGTGTATGTACCTGAGAAGCGAATCAGATTTGGATGTCTTTATGAGACACTTGTCTGCTGTAACGTTCAAGCTTAGGACCAAAACATACACAAGTGAGGACGTGTCAACATTATTCGAATATAGGTTAGATTTGGGTTGTAGCAGTATCTTAGACTTTTAGTGAAGAAACACACATGTTTTTTTCTAACACCCGATTCAGTGAATTGTTACATCGATTTAAAATTTGATTATATGACAGTCCAGAGAAAGTGATGAACAAAATATATTACTTTTTCATATTGACATGAATAAGACCGGGCGATTTTATATTGGCTTATTTGCTGAAAGAATATTTTATGTTTATTTCAACTACTAATTTGCACATCCCGGAAAACTAAATTAACTTGCATCAGTTTGATTATGACCAAACAAAAAAAAACAGTTTGATGAGAGTCAACCAAATATCCCATTTTGATGCAGAAACCTTTTAAGAGTTTACCAAACCAATCATTTTGACAGGTTATTTGCTGAAACCACGACGCGCGTTTAAAGAACTTGAGACAGCAAAAGAAATATGACCATATATAAATGACTTTTGCTTCTTTATATTGTGACTGATTCACCGTTCCAGTTTAATTAGCGTGTTTAAGAACAACAAAATGTTTAGCTACGTTCAATAAACTCAATTAAAATATTAGAAAACCCAAGGGAAAGAGATAACTTTTTTTTTTTGATCAATTTTTTTTGATCAAGGGAAAGAGATAACTAATCAACAAAAATATAAAGCAAAATTAGAAAAAGGATCAACGATCAACATAAAAAGACCTTTGCGGTCTATCGAAATCATCAGAAGTACCAAAAGTAGAACCCACAATCTTTTTAACTTACACGCTAGAAATCTGTCATATTCATATGCAAAGCGTCTTTCCTTTTGTCATCTGGTTATGTCCAATTCCAATTTGATGCGACACAACACATTAGCCTCCAACAAAAAATCTATTAGACATACCAATCCCAAAATCGAATAAAACAATCAACGATATAGGGGCAATAGATAAGACTCTAAAAGGGAAGATGGCTAATGAATTTTTTCATGTTTCTGTATCTCTCATTGATGGATCAGTTTTCAGAACATTTCTAATATATTTCTATTCTTTTAAAAAAAATAAACTTACTCCAAAATAGTGTTTAAGTTTTACTTAATCATTTATTTTAGAGTAAAACGAAATGATGAATCAAAGAAATGAAATGACAAATATGGTTATTTTTTTATAGAATAATTTTATTTTTTATTTAGTTTTAGAGCTAAAAATCAAATAGAATTGAAAAAGATTTTACTCAAAGAAATGGAGTTGAAAATGTAATGGGAGTAAGCCAATTTTCAAAAAAAAAAGAAAATGTAATGGGAGTAGAGATGCTTTGAAATGATAGACTAATTTAATATAAATATATACCCTTAATTCTATATATTTATAAACTGAAAAATTGTTTACTAAGTATTTAATATATATCGTGCATGGCGTAGAAGCGATGACGTAACGATGATGACGCAGAGGAGAATCCTCTGATAAGGATTCGAGCTTTAAACTTTAATTTTAAGCATGTGGTTCAAAACTCGGGAGACAAGACCATATAAGGTTCTTAATGTTAGCATCTATATTAGTATTTTCTCGTCAACGCTCCTATAAACGTATGTATATGTATGGTCTAATACTTTGGAGATCCATTTTTATTTTGATTCAATGTATCGCGCGCATAGTCTTTGCTTAAAGCCTGTGATATTCCCTCTAAAGGAACATGTTGTTATCAAAAACTTCAGATTCAAAAGATCTCCACATGCATTAACGTATATATAGTAATGGTTATACAGTAAAAATCCAGCTGTCTCAGGCAATCGAGCATCCTGACTTTAATAAAAATTTCATTCAGTTCTAAGGTCCTGTTACACTATATACATATAATATTACGAATCCAAAATTTAGATACTGACTATAAGTCTATACTTATTTGGTTTATGAAATTATTTCGTTATCCTTAATCAATATCAGGACTATATATTTTAGCCTATATTTGTCTTAATCAATATCAGGATTATATATTTTAGCATATTTTATGAGTTTCTTTTCTCTTTAGCTACCTCTATCTTTTATTACGTGTTAGTTATGTTTGATTCTCAGGTTACTGTCGAATATCTCTCCGGTTGTAATCGATTTAGCTCATCGGATGTTTAATTTTAAATATAAGCATTGTTGTCAAAAAAAAAAAAAAAAAAAAAAGAACTCTATAAAAGTCAACTATTTAAAAATGCTAAGAAAAGAGAGAAACATAAAAGGAATAATTTGTAAGAAGTCTTTCTCGAAAAAATAAAATAATAATTTGTAACAAGTCTACCATCTGCAGTGTAAAAAGGTCAAAAGTTCTTTCCATTAACCGTAAAAAGGTGAAATTCCAAAGTTGGAAGGAAGTAAATGCAATGCATGTTGCCTAAACTCGGACACTATGGGAGTTGACTTTGATTGGTCGGAATATATAATCTCACAAAAGCAACAACGGTCGAAGCTTTGTGAAGGGAAGATTTTTTAAAAGAAAGTAAAACATACGCATACACAATAGTGGAAGCAGATGAATATTAAGGAACCCAAATCAAAATGACCGGCGATGATTAAGGTTAAAAAAGTCCATCCTCAACCGACACTTTTGGGAGGAAATACAAAGACATCGTAAGAGACCCACTCTCATTACTATTCTATTATGTTTTGTCAAATATTGCAACACACAACACGTTTGGACTTTAGAGTCAAACGTACACATGGTTTTAAAGATCACAACGTATGGGTTTAAGCTTCTAGACCACAGTATGCCTAGTGTATTACTGAAGGGAAGCAGAGCCAAGTGTTTGTGTCGCAAATGGCTTGAATCCGCCTCTTGGCATCTACAAAGTATCCAAATTTTGGGGCATGGTGTAAACCCAAGCTCCTGTTATTTAGTTAAGTCTGTGCTTGGGTTTTTGACGCAGCTTAGCTTCTATTTTCCTTTTTTTTTTAATTGTAGTTATGTTTTCATAAGGATAATTATAAATCCTTTAGAGATAATGATTACTTTAGATATTAGAATTCCTTACGGTATTAGAATCTTTTAGTTGTATAGGCACCTTAGGTCTTTGTAAAAAAATCACCTTATTCATATTTTATAAAACTTGTTTGTTGAGAATGTCACCAAGATCAAAAGACATTCTTGGTAGTTACATTCTAGTTACTAAGCTTCTGCTCTATATTGGTTTTGGTCCATATAGTTTACATGATAATCCATTAACATACGATTGGCTATTCACGGGAAGATATTTGAAACTCGGATCAGATATTTTGGTATCCAATCTATTTTCTAAAACTAAATATGTATCGTTCGGGCCTGATCGGACCGGCGGATAAGGGCGGATCGGACCGGCGGATAAGCGGATAGAGATATAAAAAAATATCCGAAACTATAATATAACCAAATATCGCAACTAGGTTTCTGGGTAGAGAGCCCACTAAAAATTCACTACGCACCATAATATTAGTTTTATGGCCCATTAAGGGCTCAAACCAAATTGCGCGTATATCTCCTGGTTACTCCTCAGTCCTCACCCAGTAAACAATTGATTCGGTGTGTATATAGTTAGTCTCAGAGATGTCGTTTCCATCAGAAGTCTCCATTTTTCACATGGTTATTTTGCCTCCTTGTAACTTTGTTATCAACTATTTCTCATTAGATAGTACAACGCATAATGGGAAATTAAGCATTTGAAACGTATGTAACGTCCTTATCTATCAGAGTAGTAGTTTTGTTCAAACTCATATCACTTGAAACTTGAAAGAAAAGAGGGAGAGGTTAAGTACCATAGAAATTTAGCAAGGTAAACATGATATGCAAGAAGTTGATGTATATATATAGATGAAGAACAATTTAACTAAAAAAGTTGCGAGTTATTTGATGATGTTTATCAAAACTTGGGATTAAAGATGGAACATGATCTGGAACACTCGAGTTTAATTTGATGTGGTGGTATTATATTATATATTAATGCTGTCAGAAATTAAAGGACGTACGTGAATCTCTTATGGTTATGAGATAGAAATATGATGTGATTCAAGACGTATAAAAACGGTCACGTTCCTTCGTGTATTTGTTTGTAATTTTATGGAGGACAAAAACTTGTAGAGATTCAGCTATGGAGATTGAGAAAGAACATTCTACTTGTCGTGCGTGTGATCGGAGTGTTGAAAAAGCCTGTGCTAATGTATGATCAAGTTTTAATAAAACTCATTACGAGCATTTTTTTCCACGGATACGAAGGTATTAAAATACATAAGTCTTCCTCACAACACCGTAGCTGCTTCTAGCGTTTTCCGTGTTAATAGTTTAAATTTTCCCGTTAGGTCACTTCCAGAACTTTCACCAAACGCCAATCACCACCGTCTGATATTAAATTTACACGTGTACGATCCAGATTTCATGATGACAACTAAACCTCTCGCCTATAATAGTAACACCCGTTGAGCCACCACATTATCAATCACTAAACACAACACAACATAAACAAAACAACTCTTGTCTCATCACACTTCTCTAAATCCTCTAAAATCACGTGCTTCTCACATGGCTCCAGAGCTCACACAAACCACCACCGAGAAATCAGCCGTGACGATAACAAAACCGTCGTCCCCAGTCCACGGCGGTCGAGCCTACGTGACGTTCCTCGCCGGTAACGGTGACTACGTGAAAGGAGTCGTTGGTTTAGCCAAAGGACTAAGAAAAGTCAAATCAGCGTATCCACTCGTTGTGGCGATACTACCAGACGTCCCGGAGGAGCACCGTCGTATACTCGTGGAACAAGGTTGCATCGTCCGCGAGATCGAACCGGTTTACCCACCCGAGAACCAAACTCAGTTTGCAATGGCTTATTACGTCATCAACTATTCCAAACTCCGTATCTGGAAGGTACTATTAAACGACGTCGTTTAACTTCCTTTTTTTTTTTGAGTTAGTTTGAAAATAACTAACTTATAAAATATGGTTATTGCTCTGTTGTGTAGTTTGTGGAGTACAGTAAAATGATATATTTAGATGGGGACATTCAAGTTTACGAGAACATCGATCACTTGTTCGACCTCCCTGATGGGTACTTTTACGCGGTGATGGACTGTTTCTGCGAGAGGACATGGAGCCACACGCCGCAATACAAGATCGGGTACTGCCAACAGTGCCCTGAGAAGGTCCAGTGGCCAAAGGCGGAGCTTGGAGAACCACCGGCTCTCTACTTCAACGCTGGAATGTTCGTGTTCGAACCTGGCCTTGATACTTACGAGGATCTGCTCAGGACCCTTAAAGTCACTCCCCCGACTCCTTTCGCTGAACAGGTAAGAAGTAAAAGTTAGTAATCCGACTGGTTCTGCTCTGTTTTCTTGCTCTGTTCTAAGTATTGGGTTTGATTGTGGTGCAGGACTTTCTGAACATGTATTTCAAGAAAATCTACAAGCCGATTCCTTTGGTTTACAATCTTGTCCTAGCGATGCTATGGCGTCACCCAGAAAATGTCGAGCTCGATAAAGTCAAGGTGGTCCACTACTGTGCAGCGGTGAGTTATTTTACGTGCAAACTATTTGTTTCTATTTAGACCAATGATTCTTGTTGAGTTCTAACGTGTTCTTTGTTGCCTTTTTAATTACAGGGTTCGAAGCCATGGAGATACACAGGGAAGGAAGCGAATATGGAGAGAGAAGACATCAAAATGTTAGTGAACAAATGGTGGGACATTTACAAGGACGATTCCTTGGATTACAAGAAATCTGAAGCAGAGTCGGATCTAGTGAATCTGAAGCCGTTCATCAACGCTCTTACTGAAGCTGGACGGGTCAAGTACGTGACTGCACCGTCCGCTGCTTGAATGTCAAAATTGTCGGTGAAGTAGATTCCGTTTTTGTGGAGCAGCAGGTGGATTATGAGTCGTGGTGTTGTTACGACAACCACGCATGCTGTCATTGGTTTCATGTGCTTTTGAGATTGACGCGTGTTTTTTGTTCAAAATTTAATAACGATATTAATTATCGGACAGTAAAGATCTGTTTACTCAAAGAAGAAACTGGATACAAGGAAAAAACTGATTAAAAGAAAAGAATGTACTCACTTCAGAAAGAAAATGCAAAAAAGAAAAGGCTTATGATTTATTAAAGGAAAGTACTAAATTGTTGAAGAACAACAGACGAAGAAGAATGTATAACATAATAAAAACTTGGTTTCGTTTTGTAGTGCTAGAGAAACAGACCCCTTACTCTGATGTATATAACAAAACAAGCAAAGAAAGATGAATCCCGCTATCTCCCTTCTACGCCTGCACATCGTGCGTTGAAAATTTGTCTCAGACTCCATGAAATGATTAAATGAGAAATGGAGTTGAAAGAGAGTAAGTAGAGCGTAATAGTTAGTACCTTGTTAGCGATGTTGTTGGAGAGCCAGTCAAGTCCCTCGTAGAGTCCTTCTCCAGAGGTGGCACATGTGCTCTGAATGTACCTGTCATTACAACGAACAACATATAAGCTCATATGTCCCGGTTTAGAATGTGGATCGAGATAGTTAGCGAAGATTTGTATGTGTGTGTTTTGCTCACCAGTGACGTTGGCGGAGAGAGTGAAGACCAAGCTTGTCGGTAATCTCAGCAGCGTTCATAGCGTTGGGAAGATCTTGCTTGTTAGCAAAAACAAGCAGAACTGCATCCCTCAATTCATCCTGCCACAATAAAAAAGAAAAAACTATCACAAAGTCAACAATCAAATAATGATGTAGAAAGAATTGATGATTCTTGTCTATGTATACCTCGTTGAGCATCCTGTGAAGCTCGTCCCTGGCTTCAACAACACGGTCGCGATCGTTGCTGTCCACAACAAAGATAAGCCCCTGCGTGTTCTGGAAGTAGTGCCTCCACAATGGACGGATCTAGACGAGCAAGAAAGAAACCATTAATAAAAATGGAAATAACATAGTCAACTAGAGTGCTAATATAGGTAATGTCAGCCAGGAAACGACACTTCTTTGAGAAGGAATCAAAGTAAGGTCAAAGTTCAGGCTGATTTTAATTTAGCGTATCAAATGTAGAGTATTGGTACACGAACGAAGTTCACCAACACTGAACCTAATAAGCAAACCATTTCGGAACAGACGATCAAACAACACTTGGAACATTATCAAGTTAGAGGACACCTTGTCCTGACCCCCGACATCCCAGACGGTGAAGCTAATGTTCTTGTATTCCACAGTCTCAACATTGAAACCTGCAAAAACAAACAATAACCGTCTCGTCAGCTTCTCATACAAAACATTTTAACAACAACATAATCAATAGGGTAAGTTACTCACCAATGGTGGGAATGGTTGTCACGATCTCACCAAGCTTGAGCTTGTAGAGGATGGTGGTCTTACCAGCAGCGTCGAGACCAACCATGAGAATACGCATCTCTTTCTTCGCAAAGAGCTTGCTGAACAGCTTCCCAAATGACAGCCCCATTTTATTTTAAAATCCAAACCTGCTAACCACAAAAAAAAAACGGATTTGATCAAATTCAAAACCAAAATAAGTTGAGAATCCAGATATTATGGTTACAATCTTAGGATAGTTGGTATAGTACCGGTTATTGTTGGTTAAGTGTTTACCCGGTTTACTTGTAAATACCAGCTTGGTATATAAATGTGTAAATACCAGCTTGGTATAGTTAACATTAATGTGAATAACAAACTTCTTTCAGCTCTCTTCTTCTCTCTCTCTCCGGTAAACACTTAACCAACAATAACCGGTACTATACCAACTATCCTAAGATACAAAAAAAAAACGCAATCGAGGATTCATCTAATCTCAGCTATCAAGACCAATGTGGAACCTATGATGAATGATTACAAATCGCATCGGATCTCATTCTTATCCTCAGCTATGGATCGAATCATAGATCGAATAATCAAATTCGCATATCGGATACAGATCCAAGCATTACAAACTATCGAATCACACGAATCACAATAGATCTGGAAAATGAAAGTCATGAACAGAGCACGGTTCCGGATCTAAGCTAGAAATTCGAATCGGTTAAACGAGAGAGAGAGAGATGGTTAGAGAAGGAACAAACGTACCGAAGAAACAACGCCGCGTGAGATCTAAGCTCTCTCCCTCTCTGATTCCGATGGTTCGTCCAAGCAAATGGCCTGCGAACGTTTCACGATTTGATTTTTTTTTTTAAGAGACAACGAAAAATAATCTCTACTTATAATTATCCCACCCACTGAGCGTTAAAAATACGTCGAATATTATATAATTTATTAAATCCTTTGATTATATGTTTTGGATCTGTTAGTTTAAGTCATGGACAGATCGGCCCATTTTTGCAATATTTAGTAACTAAAATAATATTACTTCTTCCCTTCTTAAACGAGCCCAATGGGCTTACCGGCCTAAGAGTTACTCTTCTATTCGAATTTTCATCATGGAAGCGCAAACTGTCATAAAAGCTTTTTCTTTATAAAGGATGAATCATATCCATTCATTGTTCTTGAATTGGTCGGTCCTTGTGTCTGAATCAATTTCATACAAAAAAAGTCTATTTAATCAAATTACTTTGTAATGATTTGCGCGTTTAGCTAAATTCTTTGCCAAGTCAACCTCTTATATGAGATATTATTACGATTCTAAGAGCAGTATTAATGGAGGTGCTTAGCAAAAAAATAATATAATAGTGGGTGAGATCCACACAAAAATTAAGTATCTGTGATTCTTTTGTTTAATTAAGCACTGGTGTTAAACCTGTATTGTGGGCCCCACTGACACGTGGCAGTCCGCGATTGGTTTGTTTTTAATTTTTTTTTTATTTAAATTAGAGAAAAAACTAAAAAAAATAAAATAAAAAAAATTAAACACTCCAAATAGGATGCTAGGGTTAATGGTGGTCTAAGGCTCCAATATTTCCTGGATTGTAGATTCCAATAAAGAAACACTTTTTACATAAAATAAAAAGCATAGAGATAAAAACATATTGGCTGTAATTAAAACGAGAGCTGGAAAAGAAAAGGAAGTGAGACAAGATGATGAATGAAAAGACCCTACCACAAGCATTATGGAAGTCTATCCTTCATGCATCCATGTTTCATACTTTATTGTATAAGTGGGCGACAATATATTTCATACTTCCAAGCATTTCTAATTTTTAGCTTGACAACTAAACCGAAAACTCTAGATGGTTTTGCTTTTTATTTTTTTCGTGCTAAATGCGTAAGAAAGATCCGTAAAAAGAAAAATGTGGAAGAAAGATTTGTTAGAGTTTTCAGTTTAAAATTTTGTACAGGGCTTAAATAGTCTGAGACGGCGATTATGTATCTTGCTTGACGATGATACGCAGTTTCTTGAAGTACGTCAAAAACACGACCGGCAATCGCAGTTTCCATATGGAAACGATAAATGACGAAACTATAGATGCATATGTAATTTTCGGATACAAAAATGCCAAATTGTTTACATCCGTAACGTGTTGTAATATTGTTCATAGAGAGACTCAGACGCATTGCCAAACCTTTGCACAGACAATAAGGAGATGTCTTTTCGAACTGTAGGCTAAGAGCATGATTAACCCATAACTCCATTTGGGTCTCTTATTCATTATTTTAGTAATTAAAAGTAAATAAGAACCTTAGTTAAGAGCTTTATTGATTTTTGATCTCCAATGGTAGTTTCTTATTTTGAAGTTCTTAAAAAAAACACTGTTCCCTTTGTGCTAAACCACTTAATGGCACAGGTTTCATGGACAAGTTTGAGATCACCTTTGCAGCTGCACTCCATTTTCAGAGTGTTGCCTTCTTCACATACGTCTAGGCAGATTCTGCATACCGCTTCTTCTTCTGGAATCTCTTCATCGGTTTCTTCCGTAGGAACTGGAGAGGTTTCATCTGCCAATGAAGGAGTAGTAAACACCATCAGCAGCGTAAGATGCCAACACTCAACAATTCAGATGATAAAACATGTACCTGCATTTGTCTCAGACGAAACATGAGCTTTGTGGTTGTCAAAAGAAATGGATCTCACAATCACAAGAAGAGAATAGTTTGTGATGTATAATAGTATTATTTTTGGTGTCTCTTTTAACTTACAGGAGAATAGTTTGTGCAACTCTTGACACTACCCGTCCCACCAGAATGAGCTCTGTGATGCTTATGATCAACTTTTAGGTTCAGACCTGTGCTCCCCTACAAGACTCAACCATTTCAGTTCTAAGGAGTCTTTTGGCAGGAACACAAATTATGAACTGTGTACACAGAAACCAGCCTTTTAATCCTCTTATCTTCTCATGGTACTAAAGCTAATACCAGCTTATCAATACCCCCGCCTTTGAAAAGAAGCTTGACCCCAACCTTCTAGGTTTAACACTGCTTTGTTTTTGAACTTAAACCACCAATCCTTGCGTCTCCATCGGTGCCAAATGTTGTGAACTCTTTGCAGTGTAGTCCAAGCTAATGACAGACCCAACAAAGCCAGAACTCCGAAGCACACATTGTTCTGCAGCAACACAATGACTCCATTGTGCAATCCCCACTGATGTTTTATGTGAAACGTAACATCACCCGCTGTAACTTCTTTGAGCTCATGCATAACATGTTGCATTTCCATCTTCAGTCTCTATCCATAGGCACACTGGCCCTGAATACTGCCACAACGTGCTGCTTGTAACTCTGTATTTCCAGAAATGCCACACAGCAAAATAATCTTTTTGTTCAACACTTGCAGGGTACCAAAAGAGTAGAATCAATTGCACAACCAAATGGTGCTCACTCCACAGCTCGTTCTGAAGTGACAATAGGAAAGCAAGATCAACCAGGCAATCCCTCTTTGAGTTTGCAACCACTGTGAGAAAAAACCATGTGATACAGCCTAACACAACATACTCAGCTTCACCTCTAGCCGATATGAAGTAATTCCAATACGCCACTGCCGTTGCTGCATCGGAAACTCAGCAAACTCCACACAATAAGTTTGTTATCTATCTCCTGCAGCACCATCCTTACTGATAATACTCAACAAGGCATCAAAGATCGAATAAGAAACATAATCCATTCCCGTGTTCTTCTCAACATAATGCTTTTCTTCATATTTGTATTTGAAACGCCAAGTCTTGTAATACTTCTCATGTTGTATCTGCTCACTTTCTAAATGTGCCATAAGAACATCAGCATCTCGTTGCCCTTCTGTAAGCTTTCAGACCTTCAAATAGTCCCTACAAATCCAAGGTTTCTCTCAAACTCTTATATATACATGTATAAACACTAAAGTTCTAAGCTTTTGCTCCCTTATACACTATAAAATATCAAACAACTTTTACAAAATATATGAATCTACAAAACAGTGAGATTTGGCATGCAAAGCAAATAAACGTTTTTAGTTTTAAGATCAGGACAAGTTATAAGAGAGAAGAGAACCTGGCCATAGTTGAGAATAGGAGAACAAGGGCTGATTGAAATGTCACCATAAGGAACAATCTTCCCTTCTGTGAAACTCTCTCCTTGTCTGCACTTCGCCACATACATGCAATCTGTCGGAATCAAAGAGAATCCGAGCTCTTCCCATTTCACATTCGCATACTTGTCATCGCCTTTACTGTTTCAACACGAGACATATCAAAGATTCAGGAGATTAGTAATAAAAAGGATTGATTTTTACAATAAAGGTTGATGATTTTGTTATACCTTGTACGAAGAGGTGATGAAGAAGGTTGCACAGATGGAGCCATGGAAGGAGGCAGAGAGGGAAAGCAGCAAAGTGAAGTATAGAGAGAGAGGCTTGGAGTGGTGACTCACGTGCTTACACGTGTCCACTAAGGCACGTTTCTTCTAACTCCAAATTAAGCGACGGTTCTTCTTTTAATTCTCATTTTTTCTTTTCTTTTAATTCTAATTATGGTTAAGAACCCTCTAAGATACAGGGTTAATCGTGCTCTAATCAATTGTTGTTTTGTTTGTTCTTTTTCGTTTTTAATATATTTAAACGTTTATAAGTTTTGTATGATCATATGAGTGATGACCTCATTTGTTGTTGTTAGTGTACTTCGTTTAGTGCATAACTTTTAAGATATATAGTGGCATTTGTACTAGAGATCGACACTTCTAACTAGCTTAATCAGTTTATACACCCCCCCCCCCCCCACCCCACAAAGCTAGTTAACCACATTAATACTATTTGTAACTTTTATGCACCATACGATCGATCTTAAAACTGAAATTCAATTTGAATATTTTGAAAGTTGTAAGTATTTTTCTAATTAGACTATATAGTTGGTAAAGCATGCTACTCTATTTGCCATCGTACTATAGGTAACATTGATCGTAACATTGATCAATTCTATTCTACCATGTACATAGATTCTAGATTCGTTAGTAGGGCTTCTTTATTTGTCTGGCGCCTATCAAGTTGTATGAGATGTTATAAATTTGGGATGTATTGTTTCAATTATTATTATCCAAGTTTTGAAATGAACGACTTTTTCTTGAAAAGAAATCATTAATGATAAATGTGAGAGAAAACTTGTAACCCTAGCAATAATGTGATGATATGAAAGATCATAGTAATGATAAAAGCGTAAGTTGACCTCCAATGGAAGAAAACTCTAGAAATCAGAGTTCATACTTGTTTGTGTTATGACGGAGAAAACGTGGGTTCGGTTTATACCTCATCTGTTTAACTTAAACCATAAAAACAAAAAGTGGTGGTCATAATAATGTGAATTGTTGTTGAAGTGAACGGTGTCAAAGGGGGGGAATGATGAAGGAAAAAAGGGCCTACCACCTTAAGAGATGTTTTTTTTTTTGTTATTATGTGAATAATCATATACAGTACCACAGTAGTTATACACCGAAAACTAGAAGTGGATGTTCGGCCAATTATGGACCCATCAGGTGTTTCGGCTTTGTACACACAGTTGTTTTTGTCATTCCTCACTTCAATGGTTCTGCTTATCGTTTTCAATGTTGTTTTTTCTCCCAAAATTGGTTAGCGTAAGCTTATCGTTTTCAATGTTGTTTTTTCTCCCAAAATTGGTTAGCGTCTCTTACGTAAAATATTGTATATTGTAATATTTATCGGGACATACGTCACATAACTGTAGATAATGGTTTCTATTAGCGTTTGTTATAGTAACCCACATACATAAGAACAACTTTTAGTTTCTAAAAAAAATAAAAATAATGATATTCTAATATTATTATTAATTTCAATTTATTTTTAAATAGATGGACCAATAGATGAGAAGTAAATGTGATTTGAGTATCTGAAACAATGTCAAAAATATTGAACCTCTATGTTTTCTCTCTTTTAATTTAGTATTTTTTTCTTTTTCTAAAATTACTAGATACCCACTACAACTCGGATCGGAGAAGCTCTAACCACCTTGTTTAAAGCTGATGGTTAAATCAACTTGTTCTGATCCCGTTCCAACCAAGTTACCGCCACGAAATTCCCAATCAATCTGCAATATAAAATTCTAGAGTATAACGTTATAGCTGCTTTCTTATTGGAGAATTAGATGAATGAAGTGAAACGAATTTGATATAACAAAAAAATATATGATCATGAGTTATGTTACGACTTTGGCATATCACTTGTTTATTTTTATGTATCTATATACAATAATTGATTCAACGAAACAATTACACGAACTGCATCGTTTCTAATAGTTTGACAATACTTTTGTGTGTTTAGCAGAAAAAACAATATAATCCTTTGAACTATTTGAATAATAAAGGTATGTGACCCACGAATATACAGGGAAAGGTCCGGATACAAAGTATATACTTTAGGAGAGAAAAATGTGGTAAAATTACGTACGTAGATTACAACGTCATTTGGAATATGGTAGGCCGTCGACTATTAGTTCTTCGCTTACATGATAATCTAAACAAATTATCATCCCACGATGTTAATTACTTTTGTATATATTAAAATTATCCAGTGCTTAGACAAATTTGGAATGATAAATAATCGTGGAAGTTAGTTCGGGGAATAAGGCTCACTATTGTATTGAGGCTGTGAGATTTCATCGAGTTGTCTAGGGCACATGGGTCATACCCTCTCTTTCCAAATTATATATTAGATATTCGTTATATGTGTAATCACATATACGACACATCACACAAGTGCATATGTAGCCACATATATTATTTTTTTGTAACTTGTAGCCACATATATGATACTATAGTTTTTCCTTCAAACATCTATATCTATCTACACATGTAACGCATCCATATAGCAATTTCAATCTCTACAAATACACTTTTTGTGGGGCCAAAATATACTATCCAAATATTTCAAAATTAAAATGCCAGCAAAGCATATCAGAAATCTAAGACCAATGGACAAGAGTGGCCATGCATTCCTTACGTATAATATGTGATTTATTTAAGTGGCTTTTACCAATTTAATTACTCTTAAGTCTCTTATGGGTCATATTTAAAGGAGCCAAGTTAAGCTATGCGTGAGAAAACCGCAGCCAAACATTTGAGAGACAACTTTTAAACGTATCTGAATCCAAATCCTAACAAGTATGTATATTAATATAATTGAGTGAAAAGTTACAATCGGCGACAAAAAAGTTAAGAAAATTAAATTAATTTAAAACCAAGCGGGATGGGATAGTTAGGTCAAGTTTGCTTCTTGGCTTATGTATGTTTGGTTGAGTTCTTACTATTGCCACATCACTGCATAAATATAAACATAATATCTACAACAACTACTATTTTATTACATCTAGTTAAAAGTGACATTTTCTCCTGATAAGACCTAATTTTTATAACAAAATGTATTTTGAAAATTTTAGGCGAAAAACTATTTGAAAATAACCTTGGGATAATCTAATTTTCATGAGCTATCGAAACACATATACTAATGAAATTATAGTATTAAAAAAGAAATTAGAAGATAAGGGCATATCGATTGTACAAATAATAAGATTCTAAAAATGCAAGTTGACCAATTGATTATCAAAACGACAGGCGACAGATAAGAAGTAAAAGCAAGATATTAACAAACGTATTTAACTTGGACATCTTACAGATTGAGACAGCCAAAACAAGTAACTCCAAAAAGATGCATGACAATCTACTCACCATTCCCTACCCTCACGTACTTTACTACTCCACGTAATTGTATCCGTGTCTTAGTATGAATATTCATTTTTTTTTTTTTATGACTATGTTTTCTCGGCTATTCTCATCAATTTATTCATCTAATTATCGAGTGGATTTTATAAACTATTAACTCTAAACTTTATATCCTTATCATAATTTATTTTCAATTATGTATTTTACCTTCTAATTATTTTGATGATTTTATCAAAAAAAAAAAAAAAAAACTATTCTGATGATGATGATGATGATAATGATGCGAAAAGTAGTATTATTTTCTTATTCTTTTGCATTTTTAGTTTTTATTTTATTTTATTTATATGTATTTCGATATATACAGTTTTAATTTTATTTTGGTTTTGCTTTTAGGAGCTTTATATAAACGGAGTTTCCCTCGGCTTCTTCTTCATTGCCAGTTGACACCAGACATCCCACTATATAAAAGCAACTAAATTGAAGCAATTTTAGACAAGCCACATCAGCATAAATATTCAGAGCCAATTAAACTGCCATGTCACTGATAGAATCTCTTTTTTATTGTCTTCTTTTGCTTCATCTTCCTTTCGATGAATAAATCTTCACCGGTTACAAATTATTTACTGCTTCTTCAATTTACTAACGCCATCAGATCGACACATCTTTACCTTTCCTTACCCTCCCCATCCTCGCTATATAATAGTGGCTAGGTTCAAGTCAGATATAATCCTCACAACCAATCCAGACACAATCACCAACCCACCAGGCAAAGCAAAAGACCAACCCCATCCGGAATCAAGCACGGAAGAAGCAACAATGGAACCAACAATCTTCCCAACAGATGTATGAGAGTTCCAAACACCCATAATCAACCCACGCTTCTCCTTCCCACACCAGTTCGCAACCACATAGACAACACAAGGCCACCCGATAGATTGAAACAACCCACAAACGATCTGAATAGTCATGTAAAACCCGAGAAGATGCACGTTGAGGATCCCACTTCCCATCATCCCAAACACGAGAAACAGCCTCAGATCGATCATATCTCCTAAATGCCCTGCGAAATACATACTGAGAGCGTAGGAAGATAGGAACGCTAGATCGAGCTCGCCGAGTCTCTGCGTTCCTTCGGTTCCTTTGAACGGAGCCCATCTGTTGTCGATCGGAGAGTTTGATTGTTCGTTGACGGAAGGTCCGAGGACGCTCTTGACGATGCTCGGAGGTTTGCGAGAGGCGTGGAACGAAGCGTAGGCTAGGAAGGTGGTGATGAGGACGAGGATTTGGTGGAATGTGAAGGTTTTGTTTAAGCTTGGGAAGAGAGAAAACGCTGGAGGTAAGCCGCCGCCGCCGATCTTGGATTGCATCTTGAATCAATGGTGGAGCATTTCTTGATTCGGAATAAAAAAAAAAGAGTTGATCTTTGAGATTGTTTTTGCTTTATTTTCTCACGGTAGGTAATGGGTTGCTACCAGATTTCTTCAAGGCGAAGGACTCAGAGAGATTTTTTCAACTTATTATAAATAAATCATTTTGGTCAAAGGGTTGCGTAAAGTTGAAATCATTTTGGCTAGAAAAAACACGATAAAATAATTTGTGATATGGTCCACCAAACTCCAAAGCTATTGTATGCCAAAAATATTAAAAAAGTAGAAAAGAAGTGATGTACTACGTTGAAAATCTTATTTTATTGCAAGTTAAGAATAATAATATTGATAACTTTGTTACGGAGCACCGACAAATATCGCTTATTAGCAAAAAGATTTTGCAACAATAAATTTTCTCTTTTTTTGATAAAAATATAAAATTAAAATAATTTTATTTGTTACACTGCTTGGCCTATAAAAGCAATCAGAATTTTTCTAAAGATATATTTACACACATTTTGGTGAATACCATAATCGTTATTTAAGAGGTGTATAATTTTGAATTTGTAACAAAAATAAAAAGCTATTTTTATATAAAAAATAAAAGACTACATTATATTTACTTTTTCGTACATGTACTTCGAATTTGCAAGATTATTTAACCTATCTACACCAACAAAACCTTTTGATAAATAATGCAATGTCGATTTCGGTTAAGGCTAACTCATATAAAAGATAATAATGTCTAGATTCCCATATATTTCATATCTATATGTGAAATATCATTTTATGTTCATCATCAGTGACATCATTAAAGCATACAAAAGTACTGAATTAAAAAAAAACATATCTATCTCTTGGTTTGGTTTTGTTTGATCCATGAAAGAATAAAACAGTTAAAATATTATTTGAGGCATTGGGAAGAAACAACAAAAGATGAGGTTGAATCCATCTAAGCCTCTTCGAAAATCTTTTGACCTTTTTTCGATACCAAAACAATTGAGATTATTGTGTACAGATCAAGTCTATATTTTTATTATATGTAGTCTAGCCAAACGATATATCTCACAGCCTCACATAATTGATTTTATCATAGGTGTGTGATAAATGATTCTTTGTGATTATGTCTCTTTGTTTGTTACTTACCATTCTCTGTGTTTTTTTCATTCATATTTTTTTATCTCAAGTATCCTTTTAATTTTTTGTTTTATCATCATATTATATATTTGCTTTTATTTAAAGTACTACATAAATATTGAAGAAAATATTTTGAATACATTATTCATTACCATTTTCATAAGAAGAATTCAAAAATTAAAAAGATGGCCTACATAAAAGTTAACTAAAATTTATGCAAAAAACTATTCCAAATTAATTTATTTCTGTAATATATATAGTTAAATTAATCACAAAATAAAAATACTAAAATATATATTTCTAAAACAAATTTAAACATATCATGTTACAAAGTAATTAAAATAAAATTTTAATCGTAAAGATGTAATCCGCGCGTAGCGCGGACACGAAACTAGTAACAACAACAACACATAGTATACACATTGCACAGCTTCTTGTAATTCACCGACTCTTCACTTTCTTCTCATCCAAATCAAAAACACACACAGTGCTTCCCTCTCTTTCCTTTTATTGATTTGTTCTCCCCATCCATGCACTGTTTCCAAGTTTCTTCATCCAGATTCAATCTTACTCTTCTCACAAACCTCCTTCTTGGGCTCTCCTGCATTTTTCTCCCCTGTTCTTCTCTAACACTGACTTAAAAAGATGTTCTTCGAAATGGGTTTCTCCGGTTTGAAGTAGTTTATAAGCTGTTTCCCCCTTAAACCGGGTTTGAGCTCAAAATCTTTCAGAACTCCAAGTGTTTGACGAATTGACTCAACCAAAACAGAGGAAACAGAGCAAACTATGGAAGAGACGTTTGTGCCGTTTGAAGGAATCAAGAATGATCTCAAAGGCAGACTCATGTGCTACAAGCAAGACTGGACCGGTGGATTCAAAGCTGGCTTTAGGATTCTAGCTCCCACCACTTACATATTCTTCGCCTCTGCGATTCCTGTCATCTCCTTCGGTGAACAGCTCGAAAGAAACACTGGTGAGTAAAGTAAAGTCTCCACCTTTAATCAGTTTCTACTGTCAAAGATTTGAAATTTTGGATTTTGAAAATCTTGCAGATGGAGTTCTCACGGCTGTTCAGACCTTAGCATCCACCGCCATTTGCGGCATCATTCACTCTGTTATCGGAGGTCAGCCACTGCTTATACTCGGTGTTGCAGAGCCGACTGTTATTATGTATACATTCATGTTTAACTTCGCAAAGGCTAGACCTGAACTGGGACGAGACCTCTTCTTGGCTTGGTCTGGATGGTAAGAGTCCTCTTTGTTGAGTTTTGCTTAAAAAGGAGTAATCATGTGTTGAGTTCACTGTTTGAATGTGTGTATGTGTGTAGGGTTTGTGTTTGGACTGCTTTGATGCTGTTTGTGATGGCTATATGTGGAGCTTGTTCCATCATCAACAGGTTCACCCGTGTAGCTGGGGAGTTGTTTGGACTGCTTATCGCTATGCTCTTCATGCAACAAGCCATCAAAGTATAGACCTTTTCACCAACATTTCCATAATGTTGGCTTTCATCTCTAACGCATGATTGACTATTCAGGGGCTAGTGGATGAATTTCGCATTCCCGAACGAGAAAATCAGAAGCTGATGGAGTTCTTACCTTCCTGGAGGTTCGCTAATGGGATGTTTGCTCTGGTTCTCTCCTTTGGTCTTCTGCTAACCGGACTTAGAAGCCGAAAAGCTAGATCATGGCGGTACGGTACTGGTAAGTCAAAAATAGAGCATCTCTGTATCTAATGAGCTACTGACTTAGTTTTGCATCTCTTCAAACAGGCTGGCTCAGAAGCTTAATAGCAGACTATGGTGTACCACTGATGGTACTAGTGTGGACCGGTGTCTCCTACATTCCATCAGGAGATGTTCCAAAAGGAATCCCCAGGCGGCTTCTTAGCCCAAATCCTTGGTCTCCTGGTGCTTATGGAAACTGGACCGTAGCAAAGGAGATGCTTGATGTTCCAATCGTTTACATAATAGGAGCTTTCATTCCAGCGTCAATGATTGCTGTGCTTTACTACTTTGATCATAGCGTTGCTTCTCAGCTTGCTCAGCAGAAAGAGTTCAATTTGAGAAAACCTTCTTCTTACCACTACGACTTGCTTCTTCTTGGGTTTCTGGTAAGTATTTGGAGAAAAGATTTGCGTAATCATCTTGAGCCTTATTGGTTATAATAATCATTGCAGACCTTAATGTGTGGTCTACTTGGAGTCCCTCCATCAAATGGTGTCATTCCTCAATCTCCAATGCACACCAAGAGCTTAGCAACTCTTAAATATCAGGTAACATCACTCACCAGTCACCACAGTCTTTTATCTTTTCAATGAGTTCTGAGAGATCAACGTTCTCTTTCTTTGCAGTTACTTCGTAACAGACTGGTTGCAACAGCAAGAAAAAGCATCAAAACGAATGCTAGTTTGGGGCAACTCTACAACAATATGCAAGAAGCTTATCATCACATGCAGACACCATTGGTATACCAGCAACCTCAAGTAAGCACTTTCTTTGTATTTTTCTCTCTTTCCAATAATAGAACAAGGAGTTATTACTAAAGAGCAGTTTCTTTCTACTTATAGGGTTTAAAAGAACTAAAAGAATCAACAATCCAAGCAACTACATTCACCGGAAACCTCAACGCTCCAGTTGATGAAACTCTATTCGATATAGAGAAAGAGATTGATGATTTGTTACCAGTGGAAGTCAAAGAGCAGCGTGTAAGCAACCTCCTTCAGTCCACAATGGTAGGAGGATGCGTTGCTGCTATGCCTATCCTTAAAATGATCCCAACCTCTGTCCTTTGGGGTTACTTCGCCTTCATGGCTATTGAGAGCTTACCTGGAAACCAGTTCTGGGAGAGAATCTTACTTCTCTTCACCGCCCCAAGTCGCCGCTTCAAGTAACTATAAAAAAGCTCATATCTTTTTTAATCACATTCAAACTTCAAGAAAGCCTCTGTTCATGACTCAGTTCTATGTTTGCAGGGTTCTTGAAGATTACCACGCAACGTTCGTTGAGACGGTTCCATTCAAGACGATTGCGATGTTCACTATTTTCCAAACGGTTTATCTGTTAATCTGCTTTGGCCTCACATGGATCCCAATAGCAGGAGTCATGTTCCCTTTAATGATCATGTTCTTAATCCCCGTTAGACAATACATCCTCCCTAGATTCTTCAAAGGAGCTCATCTTCAGGACTTGGACGCAGCAGAGTATGAAGAAGCTCCAGCTTTACCCTTCAATCTCGCAGTGGTAAGTCAATAACTCTGTTGTTTATGTACTTAATGGTTCTTCTATTTTTTTCGTTTACACTTAAACTATCAAGCAGGAAACGGAGATTGGATCGACAACTTCGTATCCAGGAGACTCAGAGATTCTTGATGAGGTTATTACACGAAGCAGAGGAGAGTTTAGACACACGAGTAGTCCTAAGGTCACGAGTTCGAGTTCGACTCCTGTCAATAATAGGAGTTTGTCTCAAGTGTTTAGTCCACGAGTGGGTGAACTCAGGTTTGGTCAGATGAGTCCTCGAGTCGTTGGTAATAGTCCAAAGCCTGTTAGTTGTGGAAGGAGTCCCTTGAACCAGTCCTCGTCAAAGTGAGATGATATATATATTCAGAAAGCTCAATAAAACAAAACCACCCCCAATGAGGATGAATGTTTAATTAGTTAATTAATTTGATCTTTAGTTATTATAAGAAACAAAAGCTTTCTTGAATAATCTCTCTTTAGTTAATGTGTTGTATGTGTTTGTAATCCCCTTCCCTTGTGTTTTATCTTTTGAGTTTCTGTAAAATCTTACTTATAATGTAACTCTGTGTGGCAAGGCAAATATGTATAAAGACTTACAAAATGTTATAACGGTAAGCAATCTTTTTATATGATCGGCTGTCGCACACTTGTTTTTTTACATTTGTTACATCTATATACCATTTCTTTGGGGTGACAAATAATATAGTTTTTTTTTTGTAAGTATTATTTGTTCAAATTTCACAAACGGAATTTAGAGAAAAAAAAAGACACTTTGAGCCAACACTTTCTACAAAGTTAACGTGGCATGATTTATATACACATGCAAATCCACAATCTGTAAATTAAATACATGATATATGTGATGTTACACTTACATGCAGACGTTCCTTAACTTCCTTTGGTGGTTCATGCATGAAAGAAAAAGATAAATAACTAAATGGAAAAGTAAAGCGTGAATGATTACATAAAATTTGAGCTAGGCAGCAACAAATACTTTGAGCATGATGACAGTAGCTATCTTGTTAAAGGTAAGGCATGTCGTTAGAAGAAGCATGCACTTTGGCACTATACATATAAAACAATACAAGGGTCAACTTAGATTACCAACATCGAACCAGACAAAGGCAAAAGTAAAACAACACGAGTGTTCAATGTCAACAAGGAAAAGTGATGCACTGCAATAGTTTTTAAGCCTTTTGATTTTGAAATAGCATTATGAGGGAAGAGGAAAAAGAATGGTCTCTAAGTAATCACCAAAAGTATAAAATTAGAAGCACTTGAGTAGCAGTATAATGTATGAGAGGCTACGAGCCAACTGAGACCGACCCTGTCGGGAAAATAAAACCCGTTTTATATATTGAAATTTGGGTTTACTTTGCTGGCGTAATCATAGGATGAGGAGAAAAATAACAGGTGTGATGATACAACACATATGATATGCTGGTATAGTAATAATTTAACACAATGGCAACTATCATAACTGTTGTTACAGTTTGGTTTGAAACAAAGACTCACACTTCTTTATATTTGTTGTATCTGTATACATTGCAAACAATTGGTTTTCTACGTACTATTTGTTATGGGGTTTTGGAATACCTTTGTTAGAGATATGTCACAACTTTAAGATCAAATCATTAGTTATGGCGTATAAACATGTGACTAATAAAAGGAGCTATTGCTGAGTGAGATTTAAACTTACGATTAAAACGTGGGTGGACAATAAAAGAAGAGCTAGTAAAGGGAACTCTTGATTATCCTCTTTTTGCTAAAGTTTTTGTTTTCTTAGCATTACCATTAACCATTGACTCATAAATAGTGAAATTTATTTTTGTGTTATCATTGATATTCTTGTTGTCTGCAATAATGAAAGTTAATAAGTTGCCTTATGCATAGGTCGCAGTCTAAATCATGCAATGTGATCTTTGTTCTTTTTTTTTTTTCGTTTTTGCGACTCTTTATTGTCTTAGACTAAAAACAGAACTCTTTCGCATTCATTCATCTCTTCCTCACCTTAAAAGCAAAGCCCACATTCTTCAACTTCACTTTTGAATCGGAAGGAGATTAGAAATACTCGTTGACCCTTTTCCACGTGTTAATCCCAAAGTAGCTTGACCAAAAGCCATCCTTAGCTATATATCATTGTTCTACTATAATCTAAGAACTATAACGTATAAACTTAAACATGTTAATGGGGATCGTATACAGTTTAATACTAGCTCAGTACATACATATTTGGCTATATATATTCAACTTTTCCACCTGAACATACAACATATAAAATGCAGCTGCTTCGTAACAGACCGGTTGCAACAGCACGAAAAATCATCAAAACGAATGCGAGTTTGGGACAGCTTTATAACTATATGCAACAAGCTTATCATCACAAGGGCCGGCTCATAGTTTATAGGGGCTTCTAGGCAAAAAAAAACTTAGCCCCTTTAATAATTTAAGAAAAACTCAATTTAAACATAAATTTTTAAAAACTATATTGTATAGAAATTTATTAAATTTAGATATGAAAACATATAAAAAAAATTAGAATACATGTATATTTATTTTCGTTCTTTAAAAATAAGATTTAAAAATAAATTTGAAAAATTTGGACCCTTAATATCATGGGTCCAGGCGCGGTCGCACTGCTCGCCCTCAGCCGGCCCTGATCATCACATGCAGTCACCATTAGTATACCAGCAACCTCAAATAAGAACTTTCTTTGTATCTTTTTCTGTCTTCCAATAGAAAAGAAGTTGCTAAGAACAGTTTCTTTCTACTAGCGTTTAAAAGAACTGAAAGAATCAACGATCCAAGCAACTACATTCACCGGAAACCTCAATGCTCCGGTTGATGAAACTCTGTTCGATATAGAAAAAGAGGTTGATGATTTGTTACCAGTGGAAGTCAAAGAGTACTGTGTAAGGAATTTCCTCCTGTCAGTGGTGGAGCTAGAAATACTTTTTACCGGGATCATAATATATAAATCTATATTATTAAAAATTAATAATATATGATACGATAACAAAAACATTTTTTCTAATAAGACATATGAGATTATAAACATAAATTAGTGGGGTCAAATGTTAAAATTTCTCAAAATATTAAAGTAATTTTAGAAAAATATACACTAAATTTTCTTTTTCCCAGTAGTGGGAGATCATATGACCCCATAAACTCTTCTTCGCCTCCGCCCCTGCCTCCAGTCCACAATGGTAGGAGGATGTGTTGCTGCTATGCCTATCCTTAAAATGATTCCGACCTCTCTCCTTTGGGGTTACTTCGCCTTCATGGCTATTGAGAGCTTACCCGGAAACCAGTTTTGGGAGAGAATCTTATTTCTCTTCACAGCCCCAAGTCGCCGCTTCAAGTAACTAAAGCTCATACTCCTGATTTTTAATACTTGAAGAAGTATTAACAATTTTTTGTTTCAAATTAGATGAAGTTTTCAAATTTTAAATTAAAATTTAATAAATTTTATACTATATAATTATTTAGATTCTGCAGGCTATTTTTTATTGGTGGAATTTTTGATTTAATAGATAACTAATGATGTTTTGTATAGAAAATATAGAAAATTAAATGTTTTTAAAAATTTGCGCGTTTTAATTTAAAATCTTATTTATTAAAAAAACGGAGGGCGTATATTTTAGTCACATTCAACTTCAAGAAGCCTCTTTTCATGACTCATTTATGTTTGCAGGGTTCCTGAAGACTACCACGCAACATTCATTGAAGCCGTTCCATTTAGGACGATTGCAATGTTCACTCCAAACGGTTTATCTGTTAATCTGCTTTGGTCTCACATGGATCCCAATAGCAGGAGTCATGTTCCCTTTAATGATCATGTTCTTGATTCCTGTAAGACAATACATCCTCCCTAGATTCTTCAAAAGAGCTCATCTTCAGGACTTGGACGCAGCTGAGTATGAAGAAGCTCCAGCTTTACCCTTCAATCTCGCAGCGGTAACTAAAAACATAACTTATTTGTTTTTTTTTAATTTAAGCTTCTTCTATTCTTTTATCCTTTACACTTTAACTTCGAGCAGGAAACGGAGATTGGATCGACAACTTCGTATCCAGGAGACTCAGAGATTCTTGATGAGGTTATTACACGAAGCAGAGGAGAGTTTAGACACACGAGTAGTCATAAGGTCACGAGTTCGAGTTCAACTCCTGTCAATAATAGGAGTTTGTCTCAAGTGTTTAGTCCACGAGTGGGTGAACTCAGGTTTGGTCAGATGAGTCCTCGAGTAGTTGGTAATAGTCCAAAGCCGGCTTGTGGAAGGAGTCCCTTGAACCAGTCCTCCTCAAAGTGAGATGATATATACTCAATAAAACAAAACCACACCAATGAGGATGAATTTTTAATTAGTTAATTAATTTGATCTTTAGTTATTATGAGAAACAAAAGCTTTCTTGAATAATCTCTCTTTAGTTAATGTGTTGTATGTGTTTGTAATCCCCTTCCCTTGTGTTTTATCTTTTGAGTTTCTGTAAAATCTTACTTATATGTAACTCTGTGTGGCAAATATGTATAAAGACTTTAGCAAAAAAAAAAAATGTATGAAGACTTGAAATGTTATAACGGTAAGCAATCTTTTTATATGATCGGCTGTCACACACTTGTTTTTCATTTCTTTCATCTATATACCATTTCTTTGGGTGACAAATAATATAGTTTTTTTTAACCCCACGAGGTGAACCTTTAAATTCACCTCCCCTTTTATAGAACGAATCAAATTGTCACGTAGATAATTAATTAAAAATAATAAATTTATTTAAAAATAACTAAAATAAAAAATAACGCCAATTTTAACGATGATGTGAAGCCGCTAGCTAAACCGTAAACCCTAAATTTTAAATTCTAAATCCTAAACTTTAAATCCTAAACCCAAACCCTATACCCTAAACTCAAATCCTAGACCCTAAACTCAAATCGTAGACCCTAAACCCAAATTTTATACCTTAAACCCAAACTGTATACCATACACCCAAACTATAAACCCTAAATCCAAACCATATACACTAAATCTAAATCCTAGACCCTAAACCCAAACCTTATATCGTCTACGTTTAGGGTTTGAGTTTAGGGTTTGAGTTTAGGGTTTATGATTTGGGTTTTAAGTCTAAGATTTGGATTTAAGGTATATGGTTTGCGTTGAGGGTCTAAGATTTGGTTTAGGGTATAAGGTTTGGATTTAAGGTTTACGGTTTGGGTTTATGGTATAGGATTTGAGTTTAGAGTATACGGTTTGGGTTTAGGATCTAGGATTTGGGTTTAGGGTATAGGGTTTGAGTTTAAGATTTACGGTTTAGAGCTAAGAATTTAAGATTTCGGATTTAAGGTTTAGACGGCGGCGTCAACGTTATTAAAATTAGCATTATTCTTCTTTTTTTAGTTATTTTAAAATAAATTTAATATTTTTTAATTAATTATCTACGTGACACTTTGATTGATACTAAAAGAATATGTGAATTTAAAGGTTCACCCTAGGTTTTGTAAGTGAGACTAAGTTTTTTTTTTTTTTTAAGTATTACTTTTGTTCAAATTTCACAAATGGAAGTTAGAAAAATAGACACTTTGAGCCAACACTTTCTACAAAGTTAACGTGGCATGATTTATATACACATGCAAATCCACAATCTGTAAATTAAATACATGATATATGTGATTTTTTTTTTTTTGAACTTAATATATGTGATGTTACACTTACATGCAGACGTTCCTTAACTTCCTTTGGTGGTTCATGCATGAAAGAAGAAGAGAAATAACTAAATGGAAAAGCAAAGCGTGAATGATTACATAAAATTTGAAGCAACAACAAATACTTTGAGCATGATGACAGTAGCTATCTTGTTAAAGGTAAGGCATGTCGTTCGAAGAAGCATGCACTTTGACACTACATATAAAACAATACAAGGGTCAACTTATATTACCAACATCGAACCAGACAAAGACAAAAGTGAAACAACACGAGTGTTCGATGTCAACAAGGAAAAGTGATGCACTGCAATAGTTTTTAAGCCTTTTGATTTTGAAATAGCATTATGAGGGAAGAGGAAAAAGAATGGTCTCTAATTAATCACCAAAAGTATAAAATTAGAAGCACTTGAGTAGCAGTATAATGTATGAGAGGCTACGAGCCAACTGAGACCGACCCTGTCGGGAAAATAAAACCCTTTTTATATATTGAAATTTGGGTTTACTTTGCTGGCGTAATCATAGGATGAAGAGAAAAATAACAGGTGTGATGATACAACATATATGGTATGCTGGTATAGTAATAATTTAACACAATAGCAACTATCATAACTGTTGTTACAGTTTGGTAATTTGAAACAAAGATTCACACTTATTTATATTTGTTGATTAATTAGAGACCATTGATCTTTGTACTATTTGCAAACAGTCGCAATAATGACTGAATACATTGCAAACAGTCGATTTTCTACGTACTATTTGTTATGGGGTTTTGGAATACCTTTGTTGAAGATATGTCACAACTTTGAGATCAAATCATTAGTTATGGCGTATAAACATGTGACTACAATAAAAAGAGCTATTGCTGAGTGAGATTTAAACTTACGATTAAAACGTGGGTGGACAATAAAAGAAGAGCTAGTAAAGGGAACTCTTGAGTATCCTCTTTTTGCTAAAGTTTTTGTTTTCTTAGCATTAACCATTGACTCATAAATAGTGAAATTTATTGTGTTATCATTGATATTCTTGTTGTCTGCAATTATGAAAGTTAATAAGTTGCCTTATGCATAGGTCGCAGTCTAAATCATGCAATGTGATCTTTGTTCTTTTTTTTTTCCTTTTTGCGACTCTTTATTGTCTTAGACTAAAAACAGAACTCTTTCGCATTCATTCATCTCTTCTTCACCTTAAAAGCAAAGCCCACATTCTTCAACTTCACTTTTGATGGAAGGAGATTAGAAATACTCGTTGACCCTTTTCCACGTGTTAATCCCAAAGTAGCTTGACCAAAAGCCATCCTTAGCTATATATCATTGTTCTACTATAATCTACGAATTATAAAGTATAAACTTAAACATCTTAATGGAGATCGTATACAGTTTAATACTAGCTCAGTACATACATATTTGGCCATTCCAATATTGAGTATATATTCAACTTTTCCACCCGAACATACAACATACAAAATGGATCAGAGGGCCGCAGACATCTCCTTCTGTCACTCTACGCCGTATCGCTGTTCAGACTATCCTCTTTCACTTGTGGAAGCAACACAACAACCAAATATCTCTCTCCACAGCTGAAGTCTTCCGTTATGTTGATCGCGACATCCGGACTATCATCACTGCTAAGCGAAAGCAAAGAACTTTGCTTCTCTCATGCCTCTTTGGCTTAGATAATTTATCTCCCCAGATCTTTCCTAGTTTCATTCTGTTCTTCCCTTTTTTTTGCCATAATGGTATTGCTTGATTTTGTACATCTGACTCTTTCATTAATTTGAATATTAACAGTTTAGCAAAAAAAAATCATAGAAAAATGCAGCTGCTTCGTAACTTGATTTTGTAAATCTGAATCTTTCATTAATTTGAATATTAACAGTTTAGCAAAAAAAAAAACATATAAAAATGCAGCTGCTTCGTAACAGACTGGTTGCAACAGCACGAAAAAGCATCAAAACGAATGCGAGTTTGGGACAGCTTTATAACAATATATCCAACAAGCTTATCATCACCATGGCCGGCTCCTAGTTTATAGGGGTCCCTAGGCAAAAAAAAAATTTAGGCCCTTCAATAATTTAAGAAAATTTTAATTTAAACATAAATTTTTAAAAACTACATTGTACAGAAATTTGTTATATTTAGATATAAAACATATAAAATAAAATAAAATGTTAGAATACATGAATATTTATTTTTGTTCTTTAAAAAAAGATTTAAAAATAAATTTGAAAAATTTGGACTTTTAATACCATGGGTCCACGGGTGGTCGCACGCACTGTTTGCCCTCGTATATGAGCCGGCCCTGATCATCACATGCAGACACTATTAGTATACCAGCAACCTCAAGTAAGAACTTTCTTTGTATCTTTTTCTTTCTTTCCAATAGAACAAGGAGTTGCTAAGAACATTTTCTTTCTACTAGCGTTTAAAAGAACTGAAAGAATCAACGATCCAAGCAACTACAGTCACCGGAAACCTCAACGCTCCGGTTGATGAAACTATGTTCGATATAGAGAAAGAGGTTGATGATTTGTTACCAGTGGAAGTCAAAGAGCAGCGTGTAAGCAATTTCCTCCGGTCAGTGGCGGAGCTAAAAATACTTTTTACCGGGATCAAAATATATAAATATAATATTAAAATTTAATAATATATGATACGATAATAAAAATATTTTTTCTAATAGGACATATTAGAACATAAACATAAATTAGTAGGGTCAAATGTCAAAATTTCTCAAAATATTAAAGTAATTTTAGAAAAATATACACTAAATTTTCTTTTTCCCAAAATTTAGTGGGATCATGTGACCCCTTAAACTCTTCTTTGCTCCACCTCTGCCTCCAGTCCACAATGGTAGGAGGATGTGTTGCTGCTATGCATATCCTTAAAATGATCCCAACCTCTGTCCTTTGGGGTTACTTTGCCTTCATGGCTATTGAGAGCTTACCCGGAAACCAGTTTTAGGAGAGAATCTTATTTCTCTTCACCGCCCCAAGTTGCCGTTTCAAGTCACTACAGCTCATACTCCTTCCGATTTTTAATACTTGAAGTATTAGAAGAAATTTTTTGTTTCAATTGTATACTATATAATTCTTTATATTCTGCAGGCTATTTTTTATTGGTGGAATTTGTGATTTAATAGATAACTAATGATGTTTTGTATAGAAAATATAGAAAATTAAATGTTTTTAAAAAATTCTGTGTTTTAATTTAAAAATTTATTTATTAAAAAACAAAGGGAGTATATTTTAGTCACATCCAACTTCAAGAAGCCTCTTTTCATGACTCATTTATGTTTGCAGGGTTCTTGAAGACTACCACGCAACATTCGTTGAAGCCGTTCCATTCAGGATGATTGCAATGTTCACTCCAAACGGTTTATCTGTTAATTTGCTTTGGTCTCATATGGATCCCAATAGCAGGAGTCATGTTCCCTTTAATGATCATGTTCTTGATTCCTGTAAGACAATACATCCTCCCTAGATTCTTCAAAAGAGCTCATCTTCAAGACTTAGACTCAGCTGTATATGAAGAAGCTCCAGCTTTACCCTTCAATCTCGCAGCGGTAAACCAAAAATCTGTTGTTCATGTACTTTAAGCTTGTTCTATTCTTGATCTTTTACGGTTTAACTTTCTGCAGGAAATGGAGATTGGATCGACAACTTCATATCCAGGAGACTCAGAGATTCTTGATGAGGTTATTACACGAAGCAGAGGAGAGTTTAGACACACAAGTAGTCCTAAGGTCACAAGTTCAAGTCCGCCTGTTAATAACAGGAGTTTATCTCAAGTGTTTAGTCCACGAGTTGGTGAACTCAGGTCTGGTCAGATGAGTCCTCGTGTCGTGTTGAGAGTAGTCCAAACCCGGCTAATTGTGGGAGGAGTCCCTTGAACCAGTCCTCGTCGAAGTGAGATTATATATTCAAGAAGCTCAATAAAACAAAACCCCAATGACGATGAATATTTAGTTAGTTAATTTAATTAGATCGTTAGTTCTTATAAGAAACAAAAGCTTCTTGAAAATCTATCTTTAGTTTTTATGTGTTTGTAATCCCTGTCCCTGGTGTTTTATCTTTTGAGTCTTTGTAAAATGGGAAATTAGGCCCAATAACCTTTAAAAAAACTATAATTCACTAAATAACCAAAACCCCACCATCTTTCCTCATTTTTCTTCCTATCTCTCTTTACCATTTTACTACAAATCTAATTTCTCTTTTTTTTGGTTATTTCACAAAGACTTTTTCTTGGGTTCACCCCCTAGGGTGAACCTTTAGGTTCACCAACCAATAGAAAGTTGTCATTTTAGATCTAGTATCTTTTAATTAAGGAAACAAAATAACTTGCCAAATTATATTATGCTTTTAAAATAAAAAATAAAAAATTAAATAAATAAGAATACCAATAGTTCTAAAAAAATATTATTTAAAAAAATATTTATTTTTAAGATTTAGAGTTTAGTGTTTAAGATTTATAATTTAGAATTTATCCAAATGTTTAGTGTTTTTCCAAGGGTTTAGGGTTTACCTAAAGGTTTAGGGTTTACCTAAAGGTTTAGGGTTTACCCAAGGGTTTAGGGTTTACCCAAGGGTTTAAGGTTTTCCCAAGGGTTTAGGGTTTAGGATTAGAGTTTAGGGTTTAGTGTTTTGTTGACAACATGTTTAGTGTTTTTCTAAGGGTTTAGGGGTTTACCCAAAGATTTAGGGTTTACCCAAAGATTTAGGGTTTAGGATTTGAGTTTAAGGTTTAGTATTAGAGTTTAGGGTTTAGTGTTTTGTTGACAACAATTTTTTTTTTTTGAATTCGTTTTTTATATATTATTTTTATTTATTTTTAAATTTTATTTTGAAAAAATAATATAATTTGCCAAGTTATTTGGTTTCCTTAATTAAAAGATACTAGATTTAAAATGACAATTTTCTATTGGTTGGTGAACCCAAAGGTTCACCCTAGGGGGTGAACCCAAGAATAACTCTTTCACAAATAAACCCTCCTAAAATCTTACTTATTTCGTAATTTATGTTGCTAAAAAAATGTAACTCTGTGCGGCAACTATGTATAAAGACTTCAAATGTTAACGGTAAGCAATCTTTTTATATGATCGGCTGTCACACTCTTGTTAATCGGTCAACTTTTACATTTGCTACATCTATATAACATTTCTTTGGGTGACTGAGTATGTTATATAGTTTTGTACGTAAATATTACTTTTGTTCAAATTTGACAAAAGGAATTTAGAGCATTGCCAACTACTACCTTTTAACGGGAATTTTCCTATATATACAATTTAAATTAAAAACAGGTAATATTTTCATTTTATGTGAGATAAATCTCTATAAATAATATGATAATAAAAAAAGAAGAAATAAAAGATTAAACCAACGGTAACAAAATTTTGAAAAGGTTACTGTCGCTTTAAAATTTAAATGATGACCGTTGTTGTAATAAAGGTAATCAAAATCTCCACCTGTCAATATATAGCTTTGATGAGAAATAAAAGATGTCTCTCTCCTCCGCATAGAGGGCTAATGTTCTTCTGGATCACCAGCTCTCTCCTTCATTTATACTTCCTCTATAAATCGTATCGTGACTCTCTCTCTCTCTCTCTCTCTCTAGATTCCATTATATCTCTACTTTGTCAACCGAAACAACATTGGCGTCGACCTCTCCTTCCTTCAGGTACTGCTACTTTTCTTTTAATTCGGTTATTGTTACAAACTGGGATTGGTCTTTCACTATGTTAGTTTGTGTCTTGCCACATAATTTGTCTGATTTAGAGATTGCTTAGTTGCTATTTATTATGGTTTTGCAATCTTGCTCTGTATAATAAGTAAGGTTTAGTTTTCTTTTTTTGTTTTGTAACTTAGGTTTAGTTTTCTTTGTTGTGCCAAATAATATGATATTTGGTTATCGTTTCGAAGATGAGATTAGAGAATAACCTCTCATATTGGGTAACCCTTTACTTAAATATAAGTCCCTTAAATGTTGTTTTCTTATATTTACAGCAAGGAGGAAAAAAGATTCAACCGGCTGTGACGTTTCAAACAAAAAAGCTCCATGAGTCCGTATTCTGATGATCTTACATCAAAAAGTGACAACGTGCTTCTGAAGGAGACCCTTTGCCTGCCACCAACCCTCACATAGAGACCTTTTGCTTCAGGGTATATTCTTATCTTTGTCTGACCATTCAATTTTTCTGCTACCATCTTACTTTATCAGATCCAATTTTGAAACACGGGGGTCATTTTTTGAATCAATGAACAGGAAGCTAGCTAGTGCTTTGACCAGGTCGTCGTGTCAAGCAAAAGACATCAACACACAAGGTGAGTTTAGTTTCTTTTAGCCTTCACTTTATTATATGTTATATTATATAATAATGCTATAGTTGTTTTCACTTAGCAGGATCCGACTCCATATGACTTCTATAGTCCACAACAAAATGCTTACGAATCTTCAAGTCGTGGTAATTGCTCTTTCTCACTATCATATTATTTAACCATGACACAGATCTCAACATGTCTTAACTTGTAATCTAATTTTTTTTTTTTTTTTTTTTTTTTGCAGATTGTGAAGGATGATTACTTTGATCGGATGATGCCTTCGTTCTTCACTCGTTTTCTGTTAATCAGGTCTTCTCTTTTACTTTTAACCTCTTTTTAATTTTCTGTTTTTTTTTTCTTTCCCTAAACATTTTTATAATTTTTTTGTCAAATATTTGTTTTAAAAGATAGAAACCAAAACGTTTTTTTTCTTCTTAAAACTCCTTTTTCAAAGTTTTTAGAGAAAAAAATTATATAACTAGTTTGATCATGGAAACCTAATTGTAAATTTGTATGCTAACAAATAGATTATAATATTTTGTCATTAAGATCGTTTTAGACATTATGTTTCATTTGCTTTGACACTTACTATCATTAAGTTTATCCTAAAACACTAGCAATTATAAACAATTTTCTTTTTAGCAAAAAAAATCAATTTTATTTTTATTTTTGTTTGTTTTTTTTCTGATATTTTTGGCAACAATTGTCTAAAAAAAACAGAAAAACGTTTCTTTTCAAAATTTCTAATTTTTCAAGATTTTTTTTTGTTTTAAAAAAATTACATAACTAGATTTGATCATTAGACTTTATGTGTAAATTTGTCACAAACAAATAAAATATAGTATCTTGTCGTGGTGATCGGTAGATAATATATTTTATTTGAGCTTTATCGACAAGCATGCTAAGAATTTCACTCTAGACATGCAACCATGATTTCTCCTTCTCTCGCTTCCATTGTTTTCTTGCTTCTCGTCTGCTTCTTTGCTTGACCTCCATCCCAATCGAGACATTATGGTTGTCGAAGCCAATAATAAAAATATTTTCAATAAAAACAATAATATATATTTATAGAGAAAAATACTATAACTTACAAAAATATTAATTATATAACAAGTTTATTTTTGTAAACAATATTTATTAAATATTTATCATTCAGTTTTGTAACTATTTTAAAAATAAGATAATCAAATTACTTAATATTTGTTTGTCATAATTAAATAAAGATAAACGTTTTAATTCAGTTTTTAATATTTCAAAAATGCATCTGAAACTATAATCTCCAGCATCTAATTACTCTAATTCTTTAACAATTAAAAATTATCTATATTGTTTGTTACTTAGGAAATTGATGTTTTCATTATAAACCCAACTTATTAATCCTAATTATCTTAGTGTTCTAATGTATAAACTCAAATTCTTATCACTATATCATGCCTGTGAAGTAATAAATGATGTCTTTGATCTTTAAATATTTTTTGCAGCTCTAAACGAAGGTTTCATTCATTTACATTATGGCACGGCAATAGAGACCACTGTTGTCTCGGTTTGAAGCTTGAGTTTCACCGGAGCTATTTTCAGCGTTACTTAACTTATTTCATCTGCTTTACTCGTCGCCGTCGCTTCACCTTCACATCTCCTCTCCGCCGCTCATCTCTCAATGGTTACGGGTTCGCCGGATCTGCTCATTTTAAGAATGGGTTCACCGGATTTCTGTTTGTCACATAACCGGATCTCTGTATGTATGTATATGCGTAGGAATATTCATATTGTGTATATATGTGTATGTATATGCTTATATATTTCTCCCTAACCCTAAACCCTAACAAAAAGTTAACCCCAAAACTCCACATAAGGGTTAATAAACCCTAGGTTCAAACCCTAAACCCTAGCCCTAGGGTCAAACCCTAAACCCTAGCCCTAGGGTCAAACCCTAAACCCTAGCCCTAGGGTCAAACCCTAAACCATGCCCTAGGGTTAAACCCTAAACCCCTAGCCCTAGGGTTAAACCCTAAACCCTAGCCCTAGGGTTAAACCCTAACCCTAAACCCTAGCCCTAGGGTTAAACCCTAGCCCTAGGGTTAAACCCTAAACACTAGCCCTAGGGTTAAACCCTAAACCCCTAGCCCTAGGGTTAAACCCTAAACACTAGCCCTAGGGTTAAACCCTAACCCTAAACCCTAGCCCTAGGGTTAAACCCTAAACCCTAGTCCTAGGTTAAACCCTAACCCTAAACCCTAGCCCTAGGGTTAAACCCTAAGCCTAAACCCTAGCCCTAGGCTTAAACCCTAAGCCTAAACCCTAGCCCTAGGGTTAAACCTTAAACCCTAGCCCTAGGGTTAAACCCTAGCCCTAGGGTTAAACCCTAACCCCCAAACCGTAAACCCTAGCCCTAGGGTTAAACCCTAATCCTAAACCCTAGCCCTAGGGTTAAACCCTAACCCTAAACCCTAGCCTTTGGGTTATACCCTAACCCTAAACCCTAGCCTTTGGGTTATACCCTAAACCGTAGGCTAGGGTTATACCCTAAACCCTAGCCTAGGATTATACCCTAAACCCTAGCCCCTGTCCTAGGGTTTAAACCCTACCCGCCTTGGTCTGTATATCCTATGTATATCCTGAGAAAAAGATGTATTCCTATATCTAAGGGATTTAGACTAATCTAGTGTTCTTATTACGGGTTAGATTAGTATGATTATGTTGTATATAAATAATACACCTTGTGGGTGAATTAATAAGGTACACAAGTTAGGCATACGATGTTTCAAACAACATTTACTTCCAATAAAACTGACATCTCCCCACATGGGGGAGAAATGTTTGGCCTCTAGGCAGGAAAAATAAGTTATTTTTAACTGATTTTTATATATGATAGAAGAAATATTAAAGTTTACGATCATAAAATAATTGAGGGTTCTTCATTTTATGTTCTAAAATCTTAGGGAGTTCTTAATTTAATGTTTTTAATATCTGACATCCCTCCACATGGGGGAGAAATGTTTGTCCTCTGGACCCGTGATGTTATACTTACATGCAGACGTTTCTTTTGTGGTTCATATACATGAAAGAAAAAAAGCTCTGAATGATGATTACATACAATTTGAAGCAACATCAAATGCTTTTGAGCATGAAGAGAGTAGCTATCTGGTTAAAGGTAAGTCATGTTGACTGAAGAAGCATGCACTTTGGCACTATACAATAGTAGAACAACGCGAGTGTTCGATGTCAAAAGGGAAAAGTGATGCACTATATATACAATAGTTTTTAAGCCTTTTGATTTTGAATTTTCATTATGAGGGAAGAGGAAAAAGAATGGTCTATAATTCTTTTTTTTAATCAAACAAACATGCATTAACTTAAGAAGAGTTTACACCCCAACATGGGGGTTGGTTACAAGCACAGAGATGGCTGATTTTGCCACAGCATCATCCTCTCCATTAAAGTTTCAAGAGATGAAAGTAAAGGAGATTACATCAAAGAGAGACAAGAATGGTCTATAATTAATCACTAAAAGTATAACATAAGAAGCACTTGAGTAGCAATGTAATGTATGAGAAGTCACCAGCCAATTGAGGCCGACCCTGTTGGGAAAATAAAACATTCTTATATTTTAAAATTAGGATTTACTTTGTTGGTGTAATGATATGATGAAGTGAAAAAGAACCGACATGATGATATACCATATATGATATGCTGGTATAGCAATAATTTTAACATAATTCAGCAACTATAATAACCATGATAATAACCATTGTTTACATTTTGGTTGGAAACAAAGACTCACATTCTGTATGTTTGGTGTAATACCAAACATTCGACTTTCTACGTAGCTTTGTTAAGATCAAATCGTTAGTTATGTCGTATAAACCTGTGATACCAATCAGAAAGAGCTGTTGCTGAATGAGGTTTCCAAATACAATTCTCAAATAGATAGATTTTTTAAGATATAATCAAGTTCAAATCCAGCATGTGCATATATGTTATTTGAGTTATACACAAAATAACAAAAGAAAATGATGGTACGCATATTTTTTTTTCTTTTGGCAACGTAAAAATTATTTAACAAACAAATTCTTTTACTACAACAGAATTATATTGCTGCAGTTCTAAAGTTTTGTTTTTACTATAGTAGCTAGAAAGAAACTGAAAGAGAAATGGACGCATGGTTTAGTATTAATAAATGATTTAAACACTAAATATTACGCATTTTTTTTTTGCTAAATTGTAAATATCATATAATGAAGGAAAGATCTTACAAGGTAATATCTTAGTTCTGAACCATCTTGGCAAAAAAGAAGAGAAAACAAGATGGTACATATAATTGATAATATCCTAAGTCCCTTATCTCAGCCACATGCTCATAAGGGGTCTAAATCTCTTTCTCAGCCTTCTTGCTGAGATGATGTTCTTTATCTCTTTGTCAATGCCTCGGAAAACAGTTGTGGCCGTGATGGATTCCTGGTTGTGCACAAGGTTGTTTCTCTGCTTCCAAAGGTGGTATATGACTGATTGAGTTGCTAGCTTCCTGAGGAGGTTGAGGCTGCATGTTTTTAGTATATATTCATTTGAGATTTCGTCTAAAAACAAAACCGGATTAGAACTTACGATTAAAACGTGGGTGGACAATAAAAGAAGAGCTAGTAAAGGAAACTCTTGATTATCCTCTTTTTGCTAAAGTTTTGTTTTCTTAGCATTAACCATTGTCCATTGACTCATAGATAATGAAATTTAGTTTGTTGTATCAAATATCATTGATATTCTTGCTGTCTGAAATAATGAAAGTTAATAAGTTGCCTTATGCATAGGTACCGTCTAAATCATGCAATGTGATCTTTGTTCCTTTTTTTCCTTTTTTGCGACTCTTTACTGTCTTAGCCTAAAAACAAAACTTTTTCGCATTCATTCATCTCTTCCTCACCTTAAAAGCAAAACTCACATTCTTCAATTTCACTTCTGATGGAAGAGATTAGACACAGTCGTTGACCGTTGTTAATCCCAAAGTAGCTTGACCAAAAGCCATCCTTAGCTATATATCATTGTTCTATAATCTAATTAAGAACTATAACGTATAAACTAAAACATGTTAGTGGAAACGTATACAGTTTAATACTAGCTCAGTACATACATATTTGGTCATTCCATTCTGGTGTATATATTCACCTTTTCCACTTAAACATACCATATCCCTTATATATTAAAGGAGAAACACTTTTAAAACTTACCTTAAAAGTTTATTAGCAAGAAATTCCCTATATATTAAAAGAGAAACACTTTTAAAACTTACCTTAAAAGTTTATTAGCAAGGAATCCCCTATATATTAAAGGAGAAACACTTTTAAAACTTACTTTAAAAGTTTATTAGCAAGGAATGTGACGTGGTGACGTGGCTTCACGAGAAGCTTTTATTTAGTAAAATGCTTAGGTGTCACGTAGAAAACGTTTCTCACCAAAACTGTGAATTTAATGCATTCACACTAACATTCATTTGAAAAAACTTCATACCATCTATACTTTTCTCGACGAACACTTTTACGTGATAAACTTTCAGCTTCAAGTTCGATTAGTTGATTTATCAATTTTCTCAATATAATCATAGCATCAATAAAGATTCCTTATTCCTTTATACGTTTATGTTAAAAAACGGCAACCCATGTGATCTATCGCCATTAAGTCGACATATCCGTAGAGACGACAAAACGATGAAACTTTAGTACGATGCCAAGTGTTAATGAAAGAACCTTTTTCACCATACCTGCTTTCATGCATTTAGCAGAGTACTCACGTTCTTGAGAACCACCTCTCATTGCTGAAAGAGGACGTTGAAAATATATTTCTAGATAAATGTGTCGTACTCGGTTTTGTTATTGCCCGATGAGGTGATCTCCGTTTTGAGGAGACTGAATCACTGTAAATCGTCTCGTCTTAGTGTATTAGTCTTCTCGAGCAAGCAATATAAGCATGTGAGTGTCACCACCTTCGCCGCCATGAGAGCTCTGCATTAGACGACCTTGAAGATGAGAAGAAACTTCCAGGAACGAACCATCAGCACGTGAGAACCACCAGCAAGTCTCACGTGTTGGTCGTATCTGGAACAACCTTTACAATTTAGAGGGTCAAATAACCTTCAATTTCTTTTATTATGCAACTATGTTTTCTGAATTTAAAGGAGTTATACTTTATTATTTCACACAGTTATTGTTTTGCTTATAATATGTTATTGATTCATTTTTTGATTTTATTTGTTAAACCCCTAAGTGTATAACTACTACAATGTGATAGGCGAAATATAAAAAAATTATTTTCCAAAGCTTCTTCTCAAACTTGCGAACATCATATATTAAATTTTAATATTAGTGAATCTATTATAAAAAGTTTCTGGCTTCGCTCCTGATAACAATCATACATTTAGTTCTATATAACTATCGCTTAAAGTGTACCTTATGTTATATATAATCATAATATATAATTTTAATATTAATATAGACTTCTTATCCCGCTTAAAGCACATCTATCTAATATATATATAAAAACTGTAGAATCCTTTCTTAGGTGCTGATTTTCCAATCAGTCGCTCTTGAGTCTTCTAGTTATAGAAACACATGTAGTTTGATGACAAAGTTAGGAAATGACACAATTACTTCTCAATATCTTATGCTAGTCAAATTATGTTTCTTTGAAGTTCATCCACACGAACAAGTCATCATGGCCATGACTTTACGAGCAAGGAAATCAACTTAGCTAACATATTGGGCTTTATTATCAGGTTAGAGTTTGATGGCGGAGATTGCATTTTATTATAAACTAGCCCACGAGACCAAATATCAAAACTTTATTGCGTCCGTCATATACATCAATATCTCATTAGCATTTCTTTGTGCGCTTATTTATTACTACCGATGGACCTTTGTGTGTCATCTTCCAATTCTTGAGTTATGTATAAACTCCCAGCTCTTTCATTCACGCACATAAAAACCACAATGTTCTTTATGTTTGTATTTTTGTTTATATGTTACACTATTGGTAGTTACGTTTTCAAAAATTACACAACCATCTTAGTATTTTTTTCAAACACATTTACAAAGATTTTTTATTGAGCGACATTTTACAAGTTGTAAACACAAAAATGTAAAAGAAGAAGAGAGCCGGCCCTGAATACAAGCTAATCACGCATGTGCTTCAGGGCCAGAAAATGATAAATATAGTTTACATAATTAAAAGTAACCAAAAATCTGTGTACGAGTAAAAAGAGTGCAATGTTAACTACTTTTCAATATTTTTCAAGATAAATGGCCAAAATAAATTTATTTACTTGTAGGACTATTTTTTCAGGCACGACCCTGAAGAAGATGCACACCTAACATACTGGCCAGTGTACAACCTTATTTAAACAGGACCTAACAAACAATGAAGACTTTAATAATGCCAATTTTCAGTTACTTTTATCTCTTGGGGATTATTTATACGTTTGACAAGTTTTGGGCTTATTGGAATTTTCATGAAACACGTTTCCTCTATTGATTAGGCGAGGATCTTTAATTAGCAAAATCTTGAAGGAAGTTTACTAAAATTAAAATAACTAGCTATTGAAAGTAATGTTAATATAATCACGATGCTATTAGAATGGAGATGACTCATCCATCGCTCGAGATATTTTAAGTATATTTATGGACACGCACTGACAAAAACACAATAAAGTTAAAACACAATAAAACATATACTTATGGACACACACTGACAAAACACACAATAAAACTAAAAGCAAGTGATAAAATTGACGATGTTATGGATTGGAGCAACAACTTAACTTATTAAGGCATCACTAAAGAGACATTAATTTAGTATTTACGGTGATATATACTAAGTTGATTTGGTCTAGTGGTATAAGAGCTCCAGTTGCAGTGTCCGCCCCTGGATTCGAGTCTTGGCCACTGCAGAATTTACATGTGGGCTACAGCACCCGAGACCGAAGACCGTTACACGGTGAGCCACATGGTGACGCACTGTCAGCGTCCATGCTTACTTCGGTCTCTAGTCTGGACCACCCCGGTAGAACCAGAATACTCGGTTAGCAAAAAAAAAAAAAAAAAAAAAAAGTTGTAAAAGCCTTTGTAGACTTCTTTCAGCTCCAGACGCGTCTAGAGTTCTCTGGACCGTCGAGAACCATGGGACCAAGTCACAGCTAGTGCTTTGAACGGTCCAGATTCATCATAAACATGTACTTGTGGGGGCAGGTTGACAACTTTGCTACGAAACACAAGTGTGAACATGATAAGAAATTCTTTAGATTCTGGTCGGTTTATTAATATTCCAAACTTACCCTCAATAGAACGGTATGATGTCAATAACTAACTTATTAAATTTCATAAAGTCAACCATAGTTGGTGCTTTAAACGGAGAGTGGTTATGTCATTCCAATATAAAGCTCCGCGCGTCAGAGCCAAAACACCAAAAAGACAACACGTAGCCGTGTAACACCAATAACCCACACACTAACTTCGAACACGCCACGTAGCCTCTCAGTTAACTTGTGGCCGCCGGTAACCGGTCACCGACACTTGGAATCACACCGTATATATATATTAATCAGAAGAAAGCACACACGCACGCGTCTCAAAAAAAATTGTAATTTCAAAACACACAAACAAAGGCAAGTGACGCACGCAGCGAAACCGACAAGAAGTTCTCTGAGGAAAGTTATCGAGTTTTGGTTTTTTTTTTCGTGGTTGATGTGAAGAGAACATAGATGGTGGCTGAAGCAGAGGTTACGTTCCAACAGAGTTTACCGGCGGTTTTAGATATACAACTGTTAAGAGCATCAGCCGGCGTTACAGATATAGACGGCGTCTCTCTCTCCGCCGTTAAATCACCAGTTTCTCTTTCGGTAAGTGTCTCTGTTAAAAATTGGATTTATTTTTCTCCGGTTGGGCTTTGTGGGGTTTGCTCTGTGAGAGGAATTGAATTTTAGGTTCTTATATTCATCAAAGAGGATGTATTTATTACAAAACCGGATTGATTATGTTGTCTGAATTGTCAGTTGGAGTTTTAAACTACTTTGGTCGGAAGGTTCGTGTCTCTGTGTAAATATCTTGTCTTAGGATGTGTGTACCTTTTGACCAATGGAACAGGGTTTAAGATGTTCGGAATCGGATGATGATGATGATTGTAGTTCAAGTGTCTCGTTAGATGTTCCGGTTATACGCTCTGGGAGCTATGCTGATATTGGACCAAGGAGATCCATGGAAGACGAACACATTTGCATAGACGATCTATCTTCTCGTGTTGCGTCTCTTCATGACTTACCAAAACCTAGTGCTTTCTACGCGGTATTGCATTTTATATAGTGCAAATTATTATTTCATTTGATTAATTGCTTGATCATAAGATAAGTCAATTTACTGTTTTTTTTTTGCATCTTGTATATGTAGGTTTTTGATGGCCATGGAGGACCAGAAGCAGCAGCTTACGTAAGAAAAAACGCTATTAAACTATTCTTCGAAGACGAAAAATTTCCACAAACATCTGAAGTGAACAGTATCTACGTAGAAGAAGTCAAGAGTTCATTGAGGAACGCGTTTCTTCAAGCCGATCTTGCTTTATCAGAGGACCGTAGCATCAACCCTTCTTCTGGTACCACGGCTCTCACCGCCCTTGTGTTTGGAAGACACTTGATGGTGGCGAATGCAGGGGACTGCAGAGCCGTTCTCTGTAGGAACGGCGAAGCAATAGACATGTCTCAAGACCATAGACCAATCTACTTACCCGAAAGAAGTAGAGTGGAATCATGTGGCGGCTTCGTCGACGACGGTTACTTAAACGGCATTTTATCGGTGACACGAGCTCTTGGCGACTGGGACATGAAGCTACCGCGAGGCTCACGTTCTCCACTCATAGCTGAGCCAGAGATCAAGCAGATAAGATTAACAGAGGAAGACGAGTTTCTGATAATGGGATGCGACGGGATTTGGGATGTTTTGACGAGTCAAGAAGCCGTTAGTATAGTCAGGCGTGGATTACGCCGTCACGATGATCCGATGAGAAGTGCTAGAGAGCTTGCTTTGGAGGCTTTGAGGCTAAATACGTTTGATAACTTAACGGTGGTGGTTGTTTGCTTCTTGCCGGTTGATAACGTGGCGGTAGCGGCTGATCCTACGGTGGAGAAGCAAATGTGTTGTAGTTTGACGGCAGATGCTTTTCAGAGCTTGAGGGCCTTTTTGGACGGCTGATTTGAAAAGATGATAGGCGTCCTGAATTTTTTGTTGCTTTTGTATGTATGTAACTTCAAGTGTCTACGTGCTCCATTTTTTGTGTAAGCTATAGAGGTTATTTGTTTCGTGCATGGATTCAAGTTTATGTACATAAACTTGCTCCATTTAAGCTTATATTACATTTTATCAAGTCACATTGAATTTGGATTGCTTGGTAGCTAATTACATACAACCTTTGAATTATCAAATAAGGACTTTAATTTCTAGGTTTTTAATCAATTTCTAGGTTGGAATTATTGAATAAGGACCTTATTATCAATTTAAAATTTAGGACCTTAATCTATAGGGTTTTACCAAATAAGGACCTTAATTTCTAAAAAAATTGCCAAAAATTAAATGACCTAGTGCAAATGACCGTCAACACATGCTATAAGCTGGCACTGTAGTTTACTCTATCCATTTGCTTATTATGATTATTCTCTTTATTGTAATGTTTTTGTGTTATATACATTGTAATTTTCCTTTATTTAAAGATTTCACATAAAATAACATAGATAACCTTTTTGTGTGAAAAAAAAAAGATATTCTATTGCCCAATTTTTGCTTTTTTGAATAATAGAGTGATTGGTGATTGTGATTATACCAGGATAATAACTTCTATCTCAACCTCAACCTAGACGACAACCTCTACCTCAAGTTATTATAGCTCGAATCTTAAGAACCCATAGAGAAATGTTTTTTTTAAAGAAAAAATATCAATATGAATCGAGACATATACCTTGGTTTAAAAGAAGGAATGAGAATGAAGCTGAGTACACACTCTTTCGTGATGATTCAAGGAAATTTCTTTTATCATGGAGCAGAAGCTCCGGAACTGGATGATATATAGCTTGTATAGTATTTCTTGTGACATGTATGGTCGTTGATAATGACATTTTTCATTATGATATATTTTTTAAAGACATTAATTTAACAACTTTCTATTATCTATTAAATATGCCGTATATCTTTTAAAATTCAACTTTTTTACATATATAACTGAGAGTTTAATAACTTATATGAAATATCATATAGGCAGACCCAAAGAGTTAGATTCCACTTGTAAGATTGAACAATTTCTTTTGAAATATCATAAAAACATCAACCAAGCAAAATGCTTATCATAAAACAAAATACTTTTTTTTTATTTTCTCACGTGAATATAAAGCAGAGAAAATGTTAAGGCTCATTCACATTTATTATTTTATCAACTTTAACTTTTAACTATACAAAATAAAATAACATGGATAGCCTTCCTTGTGTGTGTAAATAATATTATTTTATTAGCCCAAATTTCACTTGTTGAGTAGTAGGATGATCACTGATTGTGGTCCACCACTCATAGCAAAATGTTTTTTTTTACTATCCAATGTTTTACTATTAAATTATTTTATTATCCAATGATCTATTTCATAAATTCTTTTAGGTGGGGTATTGAATCTATAAACATTTGATTGAATAGGAGGAAATTGAAGATTCCATTAACTTCTTTGTTATTCAATTTAACAGTTTTCTAATTCTGTTAACTATTTATATTATTCAATTTTGGTATATTTTGAGAAAGAAATATCTGAAAGAAATAAAAAAAAATATTATTATAAAAAGTAAATAACTAATTTTGTGCTTTTAGTCCAGGATTTAAATGGAGTTCTATATATGGTTTATCTATAGGATATGTACATAAATATGTGCGTCAGGATTATTGATCACTATAATATGATAATAAAAAAATAAGTACTTGTGCAGAAAGCAAAACTGATGCAAAGATTAAATCACTTGTAGCAAACTGCATGAACAAATGCAATACACATGATTAAGGGAAAATAACTAATTTTCATTTGCTAAAAAAATATATGAACTATTAAGATTTTTAGTTAATACAAGAACTAATTTTAGTTGCCTATATTAAATACATATACTTTTAAAATTAGGAAATTTTACATTTTTTTTAATGACGTCAACTATGTTTAACAGAGAGCTAAGACAATGCTAAGTGTTGTTAATTGAACATGTGGTCAAGTTGTGAAAGCACCGTTACCCCTTTAGCAAATCGAAATTAGTTTACGTATTTTTTTAAAAAAATCCCCAAGGTTAATGCAAACAACAAAGAGATAAACCAGAGATAGAGAACGCTAATAAAGAACATCATTCCCACAAATTTAATGGTGGTTTTAATTGACTTGCACCATTTTACAAGGATCTGAGAATACAAGAACATTATCAGAACCTTTGAGACCACTAAAAGTCAGACCGTAATATTTAAGCAAATACATCTAGAAAATTTAATAAATTAACACATAATCTAAACCTAATTAAATACATTATTATAAAGATGACAAGCGTAATTATTAGCGGTGCACAGTTCAGACGGTCAGAACAATTCTTGAGCCATTAAAAAAAGTGAAACTCACATGGCACGATAGAGTTGACTTTTCACATACATGCATATAATACACATGCATAAATATCAGCACATCAGTTCTCGTAAATATCATTCAGAACGCTTCAACAATGTCTGGACGCAGGCAATTTTCTGATCTCTCATACCATTTCCATATAACGGTATACATAAATTTATATTTATGCAATATGATTTGTTGAATCTTTGCAGATTAGAGGGCAAAGTCGTAATCATCACCGGCGGAGCAAGCGGGATTGGAGCTGAGTCCGTCAGGTTGTTCACGAAACACGGCGCTCGAGTCGTTATAGTTGATGTACAAGACGAGCTCGGTCAAAAACTTGCCGTTTCCATAGGAGAAGACAAGGCGAGTTACTATCATTGCGATGTCACAAATGAGACAGAAGTAGAAAACGCCGTTAAGTACACCGTCGACAAACACGGAAAGCTTGACGTTGTGTTTAGTAACGCCGGCGTTATAGAGCCGTTTGTGAGCATTCTCGACCTAAATCTTGATGCGTTAGACCGAACAATCTCCGTGAACCTCCGTGGAGCAGCCGCGTTCATCAAACACGCGGCACGCGCCATGGTGGAGAAAGGCACGCGTGGGTCCATTATTTGCACCACCAGCGTCGCCGCTGAGATCGCCGGGACGGCACCACACGGGTAAACTCAGATATTCCCAACAATTAAAATAAAAAAATGTTTATTACCGAACTAACAAATGTATGTATTAGTGGACCAAACCTGTACACATGAGATCATAACGTTGTATTATTGTTAGTAGGAACATTATGGTCAGGTCATGCTACCACGATTCAACTAGTTTACTACATTTATTGAACTGTGAGGTTTATGACAGATATACGGCGTCGAAGCATGGGCTGTTAGGACTGATCAAATCAGCTTCTGGCGGGTTGGGAAAGTACGGGATACGAGTAAACGGCGTTGCTCCGTTTGGGGTGGCCACACCATTAGTTTGCAACGGATTCAATATGGAGCCAAACGTGGTCGAGGAAAACACGTCAGCGTCGGCGAATCTGAAGGGAATTGTGTTGAAAGCTAGCCATGTGGCAGAGGCTGCTCTGTTTCTAGCATCGGATGAGTCGGCTTACGTAAGCGGTCAGAACCTGGCTGTTGACGGCGGTTACACGGTGGTTAAGTCGTAGCTACAACTTGGGCACATGATGATGAGTTTTTAAATTTTTTATAAAATTGTTGTTTAAAATTATTTGGGTCAAAAGTTGACTTGGATACATGGGGATTGAATAGTTTCTGAGGTAAGCAAGTTGCCTTGAAACGTGGGATGTTGCTTCCATTTTTATTTGGAAACATGCATCCGTGATCCCATTATCCAACTTATTGCAGATCTCGAGGATAATAAACTAAACAACTATTTTTATAAGGTTGATTGTTTTGATCAGATAATAGGCCTTCTCATTCAGCTTTTAGTAACTCTTCTTTAATTAACTAATCCCGTACACATTGATACACTTCCACACACATTTTATGACTAATAAATATTTGTTTATGAAATGACTGGACCTGGCCTTGGTAAGTCCTCAATATATAGACACTTGTTCAGTATCCCATATAAGATAATATCAGGTCAGATTGGAGTGGTTTTTAAAACACTTTATCGCTGTAACTTGATCTCATTGTATTGGTAGTTGACAAAAAACTTAAGTATCTATCAAATTGAATGTGACCAATCTGAGATCTATTTACTGGATGTGTCGTATTCCTTTGGTCCACTCCCCACTTGTTGAAAGGGTTTGTAGCCTCAGTATTTATGTATGTGACCAATCTGGGATCTCTTCACCGGATGTGTCATATTCCTTTGGTCCACTCCCCACTTATTGTATTTGTAGTCGACAAAAAGTTAAGTATCTATCAAAATGAATGTGACCAATCTGGGATCTCTTCACTGGCTGTGTCACATTCCTTTGGTCCACTCCCCACTTGTTGAAAGGGTTTGTAGCCTCAGTATATGGTTGCTTGGAATATCCCAAAGGGCCAACATTGGAAATGTTGAAGATTGTATTGCAGACAAAGTTAGAGATGTATTTAGGCAACGTGTTTGAAAACCGGACCGGATACCGAGTCGGTATGGCTACTGGTTGACTGGTTGGACCAGTTCAACCGGTCGAACCGGGTTTTCTATTTAAAAAATAAATAAATCTAATCATATATTACATTATATGGACCTGAAATGTAGTTCTCCATATGATACGTTCTATGTTCTCTTTTATTAATCAGATAATAAACAATAACAATAAATTTAGTTAGATATACAGTTAACAAGTGAATAATATATGTAAACTGAAACTGATAAAAAACCATATGAACGACTGTTTAAATTACGTATTTATTTATTTTTATAATTATAAATCTTAAATTTTATGAATATGGCAAAATGAGAATAGAATATGAGAGTCAAAAAGATATTTTAAAAAAATTTCTTAAAAAAATAGAACTAAAAGGAAAACCAATTAAGTAGTGAAAGTTAAACATTGATTATGAAATATTAATTTTTAATAACAATTGAAAATACTCTCTTCGTTCCTAAAAGATTCATGTTTTAGAAAAAAAAAATTGTTTCTAAAAGATACAATTTTTACATTTTCAATATATTAATTAATGAAAAATTGTACTTTTCAAAAAATACAATTGTGTTTAATAAAATCTCATTGGTTAAAAGTTATTGGGAATAGTTAATTAAGAAAAACAATGTATTGGAAAATACAATTTTATATGTTTTCTTAATAAGTGTGAAAAAACTATAACAAGGATCTTTTAAAAACCGGATCACTGGTTTTTCTCAAATCCGAGTTTTAAACCGTACCAGACTCGGCTTCTTCAACGAGTCACGGTCGAACTGGTTCGACCGGCCGGTCCGATTTCAAAACATTATTAATGGTTGGGTTCAATGCATAAAAATAATGGAGCGGCCAGGGATCAAACCCCGTGACTCTCGCATGCGAGCGCTCTACCATTTGAGCTACAACCCATTGTTGATTTAAGATTCTACCACCACCTCAATTTGCAATGACCTTGATTATCTCATTCATCAGATGTAAGGAAATCATCTCAATGACAATGATCTACTTTATGGATTTGTTTGTGCAGTTAAAAGCCAATTCCAATGCTATATAGGCTTCAAACATAAAATAATCGATAGGCCCTTATAAACAAATGGGCTTACGTTGAGAGATTGGGTCTGGACTTGTAATTTGTACACGGAAAAATGCAAAAACAAACAAAAGTGGAGATGCGGGGTATCGAACCCCGTGCCTCTCGCATGCAAAGCGAGCGCTCTACCATTTGAGCTACATCCCCATCTTGCTCCTTGTAACCAATCTAATCTCATCTTTATAAAAATGCGTCGGTTCGAATTATTTTCCCATACCTTTCTCTGTGGGGTTTGTTTGATGCGTCAAAGGAGTTTCTCTGTTGTGAGTCAGAGAGGAGACAACAAACAAAAATGGATGATTGCTGCGCCGTTTGCGCCGAGAATCTAGAATGGGTTGCTTACGGCTTCTGCGGCCACCGAGAGGTTTGCTCCACCTGCGTCGTTCGCCTCCGCTTCATCCTCGGCGATCGCCGCTGCTGCATCTGCAAAACCGAATGCCCCATCGTCTTCGTCACAAAGGTCAAACCTTTTTTCACCTCTAACCACATCTCTTAAATGTCTCAACTTTGTAAAGGTTAAGCCTTTTCACCTCACTGTGCTTTAAAGGTCTCAACTTTGTTACTGTGTTAGAAACTGAAAACTAAAAAACTCAATCTTGGGGGAGTTTCATTTACACTATATGCTTTCTTAAATGTCTCAACTTTGTAAAGGTTAAGCCTTTTACACCTCACTGTGCTTTAAAGGTCTCATAACATTTACTAAAAGCTTTGATCTTTACACTTGCAGGAGTTTGGTGATTATACAAAGACGATTACTGACTTCTCAACGTTCCCATCAGACCCAAAAGAAGGTCGTGTAGGCTCCTTCTGGTACCATGAAGAAACCAAACTCTTCTTCGATGACTTCAACCAGTACACAAAGATTAAGTCTATGTGCAGACTCTCCTGCACCTCTTGTGTCTCTAACCATCATTTGCGTTTTAAGAGCGTTGAACACTTGAAGAATCACTTGAACCAGCAGCATAAGTTGCATATGTGTAGTTTATGTCTTGTGGGTCGTAAGGTCAGGGGCTGAGACTAGTACTACTACCACCCTCTTTGGTCTTAAGTGTTTTAAAAGAACAAAGCTTATGCTTTTTGTTATGACAGGTATTCATTTGTGAGCAGAAGCTGTTTACTAAGGAGCAGCTGAATCAGCATATAAGTAGCGGTGACTCTGAAGTTGATGGAAGTGAGAGTGAAAGAGGAGGCTTCACTGGTCATCCTATGTGCGAGTTCTGTAAGCGTCCGTTCTATGGTGGCAATGAGCTTTACACTCATATGTCTAGAGAGCATTACACCTGTCACATTTGCCAAAGGTGACTTTAATTTTTAATATGAATTTGATTGACCTTGGAATGATTTAATCTGATTCAATCTGGCATTGTAGGTTGAGACCGGGTCAATATGAGTATTATGGAAACTATGATGATTTAGAGGTATGAATGTAATCCTATGGTATAATGTTAGTGGCTGCATTGGTTTCTCACTTGAAATTGTAACAGGCTCACTTCCGCAGTGACCATTTCTTATGTGAAGACGAGTCTTGCCTTGCTAAGAAGTTCATAGTTTTCCAAATCGAAGCTGAGTTGAAAGTAAACTCTTCTTCTTTTCTTTTCTGTTCCCATTGTTTGTTATGTTCTGCTCTATTAAAAGTATTACTTGCATTTGTTTATTAGAGGCACAATACAGTTGATCATGGAGGTAGAATGTCTCGGACTCAGCAAAGCGCGTCGTTACAGGCATGTAACTATCTCTCTTGTCAGCTTGTGTGTTAATTTTTGTTTGCCTATGTTTAATATTTGATTCGGTTTCAGAGTCAAGCGGCTTTCCAGGTCCAGAGTCGCCGTGGAAGGAGACGATCATCTCAAGCATCTTATGCCATTGACGACAGTTATCCTCTTCTTCAACCTATGAGGAGCTCTGGAGGTTCACGTCTGGCAGAATCTTCTTTCCCTCCACTCTCTGTGCAAGCAAACCGAGGAGTGCAAACAAGATTTGTACAGAACTCAGAGAGTAACAATCAAAGACATGAAGCAAATAGAAGTGCAGCTGCTAGGTCTTCTCAAGCCTGGCCAGCGTTAATCCGAGGCCCAACTCAAGCATCTGTTCCAAGCAGTGTACAATCTTCTAGCGCTTCTGCTCAATCTCAGTCTAGAACTCTTGCTTCTTCTCAAGCATCAGTTGGTGGATGTTCATCTGGTTCTTCACTGAATCCCTGCAATGCAAAGAGGAATCATTACACAACTTCAACCGCTAAAATGTCTGATACAAGATCACTAGAGCAGCCTTCTCATCCTGGTTCTCCTCCAGCTTCTGCTGTGAAGTCTGTTAACAAGAGTTTGGTTGATAAAATACGCTCCAGCCTCGGTCACGATGAAGAGTTATTCAAGGCCTTCAAGGATACATCAGGAAAGTATCGTCATGGTTCGATAGATGCAAGAACTTACTTAGAGTATGTGAAAGGGTATGGGTTGTCTCACTTAGTTCTCGATATGGCTAGACTCTGCCCTGACCCTAAGAGACAGAAGGAGCTCATTGATACCCATAATGCTTGCTTGAAGAGCAGTTCACAGGCAAAAGAGAGTTGCGGTTTGAAGAAAAACAAAGGGGAAGCTGTGAAGGTTGAAAGTAGCAGTGACTCCATGGGGTTTAAGTTGCAGTTCTCTGACAAATCTCAGGATGAAGACAAGGTGAAGATACAGAAAGACAAAGGCAAAGCAGTTGTGGACACTTCATCTGGTGGTGGAGTGGGATTAGGCAGCAACACAGGGAAGCAATTTAAGAAGACTCCAAAGTTTCTCAGAGCACGTCTTGGCGAGAAATCCATGGCTGCAAACCTTAGGAGTTCTTCTAACACAACAGAGCCTGAAGCAGAATCCAAGAATGATGAATCCAAAAGTAGCCAGAGCTCTACCGATGGGTTGCAACTTCGTGGTGCTTGGCGGAGAGGAAGTGCAAAACTCTTCTCCTAGTTAAAAAAAAAAGAATCTGTGTTCTCTTTTGCTTCCTTAGGAAAATAGACAATGATATGACAGCTTTTGCACAGATGAACCAAGTCATATAAGCTTGCATGTGTTTTGTGTCTTTTTGGATGTAGTAAAGAGCTTATGTTGAAGTATATGGACTAACAACATCGAATGTTAGCAAATGCAAAGGAATCCATTTTGTCTTTAGACAAAGAAAAACTCTTAACACTAATTAACTTTGCCTAGAAAGCATCAAAGAAACTAACAGGCAAGTCCCAGTTGCATAAACTCACTTGCTTGAGGCAGAATGTTGTTAACAAATACGAATAAGGTTTTACCAAGAGACAGATGATGCATTGTAATATTGTATCATTCACGAATCGAATCGTTGTGAACTAGGCACAAACACAACGTCTCTGTGTCGTCGAGGATTTCATCTATCAACAGTATCTAAGTTGTTGCATGAACCATTACTATTTTAACAACAAAGCGGGATAGCTCAGATGGGAGAGCGTAAGATGAAGATCTGAAGGTCGCGTGTTCGATACACGCTCACCGCAAATGTTTGATTTTTTAATTCCTTGTTAAATTAATTTTTGTAGAGTTTGTGAATTTTAAAAGTTGATAGATTTTAAAAATTATATGGATTATGAAGATTACGGTAAATGTTATATATAATGAAGTTTATATTCTTTAGTGTTGTTTAAAATTATCTAATCACATTATATATTTTTATTAATGTATACTAAACTCTTTTTTATGGTATATGAATATCGTTTCTATTTTTTTAACAATTAATTTAATATAACTTCATGTATTGCCAAAATCAGTGGACTGCCACTATGAAATCTCTATTTATTCTTTTATTATGAAATGTTAAATTTACTGATCATCAGAAATTGTTACGTACAAGGCAAGATAAAACTAAAGCTCAAAAGCTGAAAAAATCAAAGAATGCCCACGTATTTTGCAACCTAGAACCAAACCATCGACACATGAGACCATATAGCCTAGACTTTTCGTAGTACACATCTCTATTCGAAACGGATATAAAAAGGATTCTAAATCATCGTGATCAAAAGCAAGACAAAACTATGCAATAAATAAAGATTGTCATATTTTTAATTTTTTCTCAAAATCCGAAGGTTAACCCATACAAAATTGAGTTTTTCGGTAACTGCAATATATATTGAAATTTATATTCTTTAGTGTTGTTTAAAAATTTCTAACCACATTCTACATTTGTATTAATGTATGCTAAACTCTCTTTCATGGTACATAGACATCACTATAGTTTTAAAAAATTTAATTTAATAAATTTTATATACTACTTAAATCAGTGGACTAAACACTATAAAATATATATTCTCTAGAGACACGGATACAACATACATTCCAAACCTCTTTGACCATCATCATACATCTGTTAAGGATGAAACTATGCAATAAAAAAAGATTGTAATATTTTTGAATTTTTTTCAAAATCTAAAGGTTAACCCCTATAAAATTGAGTTTTTCGATAAATGCTCTATATAATGAAGTTTATACTATTTAGTATTGTTTAAAAATTTCTGACCACATTATACATTTTCATTAATGTATACAAAACTTTTTTTCATGGTACATGAATATCGTTTCTATTTTTTAACAATTAATTTAATAAAACTTCATGTACTACCACAATCAGTTGACTAAACACTATAAAATATATATTCTCTAAAGAAACGGACACAAGATACATTTCAAACCTCTTTGACCATCATAATATGTATGTTAAGGATGCAAATATGCAATTAAAAAAATTGTCAAATTTTTTGATTTTTTTTTCAAAATCTGAAGGTTAACCCCCACAAAATTGAAATTTTCGATAAATGCTATATATAATGAAGTTTACACTCTTTAATGTTGTTTAAAAATTTCTAACCATATTATAATTTGTATTAATGTATGTTAAAATCTCTTTCATGGTACATAAACATCACTATAGTTTTTAAAAATGTAATTTAATAAATTTTATAAACTACTTAAATCAGTGGACTAAACACTATAAAATATATATATTCTCTAGAGAAAAGGACACAACATACATTTCAAACCTCTTTGACCATCATAATATGTATGTTAAGGATGCAACTATGCAATAAAAAAAGATTGTCAAATTTTTTGAACTTTTTTCAAAATCTAAAGGTTAACCCCAACAAATTGAGTTTTTCGGTAAATGCTCTATACAATGAAGTTTACACCCTTTAATGTTGTTTAAAAATTTCTAACCACATTATACATTTTTATTAATGTATGCTAAACTCTCTTTCATGGTACATAGACATCACTATAGTTTTTAAAAATTTAATTTAATAAATTTTATATACTACTTAAATTAGTGGACTAAACACTATAAAATATATATTTTCAAGAGAAACGGATACAACATACATTTCAAACCTCTTTAACCATCATAATATGTATGTTAAGGATGCAACTATGCAATAAAAAAAGATCGTCAATTTTTTTGTATTTTGTTTCAAAATCTGAAGGTTAACCCCTACAAAATTGAGTTTTTCGATAAATGCTCTATATAATGAAGTTAACACTCTTTAATTTTGTTTAAAATTTTATAATCACATTATAATTTGTATTAATGTATGCTAAACTCTTTTTCATGGTACATAGTCAATACAATTGTTTTTAAAAATTTAATTTAATAAATTTTATATACTACTTAAATCAGTGGACTAAACACTATAAAATATATATTATCTAGAGAAATGGACACTACATATATTTCAAACCTCTTAGACCATCATCATATGTCTGTTAAGAATGCAACTATGGAATAAAAACATATTGTCAAATATTTTGTATTTTGTTTCAAAATCTGAAGGTTAACCCCTACAAAATTGAGTTTTTCGATAAATGCTCTATATAATAAAATTTACGCTCTTTAGTGTTGTGTAAAAATTTCTAACTACATTATAAATTTGTATCAATGTATGCTCAACTCTGATTCATGGTACATATACATCACTATAGTTTTTACAAATTTAATTTAATAAATTTTATATACTACTTAAATCAGTGGACTAAACACTATAAAATATATATTCTCTAGAGAAATGGACACTACATATATTTCAAACCTCTTAGACCATCATCATATGTCTCTTAAGAATGCAACTATGGAATAAAAACATATTGTCAAATATTTTGATTTTTTTTTTCAAAATCTGAAGGCTAACCCCTACAAAATTGAGTTTTTCGATAAATGCTCTATATAATAAAATTTACGCTCTTTAGTGTTGTGTAAAAATTTCTAACTACATTATAAATTTGTATCAATGTATGCTTAACTCTGATTCATGGTACATATACATCACTATAGTTTTTACAAATTTAATTTAATAAATTTTATATACTACTTAAATCAGTGGACTAAACACTATAAAATATATATTCTCTAGAGAAACGGACACAAAATACATTTCAAGCCCCTTTGACCATCATCATACATCTGTTAAGGATGAAACTATGCAATAAAAAAAGATTGTCGAATTTTTTTTTTTTTTCAAAATCTGAAGGTTAACCCGTACAAAATTGAGTTTTTTGATAAATACTCTATTAATGAAGTTTACACTCTTTAATGTTGTTTAAAAATTTCTAACCACATTATAAATTTGTATTAATGTATGCTAAACTCTCTTTCGTGATACATAGACATCATTATAATTTTTAAAAATTTAACTTAATAAATTTTATATACTACTTAAATTAGTAGACTAACCAATATGAAATATATATTCTCTAAAGAAACAACACTACATACATTTCAAACCTCTTTGACCATCATTATATGTTTGTTAAGGATACAAATATGCAATAAAAAAAGATTGTCGAATTTTTTGAATTTTTTTCAAAATCTGAAGGTTAACCCCTACAAAATTGAATTTTTTTCGATAAATGCTCTATATAATGAAGTTTACACTCTTTAATGTTGTTTAAAAATTTCTAACCACATTATAAGTTGTATTAATGTATGCTAAACTCCCTTTCATGGTACATAGACATCACTATAGTTTTTAAAAAATTAAATTAAAATTTTTTATATACTACTTAAATCAGTGGACTAAACACTATAAAATATATATTCTCTTGAGAAACGGACACAACATACATTTCATACATCTTTGACCATCATCATATGTCTGTTAAGGATGCATCTATGCAATAAAAAAAGATTGTCAAATTTTTTGAACTTTTTTCAAAATCTGAAGGTTAACCCTTACACAATTGAGTTTTTCGATAAATGCTCTATACAATGAAGTTTACACCCTTTAATGTTGTTTAAAAATTTCAAACCACATTATACATTTGTATTAAAGTATGATAAACTCTCTTTCATAGTACATAGACATCACTATAGTTTTAAAAAAATTAATTTAATAAATTTTATATGCTACTTAAATTAGTTGACAAAACACTATAAAATATATATTCTCTAGAGAAACAGACACAACATACATTTCAAACCTCTTTGACCATCATCCTATGTCTATTAAGGATGCAATTATGCAATAAATAATTATTGTCAAATTTTTTGATTTTTTTTTCAAAATCTGAAGGTTAACCCCTACAAAATTGAGTTTTTCGATAAATGTTCTATATAATGAAGTTTACACTATTTAATGTTGTGTAAAAATTTCTAACTACATTATAAATTTGTATCAATGTATGCTTAACTCTGATTCATGGTACATATACATCACTATAGTTTTTAAAAATTTAATTTAATAAATTTTATATACTACTTAAATAAGTGGACTAAACACTATAAAATATATATTCTTTAGAGAAACAGACAAAAAATACATTTCAAACCTCTTTGACCATCATCATATGTCTGTTAAGGATGCAACTATGCAACAAATTTTTTTTTCAAATTTTTTGATTTTTTTTTCAAAATCTGAAGGTTAACCCCTACAAAATTGAGTTTTTCAATAAATGCTCTATATAATGAAGTTTACACTCTTTATTGTTGTTTTAAAATTTCTAACCACATTATAAATTTGTATTAATGTATGCTTAACTCTGATTCATGGTACATATACATCACTATAGTTTTTAAAATTTAATTTAATAAATTTTATATACTACTTAAATTAGTGGACTAAACACTATAAAATATATATTCTCTAGAGAAACAGACACAACATACATTTCAAACCTCTTTGACAATCATCATATGTTTGTTAAAGATGCAACTATGCAATAAATAAAGATTGTCAAATTTTTTTATTTTTTTTCAAAATCTGAAGGTTACCCCAACAAAATTGAGTTTTTCAATAAATGCTATATATAATGAAGTTTACACTCTTTAATGTTGTGTAAAAATTTCTAACTACATTATAAATTTGTATCAATGTATGCTTAACTCTGATTCATGATACATATACATCACTATAGTTTTTAAAAATTTAATTTAATAAATTTTATATACTACTTAAATAAGTGGACTAAACATTATAATATATATATTTTTTTTAGAGAAACGGAAAAAAATACATTTCAAACCTCTTTGACCATCATCATATGTCTGTTAAGGATACAACTATACAACAACAAAATATTTTCAAATTTTTTGATTTTTTTTCAAAATCTGAAGGTTAACCCTACCAAATTGAGTTTTTCAATAAATGCTCTATATAATGAAGTTTACACTCTTTAATGTTGTTTAAAAATTTCTAACCACATTATAAATTTTTATTAATGTATGCTTAACTCTGATTTATATACATCACTATAGTTTTTAAAAATTTAATTTAATAAATTTTATTTACTACTTAAATGAGTGGACTAAACACTATAAATTATATAATCTTTAGAGAAATGCACACAACATACATTTCAAGCCTATTTGACTATCATAATATGTCTATTAAGGATGCAAGTATAGAATAAAAAAGATTGTCAAATTTTTTGAGCTTTTTTCAAAATCAGAAGGTTAACCCCTACAAAATTGAGTTTTCCGGTAAATGCTCTATACAATGAAGTTTACACCCTACAAAATTGTTGTTTAAAATTTTTTAACCACATTATACATTTGTATTAATGTATGCTAAACTCTCTTTCAGGATACATAGACATCACTAAAGTTTTTAAAAAATTGAATTTTTCGATAAGCGGTCTATATAATAAAGTTTACAATCTTTAATGTTTTGTAAAAATTTCTAACTACATTATAAATTTGTATCAATGTATTATTAACTCTTATTCATGGTACATATACATCACTATAGTTTTTAAAAATTTAATTTAATAAATTTTTTATATACTACTTAAATCAGTGGACTAAACACTATAAATTATATATTCTGTAGAGAAATGAACACAACATACATTTCAAACTTCTTTGACTATCATAATCTGTCTATTCAGGATGCAAATATAGAATAAAAAAGATTGTCAAATTTTTTTGAGCGTTTTTTTAAAATCTGAAGGTTAACCCCTACAAAATTGAGTTTTTCGGTAAATGCTCTATACAATGAAGTTTACACCCTACAAAATAGTTGTTTAAAAATTTCTAACCACATTATACATTTGTATTAATGTATTATAAACTCTTTTTCATGATACGTAGACATCACTATAGTTTTTAAAAATTTAATTTAGTAAATTTTATATACTACTTAAGTCAGTGGACTAAACACTATAAAATATACATTCTCTAGAGAAACGGACACAACATACATTTCAAACCTCTTTGACCATCATCATATGTATGTTAAGGATGCAACTATGCAATAAAAAAAGATTGTCAAATTGTTTTGAATTTTGTATCAAAATCTGAGGATTAACCCTTACAAAATTGAGTTTTTCGATAAATGCTCTATATAATGAAGTTTACACTCTTTAATGTTGTTTAAAAATTTCTAACCACATTATAAGTAGTATTAATTTATGCTAAACTCTCTTTCATGGTACATAGACATCACTATAGTTTTTAAAAATTTAATTTATTAAATTTTATATACTATTTAAATCACCGGACTAAACACTATAAAATATATATTCTCTAGAGAAACGGACACAACATACATTTCATACATCTTTGACCATCGTCATATGTCTGTTAAGGATGCTTCTATGCAATAAAAAAAGATTGTCTAATTTTTTGAACTTTTTTCAAAATCTGAAGGTTAACCCCTACACAATTGAGTTTTTCGGTAAATGCTCTAAACAATGAAGTTTACACCCTTTAATGTTGTTTAAAAATTTCAAACCACATTATACACTTGTATTAAAGTATGCTAAACTCTCTTTCATAGTACATAGACATCACTATAGTTTTTAAAAATTTAATTTAATAAATTTTATATACTACTTAAATTAGCTTACTAAACATTATAAAATATGTATTCTCTAGAGAAACAGACACAACATACATTTCAAACCTCTTTGAACATCATCATATGTCTATTAAGGATGCAACTATGCAATAAATAAAGATTGTCAATTTTTTTGATTTTTTTTTTCAAAATCTGAAGGTTAACCCCTACAAAATTGAGTTTTTCGATAAATGTTCTATATAATGAAGTTTTCACTCTTTAATGTTGTGTAAAAATTTCTAACTACATTATAAATTTGTATCAATGTATGCTTAACTCTGATTCATGGTACATATACATCACTATAGTTTTTAAAAATTTAATTTAATAAATTTTATATACTACTTAAATTAGTGGACTAAACACTATAAAATATATATTCTCTAGAGAAACGGACACAAAATACATTTCAAACCTCTTTGACCATCATCATATGTCTGTTAAGGATGCAACTGTGCAACAATTTTTTTTTCAAATTTTTTGATTTTTTTTCAAAATCTGAAGGTTAACCCCTACAAAATTGAGTTTTTCAATAAATGCTTTATATAATGAAGTTTACACTTTTTATTGTTGTTTAAAAATTTCTAACCACATTATAAATTTGTATTAATGTATGCTTATCTCTGATTCATGGTACATATACATCACTATAGTTTTTAAAAATTTAATTTAATAAATTTTATATACTACTTAAATTAGTGGACTAAACACTATAAAGTATATATTCTCTAGAGAAACAGACATAACATACATTTCAAACCTCTTTGATCATCATCATATGTCTGTTAAGGATGCAACTATGCAAAAAATAAAGATTGTCAAATTTTTTTATTTTTTTCAAAATCTGAAGGTTAACCCCTACAAAATTGAGTTTTTCGATAAATGCTCTGTATAATGAAGTTTACACTCGTTAATGTTGTGTAAAAATTTCTACCTACATTATAAATTTGTATCAATGTATGCTTAACTCTGATTCATGGTACATATACATCACTATAGTTTTTAAAAATTTAATTTAATAAATTTTATATACTACTTAAATAAGTGGACTAAACACTATAAAATATATATTCTTTAGAGAAACAGATACAAAATACATTTCAAACCTCTTTGATCATCATCATATGTCTGTTAAGGATGCAACTATACAACAACAAAATATTTTCAAATTTTTTGATTTTTTTTCAAAATCTGAAGGTTAACCCTACCAAATTGAGTTTTTCAATAAATGCTCTCTATAATGAAGTTTACACTCTTTAATGTTGTTTAAAAATTTCTAACCACATTATAAATTTTTATTAATGTATGCTTAACTCTGATTTATGGTATTTATACATCACTATAGTTTTTAAAAAATTAATTTAATAAATTTTATTTACTACTTAAATGAGTGGACTAAACACTATAAATTATATATTCTCTAGAGAAATGGACACAACATACATTTCAAACCTATTTGACTATCATAATATGTCTATTAAGGATTCTAGTATAGAATAAAAAAGATTGTCAAATTTTTTGAGCTTTTTTCAAAATCTGAAGGTTAACCCCTACAAAATTGAGTTTTCCGGTAAATGCTCTATACAATGAAGTTTACACCCTACAAAATTGTTGTTTAAAAATTTCTAACCACATTATACATTTGTATTAATGTATGCTAAACTCTTTTTCATGATACGTAGACATCACTATAGTTTTTAAAAATTTAATTTAATAAATTTTATATACTACTTAAGTCACTGGACTAAACACTATAAAATATATATTCTCTAGAGAAATGGACACAACATACATTTCAAGCCTCTTTGACAATCATAATATGTATATTAGGGATGCAAGTATAGAATAAAAAATATTTTCAAAATTTTTGGGTTTTTTTTAAAATATGAAGGTTAACCCCTACAAAATTGAGTTTTTCGGTAAATGCTCTATACAATGAAGTTTACATCCTTTAATGTTTTTTAAAAAATCCTAACCACATTATACATTTGTATTAATGTATGCTAAACTCTTTTTATGGTACGTAGACATCACTATAGTTTTTAAAAATTTAATTTAATAAATTTTATATACTATTTAAATCAGTGGACTAAACATTATAAAATATATATTCTCTAGAGAAACGGACACAACATACATTTCAAACATCTTTGAACATCATCATATGTATGTTAAGGATGCAACTATGCAATAAAAAAATATTTTCCAATTTTTTGAATTTTGTATCAAAATCTGAAGATTAACCCCTACAAAATTGAGTTTTTCGATAAATGCTCTATATAATGAAGTTTACACTCTTTAATGTTGTTTAAAAATTTCTAACCACCCTATAATTTGTATTAATGTATTTTAAACCTCTCTTTCATGGTACATAGACATCACTATAGCTTTTTATAATTTAGTTTAATAAATTTTATATACTACTTAAATTAGCGGATTAAACACTATAAAATATATATTCTCTAGAGAAACGGACACAACATACATTTCAAACCTCTTTGACCATCATCATATGTCTGTTAAGGATGCAACTATGCAATAAAAAAATTGTCAAAATTTTTGAATTTTTTTAAAATTTGAAGGTTACCCCTAAAAAATTGAGTTTTTCAATAAATGCTCTATATAATGATGTTTACACTCTTCAATGTTGTTTAAAGCACATTATACATTTGAATTAATGTATGCTAAACTCTCTTTCATGGTACATAGACATCGCTATAGTTTTTAAAAATTTAATTTAATAAATTTTATATACTACTTAAATCAGTGGACCACACACTGTAAAATATATATTCTCTAGAGAAACGGACACAAAATTCATTTCAAAACTCTTTGACCATCATCATATGTCTATTAAGGATGCAACTATGCAACAAAAAAAGATTTTCAAATTATTTGATTTTTTTTCAAAATCATAAGGTTAACCCCTACAAAATTAAGTTTTTCGGTAAATGTTCTATACAATTAAGTTTACACCCTTTAATGTTGTTTAACATTTTTTAACCACATTATACCTTTGTATTAATGTATGCTAAACTATATTTCACGGTACATTGACATCACTATAGTTTTCAAAAATATAATTTAATAAATTTTATATACTACTTAAATCAATGGACTAAACACTACAAAATATATATTCTCTAGTGAAACGGACACAACATACATTTCAAAACTCTTTGACCATCATCATATGTATGTTAAGGATGCAACTATGCACTAAAAAAGATTGTCAAATTTTTTGAATTTTTTTTTTCAAAGTACGAAAGTTAACCCCCACAAAATTGAGGTTTTCGATAAATGCTCTATACAATGAAGTTTAACATTAAAGGTTTGCACCCTTTAATGTTGTTTAAAAATTTCTAACCACATTATAAATTTGTATTAATGTATGCTAAACTCTCTTTCAGGATACATAGACATCACTAAAGTTTTTAAAAATTTAATTTAATAAATTTTTGTACTACTTAAATCAGTAGACTAAACACTATAAAATATATATTCTCTAGAGAAACGGACACAACTTATATTTCTAACCTCTTTGACCATCATCATATGTCTGTTAAGGATGCAACTGTGCAATAAATAAAGATTTTCAAATTTTTTGATTTATTTTCAAAATCTGAAGGTTAACCCCTACAAAATTGAGTTTTTCGATAAATGCTCTATATAATGAAGTTTACAATCTTTAATGTTGTGTAAAAATTTCTAACTACATTATAAATTTGTATCAATGTATGCTTAACTCTGATTCATGGTACATATACATCACTAAAATTTTTAAAAATTTAATTAATAAATTTTTTATATACTACTTAAATCAGTGGTCTAAACACTATAAATTATATATTCTCTAAAGAAATGGACACAACATACTTTTCAAACATCTTTGACTATCATAATATGTCTATTAAGGATGAAAGTATAGAATAAAAAAGATTGTCAAAAATGTTTGAGTTTTTTTCAAAATCTGAAGGTTAACCCCTACAAAATTGAGTTTTTCGGTAAATGCTCTATACAATGAAGTTTACACCCTACAAAATAGTTCTTTAAAAATTTCAAACCACTTTATACATTTGCATTAATGTATGCTAAACTCTTTTTCATGATACGTAGACAACACTATAGTTTTTAAAAATTTAATTTAATAAATTTTATATTCTACTTAAGTCAGTGGACTAAACACTATAAAATATATATTCTCTAGAGAAACGGAGACAACATACATTTCAAACCTCTTTGACCATCATCATATGTATGTTAAGGATGCAACTATGGAATAAAAAAAGATTGTCCAATTTTTTTGAATTTTGTATCAAAATCTGAAGATTAACCCCTACAAAATTGAGTTTTTCGATAAATGCTCTATATAATGAAGTTTACACTCTTTAATGTTGTTTAATAATTTCTAACCACATTATAAGTTGTATTAATGTATGCTAAACTCTCTTTCATGGTACTTAGACATCACTATAGTTTTTAAAAATTTAATTTAATAAATTTTATATACTACTTAAATCTGTGAACTAAACACTATAAAATATATATTCTCAAGAGAAACGGACACAACATACATTTCAAACCTCTTTGACCATCGTCATATGTATGTTAAGGATGCAAGTATAGAATAAAAAAGATTGTCCAATTTTTTGAATTTGTTTTCAAAATCTGAATGTTAAACCCCTACAAAATTGAGTTTTTCGATAGATGCTCAATATAATGAAATTTACACTCTTTAATGTTGTTTAAAAATTTCTAACCACATTATACATTTGTATTAATGTATGCTAAACTCTCTTTCATGGTACATAGACATCACTATAGTTTTTAAAAATTTAATTTAATAAATTTTATATACTACTTAAATTAGTTGACTAAACACTATAAAATATATATTCTCTAGAGAAACAGACACAACATACATTTCAAACCTCTTTGACCATAATCATAAGTCTATTAAGGATGCAACTATGCAATAAATAAAGATTGTCAAATTTTTGATTTTTTTTTCAAAATCTGAAGGTTAACCCCTACAAAATTGAGTTTTTCGATAAATGTTCTATATAATGAAGTTTACACTCTTTAATGTTGTGTAAATATTTCTAACTACATTATAAATTTGTATCAATGTATGCTTAACTCTGATTCATGGTACATATACATCACTATAGTTTTTAAAAATTTAATTTAATAAATTTTATATACTACTTAAATCAGTGGACTAAACACTATAAAATATATATTCTCTAGAGAAACGGACACAAAATACATTTCAAACCTCTTTGACCATCATCATATGTCTGTTAAGGATGCAAATATGTAACAAATTTTTTTTTTTCAAATTGTTTGATTTTTTTCAAAATCTGAAGGTCCCTACAAAATTGAGTTTTTCAATAAATGCTCTATATAATGATGTTTACACTCTTTATTATTGTTTAAAAATTTCTAACCACATTATAAATTTTTATTAATGTATGCTTAACTCTGATTCATGGTACATATACATCACTATAGTTTTTAAAAATTTAATTTAATAAATTTTTTATATACTACTTAAATCAGTGAACTAAACATTATAAATTATATATTCTCTAGAGATATGGACACAACATACATTTCAAACATCTTTGACTATCATAATATGTCTATTAAGGATGAAAGTATAGAATAAAAAAGATTGTCAAAAATTTTTGAGCTTTTTTCAAAATCTGAAGGTTAACCCCTACAAAATTGAGTTTTTCGGTAAATGCTCTATACAATGAAGTTTACACCCTACAAAATAGTTGTTTAAAAATTTCAAACCACTTTATACATTTGCATTAATGTATGCTAAACTCTTTTTCATGATACGTAGACAACACTATAGTTTTTAAAAATTTAATTTAATAAATTTTATATTCTACTTAAGTCAGTGGACTAAACACTATAAAATATATATTCTCTAGAGAAACGGAGACAACATACATTTCAAACCTCTTTGACCATCATCATATGTATGTTAAGGATGCAACTATGGAATAAAAAAAATAGTCCAATTTTTTTGAATTTTGTATCAAAATCTGAAGATTAACCCCTACAAAATTGAGTTTTTCGATAAATGCTCTATATAATGAAGTTTACACTCTTTAATGTTGTTTAATAATTTCTAACCACATTATAAGTTGTATTAATGTATGCTAAACTCTCTTTCATGGTACATAGACATCACTATAGTTTTTAAAATTTAATTTAATAAATTTTATATACTACTTAAATCTGTGAACTAAACACTATAAAATATATATTCTCAAGAGAAACGGACACAACATACATTTCAAACCTCTTTGACCATCGTCATATGTATGTTAAGGATGCAAGTATAGAATAAAAAAGATTGTCCAATTTTTTGAATTTGTTTTCAAAATCTGAATGTTAAACCCCTACAAAATTGAGTTTTTCGATAGATGCTCTATATAATGAAATTTACACTCTTTAATGTTGTTTAAAAATTTCTAACCACATTATACATTTGTATTAATGTATGCTAAACTCTCTTTCATGGTACATAGACATCACTATAGTTTTTAAAAATTTAATTTAATAAATTTTATATACTACTTAAATTAGTTGACTAAACACTATAAAATATATATTCTCTAGAGAAACAGACACAACATACATTTCAAACCTCTTTGACCATAATCATAAGTCTATTGAGGATGCAACTATGCAATAAATAAAGATTGTCAAATTTTTGATTTTTTTTCAAAATCTGAAGGTTAACCCCTACAAAATTGAGTTTTTCGATAAATGTTCTATATAATGAAGTTTACACTCTTTAATGTTGTGTAAATATTTCTAACTACATTATAAATTTGTATCAATGTATGGTTAACTCTGAGTCATGGTACATATACATCACTATAGTTTTTAAAAATTTAATTTAATAAATTTTATATACTACTTAAATCAGTGGACTAAACACAATAAAATATATATTCTCTAGAGAAACAGACACAAAATACATTTCAAACCTCTTTGACCATCATCATATGTCTGTTAAGGATGCAAATATGTAACAAAATTTTTTTTTCTTCAAATTGTTTGATTTTTTCAAAATCTGAAGGTTAACCCCTACAAAATTGAGTTTTTCAATAAATGCTCTATATAATGATGTTTACACTCTTTATTATTGTTTAAAAATTTCTAACCACATTATAAATTTTTATTAATGTATGCTTAACTCTGATTCATGGTACATATACATCACTATAGTTTTTAAAAATTTAATTTAATAAATTTTTTATAAACTACTTAAATCAGTGAACTAAACATTATAAATTGTATATTCTCTAGAGATATGGACACAACATACATTTCAAACATCTTTGACTATCATAATATGTCTATTAAGGATGAAAGTATAGAATAAAAAAGATTGTCAAAAATTTTTGAGCTTTTTTCAAAATCTGAAGGTTAACCCCTACAAAATTGAGTTTTTCGGTAAATGCTCTATACAATGAAGTTTACACCCTACGAAATAGTTGTTTAAAAATTTCAAACCACTTTATACATTTGCATTAATGTATGCTAAACTCTTTTTCATGATACGTAGACAACACTATAGTTTTTAAAAATTTAATTTAATAAATTTTATATTCTACTTAAGTCAGTGGACTAAACACTATAAAATATATATTCTCTAGAGAAACGGACACAAAATACATTTCAAACCTCTTTGACCATCATCATATGTATGTTAAGGATGCAAATATGCAACAAAATATTATTTTTTCAAATTTTTTGATTTTTTTTTCAAAATCTGAAGGTTAACCCCTACAAAATTGAGTTTTTCAATAAATGCTCTATATAATGATGTTTACACTCTTTATTATTGTTTAAAAATTTCTAACCACATTATAAATTTTTATTAATGTATGCTTAAGGAGTATTATGAAATTTTACTAAATTAATAGACAAAAAATTTAAACGATACCCATGTACCATGAAAGAGAGTTTATTATACATTAATAGAAATGTAGAATGTGTTTAGAAATTTTAAAACAACACAAAAGATCATACGCTTCAGTATATAGAATATTTACCGAAAACTCAATATTTTTGTAGGGGTTTTAACACATATATTTTTAGAAAAATTCATAAATATTAATATACTGTTTTAATGAATAGTTGCAGCCTTCACTAAGATATAATGTAGGTCAAAGAGGTTTGGAACCTTTGTTGTCTCCGTTTTCTAGAAAATAGCGATTTTATAGGGGTTAATCCACCAATTTAGAGAGTATTACTATAAAGTTTTACTAAATTAATTGACAAAAAATTAAAACGATGCCCATGTACACGAAAGAGAGTTTAATATACATTAATACAAATTTAGAATGTGTTTAGAAATTTTAAAACAACCCTTAAAGATCATAGGCTTCAGTATATAAAACATTTACTGAAAAACTCAATATTTTCGTAAGGGGTTAACACATAGATTTTGAGAAATATTTAAAAATATGAAAATACTGTTTAATGCGTAGTTGCATTCTTCAATAACATATGATGAAGGTGAAAGAGGTTTGGAACTTTTTTTGTCTCCGTTTCTCTAGAAAATATCGATTTTATAGTGGTTAGTCCACCAATTTAAGGAGTATTATTATGAAGTTTTACTAAATTAATTGACAATAAATTAAAACGATTCCCATGTACTATGAAAGAGAGCTTAATATACATTAATACAAATGTAGAATGTGTTTAGAAATTTTAAAATAACTCTAAAGATAATAGGCTTTAGTATATAAAACATTTGCCGAAAAACTCAAAATCTCCGTAAGGGTTAACACATAGATTTTGAAAAAAAAATTTAAAATATGAAAATTCTGTTTTAATGCATAGTTGCATCCTTCACTAACATATGATGAAGTTCAAAGAGGTTTGGAACTTTTCCTTTCTCCGTTTCTCTAGAAAATATCAATTTTATAGTTGTTAGTTCACCAATTTAAAGAGTATTATGAAGTTTTACTAAATTGATAGACAAAAAATTTAAACGATGCCCATGTACCATGAAAGAGAGTTTATTATACATTGATTCAAATGTAGCATATGTTTATAATTTTTAAAACAACACAAAAGATCATAGGCTTCAGTATATAAAATATTTACCGAAAACTCAATATTTTCATAGGGTTTACACACAGATTTTGAGAAAATTTCAAAAATATAAAAATACTGTTTTAATCCATAGTTGCATCCTTCATTAACATATGATGAAGGTCAAAGAGGTTTGCAACCTTTGTTGTCTTCGTTTTTCAAGAAAATAGCGATTTTATAGTGGTTAGTCCACCAATTTAGGGAGTATTATGAAGTTTTACTCAATTAATTGAAAAAAAGTTAAAACGATGTCCATATACCATGAGAGAGTTTAATATACATTAATACAAATGTAGAATGTGTTTAGAAATTTTAAAACAACCCTAAAGATAATAAGCTTTAGTATATAAAACATTTACCGAAAAACTCAAAATCTTCGTAAGGGGTTAACACATAGATTTTGAATTTTTTTAAAAAATATGAAAATACTGTTTTAATTCATAGTTCCATCCTTCACTAACATATGATGAAGGTCAAAGAGGTTTGGAACTTTTCTATTCTTCGTTTCTCTAGAAAATATCGATTTTATAGTTGTTAATTCACCAATTTAAGGAGTATTATGAAATTTTACTAAATTAATAGACAAAAAAATTAAATGATGCCCATGTTCCATGAAAGAGAGTTTATTATATATTTATACAAATGTAGAATCTGCTTAGAAATTTTAAAACAACACAAAAGATCATAGGCTTCAGTATATAGAATATTTACCGAAAACTCAATATTTTCGTAGGGGTTAACACATATATTTTTAGAAAAATTCAAAAATATTAATATACTATTTTAATGAATAGTTGCAACCTTCACTAATATATAATAAATGTCAAAGAGGTTTGGAACCTTTGTTGTCTCCGTTTTCTAGAAAATAGCGATTTTATAGGGGTTAATCCACCAATTTAGAGAGTATTATTATGAAGTTTTACTAAATTAATTGACAAAAAATTAAAACGATGCCCATGTACATGAAAAAGAGTTTAATATACATTAATACAAATTTAGAATGTGTTTAGAAATTTTAAACAACCCTTAAAGATCATAGGCTTCAGTATATAAAACATTTACCGAAATACTCAATATTTTCGTAAGGAGTTAACACATAGATTTTGAGAAAAAATCAAAAATATGAAAATACTGTTTAATGCGTAGTTGCATTCTTCAGTAACATATGATGAAGATCAAAGAGGTTTAGAACTTTTCTTGTCTCCGTTTCTCTAGAAAATATCGATTTTATAGTGGTTAGTCCACCAATTTAAGGAGTATTATGAAATTTTACTAAATTAATAGACAAAAAATTTAAAAGATGCCCATGTACCATGAAAGAGAGTTTAATATACTTTTTAATGAATAGTTTCAGCCTTCACTAACATATAATGAAGGTCAAAGAGGTTTGTAACCTTTGTTGTCTCCGTTTTCTAGAAAATAGCAATTTTATAGGGGTTAATCCACTAATTTAGAGAGTATTATTTTGAGGTTTTACTAAATAAATTGACAAAAAATTAAAACGATGTCCATGTATATGAATGAGAGTTTAATATACATTAATACAAATTTAGAATGTGTTTAGAAATTTTAAAACAACCCTTAAGGATCATAGGCTTCAATATATAAAACATTTACCGAAAAACTCAATATTTTCGTAAGGTGTTAACACATAGATTTTGAGAAAAATTCAAAAATATGAAAATACTGTTTAATGCGTAGTTGCATTCTTCAGTAACATATGATGAAGGTCAAAGAGGTTTGGAACTTTTTTTGTCTCCGTTTTCTCTAGAAAATATCGATTTTATAGTGGTTAGTCCATCAATTTAGGGAGTATTATGAAGTTTTACTCAATTAATTGACAATAAATTAAAACGATGCCCATTTACTATGAAAGAGAGTGTGATATACAGTAAGACAAATGTAGAATGTGTTTAGAAATTTTAAAACAACTCTAAAGATAATAGGCTTCAGTATATAAAACATTTACCGAAAAACTCAAAATCTTCGTAAGGGTTAACACATAGATTTTGAAAAAAAATTTAAAATATGAAAATTATGTTTTAATGCGTAGTTGTATCCTTCACTAACATATGATGAAGGTCAAAGGGGTTTGGAACTTTTCTTTTCTCAGTTTCTCTAGAAAATATTGATTTTATAGTTGTTAGTTCACCAATTTAAGGAGTATTATGAAGTTTTACTAAATTGGTAGACAAAACATTTAAACGATGCCCATGTACCATGAAAGAGAGTTTATTATACATTGATACAAATGTAGAATATGTTTATAATTTTTAAAACAACACAAAAGATCATAGGCTTCAGTATATAAAATATTTACCGAAAACTCAATATTTTCATAGGGTTTACACACAGATTTTGAGCAAAATTCAAAAATATAAAAATACAGTTTTAATCCATAGTTGCATCCTTCATTAACATATGATGAAGGTCAAAGATGTTTGCAACCTTTGTTGTCTTCGTTTTTCAAGAAAATAGCGATTTTATAGTGGTTAGTCCACCAATTTAGGGAGTATTATGAAGTTTTACTCAATTAATTGACAAAAAGTTAAAACGATGTCCATGTACCATGAAAGAGAGTTTAATATACATTAATACAAATGTAGAATGTGTTTAGAAATTTTAAAACAACCCTAAAGATAATAAGCTTTAGTATATAAAACATTTACCGAAAAACTCAAAATCTTCGTAAGGGGTTAACACATAGATTTTGAATTTTTTTTAAAAATATGAAAATACTGTTTTAATTCATAGTTGCATCCTTCACTAACATATGATGAAGGTCAAAGAGGTTTGGAACTTTTCTTTTCTTCGTTTCTCTAGAAAATATCGATTTTATAGTTGTTAATTCACCAATTTAAGGAGTATTATGAAATTTTACTAAATTAATAGACAAAAAAATTAAACGATACCCATGTACCATGAAAGAGAGTTTATTATACATTTATACAAATGTAGAATCTGCTTAGAAATTTTAAAACAACACAAAAGATCATAGGCTTCAGTATATAGAATATTTACCGAAAACTCAATATTTTCGTAGGGGTTAGTTAACACATATATTTTTAGAAAAATTCAAAAATATTAATATACTATTTTAATGAATAGTTGCAACCTTCACTAACATATAATAAAGGTCAAAGAGGTTTGAAACCTTTGTTGTCTCCGTTTTCTAGAAAATAGCGATTTTATAGGGGTTAATCCACCAATTTAGAGAGTATTATTATGAAGTTTTATTAAATTAATTGACAAAAAATTAAAACGATGCCCATGTGAATGAAAGAGAGTTTAATATACATTAATATAAATTTAGAATGTGTTTAGAAATTTTAAAACAACCCTTAAAGATCATAGGCTTCACAGTATATAAAACATTTACCGAAAAACTCAATATTTTCGTAAGGGGTTAACACATAGATTACGAGAAAAATTCAAAAATACTAAAATACTGTTTAATGCGTAGTTTCATTCTTCAGTAACATATGATGAAGGTCCAAGAGGTTTAGAACTTTTATTGTCTCCGTTTCTCTAGAAAATATCGATTTTATAGTGGTTAGTCCACCAATTTAAGAAGTATTATAAAGTTTACTAAATTAATTGACAGTAAATTAAAACGATGCCCATGTACTATGAAAGAGAGTTTAATATACATTAATACAAATGTATAATGTGTTTAGAAATTTTAAAACAACTCTAAAGATAATAGGCTTCAGTATATTAAACATTTACCGAAAAACTCAAAATCTTCGTAAGGGTTAACACATAGATTTTGAAAAAAAATTTAAAATATGAAAATTATGTTTTAATGCATAGTTGCATCCTTCACTAACATATGATGAAGGTCAAAGAGGTTTGAAACTTTTCTTTTCTCTGTTTCTCTAGAAAATATCGATTTTATAGTTGTTAGTTCACCAATTTAAGGAGTATTATGAAGTTTTACTAAATTGATAGAAAAAAAATTTAAACGATGTCCATGTACCATGAAAGAGAGTTTATTATACATTGATACAAATGTAGAATGTGCTTATAAATTTTAAAACAACACAAAAGATCATAGGCTTCAGTATATAAAATATTAATATTTACCGAAACCTCAATATTTTCATAGGGTTTACACACAGATTTTGAGAAAAATTCAAAAATATAAAAATACTGTTTTAATGCATAGTTGCATCCTTCATTAACATATGATGATGGTCAAAGAGGTTTGGAACCTTTGTTGTCTCCGTTTTTCAAGAAAATAGCGATTTTATAGTGGTTAGTCCACCAATTTAAGGAGTATTATGAAGTTTTACTCAATTAAATGACAAAAAGTTAAAACGATGTCCATGTACCAAGAAAGAGAGTTTAATATACATTAATACAAATGTAGAATGTGTTTAGAAATTTTAAAACAACCCTAAAGATAATAAGCTTTAGTATATAAAACATTTACCGAAAAACTCAAAATCTTCGTAAGGGGGTTAACACATAGAATTTGAATTTTTTTTTAAAAATTTGAAAATACTGTTTTAATGCATAGTTGCTTCCTTCACTAACATATGATGAAGGTCAAAGAGGTTTGGAACTTTTCTTTTCTTCGTTTCTCTAGAAAATATCGATTTTATAGTTGTTAGTTCACCAATTTAAGGAGTATTATGAAAGTTTACTAAATTAATAGACAAACAATTTAAATGATGCCCATGTACCCTGAAAGAAAGTTTATTATAAATTAATACAAATGTAGAATGTGTTTGGAAATTTTAAAACAACACAAAAGATCATAGGCTTCAGTATATAGAATATTTACCGAAAACACATATATTTTTAGAAAAATTCAAAAATATTAATATACTGTTTTAATGAATAGTTGCCGCCTTCACTAACATATAATGAAGGTCAAAGAGGTTTGGAACTTTTGTTGTCTCCGTTTTCTAGAAAAATAGCTATTTTATAGGGGTTAATCCACCAATTTAGAGAGTATTATTATGAAGTTTTACTAAATTAATTGACAAAAAAATTAAAACGATGCCCATGTACATGAAAGAGAGTTTAATATACATTAGTACAAATTTAGAATGTGTTTATAAATTTTAAAACAACCCTTAAAGATCATAGGCTTCAGTATATAAAACATTTACCGAAAAACTCAATATTTTCGTTAGGGGTTAACACATAGATTTTGATAAAAATTCAAAAATATGAAAATACTGTTTAATGCGTAGTTGCATCCTTCATTAACATATGATGAAGGTCAAAGAGGTTTGGAACCTTTGTTGTCTCCGTTTTTCAAGAAAATAGCGATTTTATAGTGGTTAGTGTGTTTATAAATTTTAGAATGTGTTTATAAATTTTAAAACAACCCTAGAGATCATAGGCTTCAGTATATTAAACAATTACCGAAAAACTTAATATTTTCGTAGGGGTTAACACATATATTTTGAGAAAAATTCAAAAAAATATGAAATTACTGTTTTAATGCAAAGTTGCCTTCTTCACTAACATATGATAAGGTCAAAGAGGTTTGAAACTTTTGTTGTCTCCGTTTCTCTAGAAAATAGCGATTTAATAGTGGTTAGTCCACCAATTTATGGAGTATTATGAAGTTTTACTCAATTAATTGACAAAAAGTTAAAACGATTCCCATGTAGCATGAAAGAGAGTTTAATATACATTAATACGAATGTAGAATGTGTTTAGAAATTTTAAAACAACACAAAAGATCATAGGCTTCAGTATATAGAACATTTACCGAAAAACTCAAAATTTTCATAGGGTTACACATAGATTTTGAAAACAAATTTAAAATATGAAAATTATGTTTTAATGCATAGTTGCATCCTTCACTAACATATGATGAAGGTCAAAGAGGTTTGAAACTTTTCTTTTCTCCGTTTCTCTAGAAAATATCGATTTTATAATTGTTAGTTCACCAATTTAAGGAGTATTATGAAGTTTTACTAAATTGATAGAAAAAAATTTAAACGATGCCCATGTACCATGAAAGAGAGTTTATTATACATTGATACAAATGTAGGATGTGTTTATAAATTTTTAAAACAACACAAAAGATCATAGGCTTCAGTATATAAAATATTTACCGAAACCTCAATATTTTCATAGGGTTTACACACAGATTTTGAGAAAAATTCAAAAATATAAAAATACTGTTTTAATGCATATTTGCATCCTTCATTAACATATGATGAAGGTCAAAGAGGTTTGGAACCTTTGTTGTCTCCGTTTTACAAGAAATAGCGATTTTATAGTGGTTAGTCCACCAATTTAGGGAGTATTACTCAATTAAATGACAAAAAGTTAAAACGATGTCCATGTACCAAGAAAGAGAGTTTAATATACATTAATACAAATGTAGAATGTGTTTAGAAATTTTAAAACAACCCTAAAGATAATAAGCTTTAGTATATAAAACATTTACCGAAAAAGTCAAAATCTTGGTAAGGGTTAACATATAGATTTTGAATTTTTTTAAAAAATTTAAAAATACTGTTTTAATGCATAGTTTCTTCCTTCACTAACATATGATGAAGGTCAAAGAGGTTTGGAACTTTTCTTTTCTTCGTTTCTCTAGAAAATATCGATTTTATAGTTGTTAGTTCACCAATTTAAGGAGTATTATGAAATTTTACTAAATTAATAGACAAACAATTTAAATGATGCCCATGTACCATGAAAGAAAGTTTATTATAAATTAATACAAATGTAGAATGTGTTTAGAAATTTTAAAACAACACAAAAGATCATAGGCTTCAGTATATAGAATATTTACCGAAAACACGTATATTTTTAGAAAAATTCAAAAATATTAATATACTGTTTTAATGATTAGTTGCCGCCTTCACTAACATATAATGAAGGTCAAAGAGGTTTGGAACTTTTGTTGTCTCCGTTTTCTAGAAAAATAGCTATTTTATAGGGGTTAATCCACCAATTTAGAGAGTATTATTATGAAGTTTTACTAAATTAATTGACAAAAAAATTAAAACGATGCCCATGTACATGAAAGAGAGTTTAATATACATTAGTACAAATTTAGAATGTGTTTATAAATTTTAAAACAACCCTTAAAGATCATAGGCTTCAGTATATAAAACATTTACCGAAAAACTCAATATTTTCGTTAGGGGTTAACACATAGATTTTGATAAAAATTCAAAAATATGAAAATACTGTTTAATGCGTAGTTGCATCCTTCATTAACATATGATGAAGGTCAAAGAGGTTTGGAACCTTTGTTGTCTCCGTTTTTCAAGAAAATAACGATTTTATAGTGGTTAGTCCACCAATTTAGGGAGTATTATGAAGTTTTACTCAATTAATTGACAAAAGGTTAAAACGATGCCCATGTAGCATGAAAGAGAGTTTAATATATATTAATACAAATGTAGAATGTGTTTAGAAATTTTAAAACAACCCTAAAGATAATAGGCTTTAGTATATAAAACATTTACCGAAAAACTCAAAATCTTCATAAGGGGGTTAACACATAGATTTTGAATTTTTTTTTTAAAATATGAAAATACTGTTTTAATGCATAGTTGCATCTTTCACTAACATATAATGAAGGTCAAAGAGGTTTGGAACTTCTTTTTTTCTTCGTTTCTCTAGAAAATATCGATTTTATAGTTGTTAGTTCAACAATTTAAGGAATATTATGAAATTTTACTAAATTAATAGACAAAAAATTTAAACGATGCCCATGTACCATGAAAGAGAGTTTATTATACATTAATACAAATGTAGAATGTGTTTAGAAATTTTAAAACAACACAAAAGATAATATGCTTCAGTATATAGAATATTTACTGAAAACTCAATATTTTTGTGGGGGGGGGGGGGGGGGGGGGGTTAACACATATATTTTTAGAAAATTTCAAAAATATTAATATACTGTTCTAATGAATAGTTGCAGCCTTCACTAACATATAATGAAGGTCAAAGAGGCTTGGAACCTTTATTGTCTCCGTTTTCTAGAAAATAGCAATTTTATAGGGGTTAATCCTCCAATTTAGAGAGTATTATTATAAAGTTTTACTAAATTAATTGACAAAAAATTAAAATGATGCCCATGTACATGAAATAGAGTTTAATATACATTAATTCAAATTTAGAATGTGTTTAGAAATTTTAAAACAACCCTAAAGATCATAGGCTTCAGTATATTAAACAATTACCGAAAAACTCAATATTTTCGTAGGGGTTAACACATATATTTTGAGAAAAATTCAAAAAAATATGAAATTACTATTTTAATGCAAAGTTTCCTTCTTCACTAACATATGATAAGGTCAAAGAGGTTTGAAACTTTTGTTGTCTCCGTCTCTCTAGAAAATAGCGATTTAATAGTGGTTAGTCCACCAATTTATGGAGTATTATGAAGTTTTACTCAATTAATTGACAAAAAGTTAAAACGATTCCCATGTAGCATGAAAGAAAGTTTAATATACATTAATACGAATGTAGAATGTGTTTAGAAATTTTAAAACAACACAAAAGATCATAGGCTTCAGTATATAGAACATTTACCGAAAAACTCAAAATTTTCGTAGGGGTTACACATAGATTTTGAAAAAAAAATTAAAATATGAAAATTCTGTTTTAATGCATAGTTGCATACTTCACTAACATATGATGAAGGTAAAAGAGTTTTGGAACTTTTCTTGTCTCCGTTTCTCTTTAAAATATCGATTTTATAGTGGTTAGTCCACTAATTTAAGGAGTATTATGATGTTTTACTAAATTAATTGACAAAAAGTTAAATCGATGCCCATGTACCATGAAAGAGAGTTTAATATACATTAATACAAATTTATAATGTGTTTAGAAATTTTAAAACAACACAAAAGATCATAAGCTTCAGTATATATAACATTTACCGAAAAAAACTCAATATTTTCTTAGGGGTTAACACATTGATTTTAAGAAAAATTCAAAAATATAAAAATACTGTTTTAATGCATAGTTGCATCCTTCACTAACATATGATGAAGGTCAAAGAGGTTTGGAACCTTTGTTGTCTCCGTTTTTCTAGAAAATAGCGATTTTATAATGGTTAGTCCACCAATTTAGGGAGTATTATGAAGTTTTACTAAATTAATTGACAAAAATTTAAAACGATGCCCATGTACATGAAAGAGAGTTTAATATACATTACTACAAATTTAAATGTGTTTAGAAATTTTAAAACAACCTTAAATATCATAGGCTTCAGTATATTAAACAATTACCGAAAAACTCTAGATTTTCGTAGGGGTTAACACATATTTTGAGAAAAATTCAAAAAAATATGAAATTACTGTTTTAATGCAAAGTTGCATTCTTCACTAACATATGATAAGGTCAAAGAGGTTTGAAACTTTTTTTGTCTCCGTCTCTCTAGAAAATAGCGATTTAATAGTGGTTAGTCCACCAATTTATGGAGTATTATGAAGTTTTACTCAATTAATTGACAAAAAGTTAAAACGATGCCCATGTAGCATGAAAGAGAGTTTAATATACATTAATACGAATGTTGAATGTGTTTAGAAATTTTAAAACAACACAAAAGATCATAGGCTTCAATATATAAAACATTTACCGAAAAACTCAATATTTTCGTAGGGGTTAACACATAGATTTTGAAAAATAATTTAAAATATGAAAATTCTGTTTTAATGCATAGTTGCATCCTTCACTAACATATGATGAAGGTAAAAGAGTTTTGGAACTTTCCTTGTCTCCGTTTCTCTTTAAAATATCGATTTTATAGTGGTTAGTACACTAATTTAAGGAGTATTATGATGTTTTACTAAATTAATTGACAAAAAGTTAAATCGATGCCCATGTACCATGAAAGAGAGTTTAATATACATTAATACAAATTTATAATGTGTTTAGAAATTTTAAAACAACACAAAAGATCATAGGCTTCAGTATATATAACATTTACTGAAAAAACTCAATATTTTCTTAAGGGTTAACACTTAGATTTTAAGAAAAATTCAAAAATATAAAAATACTGTTTTAATGCATAGTTGCATCCTTCACTAACATATGATGAAGGTCAAAGAGGTTTGGAACCTTTGTTGTCTCCGTTTTTCTAGAAAATAACGATTTTATAATTGTTAGTCCACCAATTTATGGAGTATTATGAAGTTTTACTAAATTAATTGACAAAAAGTTAAACCGATGTCCATGTACCATGAAATAGAGTTTAATATATATTAATACTAATTTAGAATGAGTTTAGAAAATTAAAAACAACCCTAAAGATCATAGGCTTCAGTGTTTAGAACATTTACCGAAAAACTCAATATTTTCGTAGGGGGTTAACACATAGATTTTGGAACAAATTTAAAAATATGAAAATACTGTTTTAATGCACAGTTGAATTCTTAACTAACATACGATGAAGTTCAAAGAGGTTTGTAACTTTTGTTGTCTCCGTTTCTCTAGAAAATAGCGATTTTATAGTGATTGGTCCACCAATTTAGGGAATGTTATGAAGTTTTACTAAATTAATTGACAAAAAATTAAAACAATGCCCATGTACCATGAAAGAGAGTTTATTATAAATTAATACAAATGTATAATGTGTTTAGAAAATTTAAAACAACACAAAATATCATAGGCTTCAGTATATAAAACATTTACCAAAAAACTCAAAATCTTCCTAGGGGGGTTAACACATAGATTTTGAATAAAAATTAAAAAATATGAAAGTACTGTTTTAATCCATAGATGTATTCATCACTAATATATGAAGAAGGTCAAAGAGGTTTGTAACTTTTCTTTTCTCCGTTTCTCTAGAAAATATTGATTTTATAGTTGTTAGTTCACCAATTTAAGGAGTATTATGAAGTTTTACTAAATTAATAAACAAAAAATTTAAACGATGCCCATGTACCATGAAATTGAGTTTATTATACATTAATACAAATGTAGAATGTGTTTAGAAATTTTAAAAGAACACAAAAGATCATAGGCTTAGTATATAGAGTATTTACCGAAAACTCAATATTTTCGTAGTGGTACACACAGATTTTGAGAAAAATTCAAAAATATGAAAATACTGTTTTAATGCATAGTTTTATCTTTCACAACATATGATGAAAGTCAAAGAGGTTTGAAACCTTTGTTATCTCTGTTTTTCTAGAAAACAGTGATTTTATAGTGGTTAGTCAACCAATTTAGAGAGTATTATGAAGTTTTACTAAATTAATTGACAAAAAGTTAAAACGATGCCCACGTACCATGAAAGAGAGTTTAATATACATTCATACAAATGTAGAATGTGTTTAGAAATTTTAAAACAACCCTAAATATGATAGGCTTCAGTATATTAAACATTTGCCGAAAAACTCAATATTTTCGTAGAGATTAACACATAGATTTTGAAAAAAAAAAATCAAAAAAATGTGAAAATACTATTTTAATGCATAGTTGCATTCTTCACTAACATATGATGAAGGTCAAAGAGGTTTGGAACTTTTGTTGTTTCCGTCTCTCTAGAAAATAGGGATTTTATAGTGGTTAGTCCACCAATTTAGGGAGTATTATGAAGTTTTACTCAATTAATTGACAAAAAGTTAAAATGATGCCCATGTACTATGAAAGAGAGTTTAATATACATTAATACAAATGTAGAATGTGTTTAGAAATTTTAAAATAACACAAAAGATCATAGGCTTCAGTATATAGAACATTTACCGAAAAACTCAATATATTCGTAGGGGTTAACACATAGATTTTGAGAAAATTTCAAAAATATAAAAGTACTGTTTTAATGCATAGTTGCATCCTTCACTAACATATGATGAAGATCAAAGAGGTTTGGAACCTTTATTGTCTCTGTTTTTGTAGAAAATAGTGATTTTATTGTGGTTAGTCCACCAATTTAGGGAATATTATGTAGTTTTACTAAATTAATTGAGAAAAAGTTTAACTGATATCCATGTATCATGAAAGAGAGTTTAATATACATTAATACAAATTTATAATGTGTTTAGAAAATTAAAAAAAAAACCCCAAAGATCATAGGCTTCAGTATATACAACATTTTCTAAATAACTCAATATTTTCGTAGGGAGTTAACACATAGATTTTGGAACAAATTTAAAAATATGAAAATACTGTTTTAATGAACAGTTGCATTATTAACTAACATACGATGAAGTTCAAAGAGGTTTGTAACTTTTGTTGTCTCCGTTTCTCTAGAAAATAGTGATTTTATAGTGGTTAGTTCACTAATTTAGGGAGTGTTATGAAGTTTTACTAAATTAATTGACAAAAAATTAAAACGATGCCCATGTACCATGAAAGATAGTTTATTATTCATTAATACAAATGTATAATGTGTTTAAAAAATTTTAAACAACACAAAAGATCATAGGCTTCAGTATATAAATCATTTACCGAAAAACTCAAAATCTTCATAGGGGGTTAACACTTAGATTTTGAATTTTTTTAAAAAATATGAAAATACTGTTTTAATGCATAGTTGCATTCTTCACTAACATATGATGAAGGTCAAAGAGGTTTGAAACTTTTATTTTCTCCGTTTCTCTAGAAAATATCGATTTTATAGTTATTAGTTCACCAATTTAAGGAGTATTATGAAGTTTTACTAAATTAATAAACAAAAAAATTTAAACGATGCCCATCTACCATGAAAGAGAGTTTATTATACACTAATACAAATGTAGAATGTGTTTAGAAATTTTAAAACAACACAAAAGATCATAGGTTTCAGTATATAGAATATTTACCGAAAACCCAATATTTTCGTAGGGGTACACATAGATTCTGAGAAAAATTCAAAAATATGAAAATATTGTTTTAATGCATAATTGAATCCTTCACAAAATATGATGGAAGTCAAAGAGGTTTGGATTCTTTGTTGTCTCTGTTTTTCTAGAAAATAGCGATTTTATAGTGGTTAGTTCACCAATTTAGAGAGTATTGCGAAGTTTTACTAAATTAATTGACAAAAAGTTAAAACGATGCCCATGTACCATGAAAGAGAGTTTAATATACATTAATACAAATGTAGAATGTGTTAAGAAATTTTAAACTAATACAATTATATAGTTTTCAAATACACTAAAATAAAAATTTCAAAACATTGCTTATCAAAATTTTATAAAACATATTGATTAATAAATTATATTTTGTTAAAAATATTCTCACGCTTTGAAAAAGCAGATCAAAATCTAATTTTTGTTTAATTACCGTCAGGTACGCCATATTTTAATTGAGAAAATGGGAGACTTAAACGGTCTTTGACATCCATATCACTTTTTGGATTAATGAAATTAAAGTCGTGATGTTAACTACATAACATCATTAAGTTGAGGGATGTTGTCATGCATAACATATACTTCGTGTAGTCTGGTATACATTAATTTAGTTTGCATGGCTACCCATGTGATGGTCAATACTTCATGTAGCCATCAATCATTTTTCCTTTCATCAAATATTAAAATCTCATATGAGGAATATATTTGGTATAATATTAATAAATGTAATAGTTACAATAAATTAATATTATTAATACATTGAAAATTTATTTGAACAACAACTCTTCAAAATTATTTTGTATGACCTTAAATATACAAATTTTAAAATCATGTCTCCACATCTATGAAATTTGTCCAACATAAATACACAATTACAAAATATTAGCTATCAAATATTAAACACATGACTTTAAAATTAAAAAATATATATATTTTTTAAAATAAATAAATTTTGAAACGCGAGTTAAAATCTAATATATACTACTATGATTCTGCACTTGGTTTTTCAAGTTATTTACGGAGGAATGCTATTACCTTTCTTCTTTTGTTTTCTTTCTTTAAAAAACGCTAGCATTATATATAATTAATCCAAATTCATCTTTAATATAAACCAATAACCTTACCGCAATATTTAATATACTTCTGTTTTTAAGTTTATTCCAATCCAAATACACTAGAAAAACTAACCAATTACATTTCTCTTTTTTTTTGTCAAACTAACCAATTACAGTATAACCTCTTTAAATTAATACTCTATAAATTAATATACACTAAAAATCTCTATAAATAATATAATTTTATAATCCTAAATTGAGTTTTTTGTTCAATTAGTATATCGATAAATTAATAATCACTATAAATTAATAAAAAATATAGCTTTGGTATAGTCTCAACATTATTAATATATAGAGGTTTCACTGTACATTTTTCGGGTTTAACAAATTTATAAAATCCAAAAAGTTGTTCAAATTGAAGTCAATTGAAATATTTATCTTTGTAGACTAAATATTATAAAGCCTATTTTTAAAAACACTAACATAAATATTTGATCGAGAACTTTCTTTGTATTTCTTTGGGTTAACAATCTATTTCCCCTACGAGAACTATCATATAGCATCAGATTCCCACCAAACTATGACTTTATGCTTAATCTCCATGAATTAAAAGTTTCAAATCTATTTATCCCTGAAACAATAGTTCGAAACTTAATTATCCATAGAAAATGGTTTTAATTGGTTTATTCTAAACCAACTAAACCAAAACAAAACCCAATTAACTAACAAATACAATGTCGGGTTCTCCGCCTCTAACCCATCACACATCGCCTTCGAGCATCACCACAATCATTCCTCCTCCGCGCGACTAAACGCAGTTCCTCCGGTGGAATCTCCATCACTGTGAATCATCATCATATATGCTTAGACAACCATTCTCTCTCCGATTGTATCTTCAAATCTTGCGGCTCAGTTTGTCTATCTGTTCTCGAGCATCCAAAGATGAGAGCTGTTCTAACGCAAGTTGGGTTAACGCAAGCTCGAGTGCTGTTCATCATTATCATCTCATATGAGGAATATATTTGGTATAATATTAATAAATGTAATAGCCACAATAAATTAAAATTATTAATACATTGAAAATTTATTTGAAAAACAACTCTTCAAAATTATTTTGTATGACCTTAAATATACAAATTTTTAAATCATTCCTCCATATCTATGAAATTTGTCCAACAAATACACAATTAAAAAATATTAGTTATCAAATATTAAACACATGACTTTAAAATTAACAAATATATATATTTTTTTTAAATAAATAAATTTTAAAACGCAAGTTAAAATCTAGTATATACTACTACTAGGATTATGCCCTTGGTTTTTCAAGTTATTTACGGAGGAATGCCATTACCTTTTTTTTTTGTTTTCTTTCTTTAAAAAACGCTGGCTTTATATATAATTAATCGAAATTCATCTTTAATATAAAACAATAACCTTACCGCAATATTTAATATACTTCCATTTTTAAGTTTATTCCAAGCCAAATACACTAAAAAACTAACCAATTATATATATATATATATATGTATGTAATCGATGTGTCAATTGTATATGAGATATTGCAATTAAAGAATTGAAGAAATCATTCCTAATTAATAGTGGATATCTTTGACGATTTTTTTATTCTGTGTATTGAAAAATATTTTTTTTAATCAATGAGTTTAAGAATGGGTGTTCTCTAAAATTGTTATATAATTCAATGAATCAAGTTGTGGTTGATGTTTTTACAATCTCAAATTTTATTCTATTAAATATGTAAAATATTTAATAAATTACACTATGTTGAACAAAAAAATTAAATCAGTTTTTATAAAATTATTTAAAAAACATAAACAGTGCAAAGGATCAAAAATTATATTATAATTGTGATCTAATCTCAAGTCAAAAAATAAGTTGGAACCTAACAAAAATACAAATAGAGCTTCGTAATATATATTTCAAATTATTTTCACAAACACAAACCAATATGACAAAATAAGTTGCATCTTCTATTCACAAATTTAAGATAGAGGAATAAACTATGCAGTTATAACAATTTTAATAAAATATTTCTCATATTAATATCAGTTATTTAATTAACATAGTATAAAGGTGGGTCATAATTCTTTCCACTCCCAGAAATTTAGTACACCATAAAAACAAATAAAATAATTTTGAACTTCAAAATATAGATAAAAATGGAATTATAATTTCTATTAAAAATAAATTTGTCAATCAAAAATAATCGAGTAAAATATTAAAATACACATGTTTTCATAACGAACCAAATAAATTTATAATATAATTTGAAACTGTAAAACATATTGATTAGGGTATTTTTGGTATTAATAAAATCAGGACTGTATCAATAAAAAATAAAGTGAATATCCGACCAAAAACTTGTTGCTCAAGGCTGTATCAATAAAAAATAAGGATAGTGAATATGAGAGTAAAGAACCTAACCTTGGTGGGCAAGGCTATTTCTCTGTATTAATGGAGATGTTTTAGGCGGAGAAGATGGAAGATCATTAGATCTCTCTTGGCTTTTTGTTTAACAGCACTTATCATGTCTTTGTTTCTCAGCCGTCTCCGCCTTGAGGTGAGAAGATCCTCCTCTGTTTCCCTTCTTCTCTCTAAGGGCTTCTCAACTTCCTTGCGGCAAACCCCTCCTTGTTCCATCATGGGCGCTTTTCCTCGTGAAGACGGCGGTCTAAGAAGACTCGCAGTTGCCTATGCTCATAAACCTTCCGTGACTCAACTGGACAAGGTGATACCTTTGGGGTTGGGGTTGGTGTTTAACTGTTATGATGATGACGACGAGGATGATGAAAAAACCCTAACGATAGGGGCATCTCATGGGTGGGTAGCTACTCTGAAGAAAGATGGAATCCTGCGTCTACAAGACGATTTTAACCCTGTGGCATCGGATGCAAATCCGAAACGTATCCCTCTGCCTCCTCTTGTGACTCTTCCTCATTGCCAAACCAATATCATCACCAACGTGTCAATGTCATCATCTTCTCCAGAGGATGATGAGGACTGTGTCGTGGCTGTCAAGTTCTTAGGACCTCAGCTCAGCTTTTGCAAACCAGCAGCTGGTCAGAGTAGACCGGAGTGGACAAACATTAAGATCGAAAACCCTTGCTTCTTCTCCTCCCGTGTCATGTATTCCGAGAAAGACAACATGTTTCGCATTCCCGGATCTGGAGGACACCTCATCGGGTCATGGGACCCTTGCAATCCCAGCGATGACCCCAAGCTGCACAAAGTAGAGTTCCAAAACCTTCCTAAGCTTCCCATGGCCACACGTGAGCTTATGGATTCGTGCTTCACGAGCGAGCACTTGGTTGAGTCAAGACCCACCGGTGAGACTTTTTTGGTTAAGCAGTACAAGAAGACAGCCAAGAACAAGGAAGGTGTTGACATAATGAAAACAGAATTTTTAATGGTGTTCAAGCTAGACGATGAAGGAAACGCTGTCTGCATTCAACGCATGGGAGATCTCAACATGTTCCTCTCAATGTCTGAACCTTTCTGTGTCCTTGCTTCTTCCTTTCCTGGCATGCTCTCTAGCACCGTTCACATCTATGATTATGATGATATGGGATATGTGTATCTGGATGACTTCCCCTTCCACATCTATAGTGTAAGTGGTCCACATCTTGTCCCTTATCAGATTCCACCTCAAGATATCATCGAAAACTAGTTTTGTAATGTTGTCTTTTGTTATATGCCTTCTCTTTGGAGAAATTTCTGCTTTACTACTCTCAGGGGCAATATTACTTTTGAACTGCTATATCCAAATTATTGTTATCTGCTCCTTTGAAATTATTTTGATCTTATACTAATCTTGTGATAACAACTAACTGCATGAGATGAAGCATCTCTGAGTTTTGTCATTCTATTAATGCCAATTAATCGAATATTGTCACTCTTCTCAGCCAATAAGTAATGTTTAAACCTTTAAGCATGTGTTTCTTTTTTTGGGGGAAAATTTTGCATCAAATAAAGTTGTGGTGTGAACAAATAATAGCTATCATTTTTCGTAATTAATTACACAACTAATTTTGTAGAGAGTTTTAGCCGGCATGGATGGTCGTATGTGATACTTGTAATTTGTAAACCCTTCACAGACCAAAAAACAGAGTAACACATAATCCATGTGAAGGGTTTACAAGTAAATTGTGTATAGTATTTTTTAAACATTGAACAAAACAACATATAGTAATACTTTTCATATTTACAAACCCATTAAAAGAGTTACAGATTTCAAGAAAAAAATAATAATTTACATAAGAAGCTAACGTGACGTAGAAGCTAGAGCAACCGCTTGTGCCCACATCTTTAGTCTCGCCTTAACCTCCTTCGGATCATCTCCAGGGCTTGAGATACATACGCCAGTTGGCAATGGGAGAGTTGCTGCCACTACTAGTAGTCTGAGTCTCCCGGTTCGACCCGTTGGATACTGAAACCCGACCCGAAACTTCAAGATCGAACCCGAGATCTCTACAAGCCTTCACTTCCTCAAAACCCATCTTCATTGACTTCTTTCCTCCTTTCACCTTTGAAAAAACCGTCAACTCTCCTTCCCCTCCTCTTACATAACAGTTTCCGTCTCTGTCACTGTCTCTCTCGTCACCGTTAAAATTAAAACCGTGACCGTACCTTTTTTGGTTAACTAACGTATCGACGTTCATCACCTCGTTATCTTTCTCTAAACGGGTGGATACGTTGACTTTTCTTCTCCCGCGAGACATGATCGTTGGGAGAGTGTAAAACCCTGCAGATTCCATGTCGGAATCTGAATCTTCACCGTCAGAGATCTCTCCATCAGCCTCGGCTCCGATGTCGTTGAAGCTCTCAAGAGACATCTCAGACATGAAGTTACCCAGTTCCGAAGGTTGACTTGTGAAGTTATCTTCATCGTCGTCGTGGAATGAGCTCGTGCAGATAGATAACCTATGTTGAATACGAGTTTGGTAGATCGAATGATAATGAAATGGACTCGGTTTTGTGGGTCTTACAAAGACGTTTTATTCAAAAATATGAGATAAACGAACGAGATTACAAAGATATTAAGGAAAGAAGGAAAAGGTCGGAGCTTTGTTGAAAGACTCAGACGGAAACACTAAGCAGAGCGATCGGTCGTAAACCCTAGATCTTGCCGTCGGTGTCTTAGTATCTGTTTGCGGATCCCTTTCTCTTTCCCTTATGTCCTCCTTTTATAGCCTCGGTCCGTCTTCCTTTTGTTTGCCCTAAAGCTAGTTCTCCCTAAAAGCCTAGCCCAATTTCATGTTGAAATGGGCTTTTGAGCCGAACGAGAGTTCGTCGAGCCGAAGTCGACCCAGTCAGTCGATCGGTCGCGAGACCAAGCTGATCGATCGGTCGCGAGACCAAGCTGATCGATCGGTCATTTAGCCGGTCAATCCGTTAGCCGAGCTGGTCTTGCCTGGGTTCGTGTTGTTAATTTAAGCTGATCGAATGTGTCTCCAAGCCGATCGACCGTCAGTTGCGCTGGCCGCTCAACTTGGTTGCTGATGCTAATGGGCCGAATCCTGTTGTTCGATGGGCCTTGCGGGGAATGCTAAATTTCACTCCAACAGTAAGGCCCCCCATAGTCCACTTGCGATGGATCATGGTTCGTCGTAATGGGGTGGCAAGAATTGGTTCTGAGAATGACGGGTTCGGTACTGCTCCGACCGATCGCCCGATGTATCTTCATACGTCTCTTGGAGGGCGATGGATCAATACGCTATGAAGTTTGGAAGGGCATTGTCCGGTGCACAGTTGCTTATCAGAAGGATGTCCTGGCTCCGTTTATGCGATAGATCGATCGGTCAATACGCCTAGATTCTTAAATCTCGATCGATCGATGCTGGATGTTTGTGCGGGCGTTCCATGCTCGATAGCTAACGTCCACAAAAATATTTTCAACTAAGTCATTGTTGTCGATCGAGTGCTTTTCGCTGGTCGATCGATCGATTGACCGCCGTACTGTTTTCATGTCTCTTGTTATTCCCTGTGAATATTCGACCATCGATCGGTCGATACTTATCGAATGCTCCGTGCTCGATTCACAGCGTAGGAGCCTGTCAATCGATCGGTCTGATCTAGACGTGGGAATTTGTAGTGACACCTTGAGTGGCGCAGGGAACGAGGCGATCGATGGAGTTACTGGCGGAGGTGTAAAAGCTTAGGGTTTCTGAATCTTGTTGTGCGGTCGATCGCTCAGACGTCATTGTGCTACAATCGCCTTTCGTCCGTTCGATCAGTCGGGTTACGCATTGTCCGATCGATCGACCATTGCAAAGGCGCACGTACATAGCCTTTATCGACCGTTTGGTCGCGGTGCAGATGCGTTAGGGACTCCATATTTTGACTAGTCATCCTTTGGGGACGAAGCTTTGGCAGTGCTCCTACTCTTATGTTAGGGCCGATAAAACTTCTTTCGAGGATCCGCCAGATGAAAGCTTACGTGTTCTATGGAACTCTGATATTGGTAGTTGGCTAAAGTCGAATTGATCGATGTCTCAATTCTGATTTTAACTTGGTTTCTTTTCTTTTTGGCCTTGCAGTTCCTCATCCGTATCGGTCCTCTGGATACTATCGGTCATCTGGAAAGATCTCCCGAAGGTTGTAGTACTTAGTCAACAGATGTGGGGAAGCTTCGACCGTCAGAGGATCAGTCGTCAGTAGAAACGCATCGCGAAAGGTACTTTCTCGCCGCTTTGTTCAATCGATTGACAGCCATCATTTTCCTCTCACGTTGGCTACTCTTTCTTTTGTTCTAGTTGATTGGGCGCAGGACGTCCCGTGTGTGACAACGACCGGGAAAAGGATAAAACTTCCACTCATGGGGAACATTCCAAAGGTATATCCGAGTTATAACGAGATTCTGCTTGCCCAACTTGGAGGCGAGAGCTTCAGTTCCATGTCTGCGTCCGAGGGAGAAGACGCCGAACCTGCCGTGGAAGTGGCGGCTGACGGGTAAGACATTGAGGTTACGAATCTGCTGGTTGAAAAGACAGACGTTCCTACGGCCGATGCCTCGACGGAAGGGTTGACTGAATCAGCTCCCGGCGTCATTCCGTCGAAGAAGAAAAAGAAGAACAAGTCTTCTAGAAAGGCTGTGGTCGACTTCGAAGGTGGGAAGAATCTAGCTGAAACAGATCAGGTGAAGGGCGATCGCTCGACTAACGAAGTGGATGGTTCCGACGACCTGACCGAGAGGGATCCTGCTGGATCGTTTGGTGTGAAGAGGAAAGAGCCGACCGGTGGAAGTTTTCCCGGTCCTGGCGAAGGAAAATGCAAGAGGTCTTGCGATCGTTCTCCTCCTTTTCTTAAGGAGATAGCTCTGCCGGCTTCTCGCTTGCTGCCTTGGGGAGGGTCAAGCCCTCCATATGACAGGTTTGTGTCAGTTTCATCCGAGCGTTGGACCTTTTTTTATGAAAAGGATGCGTCAGTTGTTAACAACCCCGATGCATGCTCTAAATTAGTACGTCGGACCCAAGGTGGTACGCATCTGATGCCGGTGGTCCCCGAGCTTGCATTTCCAAATGGATTTATCAAGTCGGCTCAAGCTGATATGGAAGTAAGTCCCCAATTTAATAAGTGTCTTTCGGTCTCTTCCAATGTGCATATGAGTCGATCGTTACATGGGTGACTGACCATTGTCTTTTTGTCTATTTTGCAGGCCATCATTCGTCAAAACCAGCTCATATTGGACTATGAGCAGGCGCTGTGGAGAATGTCTTCAGATCTCTCTAAGGCTGAAGCGGCGATTGAAACCAAGGATGCGGAGATTGAGAAATCTAAAATGGATGCGCTGAGCAAGTCCAAAGAGATGATCGCCGAGCGGACTCGTTATTATTGCGAGCATAAGTAATCTGCCGAGAAGGGCGAACGTCTTGAGGAAGAGTAACGGATTGCTCGGGGCGAGATTGCTCGATTGGAGACGGGGAGGGTCGAAGAGGCTGAGAAAGCGAAGAAGACGCTGGATCGCGTGAGGCTGAGAAAGTGAAGAGATGCTGGATCGCGTGAGAAGAGTTGCATTAGGGCCGCAGCGACGGATCACTTTGATAAATTTAGGAGATACATGGCTGACCGAGATAGGCACGAGGAGAAACTCCTTCTTCACAGCCAGGCTTTCGGGACCTTAGAAGCGATGGACATGTTGGAAGATTGGAGGATGCGGAGCAGGGTCTTATTGTCTCCTCTCTCCCCCGTCTTGAGCCGCTCCAAGGTTTGAACCAGTTTGGTTCAAACTTAGAGATCGTTGATTCAGAGGCTGTAGCTGCTCTTCGGTATCCCGCTCTCGAAGTTGAGCATCTTGCGGCTTCGTTGGGTCGGAACAGTTTCGATCGAGCGAAAACTACTGTGTCCGAAGGTCGGGCAGCTAAGCTGTCGGAGGGAACGGAATCTGCGGGGGCGACGGGTGCTGCCGTTTCAGATTTGGTTGCTGAGGATCAGTCTCCTTGAGTTGACTGAACCGTCTGTTGCTGTTTTATTACTTATATTTTATCTTTTTGTTGTGGCCTCCAAGTTGCGTCCTTCGATTGCTTCGATACCCTGCTTTCGAACGGTTGTTGTATTCTTAGCTTTTTGCTCTTTTGGATGTTGATTATGCTTGAACTTCGACACGTTTTATCAGATGTTTTATGTTTACACCTTGTTCCATGTAAATTGCAAATGGTATATCCGACCAAATGTTGAGGAGAGATAATGCCGATCGATCGGTCACCTATTTGGTCGGTTCTCCACTCGTAGAGGGTGTTCGTGGGATGTGTGATGTGCAATCATTCGGTCTGTTCGAAAGTGATGTACAAGCGTTCACATGATGCCTTTTGTGACCAAGTTAATGGTGTTGTGATGTGCAGTCATTCGGGCTGACCGAAAGTGACGTACAAGCGCTCACATTATGCCTCTGTGACCAAGTTAATGGCGTTGTGATGTGCAGTCATTCGGGCTGACCGAAAGTAACGTACAAGCGTTCACTTGGCGTCCCTGGAAACATATGTTCCATGTCGATGGCGTATGTTTTGGTTTTAGGTTATAGTTGGACCTGAAGACATGCTGCCTACGTACCCCGGAAAGGGGATCAAGCCATTCGTAGTTCGATTTGACCGAATGAAAGTTTAGTGGCCGAACGAAAGTGATGAAAGAATCATTCATTCGGAGCCGAGCGAAAGTGACGATAGAGTCATTCGTTCGGTGTTTTTCTTTTTTATTTTTTTATTTTTTAGCGGCAGACGGCTGAGTATAATACTTCAGGAGGTTGGCGGCGTTCCAGGCTCTCGGTACTGGTTTACCAGTCGAGGTTTCCAATCGATAGACACCGACCAATTACGACCTTGACTATCTTGTAAGGACCTTTCCAGTTGGTTCCAAGTGTTCCTGCTCTCCACTCCTTTGTGTTCTCAAACACTTTGCACAGCACCAAATCGTTCAGTTCCAACGGTCGGGCTCGAACTTTCTTGTTGTAGTAGGACTCGGTGAGGTGTTGGTAGTTCTGGATTTGGAGGAGCGCTTGGTCTCTTCGTTCTTCGATTGTATCAAGGGCGTCGAGTAGTATCGCTCTGTTGAGTTCCGTGTTTTGTGGCATCCTCAATCGACGCAGACTTGTGACTTTAACTTCTGCTGGAGCCATTGCTTCGACCCCGTAAGCGAGAGAGAATGGCGTTTTGCCCGTGGAGTTGTTCAATGTGACCAATTCATCGGCCCAGTGTCCCTTCTTGAGATTGAGGCGTTTCTTGATTTCGTCGAGGATTGTCTTATTGGTGGCTTCAGCTTGACCGTTGCATTGCGGGTATCAGGGCGAAGCGGTGTTGAGGCGGATTGCCCATCATTCGTAGAAACCGCAGAAGTTGTTCGAAATGAACTGAGAACCATTGTCGGTGACAATTTCGTACGGGAGACCATGCCGGCAGATGATGTTTTTCCAGACGAAATTTTGTACCTCCTTGTCGGTCACTTGGACAAATGCTTTAGCCTCCACCCACTTGGTGAAGTAGTCTGTCATGATCAGGATGTACTTTCTCTGTCTCGAACTCGTCATGGGTCCAACAATGTCGATCGCCCAACGCATGAATGGATATGGAGCCGTTGAAGATTGCAAGAGTTCGGTCGGACAGTATATGTAAGGGGCGTGTCGCTGGCACTTGTCGCACTTTCGGGCATACGCTTCGCAATCAGCGACCATGGTTGGCCAGTAAAACCCATGCTTTTTACTTTGAGGGATAATGCTCGACCGCCTGAGTGGTTTACGGCTGCTACTTCGTGAGTTTCGGCCATGGCCAATGCTGCTTCCTCTGTGCTGAGGCACGTCAAGAGGACCTTAGCAGAAGTCCAGAGGTGCAACCTTCCCTCGATGGCGACGTAGTTTGCACACTTGGCCTTCAACCGACGTGCTTCCAACTTGTTTCTTGGAAGTTAACCGTTGGATAGGTACTGGAGGAATGGAGTTCGCCATTCAGTAGGCGTATCGTCAGGTCGATCGGTCGAGCCACTTATATCCATCGCATTCGTCGTGCGAAAGGGTGATGCTAGGTTTGTCGATGTGTTGAATCGGGATGGTCCGTTTGACCTGATCTCTTGGATTGCTCCCGAGCACTGCTAGAGCATCTGCACAGACATTTTCACCGCGAGGGATCCTTGTAAGTTGGAAAGACTCAGACTCGTTGGCGAGATCTTGCGCGACTTTGAGGTAAGCGTCCATTCGTTCGTTCTTCGCATCATAGTCGCCCCTGAACTGGTTGGCTACCAATTGACAGTCACAGTATGCTTGAATACATTTTGCTTGAACCGCTTGTGCTAGATGTAGCCCAGCGATGAGAGATTCGTATTCAGCTTCGTTGTTGGATGCTTTGAAACCCAACCGAAAGGACTGTTGGAGCAGTTCACCGGTTGGAGATTGGAGATGGAAGCCAATCTCGGAGCCTCTACTAGACGATGATCCGTCGACATGCAAAATCCAGATACCATTCGGCAGCTGTAGATCATTTTCGAGTTCGGGCGTTAGCTCGATGAGGAAGTCAGGCAGTACTTGCGACTTTGTGGCTGGCCTACTTTGAAATGTAACATCGTACTTTCTGAGCTCGATTGCCCATTTTGAGAGTCTGCCCGAATGATTTGGCGTTTTGCATGATGGTTCGCAGTGGTAGATTGGTCAGGACAACGATCGAATGAGAGTGGAAGTACGGTCGGAGCTTTCTCGCCGAAGTCATAACGGCGAGTGCCATTTTTTCGAGCGTCGAGTACCGTGTTTCCGCGTCGGTCATGCTCTGGCTGGTGTAGAATATCGGGCGTTGCTCTCCTCGTTTTTCTTTGTCGAGCACGCTACTCACGACCGCATCAGATACCGCAATGTAAAGGTACAAAGTGTCACCTTTCTCAGGTTTTGCCCAAATGGGTGGCGTAGTAAGGTAGCGTGTGAGCTGTTCGAATGCTTCTGCACAACGCTCGTCCCAAATAAATTTCTTGTTGCCCAGCAACAGGTCGTAGAAAGGGAGGCACTTATCGTTGATCGCGAGATAAACCAGTTGAGAGCGTCTATGCGTCCGGTCAACCGTTGCACCTCGCGAGGACTAGGGAGGTCCAGGATAGTGGATATCTGCTTTGGGTTTGCTTTGATCCCTCGTTGCGTGACTGTATAACCAAGGAATTCGCCTGACGTAACGCCAAAAGTGCACTTCGTGGGGTTGAGCTTCATGTCGTATTTGTTCAAGACGAGGAAACAGTCTTTAAGATGGTCGATATGGTCGGCTGCCATTTTGGATTTGACCAACATATCATTGATGTATACTTCCATTGTTACTCCCAATCGCTCAGCGAACATTTTGTTGACAAGGCGTTGATAAGTCGCGCCTGCGTTCTTGAGACCGAACGGAATTACTTTGTAGCAATACGTCCCACGGTCAGTGATGAACGCCATTTTTTCGCGATCGTCTGGGTGCATCAGTATCTGGTTGGAGCCTGAGAAAGCTTCCATAAACGTTAACAGCTTGTTTCCGGACGTTGATTCGACCAGTCGATCGATATGAGGGAGAGGAAAGCTGTTTTTTGGGCATGCTTTGTTGAGATCGGTAAAGTCGACGCAGACCTCCATTTGCCATTCTTTTTCTTGACTACGGCCGGGTTTGCCAACCATTCGGGATTCTTCACTTTGGTGTTTGATCCTGCGCCGAGCAATCGCTCGACCTCATCATTGACGACCTTCGATCGTTCAGGTCTGAGCTTTCGTCGCTTTTGACGAACAAATTTGAACGTGGGGTCGATGTTAAGCTCGTGAGTTGTGATGTTGGGGTCGATGCCCTTCATATCAGCAGTTGACCAAGCAAACGTTGAAGCATTGTCCTTAAGGAAAGAAACAATCTCGTCTTTCGTTTCGTCCGGTGTGGCGACCGTATTGACATGGCAAGATGCTCTTTGGTTTTCACCTCAGCGACGAGGAGATCACGGGCGGCGGCCTGGTCGCCACGAAGAGTGATGATCCGTTCGTTGTTTCCGGGGAATTTGATGCACTGGTGATAGGTAGAAGGGATAACCTTCATAGCGTGGATCCAAGGTGTGCCCAAGATTGCATTGTAAGGAGCTCATACGTCGATAACAGAGAATTTGACGGTTTTTGTAACGTCTTAGACGTAGACACGCAAACGGATCGTCCCAGTAACGGTCTCAGATGATCAGTTAAAGCCAAATAACGATCGTCTGGAGGGTTTCATTTTATCGAGGCTGACTCCCATCTTGACAAGTGTATCTTTAAAGATGAGGTCGACCGAACTGCATGTATCCACCAGAACTTTGGTCACCGTGCAGTCGCTAATGCTGATGTTGACGAGGAGCAAATCGTTGTGCGGCATATGGACGCCTACGGCGTCTTCGGCGTAGAAGGTGATTTGGGGCAGAGTATCGGGGGTGGTAGACCAGCGTTTAGCTGTGATTGCCTTCCGACGGAATCTTTCACAGACCTGACGGAATCATTGCAAGGAGGGCAGCCTCCCATGATCACGATCAAACGTTGTGGTTGCTCTTGATGTACCTTCCCCAGTCGTGCCGTTCGCTCGGCTCTGAGAGAGTCAAGACACGTACGCAGATCTTGAGGCTTGCGTTGATACGGGACAATTGGCTCAGGCTCCGCCTTAGATCGGTCGGTCTGTTCCTTCTGATTTTTGGTTGACCGATTGTCGTAGGTCATCCTTCGGCTTTTCCGTTGTGGACGGGGTGGGAGATGGTGCGGTTCGGATTGTGAAAATCCTACGCCGAGACTTCGGCTTATCCTCGTTGGAGGTCGAATCCTCGTCGTGTTCGATCGGTCGCCATCATCTGCTGGAGGGGAGTCGCGAAACTTGGAGTATCCAGAGAGCGTTGGTCAAGGCTTCGACGGTGGTGTGATCAGGAACATGGACTTTGGATAGTACTCCTTTGAACTTCTCCATGAAGTCCTTGAGGCTTTTGATTGATGACTCAGATAACTTCCATAGGTCGGCCATGGATGCTCCTTGATGGGACCACATGATGTAGTTTTTGAGGAAAGACGCAGATAGGTCATGGAAGCTGTCAATCGAACCTTCCTTTAAGTTCGACAACCAACATAGGGCCGGTCCGGAGAGAGACTCGCCGAAGAGTTGGCAGAGACCCGCGTCCCTCTCTTCGTTGGAAAAGTGGTTCCGACCCATAGCGATGTTGAATGCAGTCATGTGGTCGGTCGGATTTGAATCCCCTTAGTATCACGCATGCAACTGATAGGCATCTATAAGATTATAATCCTGATTACCTGAATGAAAATCATAATTCTAGCTATTTCATCTTACTGTTTAAAACCCACTCTAAATCACTTTAGCAACTACCTTGCTCACAATTGTTAGTTTCATTTAAACCATAATCAACCTAGCTTAATTAACCTGACTAGATTTATTGGTTCCCTAGTTCTTTATGGATTCGATCCCTAAGTACTACAACTGAACATCTTATTTAAGAGAGTAAAGTCACTCATTAGGGTAATTTGAGCACTATCACACTATACCTAAAAGTTTAAATTGAATATAATTATTATAATGATATATATTTTCATTTGTTTATATTGATATAATTACTATAATGATATATATTTTATTATCTAGATATGAGTCTGTACGTTGCAACAGTTTTTTTTATATTTTAATTTAATAAAAACATAAAAGTAATATTTATAGTCTTAGGATTATTTTTGCATGTTTTTGTGTGAGGCTTATCTTCTTTATTAAAAGAGAAATACCATTTTTAACTGTAAATTTAAATTCTAGTTTTAGTAATAACAAAATCTGTTGAGAAAAAATTCTAACAATTTTTTTTTAAATTAAATACATTTTAATTAATGCACTGATTAATCTCGTAATTAGTAGTATAATATTATTTATAAATTAATTTAATTAAAAATTATTATAAAAAAAGTTATATGCTAATTTTATAAGTATAGTATATATTATATTAAAATATAAAAAGTAATGAATGAATTACATATAAAATTATTTTAAATAGGTAAACTAATATATTTTGAAAAATAATTTTATTAAAATAAGTAAATAAAATACCATTCACCGTTTAAAGTGATTAAAATATCATTCACCTTTTAAAAGAATTAAAATTCGTAAATTGTGTAACAATTTTTACAAAAAGAAATTGTTAACATATGTTAAATTTTTATATTTAGAACTATCTATTATTTATTTATTTATTTATTTTTAAAATGCCTCCAATATATTATCTTAAAATCATTATATACAAAATATAGTATAAAAATTTTATATTTATAGAATGAAAGTTTTTTATTAAAAGTTATTTAATAGTAACTATAAATAATTATTTTTTCTAGCAATTTAGTTTTTCAAAAATTAGAAACAGAAGACAATTGTAAAATTATCTGACAGCATTATACACTTTTTATGTACTAATTTAATGTTTTATTAAACTTATCTGATGTTTCATAGTTTTTAAAATTTCCTATTTCCTAATGATACATTTCCATGATAAAACCTTAATTAAAAATGAAGTAGGAAAAATATTTCATGGTATAAACGAAAAAATGTAATAAGATTTTAACAAAACACATATAAAGGTCACTTACAGTGACAATAATAATAATCTACTACTTATGACCAAACATAAAAATATTTATCAAACATGTGTTTGATTTTCGGATAACCAAACACATATAAATACCAATCATGACAACATCTTAGTTTTTTATATTTGTAAGTGAAATAGTTTTAGCATCATACTTGTCATCAAATTCTGTTTTAAAATTATTAATAACTTGTTAGTTTTCAAAATTTTCTTTTTGTTAGGATTTTTTAAAAAGGAAAATATTATATTTTATTAATCTCCTTTTTATTTACAGTGAAAAAATAAAAAATAGTATCAAATTTATTATCATATAACCTTTACAATATTCTTCTGTTTAGAATTTTTGAGAAATTAAATTGCTAGAAAATAATTATTTATAGTTACTATTAAATAATTTTAAAATTATAAGTTTACAATTCGTATCAATACTATTTCTACACTTCTTTTATAATTAAATAATTTAGTATCATGTTCATCATCAAATTATCTCTCAAGATATTACCAAATAACCTTTTCTATTTTGGTTAACTAGAACATAAAAATATGAATCTCTTTTGCTTAGGATTTTTTTTTTAACATAGAAAACAACTATCAAATATTTTTTTACAGTTTATAGGGTTTTAGAAAAGTAAATTAATACTACCTAGTGTTTTACAATCATATTTTGTCCACGATTTAGAAAAATAAATTACTATCAAATAACTATTAGTTAATATTAACTATTTTTTAAAAAATTACATTTTCAAAATTCATTTTTTAATTAATTAACTTTGAGTATAATGTTTATCATTAAATTTTTAAAAGTAAATATTACTATTAAATAACCCTTTACAATTATCTCTAGTCAGGATATAAAATAGCAAAAAAATAATCTTTTCTATATTTGTTTAAGATTTTAGAAAAGGAAAATTGATTTCATATAACCTTACACAATTATCTTCTTTGTTTTTACTATGTTGTATTTTTCTAATTCGTTTTAATTCAAATGTTATTATGGAAATATATAATTAAAATGATGAATTAAGAAAAATATTTAATATAAGAAAAGTTTAATATAGAAGTGAAACATTTGTAGCTATTTTGGTTATAATTTTGTACATACAACTATCTAATAAAAACGAAAGTTAGTTTACCTTCAATTCTAGGACGTTGGTGTTTTATAGATGGATCTTGAAAAGATAATGACATTTTTTCAGGGCAGGGTTGGTATAATACTCTAGAATGTTTTAAAGGTTTAATGGGGGCAAGAAATGTCGGGGCTAGTCTATCACCTTTTCACTCAGAGGTGGAAGCGCTACTTTGGGTAATGGAGTGTTTGAGGAATTTGCATCAGTTTAGGGTCACGTTTGTAATGGATTGTTCTCAATTGTTGATGATGATTTCGAAACAAGAAGAATGACCCGCATTTGCAAGTTATCTAGAAGACATCAAAGCCCTCCAAGAAAGTTTCTTCAGCTCAGAGATAGTTCAAGTACCAAGAGTGCAGAATTTGAAGGCGGATAGTCTAGCACGTTGTGCAAAAAAACAATCCTCTCATGTCGTTCGCATGGATGCGGATTTACCGGTGTGGTTTACAGATTCAAGATGAGTCTGTTTTTCTGGTGATGACAAAAAAAAATGAAAGTTAGTTATTTATAAGAAAATTATAAGAGTACTTTTAGAAATTTATTTTTTTAGTCTTTAAAAAGGAATATTATTTATTTTATACTTAATTTTTTCATGGTTTTTATTAAATAATTTATTGTACTTGTAAGATTTTATAATTCATCTTTGTTTAATATTTTTTTCTTAAAAGTTAATATTTATCTTTTATAATTCTCTTTCTTTAGTATCTTTAAAAACAAAATTATATTTTTTGTAAAAATAAAAATTACTTTCAAATTGCTTTTTACAATTATTTTTTTTAGTATTTTAAAAAGTTAAAATTATATAATTGTAAAACATTATGTAATAGTAATTTCATTTTCTAATTTCCTAAAGAAAACTTTCAAAGACTAATTTTGTATTGAGAATTTTTCTTTTCTAAATCTCTTTTAAATCCTACACAAATATAACAAATAACTGTAATAAAGAACAATAAGATTTAATATAACTGTTTAAATTAATTTAATATAGTTTTTAAAAAAAAATAATATTTAATATCTATTAATAACTGTAAAGTTATTAAAATACAAATATATTTCATGTAATCTCTATATTTAATGTTTTTACTATATTTTATAAAAAGTATAATCAACCAGACCGTAATGGTTTGGTCAATGAAGATGGATGCTGACGGATATTGCCGGCCGGATCCAACCAGTCAACAAAAATGTACGTGTATTTAGTGAGTTAAATTTCTTATTAACTAGAGGAGATATGTATATTTTCAATTTTGTGATCTGCTCAGTTTTTTATATATTTCTAATCTGTCTGTTACCACAAGATCATGTGAAATTTGGGAAATTTGGGAGTATGAATTGGTATTTTAAAGTGTAGGCTTTGTGGAATGTAGCTGTGCAAAAAGAATAGAGCCAGAGGAGATAAATGTTCCTTTCTACTACCTTCATTAAGCTCGAAACCAAAAACTAGTGATAGAGATCATATATGATTTTTTAAAACAATTTGATTATCACTAACTCTTATGTGGGATAGTCCAAACACATAAATCACTGGGATACATACATGTGAAGTTTTGTGCCACTAGTTGTATAAATTTACCATCTTTCTTCAGATTCTCAATAAGTTTTCATTTTCTCTAAAAGACCTTGCCGTTATGGCTTTTTGTATAAATGAAACTACTTTTATCTTGAATCTCTTATATATTAAAAGAGAAACACTGACTTTAATGCATTCACACTACGTTTGACATATGGCGCTCTCACAATAGTTTTAAAAAATTTACGCTGACGTGCCGCTTTAATAGAGCTTCTCCAAATTTTGTTTCCTTTTATTCTTAAAACCTAAGACATTACCTGAAATCATCATCCCCTCTCCTATCAAAATCGAAGCTTCGGGACTGTTGTTTACGTAAAATCACGAGACGTGTTTATTTTATTACTGTTATTTACGTTAAGTCACGAGACGTGTTTACGTGAACTCATCATTGGGAAGCTTTGGCCATCAAGCTGCAGAGTAACATTCGCTTAGTTAAAGTTATTGTACGTGAAATCAAGAGACGTGTTTACGTGAACTCATCATTGGGCACCTTTGGCTATCACGCTCCAGAGTAACGTTCCTTTAAAACCTTAAACCTCTGTTGCATTAAATATCAAGATGAAAGTATAGCAGCTAAAGACGTGTGTGTTTCTGTTTGCATATATGCTATGACGGGACAGTTGACACAGAAGAGTGATGACTGATGTGTATAGCTATAACTTTGTGCAGCTATAAAGATTGTGTGTATATAAATGTCTATACGATATATATTAAATTATTTATGTTCATATTGTAAGCATTGATGATTTAGTTAGTTTTCTTAAAACAATGATTGTTATTGTTTTTTGGAATGCTTTTTTGATTTGCTATATAAGGCTACACCGAGACTAAGTGAAGATAAAGTGAAGCACTGTGTTGATCCAAAGCTAAAATGAGAGTATCCTCCTAAGTCAGTAGCTAAGGTACTAATTAACCATCCCAAATATCTGAATAATTGGATGATAATAACTCAGTTTCCATTTGTAATGTGGGCAATGCAGCTAGCAGTGGTGGCGGCATTGTGTGATGTGATATACATACCAAAACATACAAGTCTTATATTTTTTCATAGCCTTAGCCGTAAATGATAACCTGCCTTGCCCTTTTCGAACTCTCTTCTCGGATTGCTTTTAACTAAAGGTACATCTATTATCACCACTTAAATTACTTAGAACAGAGCAAAAAGAGAGTCCAACCAATATGTGTTTTTCTGTACGTATAAATCCATCTCCATGAGAATTCGTTTAGTATCAGGTAAGGCTCAAGTTTACGACAGGGATTAATCCGAAATCCCCTATTGTTTTGGTTAACACTTTTAAACCGGAATTCAATATCTGTTATTTTTATAACACAGAAATAAACACTGGGTCTTCTTTTGAAATCGATTTTCTACCTTGAGTGATTGGCAAGGTTTATTAGTGATATGGGATTTTCATATATTTTCAAAACTTTGGTTTATGGAAATATATACATAGTATTGTGCTGAGCAAGGCAAAAATATTTAACATTTAATTCTTTTTTTTTCGTGTGATACGGCGTTAGTTGCATTAGGTTATTTGAACCTATATAAGACACACATATCATAACCCATCTTTCTTACTCATGTTCCTAAAAGCAAAAACTAAACGTTCTTCACTCATTCTTTTATCAGAATACCAGGATGGAGTTCATTTTGGTTAACACAGTGGACCTGGCGAGATTTTTTTTTTTTTTATCAGAATACCAGGATGGAGTTCACTTTGGTTAACACAGAGTTTGAACCTCTGACTTTTACTCAGCATTTACTTTAGAAACAGAAGTTAGAGTTTTATATACATCTAAATGCTAACTCTACAATGAATTACAACTTAATGCCTATGGAAAAGAAATCCTGATTGTGAGTGAATGCTACCGTAACTCACGTGCTAGAGTACACTGTACATCTGTGTTTTTGAGATCATGGAGAATCCAATGGGGACGAGATTAGCAAGAAAGTATTTTTGTTTTGAATTTCTTACTTACTTCTTTAGCATCATAACATTTAATATCTTCTTAATTTGGTGGTTTGAAATTTCTAACTAACCTAGAAGATTGTTTTCAAGTCTTATTTGATCCTAACATGGCAGAAATACAAAACTTTAAATCGAAGTAAGTATAATAGTTTTTTGGTAGCTCAAAACTAATAAGAATTTATGCTAATTTGTATATTCTTGTGTTTGTATGTCACATGATTCCTATGATAGCATAATGAATTCAGACTTGGAGAGTTGATCAACTTTGAAGACTTTTTTGCTTGCTTAATACTCTATTTTCATTTTACCTATTAATGTTGTTTTTCCCTCCAGAATTTTGCTAAAGAACTATTTATTATAAGTTTTATAATTATGCATCTTAATAAAATCAAGCTTTTTAGTTATAAGACTTTTATTTTTTAGAACCAAATCGTTGTCCACATTAAACTTATAAAAAATTTCACCCTATAACCAAATCGATGTCTACATTAAACAGCCCCAATGTTTTTTTATCTTATAAATAACGAAATTAATAATTTCATCCTGCGCAAAGCGCAGGTTATCACCTAGTGTTTTATTGTTCATGAATACCTCACCCATTTTATTTTTGTTTCCTTCAGAGAATATTACACTAACGCTCATATAATTGATCATTGAGCTATCTTCGATGTCGTTGGCTTGAGAATCTTCGATGTAATTGACTTGGGAACATACATCCAAGAACACCTTATTTTTTCACAACAAAGCTTACTTCTCTCCCTTTCTATTTACTGAGACATAAAAACTCATATATATATATTTTTCAGATAATTAGGTAAATATACCTAAAAGTGTAGAAAATTAGGTAACTACCCGATATGCTCAAAAACTCTTAATCACTATACACTTTTTGGTCCCTCTTGACAATTTTACCTCTGCCCTAAATATTCATCATCCTTCTCTCTCTTTCCCTATTCTTCATCTCTATCATATCTCTCTTCTTTTTTAGTTTTTCTTCTCAAAAAAATAGATCTCTAGAAAGCTTCCCTCAAATCCACAATCTTTTTTCTTTTTATCAAATCCTTTAATCATTACTTATTTTGTTTATGACCTAAATCATACATTAGTCTCCTCATCTTCAACTTATGTTCGTCACTAACATCATCAAATCTCAGACACACCAAACTTTTTTCCCCAATTTATGAATTAGAGAAAAAAACATACTTAAAAACTCAAGCGTATATATATTTTATATGTTAACGGAGGATGTTAATGCTAAACTTTAACGTAACATATTATAGAAATTGTTAGTAGATAACTTGTTTATTGAAACATATACTTATCATATAACAAAAACAATGAACTTAATTTTATATGTTATTTATCATATAAAATATAATGTTAGATGTAACTTTTAGGTTTATATAAGATACAATAATTGTTAACCTTAAATAATATATAATTTAAACAGATAATAATGTAATTAGTCCGATAACTTAATTTATAACATTTAACAAACTATATGTCAGCAAACGATAGATACTTTTAACATCTTACCAACCATTTTAAAAGTGATACAATATCTTGTAACAGTTAATCAAATATGTATTACCTAATGAACATATTTTGTAGAAATTTATAAACCATGTATCATAATATATCTATTTAAAGCAAAAGAGACTTAACGCTAAATTTTAACGTAAATGTTATATGAAATTTTAGTAGGTAAATTACCTATAAAAAATATACTTATAAAGTACAAAGAAATGACTTCATTCTATTATTATATTTTCCATATAAAACATAAAATTAGATGTACTTTATTAATTGGTTTATATATGATATAATAATTGTTAACCGTTAAGCATATAGAAGTTAAATAGATAATGATAAAGTTAGCAATGTACCTATTTGGTAGCGTCTACCAAACTACGTAGCAGCTATCATTGGTTATTTTTAACATCTTATCAACTATTTTAAAAACGAAAATATGTTTGATAACATCTGACCAAACATGTATCAGCTAATATAAACATATTCTATAGAAATTTACAGTCATGTATCACATAGTCACAACCCCTGTTCTAAAAATCGGCCGCCTAGGCGCTACGCGTCACTATTCCGCCCCGATTTATGCCAAATCGGTGAAAAAAATCGGATATCCGATTTTTTTCCGCCTAGACCGCCTAAATGACCGCCTAGCCGCCTAAATGACCGCCTAGCTGCCTAGGCGGCCGCCTAATCTATTTTTATTTATTTATTTATTTTTTTTTTATTTTTTTTAATAATATTTTTATTTTTTATTTGATCTAAAATTTTATAAATATCATTTATATTCATAATTTTGATGAAAAATACACTATATTAAGTTTATATATTCTATTTGTGTGTTTTATACAATCTTAAACATGAAAATGTATTAATGTTGTTTAAAAATTTCTAACCACATTATAATTTGTATTAATGTATGCTAAACTCTCTTTCATGGTACGTAGACATCACTATAGTTTTAAAAAATTTAATTTAATAATTGTTTTATACTACTTAAATAAGTGGACTAAACACTAAAAATATATATTCTCTAGAGAAACGGACACAACATAGATTTCAAACCTCTTTGACCATCATCGTATGTCTGTTAAGTATGCAACTATGCAATAAAAAAAGATTGTCAAATTTTTTGAATTTTGTTCAAAATCTGAAGGTTAACCCCCTACAAAATTAAGTTTTTGGGTAAATGCTCCATACAATGAAGTTTACGTCCTTTATTGTTGTTTAAAAATTTCTAACCACATTATATAATTTTATTAATGTATGCTAAACTATCTTTCATGGTACGTAGACATCACTATAGTTTTTAAAATTTTAATTTAATAAATTTTATATACTACTTAAATCAGTGGACTAAACACTATAAAATATATACTCTCTAGAGAAACGGACACAACATACATTTCAAAACTCTTTGACCATCATCATATGTATGTTAAGGATGCAACTATGCAATAAAAAAAGATTGTCAAATTTTTTGAATTTTTTTTCAAAATATGAAGGTTAACCCCCACAAAATTGAGGTTTTCGATAAATGCTCTATACAATGAAGTTTGCACCCTTTAATGTTGTTTAAAAATTTCTAACCACATTATACATTTGTATTAATGTATGCTAAACTCTCTTTCAGGATACATAGACATCACAATAGTTTTTAAAATTTTAATTTAATAAATTTTATATACTACTTGAATCACTGGACTAAACACTATAAAATATATATTCTCTAGAGAAACGGACACAACATACATTTCAAAACTCTTTGACCATCATCATATGTATGTTAAGGATGCAACTATGCAATAAAAAAAATTCAAATTTTTGATTTTTTTTTCAAAATATGAAGGTTTGCACCCTTTAATGTTGTTTAAAAATTTCTAACCACTTTATACATTTTTATTAATGTATGATTAAATCTCTTTTAGGATACATAGACATCACAATAGTTTTTTAAAAATTTAATTTAATAAATTTTATATACTACATGAATCAGTGGACTAAACAATATAAAATATATATTCTCTAGAGAAACGGACACAACATACATTTAAAACCTCTTTGACCATCATCATATATCTGTTAAGGATGCAACTATGCAATAAAAAAATATTGTCATATTTTTCAAATTTTTCTCAAAATCTAAAGGTTAACCTACAAAATTTATTTTTTCAATAAATGCTCTATATAATGAAGTTTACACTCTTTAATGTTGTTTAAAAATTTCTAACCATATTATAATTTGTATTAATCTGTGCTAAACTCTCTTTCATGGTACATAGACATCACTATAGTTTTTAAAAATTTAATTTTATAATTTTTATATACTACTTAAATCAGTGGACTAAACACTATAAAATATATATTCTCTAGAGAAACGGACACTACATACATTTAAAACCTCTTAGACCTTCATTATATGTCTGTTAAGAATGCAACTATGGAATAAAGAAAGATTGTCGAATTGTTTGAATTTTTTTTCAAAATCTGAAGGTTAACCCCGATAAAATTGAGTTTTTCGGTAATAACAATATTATTGAAGTTTACATTCTTTAGTGTTGTTTAAAAATTTCTAACCACATTCTAAATTTGTATTAATTTATGTTAAACTCTCTTTCATGGTACATAGACATCACTATAGTTTTTTAAAGTTTAATTTAATAAATTTTATGTACTACTTAAATCAGTATACAAAACACTATAAAATATATATTCTCATGAGAAACGGACACAACATACAATTCAAACCTCTATGGCCATTATCATATGTATGTTAAGGATTCAAGTATAGAATAAAAAAAGATTGTCCAATTTATTGAATTTGTTTTCAAAATATGAAGGTTAACCCCGATAAAATTGACATTTTTTGATATATGCTCTATATAATGAAATTTACACTCTTTAATGTTGTTTAAAAATTTCTAACCACATTATAATTTATATTAATGCATGCTAAACTCTCTTTCATGGTAGATAGACATCACTATAGTTTTTGAAAAATTAATTTAAAAAATTTTATATACTAATTAAATCAGTGGACTAAACACTATAAAATATATATTCTCTAGAGAAACGGACACAACATGCATTTCAAACATCTTTGACCATCATCATATGTCTGTTAAGGATGCAACTATGTAATAAAAAAATATTGTCAAATTTTTTGAATTTTTTTCAAAATCTGAAGGTTAACCCCTACAAGATTGAGGGTTTCGGTAATTGAAATATATATTGAAGTTTACATAATTTAGTGTTGTCTAAAAATATCTAATCACATTCTAAATTTGTATTAATGTTTGCTAAACTCTCTTTCAGGATACATAGACATCACAATAGTTTTTAAAAATTTAATTTAATAAATTTTACATACTACATGAATGAGTAGATTAAACACTATAAAATATATATTCTCTAGAGAAACGGACACAACATACATTTAAAACCTCTTTGACAATCATCATATGTCTGTTAAGGATGCAACTATGCAATAAAAAAAGATTGTCATATTTTTTAAATTTTTCTCAAAATCTGAAGGTTAACCCCTACAAAATTTAGTTTTTCGATAAATGCTCTATATAATGAAGTTTACACTCTTTAATGTTGTTTAAAAATTTCTAAACACATTATAAATTTGTATTAATATATGCTAAAACTCTCTTTCATGGTACATAGACATCAGCATAGTTTTAAAATTTTAATTTAATAAATTCTATATACTACTATAAAATATATATATTCTCAAGAGAAACGGACAAAACATACATTTCAAACCTTTTTGACCATCATCATATGTATGTTAAGGATGCAAGTATAGAATAAAAAAGATTTTCCAATTTTTTGAATTTGTTTTCAAAATCTGAAGGTTAACCCCTACAGAATTGAGTTTTACGATAGATGCTCTATATAATGAAATTTACACTCTTTAATGTTGTTTAAAAATTTCTAACCACATTATAATTTGCATTAATGTATGTTAAACTCTCTTTCATGGTACGTAGACATCACTATAGTTTTTAAAAATTTAAATTAACAAATATTTTATACTACTTGAATAAGTGGACTAAACACTAAAAATATAGATTCTCTAGAGAAACGAACACAACATAGATTTCAAACCTCTTTGACCATCATCATATGTCTGTTAAGGATGTAACTATGCAATAAAAAAAGATTATCAAATTTTTGAATTTTTTTCAAAATTTGAAGGTTAAACCCCTACAAAATTAAGTTTTTCAGTAAATGCTCTATACAAAGAAGTTTACACCCTTTAATGTTGTTTTAAATTTTCTAACCACATTATACATTAATGCTAAACTCTCTTTCATTGTACGTAGACATCACTATGGTTTTTAAAAATTTAATTTAATGAATTTTATATACTACTTAAATCAGTGGACTAAACACTTAAATCTCTAGAGAAACGGACACAACATACATTTCAAAACTCTTTGACCATCATCATATGTATGTTAAGGATGCAACTATGCAATAAAAAAAATTCAAATTTTTTGATTTTTTTTCGAAATATGAAGGTTACCCCCACAAAATTGAGGTTTTCGATAAATGCTCTATACACTGAAGTTTGCACCCTTTAATGTTGTTGAAAAATTTCTAACCACATTATACATTTGTATTAATGTATGCTAAACTCTCTTTCAGGATACATAGACATCACAATAGTTTTTAAAAATTTAATTTAATAAATTTTATATACTACATAAATCAGTGGACTAAGCAATATAAAATATATATTCTCAAGAGAAACGGACACAGCATACATTTAAAACCTCTTTGACCATCATCATATGTATGTTAAGGATGCAACTATGCAATAAAAAAATATTGACATATTTTTCAAATATTTCTCAAAATAAGGTTAACCCCTACAAAATTTAGTTTTGCGATAAATGCTCTATATAATGAAGTTTACACTCTTTAATACTGTTTAAAAATTTCTAACCACATTATAATTTGTATTAATGTATGCTAAACTCTCTTTCATGGTACATAGACAATACTATAGTTTTTAAAAATTTAATTTAATAAATTTTAAATACTACTTAAATCAGTGGACTAATCACTATAAAATATATATTCTCTATAGAAACGGACACAAAATACATTTCAAACCTCTTTGACCATCATCATACGTCTTTTTTTTTTTTTGAAACACCATCATACGTCTGTTAAGGATGCAACTATGCAATAAAAAAAGATTGTAGAATTTTTTGAATTTTTTCCAAAATCTGAAGGTTCACACCCCTACAAAATTGAGTTTTTCGATAAATGCTCTATATAATGAAGTTCACATTCTTTAATGTTGTTTAAAAATTTCTAACCACATTATAAATTTGTATTAATGTATTCTAAACTCTCTTTCGTGGTACATAGACATCATTATAGTTTTTGAAAATTTAACTTAATAAATTTTATATACTACTTAAATCAGTGGACTAAACAATATAAAATATATATTCTCTAGAGAAACGACACTATATACATTTCAAACCTCATTGACCATCATCATATGTCTGTTAAGGATGCAATTATGCAATAAATAAAGATTGTCGAATTTTTTGAATTTTTTTCAAAATCTGAAGGTTAACCCCTACAAAATTGAGTTTTTCGATAAATGCTCAATAATGAAGTTTACAATCTTTAGTGTTGTTCAAAAATTTCTAAGAACATTCTACATTTGTATTAATATATGCTAAACACTCTTTCATGGTACATAGACATCACTATAGTTTTTAAAAATTTAACTTAATAAATTTTATATACTACTTAAATCAGTGGACTAAAGACTATAAAATATATGTTCTCCAGAGAAACGGACACAACATCTATTTCAAACCTTTTTGACCATCATCATATGTCTGTTAAGGATGCAACTATGCAATAAAAACAGATTGTCAAATTTTTTGATTTTTTTTCAAAATCTGAAGGTTAACCCCTATAAAATTGAGTTTTTCAATAAATGCTCTATATAATGAAGTTTACACTCTATAATGTTGTTTAGAAATTTCTAACCACATTACAAATTTGTATTAATGTATGCTAAACTCTTTTTCATGGTACATAGACATCACTAAAGATTTTAAAAAATTAATTTAATAAATTTTATATAGTATTTAAATCAGTAGACTAAACACGATAAAATATATATTCTCTAGAGAAACGGACACAACATACATTTCAAACCTCTTTGACCATAATCATATGTCTGTTAACGATGAAACTATGTAATAAAAAGATTGTCTTATTTTTTGAATTTTTTTCAAAATCTGAAGGTTAACCCCCCCTACAAAATTGAGTTTTTTCGATAAATGCTCTATATAATGAAGTTTACATTCTTTAGTGTTGTTCAAAAATTTCTAACCACTTTCTATATTTGTATTAATGTATGCTAAACTCTCTTTCATTGTACATAGACATCACTATAGTTTATAAAATTTTAATTAATAAATTTTTGTACTACTTAAATCAGTAGACTAAACACCATAAGATATATATTCTCTACAGAAACGGACACAACATACATTTCAAACCTTTTTGACCATCATCATATGTCTTTTAAGAATGCAACTATACAATAAAAAAAGGTTGTCAATTTTTTTGATTTTTTTTCAAAATCTGAAGGTTAACCCCTACAAAATTGAGTTTTTCGATAAATGCTCTATATAACGAAGTTTATACTCTTTACTGTTGTTTAAAAATTTCTAAGCACACTACAATTTGTATTAATGTATGCTAAACTCTCTTTCATGGTACATAGAAATCACTATAGTTTTTAATAATTTAATTTAATAAATTTTATATACTATTTAAATCAGTGGACTAAACACTATAAAATATATATTCTCAAGAGAAACGGACGCAAAATACATTTCAAACCTCTTTAACCGTCATCATATGTATGTTAAGGATGCAACTATGCAATAAAAAATGATTGTCAAATAATTTTGAATTTTGTTTCAAAATCTGAAGGTTAACCCTGACAAAATTGAGTTTTTCGATAAATGCTCTATATATTGAAGTTAACACTCGTTAATGTTGTTTAAAAATTTGTAACCACATTATAATTTGTATTAATGTATGTTAAACTCTCTTTCATGGTACATAGACAATACTATAGTTTTTAAAAATCTAATTTAATAAATTTTAAATACTACTTAAATCAGTGGACTAAACACTATAAAATATATATTCTCTAGAGAAACGGACATTACATACATTTCAAACCTCTTAGACCATCATCATATGTCTGTTAAGAATGCAACTATGGAATAAGAAAAGATTGTTGAATTTTTTTATTTTTTTCAAAATCTGAAGGTGAACCCCTACAAAATTGAGTTTTTCGGTAATTGCAATATTAATGAAGTTTACATTCTTTAGTGTTGTTTAAAAATTTCTAACCACATTCTAAATTTGTATTAACGTATGCTAAACTCTCTTTCATGGTACATAGACATCACTATAGTTTTTTAAAGTTTAATTTAATAAATTTTATGTACTACTTAAATCAGTAGACAAAACGCTATAAAATATATATTCTCAAGAGAAACGGACACAACATACAATTCAAACCTCTATGGACATTATCATATGTATGTTAAGGATGCAAGTATAGAATAAAAAAATATTGTGTAATTTTTTTAATTTGTTTTCAAAGTATGAAAGTTAACCCCGATAAAATTGACATTTTTCGATATATGCTCTATATAATGAAATTTACACTCTTTAATGTTGTTTAAAAATTTCTAACCACATTATAATTTGTATTAATGTATTGTAAACTCTCTTTCACGGTACATAGACATCACAATAGTTTTTTAAAAATTAATTTAAAAAATTTTATATACTAATTAAATCAGTGGACTAAACACTATAAAATATATATTCTCTTGAGAAACGGACACAACATACATTTCAAACATCTTTGACCATCATCATATGTCTGTTAAGGATGCAACTATGCAATAAAAAAATATTGTCAAATTTTTTGATTTTTTTTCAAAATCTAAAGGTTAACCCCTACAAAATTGAGGGTTTCGGTAATAGAAATATATATTGAAGTTTACATTATTTAGTGTTGTCTAAAAATATCTAACCACATTCTACATTTGTATTAATGTTTGTTAAACTCTATTTCAGGATACATAGACATCACAATAGTTTTTAAAATTTTAATTTAATAAATTTTACATACTACATGAATCAGTAGACTAAACACTATAAAATATATATTCTCTAGAGAAACGGACACAACATACATTTAAAACCTCTTTGAAAATCATAATATGTCTGTTAAGGATACAACTATGCAATAAAAAAAGATTGTCATATTTTTTAAATTTTTCTCAAAATCTGAAGGTTAACCCCTACAAAATTTAGTTTTTTGATAAATGCTCTATATAATGAAGTTTACACTCTTTAATGTTGTTTAAAAATTTCTAAACACATTATAAATTTGTATTAATCTATGCTAAACTCTTTTTCATGGTACATAGACATCAGCATAGTTTTTAAAATTTTAATTTAATAAATTCTATATACTACTATAAAATATATATTCTCAAGAGAAACGGACACAACATACAATTCAAACCTCTATGGCCATTATCATATGTATGTTAAGGATGCAAGTGTAGAATAAAAAAAGATTGTCCAATTTTTTGAATTTGTTTTCAAAATATGAAGGTTAACCCCGACAAAATTGACATTTTTCGATATATGCTCTATATAATGAAATTTACACTCTTTAATGTTGGTTAAAAATTTCTAACCACATTATAATTTGTATTAATGTATGCTAAACTTTCTTTCATGGTACATAGACATCACTATAGTTTTTAAAAAATTAATTTAAAAAATTTTATATAATAATTAAATCAGTGGACTAAACACTATAAAATATATATTCTCTAGAGAAACGGACACAACATACATTTCAAACATCTTTGACCATCATCATATATCTGTTAAGGATGCAACTATGCAATAAAAAATATTGTCAAATTTTTTGAATTTTTTTCAAAATCTAAAGGTTAACCCCTACAAAATTGAGGGTTTCGGTAATTGAAATATATATTGAAGTTTACATTAATTAGTGTTGTCTAAAAATATCTAACCACATTCTACATTTGTATTAATATTTGCTAAACTCTCTTTCAGGAAACATAGACATCACAATAGTTTTTAAAAATTTAAATTAATAAATTTTACATACTACATGAATCAGTAGACTAAACACTATAAAATATATATTCTCTAGAGAAACGGACACAACATACATATAAAACCTCTTTGACAATCATCATATGTCTGTTAAGGGTGCAACTATGCAATAAAAAAAGATTGTCATATTTTTAATTTTTTCTCAAAATCTGAAGGTTAACCCCTACAAAATTTAGTTTTTCGATAAATGCTCTATATAATGAAGTTTACACTCTTTAATGTTGTTTAAAAATTTCTAAACACATTATAAATTTGTATTAATCCATTCTAAACTCTTTTTCATGGTACATAGACATCAGCATAATTTTTAAAATTTTAGTTTAATAAATTCTATATACTACTATAAAATATATATTCTCAAGAGAAACGGACAAAACATACATTTCAAACCTTTTTGACCATCATCATATGTATGTTAAGGATGCAAGTATAGAATAAAAAAGATTGTCCAATTTTTTGAATTTGTTTTCAAAATCTGAAGGTTTAACCCCTACAAAATTGAGTTTTTCGATAGATGCTCTATATAATGAAATTTACACTCTTTAATGTTGTTTAAAAATTTCTAACCACATTATAATTTGTATTAATGTATGTTAAACTCTCTTTCATGGTACGTAGACATCACTATAGTTTTAAAAATTTAATTTAATAAATATTTTATACTACTTGAATAAGAGGACTAAACACTAAAAATATAGATTCTCTAGAGAAACGGACACAACATAGATTTCAAACCTCTTTGACCATCATCATATGTCTGTTAAGGATGCAACTATGCAATAAAAAAATATTGCCAAATTTTTTGAATTTTTTTCAAAATTTGAAGGTTAACCCCCCTACAAAATTAAATTTTTCGGTAAATGCTCTAACAATGAAGTTTACACCCTTTAATGTTGTTTAAAATTTTCTAACCACATTATAAATTAATGCTAAACTCTCTTTCATTGTACATAGACATCACTATGGTTTTTAATAATTTAATTTATTAAATTTTATATACTATTTAAATCAGTGGACTAAACATTATAAAATATATATTCTCTAGAGAAACGGACACAACATACGTTTCAAAACTCTTTGACCATCATCATATGTATGTTAAGGATGCAACTATGCAATAAAAAAAATTCAAATTTTTTGATTTTTTTTTCAAAATATGAAGGTTACCCCCACAAAATTGAGGTTTTCGATAAATGCTCTATACACTGAAGTTTGCACCCTTTAATGTTGTTGAAAAATTTCTAACCACATTATACATTTGTATTAATGTATGCTAAACTCTCTTTCAGGATACATAGACATCACAATAGTTTTTAAAAATTTAATTTAATTAATTTTATAGACTACATGAATCAGTGGACTAAGCAATATAAAATATATATTCTCAAGAGAAACGGACACAGCATACATTTAAAACCTCTTTGACAATCATCATATGTCTGTTAAGGATACAACTATGCAATAAAAAAAGATTTTTAAATTTTTCTCAAAATCTGAAGGTTAACCCCTACAAAATTTAGTTTTTCGATAAATGCTCTATATAATGAAGTTTAAACTCTTTAATGTTGTTTAAAAATTTCTAAACACATTATAAATTTGTATTAATCTATGCTAAACTCTTTTTCATGGTACATAGACATCAGCATAGTTTTTAAAATTTTAATTTAATAAATTCTGTATACTACTATAAAATATATATTCTCAAGAGAAACGGACACAACATACAATTCAAACCTCTATGGCCATTATCATATGTATGTTAAAGATGCAAGTGTAGAATAAAAAAAGATTGTCCAATTTTTTGAATTTGTTTTCAAAATATGAAGGTTAACCCCGACAAAATTGACATTTTTCGATATATGCTCTATATAATGAAATTTACACTCTTTAAAATTTTAAACAATAATTTGTATAATGTATGCTAAACTATCTTTCATAGTATATAGACATCACTATAGTTTTTAAAAAATTAATTTAAAAAATTTTATATACTAATTAAATCAGTGGACTAAACACTATAAAATATATATTCTCTAGAGAAACGGACACAACATACATTTCAAACATCTTTGACCATCATCATATATCTGTTAAGGATGCAACTATGCAAAAAAAAAATATTGTCAAATTTTTTGAATTTTTTTCAAAATCTAAAGGTTAACCCCTACAAAATTGAGGGTTTCGTTAATTGAAATATATATTGAAGTTTACATTATTTAGTGTTGTCTAAAAATATCTAACCACATTCTACATTTGTATTAATATTTGCTAAACTCTCTTTCAGGATACATAGACATCACAATAGTTTTTAAAAATTTAATTTAATAAATTTTACATACTACATGAATCAGTAGACTAAACACTATAAAATATATATTCTCTAGAGAAACGGACACAACATACATTTAAAACCTCTTTGACAATCATCATATGTCTGTTAAGGATGCAACTATGCAATAAAAAAAGATTGTCATGTTTTTTAATTTTTTCTCAAAATCTGAAGGTTAACCCCTACAAAATTTAGTTTTTCGATAAATGCTCTATATAATGAAGTTTACACTCTTTAATGTTGTTTAAAAATTTCTAAACACATTATAAATTTGTATTAATCTATGCTAAACTCTTTTTCATGGTACATAGACATCAGCATAGTTTTTAAAATTTTAGTTTAATAAATTCTATATACTACTATAAAATATATATTATCAAGAGAAACGGACAAAACATACATTTCAAACCTTTTTGACCATCATCATATGTATGTTAAGGATGCAAGTATAGAATAAAAAACAATTTCCAATTTTTTGAATTTGTTTTCAAAATCTGAAGGTTAACCCCTACAAAATTGAGTTTTTCGATAGATGCTCTATATAATGAAATTTACACTCTTTAATGTTGTTTAAAAATTTCTAACCACATTATAATTTGTACTAACGTATGTTAAACTCTCTTTCATGGTACGTAGACATCACTATAGTTTTTAAAAATTTAATTTAATAAATATTTTATACTACTTGAATAAGTGGACTAAACACTAAAAATATAGATTCTCTAGAGAAACTGACACAACATAGATTTCAAACCTCTTTGACCATCATCATATGTCTGTTAAGGATGCAACTATGCAATAAAAAAAGATTGTCAAATTTTTTGAATTTTTTTCAAAATTTGAAAGTTAACCCCCCTGCAAAATTAAGTTTTTCGGTAAATGCTCTATACAATGAAGTTTACACCCTTTAATGTTGTTTAAAATTTTTTAACCACATTATACATTAATGCTAAACTCTCTTTCATTGTACATAGACATCACTATGGTTTTTAATAATTTAATTTATTAATTTTTATATACTATTTAAATCAGTGGACTAAACACTATAAAATATATATTCTCTAGAGAAACGGACACAACATACGTTTCAAAACTCTTTGACCATCATCATATGTATGTTAAGGATCCAACTATGCAATAAAAAAAATTTCAAATTTTTTTATTTTTTTTTCAAAATATGAAGGTTACGCCCACAAAATTGAGGTTTTCGATAAATGCTCTATACACTGAAGTTTGCACCCTTTAACGTTGTTGAAAAATTTCTAACCACATTATACATTTGTATTAATGTATGCTAAACTCTCTTTCAGGATACATAGACATCACAATAGTTTTTAAAAATTTAATTTAATAAATTTTATATACTACATGAATCAGTGGCCTAAGCAATATAAAATATATATTCTCAAGAGAAACGGACACATTTAAAACCTCTTTGACCATCATCATATGTCTGTTAAGGATGCAACTATGCAATAAAAAAATATTGTCATATTTTTCAAATTTTTCTCAAAATCTGAAGGTTAACCCCTACAAAATTTAGTTTTTCGATAAATGCTCTATATAATGAAGTTTACACTCTTTAATGTTGTTTAAAAATTTCTAACCACATTATAATTTGTATTAATGTATGCTAAACTCTCTTTAATGGTACATAGACAATACTATAGTTTTAAAAAATTTAATTTAATAAATTTTAAATACTACTTAAATCAGTGGACTAAACACTATAAAATATATATTCTCTATAGAAACGGACACAAAATAAATTTCAAACCTCTTTGACCATCATCATACGTCTGTTAAGGATGCAACTATGCAATAAAAAAAGATTGTAGAATTTTTTGAATTTTTTCAAAATCTGAAGGTTCACACCCCTACAAAATTGAGTTTTTCGATAAATGCTCTATATAATGAAGTTTACATTCTTTAATGTTGTTTAAAAATTTCTAACCACATTCTAAATTTGTATTAATGTATGCTAAACTCTCTTTCATGGTACATAGACATAACTATAGCTTTTTAAAGTTTAATTTAATAAATTTTATGTACTACTTAAATGAGTAGAAAAAACACTATAAAATATATATTCTCAAGAGAAAAAGACACAACATACAATTCAAACCTCTATGGCCATTATGATATGTATGTTAAGGATGCAAGTATAGAATAAAAAAAGATTGTCCAATTTTTTGAATTTTCAAAATATGAAGTTTAACCTCGACAAAATTGACATTTTTCGATATATGCTCTATATAATGAACTTTACACTATTTAATGTTGTTTAAAAATTTCTAACCATATAATAATTTGTATTAATGTATGCTAAACTCTCTTTCATGGTACATAGACATCACTATAGTTTTTAATAAATTAATTTAAAAAATTTTATATACTAATTAAATCAGTGGACTAAACACTATAAAATATATATTCTCTAGAGAAACGGACACAACATACATTTCAAACATCTTTGACCATCATCATATGTCTATTAAGGATGCAACTATGCAATAAAAAAATATTGTCAATTTTTTTGAATTTTTTTCAAAATCTGAAGGTTAACCCCTACAAAATTGAGGGTTTCGGTAATTGAAATATATATTGAATTTTACATTATTTAGTGTTGTCTAAAAATATCTAACCACGTTCTACATTTGTATTAATGTTTGCTAAACTCTCTTTCAGGATACATAGACATCATAATAGTTTTTAAAAATTTAATTTAATAAATTTTACATACTACATGAATCCGTAGACTAAACACTATAAAATATATATTCTCTAGAGAAACGGACACAACATACATTTAAAACCTCTTTGACAATCATCATATGTCTGTTAAGGATGCAACTATGCAATAAAAAAAAGATTGTCATATTTTTTTAATTTTTCTCAAAATCTGAAGGTTAACCCCTACAAAATTTAGTTTGTCGATAAATACTCTATATAATGAAGTTTACACTCTTTAATGTTGTTTAAAAATTTCTAAACACATTATAAATTTGTATTAATCTATGCTAAACTCTCTTTCATGGTACATAGACATCAGCATAGTTTTTAAAATTTTAATTTATTAAATTCTATATACTACTATAAAATATATATTCTCAAGAGAAACGGACAAAACATACATTTCAAACCTTTTTGACCATCATCATATGTATGTTAAGGATGCAAGTATAGAATAAAAAAGATTGTCCAATTTTTTGAATTTGTTTTCAAAATCTGAAGGTTAACCCCTACAAAATTGAGTTTTTCGATAGATGCTCTATATAATGAAATTTACACTCTTTAATGTTGTTTAAAAATTTCTAACCATGTTATAATTTGTATTAATGTATGTTAAACTCTCTTTCAGGGTACGTAGACATCACTATAGTTTTTTAAAATTTATATTAATAAATATTTTATACTACGTGAATAAGTGGACTAAACACTAAAAATATGGATTCTCTAGAGAAACGGACACAACATAGATTTCAAACCTCTTTGACCATCATCATATGTCTGTTAAGGATGCAACTATGCAATAAAAAAAGATTATCAAATTTTTTGAATTTTTTTCAAAATTTGAAGGTTAACCCCCTACAAAATTAAGTTTTTCGGTAAATGCTCTATACAATGAAGTTTACACCCTTTATTGTTATTTTAAATTTTTTAACCACATTATACATTAATGCTAAACTCTCTTTCATTGTACGTAGACATCACTATGGTTTTTAAAAATTTAATTTAATAAATTTTATATACTACTTCAATCAGTGAACTAAACACTATAAAATATATATTCTCTAGAGAAACGGACACAACATACATTTCAAAATTCTTTGACCATCATCATATGTATGTTAAGGATGCAACTATGCAATAAAAAAAAATTCAAATTTTTTGATTTTTTTTCAAATTGAGGTTTTCGATAAATGATCTATACACTGAAGTTTGCACCCTTTAACGTAGTAGAAAAATTTCTAACCACATTTTACATTTGTATTAATGTATGCTAAACTCTCTTTCAGGATACATAGACATCACAATAGTTTTTAAAAATTTAATTTAATAAATTTTATATACTACATGAATCAGTGGACTAAGCAATATAAAATATATATTCTCAAGAGAAACGGACCCAACATACATTTAACCCCTACAAAATATTGTCATATTTTTCAATTTTTTCTCAAAATCTGAAGGTTAACCCCTACAAAATTTAGTTTTTCGATAAATTCTCTATATAATGAAGTTTACACTATTTAATGTTGTTTAAAAATTTCTAACCACATTATAATTTGTATTAATGTATGCTAAACTCTCTTTCATGGTACATAGAAAATATTATAGTTTTAAAAATTTAATTTAATAAATTTTAAATACTACTTAAATCAGTGGACTAAACACTATAAAATATATATTCTCTATAGAAACGGACACAAAATACATTTCAAACCTCTTTGACCATCATCATACGTCTGTTAAGGATGCAACTATACAATAAAAAAAAGATTGTAGAATTTTTTGAATTTTTTTCAAAATCTGAAGGTTCACACCGCTACAAAATTGAGTTTTTTGATAAATGCTCTATATAATGAAGTTCACACTCTTTAATGTTGTTTAAAATTTTCTAACCACATTATAAATTTTTATTAATGTATGCTAAACTCTCTTTCGTGGTACATAGACATCATTATAGTTTTTAAAAATTTAACTTTATAAATTTTATATACTACTTAAATTAGTGGACTAAACAATATAAAATATATATTCTCTAGAGAAACGACACTATATACATTTCAAACCTCTTTGACTATCATCATATGTCTGTTAAGGATGCACCTATGCAATAAATAAAGATTGTCGAATTTTTTGTATTTTTTTCAAAATCTGAAGGTTAACCCCTACAAAATTGAGTTTTTTCGATAAATGCTCTATAATGAAGTTTACAATCTTTAGTGTTGTTCAAAAATTTATAAGCACATTCTACATTTGTATTAATATATGCTAAACACTCTTTCATGGTACATAGACATCACTATAGTTTTTAAAAATTTAACTTAATAAATTTTATATACTACTTAAATCAGTGGACTAAAGACTATAAAATATATATTCTCCAGAGAAACGGACACAACATCTATTTCAAACCTCTTTGACCATCATCATATGTATGTTAAGGATGCAACTATGCAATAAAAACAGATTGTCAAATTTTTTGATTTTTTTTCAACATCTGAAGGTTAACCCCTACAAAATTGAGTTTTTCAATAAATGCTCTATATAATGAAGTTTACACTCTATAATGTTGTTTAGAAATTTCTAACCACATTACAAATTTGTATTAATGTATGCTAAACTCTCTTTCATGGTACATAGACATCACTAAAGATTTTTAAAAATTAATTTAATAAATTTTATGTAGTATTTAAATCAGTGGACTAAACATGATAAAATATATATTCTCTAGATAAAGGGACACAACATACATTTCAAACCTCTTTGACCATCATCATATGTCTGTTAAGGATGCAACTATGCAATAAAAAAAATTTCTTAATTTTTGAATTTTTTTCAAAATCTGAAGGTTAACCCCTACAAAATTGAGTTTTTTCGATAAATGCTCCATATAATGAAGTTTACATTCTTTAGTGTTGTTCAAAAATTTCTAACTACTTTCTACATTTGTAATAACGTATGTTAAACTCTCTTTCATGGTACATAGACATCACTATAGTTTATAAAATTTTAATTAATAAATTTTTGTACTACTTAAATCAGTAGACAAAACATCAGAAAATATATATTCTCTAGAGAAACGGACACAACATACATTTCAAACCTTTTTGACCATCATCATATGTCTTTTAAGAATGCAACTATACAATAAAAAAAGGTTGTCAATTTTTTTGAATTTTTTTCAAAATCTGAAATTTAACCCCGACAAAATTGAGTTTTTCGATAAATGCTCTATATAATGAAGTTTATACTCTTTACTGTTGTTTAAAAATTTCTAAGCACACTAAAATTTGTATTAATGTATGCTAAACTCTCTTTCATGGTACATAGAAATCACTATAGTTCTTAAAAATTTAATTTAATAAATTTTGTATACTACTTAAATCAGTGGACTAAAACACTATAAAATATATATTCTCTAGAGAAACAGACACAACATACATTTCAAACCTCTTTGACCATCATCATTTGTCTGTTAAGGATGTAATTATGCAATAAAAAAAGATTGTATTATTTTTCATTTTTTCTCAAAATCTGAAGGTTAACCCCTACAAAATTGAGTTTTTCGGTAATTGCAATGTATATTGAAGTTTACATTCTTTAGTGTTGTTAAAAAATTTCTATCCACATTCTACGTTTGTATTAATGTATATTAAACTCTCTTTCATGGTACATAGACATCTCTATAGTTTTTAAAAATTTAATTTAATAAATTTTATATACTACTTAAATCACTGGACTAAACACTATAAAATATATATTCTCAAGAGAAACAGACGCAACATACATTTCAAACCTATTTAACTGTCATCATATGTATGTTAAGGATGCAACTATGCAATAAAAAATGATTGTCATATTTTTTGAATTTTGTTTCAAAATCTGAAGGTTAACCCCTACAAAATTGAGTTTTTCGATAAATGCTCTATATAATGAAGTTTATACTCTTTACTGTTGTTTAAAAATTTCTAAGCACACTACAATTTGTATTAATGTATGCTAAACTCTCTTTCATGGTACATAGACATCACTATAGTTCTTAAAAATTTAATTTAATAAATTTTGTATTCTACTTAAATCAGTGGACTAAAACACTATAAAATATATATTCTCTAGAGAAATAGACACAACATTCATTTCAAACATCTTTGACCATCATAATTTGCCTGTTAAGGATGCAACTATGCAATAAAAAAAGATTGTATTATTTTTCAATTTTTTCTCAAAATCTGAAGGTTAACCCCTACAAAATTGAGTTTTTCGGTAATTGCAATATATATTGAAGTTTACATTCTTTAGTGTTGTTAAAAAATTTCTATCCACATTCTAAGTTTGTATTAAATTATGTTAAACTCTCCTTCATGGTACATAGACATCACTATAGTTTTTAAAATTTTAATTTAATAAATTTTATATACTACTTAAATCAGTGGACTAAACACTATAAAATATATATTCTCAAGAGAAACGGACGCAACATACATTTCAAACCTATTTAACCGTCATCATATGTATGTTAAGGATGCAACTACGCAATAAAAAATGATTGTAAATTTTTTTGAATTTTGTTTCAAAATCTGAAGGTCCCTACAAAATTGAGTTTTTCGATAAATGCTCTATATAATGAAGTTAACACTCGTTAATGTTGTTTAAAAATTTGTAAGCACATTATAATTTGTATTAATGTATGATAAACTCTATTTCATGGTACATTGACAATACTATAGTTTTTAAAAATTTAATTTAAAAAATTTTAAATACTACTTAAATCAGTGGACTAAACACTATAAAATAAATATTCTCTAGAGAAACGGACATTACATACATTTCAAAACTCTTAGACCATCATCATATGTCTGTTAAAAATGCAACTATGGAATAAAAAAAGATTGTTAAATTTTTTTATTTTTTTTAAATCAGAAAGTTAACCCCTACAAAACTGAGTTTTTTCGATAAATGCTCTATATAATGAATGCTCTATATAATGAAATTTACATTCTTTATTGTTGTTCAAAAATTTCTAAACACATTCTACATTTGAATTAATGTATGCTAAGCTCTATTTCATGGTACATAGACATCACTATAGTTTTTAAAAAATTATTTAATAAATTTTCGTACTACTTAAATCAGTAGACTAAACGCTATAAAATATATATTCTCTAGAGAAATGGACACAACTTACATTTTAAACCTCTTTGACCATCATCATATGTCTGTTAAGGATACAACAATGCAATAAAAAAATGATTGTCAAATTTTCTGAATTTGTTTCAAATTCTGAAGGTGAACCCCTACAAAATTGAGTTTTTCGATAAATGCTCTATATAATGAAGTTTACACTCTTTAATGTTGTGTAAAAATTTCTGACTACATTATAAATTTGTATCAATGTATGGCTAACTCTGATTTATGGTACATAGACATCAATATAGTTTTTAAAAATTTAATTTAATAAATTGTATATACTACTTAAATCAGTGGAGTAAACACTATAAAATATATATTCTCAAGAGAAACGGACGCAACATATCTTTCAAACCTCTTTAACCATCATCATATGTATGCTAAGGATGCAACTATGTAATAAAAAAAGATTGTCAAATTTTTTGAATTTTGTTTCAAAATCTGAAGGTTATCCCCTACAAAATTGAGTTTTTTGATTAATGCTCTATATAATGAAATTAATACTCTTTAATGTTGTTTAAAAATTTATAACCACATTATAATTTGTATTAATGTCTGATAAACTCTCTTTCATTGTACATAGACAATTCTATAGTTTTTGAAAATTTAATTTAATAAATTTTATATACTACTTAAATCAGTGGACTAAACACTATAAAATATATATTCTCTAGAGAAACGAACACTACATACATTTCAAACCTCTTAGACCATCATCATAAGTCTGTTAAGAATGCAACTATGGAATAAATAAAGATTGTCGAATTTTTTGAATTTTTTTCAAAATCTGAAGGTTAACCCCTACAAAATTGAGTTTTTCGATAAATGCTCTATATAATAAAATTTACATTCTTTAGTGTTGTTCAAAAATTTCTAACCACATTCCACATTTGTACTAATATATGCTAAATTCTCTTTCATGGTACATAGACATCACTATAGATTTTTAAAAATTAATTTAATAAAATTTTGTACTACTTAAATCAGTAGAGTAAACACTATAAAATATATATTCTCTAGAGAAACGGACACAACATACATTTCAAAACTCTTTGACCATCATCATATGTCTGTTAAGGATACAACTATGCAATAAAAAAAGATTGTCAAATTTTTTGAATTTTTTTCAAAATCTTAAGGTAACCCCTACAAAATTGAGTTTTTTGAATAAATGCTCTATAATGAAGTTTACATTCTTTAGTGTTGTTCAAAAATTTCTAACTATATTCTATATTTGTATTAATGTATACTAAACACTCTTTCATGATACATAGACATCACTATATTTTTTAAAAATTTAACTTAATAAATTTTATATACTACTTACATCAGTGGACTAAAGACTATAAAATATATATTCTCTAGAGAAACGGACACAACTTACATTTCAAAACTCTTTGATCATCATCATATGTATGTTAAGGATGCAACTATGCAATTAAAAAAATTTCAAATTTTTTGATTTTTTTTTCAAAATATGAAGGTTACCCCCACAAAATTGAGGTTTTCGATAAATGTTCTATACACTGAAGTTTGCACCCTTTAATGTTGTTGAAAAATTTCTAACCACATTATACATTTGTATTAATCTATGCTAAACTCTCTTTCAGGATACATAGACATCACAATAGTTTTTAAAAATTTAATTTAATAAATTTTATTTACTACTTGAATCAGTGGACTAAGCAATATAAAATATATATTCTCAAGAGAAACGGACACAACATACATTTAAAACCTCTTTGACCATCATCATATGTCTGTTAAGGATGCAATTATGCAATAAAAAAATATTGTCATATTTTTCAAATTTTTCTCAAAATCTGAAGGTTAACCCCTACAAAATTTAGTTTTTCGATAAATTCTCTATATAATGAGTTTACACTCTTTAATGTTGTTTAAAAATTTCTAACCACATTATAATTTGTATTAATGTATGCTAAACTCTCTTTCATGGTACATAGACAACACTATAGTTTTTAAAAATTTAATTTAAAAATTTTTATATACTAATTAAATCAGTGGACTAAACACTATAGAATATATATTCTCTAGAGAAACGGACACTACATACATTTCAAACTTCTTAGACCATCATTATATGTCTGTTAAGAATGCAACTATGAAATAAAGAAATATTGTCAAATTGTTTGAATTTTTTTCAAAATTTGAAGGTTAACCCCTACAAAATTGAGTTTTTTTCGATAAATGCTCTATATAATGAAGTCTACATTTGAATGTCTATTAAGGATGCAACCCTACAAACATACAAATTTCTAACCACATACAAATTTAATGACCATCATCGTATGTCTGTTAAGGATGCAACCCTACAAAATTGAGTTTTTCGATAAATGATCTATATAATGAAGTTTACACTCTTTAATGTTGTTTAAAAATTTGTAACCACATTATAAATTTGAATTAATGTATGCTAAACTCTCTTTCATGGTACATAGACATCACTATAGTTTTTAAAAATTTAATTTAATAAATTTTATATACTACTTAAATTAGTGGACTAAACACTATAGAATATATATTCTCTAGAGAAACGGACACAACATACATGTCAAACCTCTTTGACCATCATCATATGTCTGTTAAGGATGCAACTATGCGGTAAAAAAAGATTGTCTTATTTTTCATTTTTTTTTCAAAATCTAAAGGTGTTACCCTATAAAATTGAATTTTTCGGTAATTGCAATATTATTGAAGTTTACATTCTTTAGTGTTGTTTAAAAATTTCTAACCACATTCTAAATTTGTATTAATGTATGCTAAACTCTCTTTCATGGTACATAGACATCACTATAGTTTTTTAAAGTTTGATTTAATAAATTTTATGTACTACTTAAATCAGTAGACTACACACTATAAAATATATATTCTCAAGAGAAACGGACACAACATACAATTCAAAACTCTTTGGCCATTACCATATGTATGTTAAGGATGCAACTATGGAATAAAAAAAGATTGTCCAATTTTTTGAATTTTTTTCAAAATCTGAAGGTTAACCCCTACAAAATTGAAGTTTTCGGTAATTGAAATATATATTGAAGTTTACATTCTTTAGTGTTGTTTACAAATATCTAACCACATTATACATTTGTATTAATGTATGCTAATCTCTCTTTGAGGATACAGACATCTATATAATGAAATTTACACTCTTTAATGTTGTTTAAAAATTTCTAACCATATTATAATTTGTATTAATGTATGCTAAACTCTCTTTCATGGTACATAGACATCACTATAGTTTTTGAAAATTTAATTTAAAAAATTTTATATACTAATTAAATCAGCGGACTAAACACTACAAAATATATATTCTCTAGAGAAACGGACACAACATACATTTCAAACCTATTTGACCATCATCATATGTCTGTTAAGGATGCAACTATGCAATAAAAAATATTGTCAAATTTTTTGAATTTTTTTCAAAATCTGAAGGTTAACCCCTACAAAATTGAGGTTTTCGGTAATTGAAATATATATTGAAGTTTACATTCTTTAGTGTTGTTTACAAATATCTAACCACATTATACATTTGTATTAATGTATGCTAATCTCTCTTTGAGGATACAGACATCACAATAGTTTTTAAAAATTTAATTTAATAAATTTTATATACTACTTGAATCAGTGGACTAAACACTGTAAAATATATATTCTCTATAGAAACGGACACAACATACGTTTAAAACCTCTTTGACAATCATCATATGTCTGTTAAGGATGCAACTATGCAATAAAAAAGATTGTCATATTTTTTAGATATTTTTCAAAATCAGAAGGTTAACCCCTACAAAATTTAGTTTTTCGATAAATGCTATATATAATGAAGTTTACACTCTTTAATGTTGTTTAAAAATTTCTAAACACATTATAAATTTTTATTAATGTATGCTAAACTCTCTTTCATGGTACATAGACATCAGCATAGTTTTTAAAATTTTAATTTAATAAATTCTTCATACTACTATAAAATATATATTCTCAAGAGAAACGAACACAACATACATTTCAAACCTCTTTGACCATCATCATATGTATGTTAAGGATGCAAGTATAGAATAAAAAAGATTGTCCAATTTTTTGCATTTGTTTTCAAAATCTGAAGGTTAACCCCTACAAAATTGAGTTTTTCGATAGATGCTCTATATAATGAAATTTACACTCTTTAATGTTGTTTAAAAATTTCAAACCACATTATAATTTGTATTAATGTATGCTAAACTCTCTTTCATGGTACGTAGACATCACTATAGTTTTTAAAAATTTAATTTAATAAAAAATTTATACTACTTGAATAAGTGGACTAATCAATAAAAATATATATTCTTTAGAGAAACGGACACAACATAGATTTCAAAATTCTTTGACCATCATCATATGTCTGTTAAGGATGTAACTATGCAATAAAAAAAGATTGTCAAATTTTTTGAATTTTTTTTCAAAATCTTAAGGTTAACCCCTACAAAATTAAGTTTTTCGGTAAATGCTCTATACAATGAAGTTTACACCCTTTAATGTTGTTTAAAAATTTCTAACCAGATTATACATTAATGCTAAACTCTCTTTCATGGTACATAGACATCACTATAGTTTTTAAAAATTTAATTTAATAAATTTTATATACTACTTAAATCAGTGGACTAAACACTATAAAATATATATTCTCTAGAGAAACGGACACAACATACATTTCAAAACTCTTTGACCATCATCATATGTATGTTAAGGATGCAACTATGCAATAAAAAAGGATTTTTGAATTTTTTGAATTTTTTTTAAAATATGAAGGTTAACCCCCACAAAATTGAGGTTTTCGATAAATGTTCTATATAATGAAGTTTACACTCTTTAATGTTGTTTAAAAATTTCTAACCACATTATAATTTGTATTAATATATGCTAAACTCTCTTTCATGGTACATAAACATCACTATAGTTTTTAAAATTTTAATTTAATAAATTTTATATACTACTTAAATCGGTGGATTAAACACTATAAAATATATATTTTTCTAGAGAAATGGACACAACATACATTTCAAACCTCTTTGACCATCATCATATGTTTGTTAAGGATGCAACTATGCAATAAAAAAAGATTGTCAAATTTTTTGATTTTTTTTCAAAATCTGAAGGTTTACCCCTACAAAATGGATTTTTTCGGTAAATTCTCTATACAATGAAGTTTACACCCTTTAATGTTGTTTAAAATTTTTTAACCACATTTATATATTTTTATTAATGTATGCTAAACTCTCTTTCATAGTACATAGACATCACTATAGTTTTTAAAAAATTAATTTAATAAATTTTATATACTACTTAAATCAGTGGACTAAACTCTATAAAATATATATTCTCTAGAGAAACGAACACAACATCCATTTTAAACCTCTTTGACCATCATATGTCTGTTAAGGATGCAACTATGCAATAAAAAAAATTGTCAAATTTTTTGAATTTTTTTCAAAATCTGAAGGTTTAACCCCCTACAAAATTGAGTTTTTCGATAAATGCTCTATATAATGAAGTTTACACTCTTTAATGTTGTTTAAAAATTTCTAACCATATTATAAATTTGTATTAATGTATGCTAAACTCTCTTTCATGATATATAGATATCACTATAGTTTTTAAAAAATTTAATTTAATAAATTTTATATACTATTTAAATCAGTGGATTAAACACTATAAAATATATATTCTCTAGAGAAACGGACACAACATACATTTCAAACCTCGTTGACTATCATCATGTGTGTTAAGAATGCAACTATGCAATAAAACCACTAATCACACCAACCGGTATGCACCACGAGAACAACACTTCACATCGGTTTGTATACATTATCTTCGGTTTAGGATACGGTTCGGTTGGTGTCTGGTAGTTACTTTACACTAACGTTGAGGCAAAAAGAAGATATTTGGGTTTTACAGGTGACGTGCTGTCTCGTGCATCATGTGGATTCATTCCACGACGTCAAGCTGATTCAACCGGCTGGGGTTGGTGGCTGACTGGTAGTTTATAATGCAAACAAAAAAACAGGATAGAAACTGGTAAATGTCATTCTCTATCACCAACTACCACAAATCTCAACCGTTGAGCTAATGCATCAAACAACTGTGATTAAAAAGAACGTGTTACTTATCCTCACAAAAATAATTAGTGTGTCTAGTATTTATATAACTTTAGGAAGAATTACATGTTCAGAGTAAAATGTAGCTGATAGAGTTCTATGTACATATATAGTTTTGTAAAATTCTAAAATTAAAACATGCCTTAAATTACTTATATTTTATTGGTTTCAAAAATTAAATTAGTAAATACAATTATTGGAATACCTTTTATTTACTACAAAAGTAAACAGAAAATAGTAAATAAACAGTAGTATATATTATCTGTAAGAGAATCCAACTTACCATTAATATCATTATTTGTATGTTTTCTTAATAGGAAATGAATAAATGCAATTTCCACAAGAAAATATCCGACCGATTGACCCAGTAACCAGTTACTGAAAGTTAAAAAGAATGAAGTGTGTATAAAAAGAACGTGCAGCGGCGTGAAGGGTTGTGTACTTGTGTCCAGTGGCTTTGGTCGGTGTCGGCTGCTTCTCTGCTTAGATTTGCTCTTCCTCTCTCTCTCTACACAGGTTTCTCTTTAATAGACAAACTCTCTACCTATTCTCTGACTCTTTTCTTGTTATAAACAAGGGTTTGATTCTCCTGTCTTCACAGATCTGTGCCAATCATTTGCTGTTTTGTTTGCTTTGGATAGGGAAAATATTACTCTTCGGTTTGACCTTTCTACTAATCACTTAATAATGATTGTGTCTTCATTGATCAATATAGACTTTAGTCTCTGTTTCCAGTTTACTGATCTTGATTTTAACCGTTACACTTAATAATAATAATCTGTATCAGGATTTATTTTTCTACTATTAATAACTAGTCTTCCAAGTCACTAATCTTTGTCTTACTGTATTTAGGCTATGGAGTCGTTTCTGTTTACATCAGAGTCAGTGAACGAGGGACACCCAGACAAACTCTGCGACCAAGTCTCCGACGCAGTCCTAGACGCTTGCCTCGAGCAAGACCCTGAAAGCAAAGTCGCATGCGAGACTTGCACCAAGACCAACATGGTCATGGTCTTTGGCGAAATCACCACCAAGGCCAAAGTTGACTACGAGAAAATCGTCCGTGACACGTGTCGCGCCATCGGCTTCGTCTCAGCGGACGTCGGCCTAGACGCTGACACCTGCAAAGTCTTGGTCAACATCGAGGAGCAGAGCCCCGACATAGCTCAAGGAGTTCACGGTCATTTCACAAAACGCCCTGAGGAGATCGGAGCTGGTGACCAAGGTCACATGTTTGGGTACGCAACGGACGAGACTCCTGAGCTTATGCCGTTGAGCCATGTCTTGGCCACGAAGCTCGGTGCGCGTCTCACTGAGGTTAGGAAGAACGGGACTTGCCCATGGGTTAGACCTGACGGGAAGACTCAAGTCACCGTTGAGTACTACAACGAGAACGGTGCTATGGTCCCTGTCCGTGTGCACACCGTTCTTATCTCAACTCAACACGATGAGACTGTAACCAACGATGAGATCGCACGTGACCTCAAACAGCACGTGATCAAGCCGGTGATCCCCGCCAAGTACCTAGACGAGAAAACCATCTTCCACCTAAACCCATCAGGGAGATTTGTCATCGGTGGTCCACACGGTGACGCTGGTCTAACCGGACGCAAGATCATCATCGACACGTACGGTGGCTGGGGAGCTCACGGTGGTGGTGCATTCTCGGGCAAAGACCCATCTAAAGTGGATAGAAGCGGGGCGTACATAGCTAGACAAGCGGCTAAGAGCATTGTGGCTAGTGATCTAGCACGCAGGGCTCTTGTTCAGGTCTCTTACGCCATTGGTGTCCCCGAGCCGTTGTCTGTTTTTGTTGATACTTATGGAACAGGGAAGATTCCAGACAAGGAGATTCTCAAGATTGTGAAGGAGAACTTTGATTTTAGGCCGGGGATGATGACTATTAACCTTGACCTCACGAGAGGTGGGAATGGGAGGTTCTTGAAGACTGCTGCGTATGGACACTTTGGTAGGGAGGATCCTGACTTTACCTGGGAGGTTGTTAAGCCTCTCAAGGCAGAGAAGGCTTAAGAAGAGTCAGCTTATTGTTTTAACTACGTTTATGTTTGTTTGAAACTCTTTTAAATCTCTTTTGTGGCTTTCAGTCTGAGTCTTGTTTGTTTTTTTATTTATTTTATAAGTGTGATGTTTTGTGCTCTTTGGTTTGGTACTTTGGTATGATGTTACGTACTCCTTGATGGTTTTATTGGAGATTAGTGTTGTGGCAGAGCAAGACTTTTACTTAAGAAGACACTCAGCTTTCAAGTGCAAGTCTCCAGTATTCAAGACCAAAACCATAAGTTCACTGAAGAAAATGGATATACAGTTTTACTTATACCATCAGTACTATTAAAAGGATTATTGTTTCTATCAATGTTCAAAAAATCGGTATCGATCCTTTTTAAAGGATTATTGTTTAGGTAGTCGCTTAGACCGATTTTTATAAAACTTGCACCCATTTATTAAAAAAGTTGTTCTGAAAAATCCTATAGATTTGATTTTTAGAACACTGATCAAGGGAATCAGGGGAAGCAACAGAAGAAAATTAACTATAGTACAAACATCATCTCCATTGTTAAAATTACAAAAATATAATCATGTCAACAAAAGAAAAAATACTAATCAGAGTTACAGAAAGAGAATCCTCAGGTTCCAGAGAGAAAAGAGAGCTTTTACACACAACAACCTTCTAAACACATGTCTCTATATCTTTATATATTACAATATAGAAATCACACATTTATATAAAGTAACATTTATTTTATTTATAACTTAGAAGATTTTTCAACATAGACTTACACACTCATCTTGTTCCATAGTCCAACAACTCCCACCTGAACGGTTGAAACACATAAAGCACTTCTGGGCAACTCTTGAATAGAAGTGCCACACAGACGCAAACCGCAGCAATCGCCACCATTGACAGCATAGCTGGTCTGTATGCTACAGACCGGCGTGCTGTCCCATACACCAGCTTATGGTCACAGAGCTTGCACTGAAGCTTGTGGTTTCCATGTGTGATCTCCAACGCTGAAGAACCTGATTTTGTTTCTTTCTGCTCTCGGTCTGAGATAGAGGAAGCAGGGATATTGACCACAACATGATCTTCAGTTGCTGACTTTTTATTGATCTTGCGTTGGATCAAGTGGATGTATGAGAAGTGACCGCGTAAGCGTGCGTAGTCTTCCGGTGTAAAGCCTGTGGTGTCTCTAGATGTTCTCCATGCTTCAATCCCCACCTGAACCAAATACAAAATAAGATAAGTTTTTTTTTTCGTTCTGAGAATCAAATTCAAAGTGAAAGAGATCAAATCACCATTGAGGGATCTTCTGTTAGAGCGTCCAACACATCTTCTGAACCATCTTTACCAGCTGCAATGTGAAGAGGTGTTAAACCTGCTGGACCAGCAGCGTCAGGTCTAAACAAGCTGTGTATTCTTTGCTGGTTAGGAACGACGTATCTCAAGAGCATTTCCACCATAGGCTTAGAGTTTTTCCTGACGGCTCTGTGAAGAAGGCACAGTTCTGATAGCGCGGCGGCATCAGATGAAGAGTAACCAACAGCTCCTTCAAAGAACATGTTCAGTAGCTTTCTGATCACAGCGCACCACTCTCGGTCCATTGAGAACTCGATGAGCCACTTGAAACGTGCTAATGAGAACACACCGAGCTTACTTCTGCGAAGAAGCCAACCGAGTTCATGAATGAACTCCATAGCTAGCTTAGCGGAATCAGTATCAGTGAACTCTAATGTGGTTTCGAGTATACGGATCTCAGAACAAACGTCATCCTCTTCAACCACTATGAAAGGGAAGAAACTGCTGCTGAGTCCTCCTTGGTCTTCAATCTGAAAATAGTCATCAAGCGAAGCTTGAGTCAAACGAATAAACAGGTGATAGATAGCTCATTACCAGAAATACAAAGTTATCTCACCTCCATGAATCCTCGACCGCTTGTAATAGGCAAATCACAAGAGAAACTGACACACTCATTACTCTCCTTGAGATCATCATTCTCCTGAATCAAGTATTTTCCTTCTACAGCACAAAGTAACCTGAACAAAGACTGTTAGATATCAAAAAGGAAGAAGAAGAAGAAGATAAGGAAGGGACATAGAACCTTGTGCCAGGTCGACGGAGATTGATGCCTTTTACTGTGAACTGAGCCTTTCCTGTTGCAGCAGCTACAGCGAGCGGTCTAACGCTAATAATGTGGCTGTAATCATGACTTCTTAGCGGTAAAGAAGTGTCAACAAGAACCTGACCTGTAAGTAACCCACAAAATTCACAATTAAAATTACTTGCAAATATTATATTCAACTGATGAAAGTAATCTCGAAACTAACTAACCGTCGAATACAAATGCGTATTGGTTTTGCATCCTAACATAAATCCATCCACTTGTCCATAGAGGATCATCTGAGAGATCTAGAAGCTTGCTCAAGCTAAAGCCCATGTCATCAGAAAGCTGCAAAGCAAAAAAAAAACAAAGTTCATAAGTTTAGAAATTTTAATCAAGATAAAAAGAAGAAATGTCAAAGTAAGCTTACTTCTTCCCAAGCAGTTTCAGCTTGACGAAGATAAATGGTCAATACGATGCAACCAGGTCTAATGTAGCTCTCAATGTCAGTTGGAGTATGAGATAGCCAGTCAAGAATCTGAATTATCAAAGAGAAGAGAAGATTAATATTAACACATCAGTATAAAAAACAAAGTTTCAAGTTGAGAAAATGGTACCTGTCCACGCAAGACAGGAGGAAAGTCATTTGGCTCTTTCCCAAATAGTTTGAACACAATCCTCCCTGTGCGCATCTGAAGAAGATGAAGGAGGTTATTATCAGCTATAGAGCAAATGGAATGGATGAGGTAAGAGATTCATTCATATATACCTGAGCATCTTCGCTGGAGCTTGATGGTGACTGGTCAGATGCTGAATCTGAGTTCCTACTAGTCTGATGTATCCAGGAAGGATAATCAGGAGAGCTTGTTGCTGGATTCGTAGTAGTGGTAGGAGGAGAAGATCTTTCGAGATCTGTGCCGCCATCATCAGAGTCTATGTAGATGTCATTCAGATCAAAATCATTTACTTTGGTTTGTAGTTTCTCTGATCTGTTCCCACTGGCATACAGTTCCTGCCGAGGAAGCTCAGGAGCTTGCTTCGAATCCTCTTGAGGAGCTGCAAGCAAACCCGATCCTCCTTGTAGAAGAAGTTCGACCAAGTTCTTCCCTAGCTGTTCACCAGCATGGCTGACAAGGCTCTTGAGAAGATGAGGCATCAAATCTTGATCACCTGATGATCCATTGGCTGCTGCAACAACAGAACACAACACAAAGTTAAATAACACTAAATAAAACTAGAATGTCTGATGAGAGAGGTTTAAGTAAGTAACATACAGTGCATATTGGAGAGTATCTTCAAGAGACAAATCAACAGATAATTGCTTGATTGATTATCATCACTCAGGGGATTCCCATTGGCGGCAGGTTCAGGATTTGTCTTCCTCCTACGTTTGTTATGCCCAGCCAAACGTCTACGGCAACTTCTCTTTCCTTCATCAAACTCCTCAAGAACATGGAACCTGGAACACAGAACAATCAAAAGTTAATTCCTTTTTTTTTTTTTAATATTAACTTCATTCATCATCAGGCATACCTACTACATTGCTGACAAAACCGCTGCATGATTCCACCGACGAGTGCACTAGTAGCCTTAGAATGCATCTCACACACCTTATGGCGTCTATGATAGTCCTTAACTTTGCTAAGATCAGCTTCACAGCTCTCCACCTGACAAACCGAGCGATGATTTGTCCCACTTCCTCCTCCGAGTTTCGTCTTCTTCCCTTCTCTTTCACCATTAAGATCATAACCATTCTCTCCCAGCTTCAAACTAAGCCCACCACCACCACCATCTTCCCCTGTAGCAGCAGCTCTTCTTCTCTTCTCAACTTCTCTTGTATTATCATTCCCTTCATCAGAGCAAGAAGAAGAGGTATTTGACGAGTTCCCTAGTGGGAAAAACTGACGCCCCATGGTTTGGCTAACACCAGGATTCAACGGTGTTGCTATGAAGAGATCACCATCCCACTTCCAATCATTCAGATCCCACTCCACGCTCCTTTTGCCAACATCCATGGCTCTGTATCCATAGAAATGTTGACCCTCACCTTCAATTCTAGCTTCCATCACAAACAACTTCGATCCCAAATTGATCTTTGCAGATCAGAGGGAAAAGATAAAAAAAACAGAACTTTAAGGCTTCTTCTTATCAATCAATCAAGATTCTTCCCAAGAGATCTACAAATGAACAGATCCATGGTTCCAATTAGCCCCACACACACTTCTCAATACACAGATAAATCAAAAGACCTTTCAACGTATAAAACACTTTCAAACAAGACAACAACAAGAAGAGAAAACTGACCTGTCTCAATACTAAACAATCAAAGTAACAGCTGGAGAGACCTTCGAGAGGAGCCACTGGTGATGGAGAGGCGATGAAGATGCGTTTGTGGCGTGATGGAGAGGAGAGTATGTGTATGGTAATGGTTAATTGGGGGTAGTACAAAAGGTTTGGGGGAGAGAAAGAGTGAGAGAGAGAAAACCAAAATTAGTACATATCAAAAATATATAATTTTAATTTTAATTTTTTTTTAGGCAAAACAAAATAGTGGTGGACCACTTCTACACTGATAATATTTATATTAAAAATCTATATAAGATAAAAAGACATAAAATTAATTCTTTTGTGACTTTTGTCTACCTTTTTTATTGTCTTCTCCCATGTGGAGTAGTGTACTAATGGAGGTTAATAATCGACTGCTTCGCGGAGCATGGGGCGGTTTCGTGCACTTAGAGGTGCTATTGTCTGTGGAGCGGTGCACGTTAATGCGTTTTTTAGACTTTTAGTTAGTTGTGAGTTCGTTGAGAGGTAAAAAATCGAGTGTTTAGTAGTGAAGAACCGTAGTAATCGCTGATCGATAAAGAAAGTGTCGGTGTGTCTACTAGTAACTGAGTGAACGCGGTTTGACTTTGACTTGAGGAACCCGACTGGGCCAACTTTCTGTCTCGATGTGGTCAAAGTGGTCTGGGCTTTACTGGCCCACTTACTACTAACCCACCTAAATTAAATATTATAGATTTTGTTTTGTTGTTAATCTCGTTTTGTGTTTTGTTTTCATTCTTGTGATACATCTAATCATTTAATTAAGGTAGAATATTGGAAAAATAATAATCGAATTTTTGTTAGTGAGAGTACAAAAAGAGACCAGTCACATGAGAAATATAAGGGAGAATCCAATGCGCTGCGTCGGATGATATATTCTTCCATGTTCCTCGTCATGATAAGCTTTAGAATCTCCAAAGGATCTCATTCCGTAATTATTATGTAATTTCATAGTCCTAAAGTATGATGTTCCTCACTTATTATAACCTGATGCTGATAGTTATCGATTGTATGTGAGATTCCTTTCTAACTCTATTCGTTTTCAAAAATAAAAAGAAGTAAATTGAGTTAGGAGCCGAATAAATGCATTATGTTATGATTTTAGAAAAGCACTACCAACCGAAGCGGCAAGGTTTCGGCAAATAATTCCCCATAAACCTAAAAAGAAAAGAAAAACTTGAAACGGCTAATATGATCATTATATGGTTAGAGAAGGTGGAAGATTGATTAAATGGTGTTTAAAATAATGTAATGGTCACACCAAAAGAAAACCATGATGATTCATCTCGAACATGCCCATATTTTGTTCACATGCAAAGATAACGACTTCATCTAGATACGACCCACAACTCACCAACCCACATTTATACATTTATTTATAAAGTTTTGTTGGCTGTTTCTTGTGGAAAGAAACGCATTATAAAAAGATAACGCGGAAACATGATACGTAACATAGGAAAGCTAACTAGTTAAGGCTGTATATATGCATACGTAGTTTTATAACTAAAATGGTCTTAGGAACGAGTATCTAAAAGAAGGCACTATAAAGGAAACTATATAGAATTTGCGGTTTTTAATAAATATTGTATAGTTGCAATGAAGATAAGCGACTCATCTCTATCAATATCAATGCATTTTGTTAACGTTAAAGAAAATAATAAAATATCTTAAGAATACAACATGATTTAGAGGAAACCAGTAGATTTGGTCGGAAAACATAAATATTATTGTAATGAAATCAAAATTGGCATTTATATTGAATAATTCTACATAATACAGAAAACAAAAGGAAAATAATCCCAACATACCAACGGCCACACAAAAAAAAACATGGTCGTTGAATGACGGCCGGCGGCGGAAGTCACGCCGTTGATATGTAACGATAATTCCGGTCATTTTTCAATTTAATTCGATAAATAAATAATCCAAATTAAAAATGAGGTGGCAATCTGGTCCGTTGGCTCTTGAGTTTCGTCAAACTAATCCAACGGCGACACCGCTGTCAAGTGACAGCGTTGAAATCCAGTCAAAGTAATTAAATTAATACACTAGTTGAAAAAACTATTATTTAAAATACAAAAATACAAAAAAAAAAGGTTTGCGCGTTATGTAATTTAATCTTTCAGTCCTATAATTTTCAAAAGATCGCCACTGTTATCGAAAACTCAGATCTCCAAAAGAAGAAACTCGCTCTCACTTACCTACTACGCATCCTCTCGAGGTACAAAGTTCATCTAGATTTCGCTCTTTGTTGCTCTGATCCTCGATTCGAACCTGTAATAGAATATTTCTCGCTATTTATAGTAACGTTTCGAGTTCATTTGGTTCCGTTACGCTTCCTAGATAGTTGAATTTCATTATCAGATTCAGATCTCTCGTTTGATCTGGCTAATGTAGATTATATTATCTATTTGCAGATAGAATAAAATAAAAATGAGCTGCTTCGGGTGTTGCGAGGAAGATGATATGCACAAAGGTGCTGCTGATCACGGTGGCCACAATACAGCTAAACACTTTGGAGGTAATTTTTTTTTTTTTTTTGAATAAAGCAAGTTTTTGTTTTACTTATTGTTTGATTATTTGGTGTAGGGAATGATGGGAGGCACAATGCCTCTGAAGCTGCACAAAAGGGCGGCGCACCAGCTGTGAAGGTGCAGCCTATTGAAGTACCTACCATCCCTGTTAACGAACTCAAGGAAGCTACCGAGGATTTTGGATCGAGTTCTCTCATCGGTGAAGGCTCCTACGGAAGAGTTTATTACGGGATGCTAACTAACCAGCAGCCTGCAGCTATTAAAAAGCTTGATTCTAACAAACAGCCTGACAATGAGTTCCTTGCCCAGGTTTGCTTCCTTTCTATAAATAGAGTTACTAGTATTAATGTTTCCTATATTAGCTAAACTTGGGAACTGTCGCTGCTTGCTCAGGTTTCCATGGTGTCGAGGCTGAAGCATGACAACTTTGTTCAACTGCTTGGCTACTGTGTTGACGGGAACTCGAGGATACTTGCCTATGAGTTTGCCAAGAATGGATCTCTTCATGACATTCTTCATGGTACAGTCTTAAATAGATTTATTTTTGTGGGCATTACTTTGGTTTTAACATCTGTCTTTATTATTCCACAGGGAGAAAAGGAGTGAAAGGAGCTCAGCCAGGACCTGTCTTGTCGTGGTACCAACGGGTGAAAATTGCGGTTGGAGCTGCGAGAGGGCTAGAGTATTTGCATGAGAAGGCAAACCCTCACATCATTCACCGTGACATTAAGTCAAGCAATGTCCTACTCTTTGAAGATGATGTTGCCAAGATTGCTGACTTTGATCTCTCTAATCAAGCTCCTGATATGGCTGCTCGCCTTCATTCGACACGTGTCCTTGGAACTTTCGGTTACCATGCCCCTGAGTAAGTTGACACATAGCTTCTTCTTGTGAATAAAAAACGTAATAGTGTGAGCTCCTCTCAAGTCTCAAATGCTCTTGTTATTTTTTTTATCTTGACAGATATGCGATGACCGGTCAGTTAAATGCCAAGAGTGATGTGTACAGCTTCGGGGTTGTCTTACTGGAGCTCCTTACAGGTCGAAAACCTGTTGATCATAGATTACCCAGAGGCCAGCAAAGTCTAGTCACATGGGTACTGATTCCTCTCAGTCTTACACATCTTTTGTTTCTATTATTGAATCCATATAAACTGTTACTTATGCTTCAGGCAACACCTAAACTGAGTGAAGACAAGGTCAAACAGTGCGTTGATGCAAGACTTGGTGGCGATTACCCTCCAAAAGCTGTTGCCAAGGTATTTAAAACATTATATGTCTTTGGACTTTTGAAAACGTAAACGCTCAGGTGATTCTCTCTGCTTATCTCATATGTGATGTTGGTTGATGAAACGCAGTTAGCGGCGGTAGCAGCGTTGTGTGTGCAGTATGAAGCAGATTTTAGGCCGAATATGAGTATTGTTGTGAAAGCTCTACAACCTTTGTTGAACGCTCGAGCCGCTGCTCCAGGGGATGGATTACATTAGCCAACACCGGAATATTTGATATCTCCGCCGTCTTCCTGAATATTTGATTTCCACATATACAGTAATCAAAACTTATAGTGTGCATAGAAAATCTATTTTTTTTTTGTTACAAAATTAAATCCGTCACCGTTATTTGGATTCTTGCTTTTCTACTAAACTGCTATCTCTCCCATACAATTTCTGACCGCCTAATATTATTATTTTCATTGAAGTTGTGGTAAAAAAAAAACAGAATCATAGCGATACTTCTGGTTAATTTTTCTGTTATCAACTTATCAAATTTGTGTGTATATAGTACTTATAGTATACAGCTTCTCTGTTACTAGCTAATTAGCTATATGTATATTTCTTAAATATGTTTATAAGACAAATTTTATAACTGACTCATAAAATAAGGAGGAGGCTTCTGTTTGAGGACAAGATCATGGCATGTCCGATTAAAAAAGCCACAATTCACGCATTACCATCAGTTTATCTTTGAAGAAATAGTAAAAAAAAATCTAAATATAGCAAAACCATATAAACATCTATATATACACGTAACCTTCCTTTTTCCTTACTCTAATCCTTTCCAATCCACGTTGAAGTTAACAAAAAAAAAAACAAAAAAAATGAACACTCCTATAAAACTCGCCTTTCTCATTCTATGCATCGCCCTAACCGCAACCGCAATCATAGTCCCAGCCAAACGTGACGCCGTTACACCCGAACACGAGAAAGCCGTCGCAGGAATATGCAGCGTTGTCCAAGACAAACGTCTCTGTAGCATAACCTTGAAAACCGTCCCAAGCAATGATCCAGCCGTTCTGGTCCGTCACTTAGCCACTGGTGCAGAAACCTCAGTTAAAAAGGGATTGAAGTTCCTCTCCGGAATCAAACCCAAGTACAAAGGAGACAAATTCGCCACAGCTTGCATCACCAGCTGCGAGAAACAGCTAAACAGCGCTTTGGAAGACTTTTCAGATTTCTGGAAAGCCGCGGGAAAAGACATAAAGAGCATGGCTAATAACTACTTCACGTGTAAGAAGAAGATGACCTCGATCTTTAACTACCAGTCGAGTTGTCTCGATGACATTTACGACAAACCGTTGTTGAAAGAGGTTCAAGGAGGGATAGGGCTTGGGAAAAGAATGAGTGGCGAGTCAGTGGATGTGTTCGCTGGAATGGGCAAAGTCTTTAACACTCTCAACATTAAGACCAAACTTAACCAGAAAGATACCGATTCGTTGCTCCCACCACCTTTGTCCTTTTACTACTATTGATTTATTTATATAATTAACTATATAAAAAAAAAGAAAAGACAAAATGTATGTCATTGTCAATGGTGATGAATAATTTGCATCGGTTGGTTTTTTAGCTATCTTTCGGAATCTTGTAAAGAAAGGTTCCTTTTGATGTATGTTTGTAACTAATATGTTTTGTAGATAATCATGTATGGACCTCGTGGTTGGAAAGGATGTGGAAAATATGATTATCTAATAATAATAAGCTTAATTGATAATGTATTTTTCTTTGGTAAAAATGTTAAGAGACTTATATTGATAAACTTAATTGATGAATTGATAATGTATTATTGGTATATAATATGTTTACGTTTTGACCTTCATGTATGTACATTTTAAATATGTTGTGTTGACATGTTCTATCAAGTCTATTCTAAAACTTTGATCTTAAGATCAATGTGATTCCTGATCATTTAGAAATCGCAAGCTTCTTTGATTTAGAACTGAGGGTTTTAGTTGGAGCTGAAAAAATATGGGATTGAAATGGTACAAGAGGCTATATTGCTCATGATTATGATATGCCACGGTAGAATTACATTACAAAGCAAAGGAAGCAAAGAACTGGTGAGTTGGCAGTTCAAGAAGAAGAACCAGCTAATTAAGCTGGCAAGTTAGTTTGTTCGATGTGTAATTTCCAATCAAAGAAGCTTGATGTGAAGACTCAAACCGCTTTCTCCTTAAAGCATACCAACATGTTTTACTTGTTCCAAGACAAAGACACCATTGTATTCCTTTGTTATTAAAAGACTAAGAAATGTCCACTTAAGGACAACGAAAATACAAACTACAAAAATAAATCAAAACACCAAACTCAAAAGTAGCTTAGTCTGAATTGAATCATCGTTTCCGCATCAATGCTTCTTGCTCCACCACAAGCCTCTCTCTTTCTTTTTATGACCTATTGACCAAGTAGTAAGATAGAACAAAACTGTTTTATAAATTCTACGGTGCTACAAGATAACATAAACACACATTTCCCAAGTTCCAAAAAACAAGAGATATAACTTCAATATAAACGTACTCTCCTAAACCAAAAGTCAAGAAAATTAGAAATGCAAGATCATTCCATACGGAACAACAAAAAGATAGAGTTCATAGGTATGGAATATAGTAATCTTCCAGTTAGCCAGTACACATCTAATGAATCATGCAAGGACTGGTCGTTGAAATGATAAGAACACTATAATGTAATCATATTTACATGTTCTATGCGTGTTGGTTGAGTTCATAGGTATGGAATATAGTAATCTTCTACTGCTGGATCATCCAAATCTTCTTCTGCTCCATTATTGTTAAGATCACATGAACCATGATAGAAATGGAGCTCTCCTTCAACATTTATTTCATGCTCAGTTTGTCTATTGTTTCTTCTTTGCCTTTTTATAGTTTTTTATCAACATTTTTGTTTTGTTTCTTTGTAATTTATTCTTCTACGAGGTCTTAAAACTCGATATGTGGATGCGGTAATAGCTCCAACATCATTTGCAACAGGTACAAGTGGATTTGTTCTCCATTTTCAGATATCGCCAATGGGTTGGGAAAATTTGGATCATCTCCATTTTCAAATATATGCAAAAGATACTTAAATCGTTAGCGAGTTATTGGATGTGAAAAATCCAATCACCACGAGACAAAGAGCTAAATCTTCACCGAATAACTAATTCATCAGTTGTTGATTGTACAGTGATTGTTCAGGTTTTCTTTTTTGTTTCTCGAGATTATGACATTTTGCATACATTGAGCCTTACTAGCAGTCTGCCTTGATGCCATGAGTAGCTGAAACTAGCTTGTGGATGCTATTGTGCTGCTCACTTGGCTTCGCATTTTAGGCACTTAGTGAAGAATATGATGCGGCTTAGGCTAAACATACTGTGAAGTAGCTTAGGTATATAATAAATTAAGTAGGTGTGTAACTATCACTCTATGAAACTTAACTAACAACTTTAACATAAGATTAACTACCATTGATAAAACACCATAAGAATTGTAACGGCGATAAAAGCTTGAGATATATATAGACACTATACTAATAAGAGATCAATATATCAACATCTTGATTTACATAACCATTCTTAAGTAAATCAATATTTGTCTGATTATTTTACGTATGACAATAGTTTGTCTTCTCATATAAACATAGTCTGTGGCAATATGCATAACAGCTTTATACTTGCTTAGACATTATTTGGTTCACATACTATGTTTATATGAGAAGACAATATATGCGTTATGCCGAGCTAGTTGTTGTGCATTCTTTTGCAACTCCTTATGCATGTTAACTTGATAACTTGAGTGTAGTCAGGATGATATTGTTGCAACTTCATGACGAAAGCGTGGACATTAGTGTAATCCTCCATCTTGATGTATGTGGGGATCTCAGGTTTCACTGGTTTGTAAGGAGGTGAAGAAAATGTTCTCTTGTAGATCTTGTATGCAGAGTCCTTGAAATAAATAAGGAAACACAAATGCCGAATTTGTAAATTCTTAAGTGAAATCTAGATGAAAATAAATAAGGAAACACAAATGCCGAATGTGTAAACATAAATAAGGAAACACAAATGCCGAATGTATTCCCTGAGGTGAACTCCCTTGAGGTGACTTCTGATTTCTCACGGCTCGGCAGGTCCTCTAGAATGTATTCCATTTCATTGAGTGCGTCGTGATCATCTCCTTGTTTCTTACTTTATTAACTGCTTTCTGGCTAGTGTTTCTTCCTTCATCATAATCTCGAAAAACAAAAGAAAAAACTACACAATATCTGCATAGCCAACATATGATAAATTAATTATTCGGCGAAAATTTACATTTAGTTTTTTCCTTTTGTTTTAATCTGTAAAGAGAGTTTTTTTTTTGGTGGACTGTAGTGGTAGTTGTTGGCGAATTATTCGGTGTCTAATAAATGGTTTTCAAAAGTCAGATAAGTTGTTAGTCTTCTTTATTATCTTTGTGGCTATAAATGAGGAACAATCCATGACTTGCTCTTCCTGATCCCAGATCAAAAGCAATGCTAATAATAATATAAAATATTCCTAAATAATTCAATTTCCTATATACATTCTAAAATGTATTATGTCAGGGGACTTTCTTAAGACCATAACCGAATCCTGATTCAAATCCATCAAGATCTTTGCTCGTTCGATTTATTATAATCAAAGAAAATGTTAGAAATGTATTCATAATGGAAAATGTTAGAGATTTATAACTATACTTAGCCATATGGATTGCTATAATCATAAAATAGATAGGAGGGTTACCAAGTTGGATCTTTGATAAAAAAAAAAACCAAAGTTGGATACAGTTGGAGTAGAAACGGGCAATGAGTTAATTAATGGGTTCCTAAGTGGGCCGAAACATGTAAAAGTTTCCAAATTCAAGATCCATTGATTGGGGGGGTTCTTCAACCGGGTCAAGATTTAACTGTGATTAGTGTGAATTGATAGTTTGATCTGGTTAGCCAAGTTCAAGGATTTAGGTCACTTTGACACATGTCATGCATAATTCTCCAAAATTTTAGTGGGAATTGAATGCTTTTTTTGCACTCTTTTTTTTGGTCTTATAGGAAAAAGGTGGCTTACACAAAATATATGTCAATTTCTAGTTGAACTACGACAGCGATAACCAAACGAATCAGTGAATATGATTTACTTTTATAAGTATTATAAGTCTATAATAGTCTCTTTTCGTTTCATATAGAAATAATAAATATTCACTTCAAAATATGTTTCGATGAAAGACTAAAAAATATTTAAAATAATTATATTCAAATAGTTTAATTATAAACAAAATAATAGTTTATTTTCATGATTGTTTTTTTTTAAGAATAATAATCTGTTAATCGTCCATTCTCAAACTGAAATTCAACTATATGTCCTATTTAGAGGCTCGCATGATTTAGAAGAAATGGCATGTATTTGATTGTAGCATTAGCATCAATATAGCAAGCAGTAGTAATTTTATTCTTTTATAAGAAATTGAAGAGTAGTATATATGTGGGAAAGAGAGAAATATAGTAAGAACCTTTATGTCAGGAATGCGTCGGGCTCGTTGATTAGTTAGATACAAAAGTTTAACAGTTAAGATTCATTGATTCTAAAACATAGTCTAAGGCTTCTGATATTACAGGAACAACCGTAAGCATCACTTAATTACTGTTGATTATTGTTAAATCAAGCCGCATGCAGAATTTTAAACATCTCATATAAGCAACTGCATAGTCTCCAAAGTTATTACTTACTTCATTTTACAGGTATATGATTATATCTATATATATATGTTATTGTCAATCAAGCCACCACACCTTCTAATTTAGGAGAATACGCCATATTTATCCTGCGTTGACCAATTTTAAACCTCACAACTAAGCTATTTTCATAGTTTCAGAAGTTAAATTAACCGAGCTTTTTTTTAACCAAATATTCTCAGCCATTCATCCACCATAACTCTCTCCCTCCATGCAACGTCTCTAATTTTAGAAACTAAAAGGCTTCTATAAAAACCTCCTCATCCCTCACAAGATACACTGGCCCAAGTCATTAAACAACTTGGCTTTTCTCTAATAAAGCCCCTCCCTCTCCGATTAACCTCTAAACAAAACCGGAGGGAGCAAAAAAAAAACAAAAAAATCTGAAATACACAAAAATAGAAATAAAAAATGATTGGAAAAGTTGTTGTCTCCGTGGCCTCCGTCCTTCTATTGGTCGGAGTAGCCATTGGAGTCGTTGCCATCGTTAATAAAAGCGGAAACACTAATTTGTCTCCACAGATGAAAGCTGTTCAAGGCATTTGCCAAGCCACTGCTGACAAAGCCTCATGTGTCAAAACTCTCGAACCGGTTAAGAGCGATGACCCAAACAAATTGATCAAGGCCTTCATGCTCGCTACACAAGATGCATTAACCAAATCATCAAACTTCACCGATAAAACCGAAGGCAACATGGGTTCGAGCATCTCCCCAAACAACAAAGCCGTTCTTGATTACTGCAGGAAAGTTTTCATGTACGCGCTTGAGGATCTCGGTACCATTCTTGAGGAAATGGGTGAAGATCTTAACCAGATCGGTAACAAATTCGACCAGCTTAAACAGTGGTTAACCGGTGTTTACAACTACCAAACCGATTGTCTTGACGATATTCAAGAAGATGATTTGAGAAAGACTATTGCTGAAGGCATTTCTAGCTCCAAGATTCTTACTGGTAATGCCATCGACATCTTCCACACAGTTGTTAGCGCCATGGCCAAGATTGACGCTAAAGTCGATGATTTCAAGAACATGACAAGTGGAATCTTCACTCCTTCAGCTCCGGCCAACAAAGAAGCCGCTCCTGTCGTTGACACTCCTGTGGCCGACCCTGACGGTCCTTCTCGTCGTCTTCTTGAAGACCTTGGAGTCCCAACATGGGTTTCAGGTGCAGACAGGAAGCTCATGGCTAACGCTGGACGTGGCCGAAGGGGAGGCGGTGGAGCTCCTAGAATCAGAGCAACCTATGTGGTGGCTAAGGATGGAAGCGGACAATTTAAGTCAATTCAACAAGCTGTTAACGCTTGTCCCGACAAAAACGCTGGAAGATGCATCATCCACATCAAGGCTGGTATCTACAGAGAGCAAGTTATCATCCCTAAGAAGAAGAACAACATCTTCATGTTCGGAGATGGTGCAAGAAAAACCGTTATTACTTACAACAGAAGTGTTCGTCTCAGTTCTGGAACCACCACTTCTACTAGTGGCACAGTCCGTAAGTCTCACCAAACCCTAAACTACTAATTTATTAGTCAAATATAATTGCTAAGTGGTAATAAAATGTTTTATAAAATTAGTGCCTAGATACCGTCTATACCAATTTTTAGAAAAATCGATCTATAAAAATCATTTCATTTATAATCGACTCAGTGACTAGGGGCAGCCTAAACCGATTTTTAGAATCCTACAAAAATCTAAATATCTCTACATATAACCAATATAAATTATATGTGTGTTATGTATTCGTATAGAGGTTGAATCTGAAGGATTCATGGCGAAATGGATCGGATTCAAGAACACAGCCGGTCCAAATGGTCACCAAGCTGTTGCTATCAGAGTCAACGGCGACCGTGCCGTGATCTTCAACTGCAGATTCGACGGTTACCAAGACACACTATACGTCAACAACGGTCGTCAATTCTACAGAAACTGCGTCGTTTCAGGAACAGTCGACTTCATCTTCGGCAAATCAGCTACCGTTATCCAAAACTCACTCATCGTCATCCGCAAAGGAAACAAGGGACAATACAACACCGTCACAGCCGACGGTAACGAAAAGGGTCTATCCATGAAAATCGGTATCGTCATCCAAAACTGCCGCATCGTTCCCGACAAGAAGCTAGCTCCCGAGAGGCTGACCGTTGAGTCATACTTGGGAAGGCCGTGGAAGCAGTACTCGACCACCGTGGTGATTAACACCGAGATCGGAGATGTGATTAGACCAGAAGGTTGGAGACTGTGGGATGGAGAGAGCTTCCACAAGACATGTAGGTACGTTGAGTACAACAACCGTGGACCAGGAGCTAACACTAACAGGAGAGTTAACTGGGCTAAGATGGCTAGGTCTGCTGGTGAGATTAATCAGTTCACTGTGGCTAACTGGTTAGCTCCGGTTAACTGGATCCAAGAAGCTAACGTGCCTGTCACGCTTGGATTATAAAGCGTATAAAATCATTTAAATAAAAGAAAAAGACTAGTACGTGTGCATGCATGTAAAAGGTGAAAAATGCAACGTTTATTTTCGATAGAAGTTGTAAGATTTGCTCTCACGTATGAAAAAAAACTGAAAATTTATGTTTGTTTGTTTTTTTATTTGTATATTTTTTTTTCAAAATATGAAATTTATCTACTGTGTTGTATGTATCTATGTGTATAATACTTAACTAAAAATAAATAATTTATTTGCTGTTGTAAATTTAGTTTTATCAAATTTTATGGACCAATTAGAGAGAAAGCCCAATTAATGTATTAAAAAGGCCCAATAGATGTAACATGAAAGCCCAATAGATTTACCAAAAACCCTCTCGTTGTTCCATTTCATTTCATCTCTTACCGACGGCGACGACGAACGCCGTCACGAGCTCCGGCCAAAATTCTCTCACTAATCAGACCGATCCAGATAAAATCCGAAGCATGAGGAGGATGTTTCGGCCAATGATTCTGAGTAGTCTGATTCGATCTTGCTCGAGAGCTACGCATCCAATTAATCGATCGTCGATGATGTTTCGTCTGTACTCCACCGGTAAGTTTCAGTTTTCAGTTTTAGTTTTTTTTTTTTTTAATTCGATTGCTATTGATTGAAACGGTGTCGTATGATGGCAGAAGTGGAACCTCAGTTATCTCCAGATCTTATTAAGATTATGGATCAGAGACTATCAGCTATAGAACACAGGAACGCTATTCTCCAGAGGCTTATTAACCAGGTGATCTAGAGATTTTGTTATATATTTCAAAAATCAAAATCAACCTATTGTTGTTATTAAGCTTCTTTTTTATTAATCTATGTTGATTGAAGACAGCCTGAGTACTCACAAGAAGAGTTTTCAAGAGCTAACAAGGAGCTTCGGAAGCTGAGAGACTCTATGGAGCTCATCAGTTCTTTGAGGGCTATTCAAAAGGTAATGACTTTCCTTCTTGTTACAGTCTCTAGCAAGCTTCATCATTCATTCGATTTGGCAGGAGATTGATGGGCTGAAGACTCTGGTCTCAGAGAGCGCTGATGATAAGGACATGCTTGAGATGGCTGTTAGTGAGTTAGATGAAGCGGTGGAGGAGGAAAAAAGGCTTCAGACTTTGCTGCTTAAGTCTTTGCTTCCTAAAGATGAAGCTGATGAGAGGGATTGCATTTTGGAGGTCAGAGCAGGTAGGGCTTATCAGAACTACCCATGAATGTTGAAAAGCTGACTCTGTAGTTGATAACTGAATGTATTGGTTAGGTACTGGTGGAGAAGAGGCTTCTTTGTTTGCCATGGACATTTTCAGAATGTAAGTTCTTCCCTATTACTGCTGGCAGAAACTAGTTAGTATCTTTCTTCCTTACTTGAACTTTAGTTTGGTATGTTGATAGGTACGAAAGGTATTCTCAGAAGAAAGGTTGGCAGTTTGATATTGTAGACATCACCGAGTCTGATATGAAAGGATATAAAGTATGTATTATTTTTCTTGTGTGGGGGTATTATTAGTATTCCACTACTATTGCTCTGCTTTAGTGCAGCTAAGATTTTTACATGCTATTGACAGGAAGCAAGTGCTGCAATTTGTGGAGCCAGTGTGTATGGAAAACTTAAGTTCGAGAGTGGAATTCACAGGGTTCAGGTATGTTAACATTCTGATATATTTGTTTGCTCTCCATGGCATAGATGTTCATAGCTATTAACTCTCGTAAACATCTTTTCACAGCGTATTCCTATCACAGAGAAATCTGGACGTATTCACACCAGCGCTGTTTCTGTTGCCATCCTTCCCCAGGCTGATGAGGTTCTCCAATCTTACAAACATCACCATTTTTCTTTTTTCTTATCTATTAGTATTACAACAACCTTCACGTACTCTGTAATAATGTTGGCTACGTATAGGTAGATGTTCAGCTAAGGAATGAAGATTTGAGGATTGATACTTACAGGTCTGGTGGCTGCGGTGGTCAACATGCCAACACAACCAACAGCGCAGTCCGAATAATCCACCATCCAACTGGGATCATGGTCTCCATCCAAGACGAAAGATCACAACATATGGTATAGTCAAATCCCTCCTCAAACTTGTACGTCCTTATTAATAAGTAAAATTTCCACTATAACAGAACAAAGCCAAAGCTCTTAAAGTACTCTGCGCAAAGCTCTATGAGATTGAAAGGTTGAGATTACAGAGCAGCCGGTCAAAGCTACGATCAGAACAGGTACCTCCTATGTGGATTAATAGTCTTTTTGTCAATCTTACATCATTTTCTTTATTAGCTGATCGATGTATAATCCCGTTAACAGATTGGCAGTGGAGACCGATCTGGACGCATACGTACGTACAATTTTCCACAAGGGAGAGTGACGGATCATCGTGTGGGAATCACTCACCACGCTATTGAAGATATGATGGAAGGAGAGAATCTGGACACCTTCATCGACGCCCTTCTCTTGCGCCAAGAAATGGATGACATTGCTTCTTTCAGCTCCACTTCATGAACAGAGGTAGACCAGAACTCTGAGCTCGTCTTAAGTTCATCATCAGCTGTCAAAAGTCGTTAGCAGTAGTAATAAAATATTTGATTAGAAGAAAGCTAGCAAAAAAAGAGAAGGGAGGAGAAACAGGGAGCCAGGGAAGAGGCAGTGCATGGGAAGAGACCAAACATAGTCATTTGATGTTTTGGTAAAAACTCGATCCATGCTCTGCTTGTTCCCTGTCTCTCTCTCGTTACCACTTTTGTCCTCTTCATTTCTTTGTAAAACAGATTAAAGAAAAGCTTGCTTGTTTTACCTTTGAACTTGGCAAGTTCTTTGAGTTTATTTGATGATGTTGTTTTAATGACATAGGTTTAAATAGATATCGAAACCGTGAGATATTTGTACTCCTTGTTATGGAAACTCTTGTACTGCGATCTAGCTTAGCTAATAAAGAGTACACACAATTTATTAATTTTATGTTTGTATTGCAAAATCTCTAAGGTGGTTTGTACTTTATACGACCTTTTGTGCGTTTGGACATTGGCTAAATCGGAAGGTAGAATTATTAAGCTGCCACGTGGTAGGTCCTAATCACATCGCAAGTACACTTTTTAAAAATTAGTACATTGCTCTCTTTCTGGTACTACTACAAGAATAATCTCTCAAGTACATCATAATTTATTCTGATACAAATGAATAATTAACTTTTAATATGGTTAGCTTGGATTTAGTATTGTTTATGTTCGTTTTGCTGTAGATGTTTTAGTTTGATACTATTGTATAAAAAAAGAAAATCTCTTCTGTATTAATTTAGGAAACACTCAAATATAACTTCAAGAACATAAAATAAAGGGAATTAAATCAAGTAATAAGAACATTGAAATCAGAAAGATGCCATTCTGCAACTGATTTTTCGTCTTTATAAATCTCTGTACCAACATCCACCGATGTCCATATTCTCCTCGCTGGAGTCGTACCGGTATCCTACAACATTACCAAATCAAAACCCAAACCGGGAAAATAGGGGAACAAACCGGTTTAGTCATTCACCTGGTAGAAGTAAAGCCTACTAGACAAAGCACCAACATCAAGCTCCCAAGTTCTCGGGTCACCCACCCAACCATCTCCTCTCCGGGTCGGATAACCATATTCACCCCAAACCGGGTGAGGCAAAAGCTGAAGAATCTCTTGAGCCTGTGGGTTGCTAAAAGGATCGCAAGTCCCCACCGGAAGCTCGAGATGCTCGGCGTTTCCCGGCGCACAGTAAACGTGGTAAGCCTCGTAAGGGAACCTCTGGCTGTCCGTACGGTGGACTCTGGTGCCGTTTCGAAACGTGTGGTACGGTGGACAGTTGTGCAGAGTCTTGGGGTTGCACCAAAGCTCTGTTTCAGGGTTTATGATCATCTCCGAGTAACGAGTGACGTCGGTTGTTACGTCACCGTCGCATGGCTCGCCGTTGTTTTTCCAGCAGCTTCCGATGTCGAGAAGGTAGAACTGACTCTTGGCTCCTCCTCCTTGCTTGATGTCTACGGTTAGTCTCACCTTAAAGTTTGGTGACTCCGGAAGCTGAAAAAAACACAACACTTCATCATATCGAAACACAAGAGATCAACTCGGAACAGTGTTTTTAAAATTGGCTTGACCCCATTGTAGGACTTAGTTCGACCATGAACCAGTCATGCAGCTATATTGGATCTCAAAATTATTAAATTAGATAAAATCCATCAAAACTATAAAAAAAATTCATGAACCGACCATATAACAAAAATCTAGTTTATATTTATAACCTTTTTATTTGATATTTATTTATATTTTATTTATGTATCATAATTACTAATATTAATTTAAAAATTTTATATTAAAAATATATTGAACCAAGTTATTAAACCAATATATTGAACCAAGTTATTAAACCCTGTTTGATTCTCTCGAATTATATTAAACCGTGATCCAAATAATTATCCGGTTTTGATCGGTTTAAAAACTTACTGTTTTGAGCATTCCTCTAGTGTCATAATGGTATCCACCAGAGAACCCTTTAGTTGCATCGGCTCTAAGGTAAAGCATAAGCCAAGGATACTTTGATGATGTCTTAAGCTTATGTTTAAACACCCAACCACCAACACCAACTCTCTTCTCCCACACAACCTCGTAATAACTCACTCCATCAAACCCTTTTCCCAAATCCGCATCAAGATCGTACGTTCCATTGAACCAACCCCTCATTGTGTAACCATCACTCAGAAGCTGAGTCTTCCCATGGTTCAACACCGGTTGGTTCATGCAACCGGTTCCGAAACAGGGGAACTTTCCTGGCTGGTCGAAAGGTGGGATCTTACGGCCGTTTTGAGGGCAGAGACCTGACTTTGTGTCGTAGTTACCGTTCTTGAGCATGACCATCCAGAAACTCCATGGGTTTGGTTCGTCCGAGACTTGACAGAGAGAGCCTAGGTAGAGCTCTTTTTCGACGGCGTAAAGATCAGGGTTGTGTAATGCTGCTTCTGATATGATTCCTGGTTTACTCTTACCGATCCCGAGGTTGTTATCCGAGTCTGATACCTTGTGATCTAAGGAATAGCCACCTACTCGTAATTTTAGGTTTAAGAAACAGAGGAGGCATGAGAAACAGAGGACGTAGTGTAAAAAGAAAGCTTACTTGTAGAGACATCGAAGCAATCTGCGGCTCGAGGACTACCCATGTGAGGAGCTTCGAGACCAACCTCATTGCAGAAGTTCCAAGCTTCAAACGCCACTCTGAGACCGTCTCTCTTCATCCCTGGATCTCCAACAGCTGATGATGAGGAAGACACGTCTCCATGAACCATGAGAAGCAAGTTTATCACGGTGTGGATTAGAGCCATTTGCTTCATTATTGTGCTTTTGTTTGTTTCCTCTGTTTACTTGGTTTAGTTTCCCTTTGTTTTAATCTGTAAAGAAGAGCATTTTTTTTTTTTGTGGTGGACTGTAGTGGTGGTTGTTGGTGAATGATTCAGTGTGTTGTAATAAATGGTTGTTAAAAGTCAGATAAGTTGTTAGTCTTCTTTGTTATCTTAGTGGCTATGAATGAGGAGCAATCTATGACTTGCTCTTCCTGTTCCTAGACCAAAGTAATGGTATATAAAATGTTTCTGAATTATCCAATTCATAAATACATTATTCTAAACTGTATTATGTTCATGACTTCTTAAGACCATATTAAACCGAATCCTGATTTGGTTTATACTTTAACCACACATGTGTGGTGCTACTATAATCATGAGTGTAATAGGAGGGTTAAACCAAGGTTAGAATTCAGTAGAACTGGAAATAACCGATGTACTAAAAACTCTTAGAAACACTGAAACTGGATAAGAAAATGCTGATATTTGTTTTAAGCCCATCAAAGACCAATAAATTCAACAAAAACATACTTAAAAGGGGAATTAGAACAAGTTTTGATAAAGCCCACAAACAAACGCATAATAGAAAAGATAAATTTTGATTGACTCTGTAGCTTATTTGTGTCAATGCTTTCTAAATTCCTAGAAAAGATTTAGAAAGTGGATCTCTCTTGAATCGGTCCGTGTAATCATTCCTTGGAATTGATCTCTTGTCGTTTGGATCACCACCTTCCCAAAGTCCAGACAAGGTCTTCTTCGCAAATAGTTCCATGCGGAAGACATCAATTGTTGCGGCCTTCCCATTCAATTGCGAAGTCCTTATGCATGTTAACTTGAGTGTAGTCAGGATGATATTGTTGCAACTTCATGACGAAAGCGTGGACATTATTGTAATCTTCCATCTTGATGTGTGTGGGGATCTTAGGGATTCGCATTTGTTAACACACTATTTTAAAGTTAAAGTTTAAACAATACAAAATGCATTTTATACGAGAGAGCGTGACAACACCCGTTGTGGTTTTATCCTCACGTGACAAGAGAGCGTGACAACACCCCGATGATGTTTCTTCCTTCATCATAATCTCGAAAAACAAAAGAAAAAACTGCACAATATCTGCATAGCCAACATATGATAAATTAATTATTCGGCGAAAATTTACGTTTAGTTTTTTCTTTTTGTTTTAATCTGTAAAGAGAGTTTTTTTTTGGGTGGACTGTTGTGGTGGTTGTTGGTGAATTATTCAGTGTCTAATAAATAGTTTTCAAAAGTCAGATAAGTTGTTAGTCTTCTTTGTTATCTTTGTGGCTATAAATAAGGAACAATCCATGACTTGCTCTTCCTGATCCCAGATCAAAAGCAATGCTAATAATAATATAAAATATTCCTGAATCATTCAATTTCCTATATACATTCTAAAATGTATTATGTTAGGGGACTTTCTTAAGACCATAACCGAATCCTGATTCAAATCCATCAAGATCTATGCTCGTTCGATTTATTATAATCAAAGAAAATGTTAGAGATTTATTCATAACGGAAAATGTTAAGAGATTTATAACTATACTTAGCCATATGCATTGCTATAATCATAAGATAGATAGGAGGGTTACCAAGTTGGATTTTTGATTTAAAAAAAAAACCAAAGTTGGATACAGTTGGAGTAGAAACGGCCCATGAGTTAATTAATGAGTTCATAAGTGGGCTGGAACATGTAAAAGTTTCCAAATTCAGGATCCATTGATTGGAGGGTCCTTCAACCGGGTCAATATTTAGTTGTGATTAGTGTGAATTGATAGTTTGAATTTGGTTAGCCAAGTTCAAGGATTTAGGTCACTTTGACACATGTCATGCATAATTCGCCAAAATTTCAGTGGGAATCGAATGCCTTTTTTGCACTCTTTTTTGATCTTTTAGGAAAAAGGCCTACACAAAATACATGTCAATTTTTAGTTGAATTACGACAACGACAACCAAACGAATCAGTGAATATGATTTACTTTTATAAGTCTATAATAGTCTCTTTTCGTTTCATATAGAAATAATAAATATTCACTTCAAAATATGTTTTGATGAAAGACTAAAAAATATTTAAAATAATTATATTCAAATAGTTTAATTATAAACAAAATAATAGTTTATTTTCATGATTTTTTTTTTAAGAATAATAATCTGTTAATCCTCCATTCTCAAACTGAAATTCAACTATATATCCTATTTAGAGGCTCGCATGATTTAGAAGAAATGTCATGTATTTCTTCAATCGGGTCAAGATTTAGCTGTGATTAGTGTGAATTGATAGTTTGAATCTGGTTAGCCAAGTTCAAGGATTTATGTCACTTTGACACATGTCATGCTTAATTCGCCAAAATTTTAGTAGGAATCAAATGTCTTTTTGCACTCTTTTTTTTGGTCTTATAGGAAAAAGGCTTACACAAAATACATGTCAATTTCTAGTTGAATTACGACAATGATAACCAAACGAATTAGTGAATATGATTTACTTTTATAGGTCTATAATAGTCTCTTTTCGTTTCATATAGAAATAATAAATATTCACTTCAAAATATGTTTTGATGAAAAACTAAAAAATATTTAAAATAATTATATTCAAATAGTTTAATTATAAACAAAATAATAGTTTATTTTCATGATTGTTTTTTTAAGAATAATAATCTATTAATCGTCCATTCTCAAACTGAAATTCAACTATATGTCCTATTTAGAGGCTCGCATGATTTAGAAGAAATGGCATGTATTTGATTGTAGCATTAGCATCAATGTTTGGAATAATATAGCAAGCAGTAGTAATTTTCTTCTTTTATAAAAAATTGAAAAGTAGTATATATGTGGGAAAGAGAGAAATATAGTAAGAACCTTTATGTCAGGAATGACGTCGGGCTCGTTGATTAGTTAGATAGAAAAGTTTAACAGTTAAGATTCATTGATTCTAAAAAAAGTTGCGCAAGAGAAATAATGGCAGACAATTCCACCCTCCCTGGCTCCAAGAAAGTAACAACTAAGAAAGGTCTCTCTTTTTTTCTTTCTGTATTTTTGACTTTGAAAGTTCTTAGAACAACCCTTAATGAGTTTCTTATTTTTATTATTATTTTTTTTGTCTGATTAAATTTTTTTTTAAAAAAAAATCAATCGCGGTTCGCTACGTGTCAATGGGGTCCACAAACAGTTGAAAAAATCTACCGAAAACGTCTCTTATTTGGCGACTTGGACATACGGTTTTTGTTATTTTGTGAGGTTCCGTGTACTTATTGCTTAATAAACCTTTCTTTTTTAGGGATAAAGAGGCTCTTATACTTCTTCCTTTTCTGTATTTATGAAATATGCACAAAAGTAGTAATGGGAGACAATTCAACCTTCATTCGCTCCCTTTCTATAGTTTTGACTTTTGCTATGATCATTTTGACTTGTTTCTTGCTCAGAAAGCAAACCAGCTTCACGTGGTTCCCCCAGCTAACATGTCAATGCAACGATTTTATACTAATATTTTTAGCTTAACTGCATAAATAATCTATGCCATCTTGATTTTGGGGATTTGATATCTTTTGTAACACTAGCTAATGCTACCATATATTATTAATGCATCCCTAATAGTTATGTACACATGCTTTACATCCGTTGTCAAATCGAAGTTGTGATTACATAACGTTTTTTGTTAAATTTAAGAAATGGGTTTTTTGCACGTGTTACAACTTGCAACTCACAAATGCGAACAAGAAATTCGACTAAACCGATGGAGGAAAATTCTAATCATCCTGGTGTTTTTTGGTTTTGATTTATTTTGTGGTACACGTACGGTACCTACTACTATTATTATTTTTAAAAATATATTAATTCATAGCTGGTGAGAGATTAAAACAAAAATGTTCTCAGAGCATCTCTCTTATTGAGATTCTTTTTAAAAGTGTTTCACTAATATGTTATTAATGTTTAAATTATATATTATTATATTTAAGTTACAAAACGTATACTCACTCATATTAGTGTAATGTGTATCAAAAATATGTAATGTGCTTCAAGAAAAAAAATCAAATGAAAAATATTCATTTCACTTTTACTTTTTTTTTCTTCTGTTTTTTGATAAAATATTTATTGAAAACAAGCAAGTGGATGTGTTTTTTGTGAAACTTATGATTTTCACTTTGGTCACTGCTAGTAGTAGTCCATATATGTACAGACAAACACATATGTATCATATACGAATTTAAAAATAAATTAGGAGGACACATACAGGCTGCTAAAACATAGCTAATTGGCTATTACAGATCAGTTTTATAGAGTAATAATAGAGCTGTAGTGGAACAAAACAGCTAGGTTATTACTAGCTATGATCAATCTGTTTTTTTCTTTATTTCAAATGTTTTCGGTAAGTAATAATTTGGTCAGCGTTACCAGAAAAGAATGACTTGTTTATGTCACATCAATTTTCATGAACTTTGATTATTATATGTTCACATATGTTTTCTCTCTCTTGAGATAGTCACGGCTTGTTCGTCAAGAAATGACCAGAGCTTATAAAGTAAATAAACTTACATGAGTCTTTGACAAACTTCATTTACAATTTTTATATATATATATATATAAGCATAGAGATATCTGCTCATTCTTCAACAGCTTACACTGCAGACGCCAAGATAGTAGTAACCCCCTTTTCACTTTTCAGCTTCTTCTTGATCCTGTTACAGGTACATATAACATATGTATATATTGTCTCTAACATATGTATATATTGTCTCTACTTTTAATATATACATACATGTATATATTCAATATTATCTACTTTATCTGTGAAGCCTTGTTTGTAATTGATGGATCTTGCTTCATGTTTTATCATCTTCTCAGATGTTCTTGAAAAATCAAAAGGATTTGAAAAAAAAAAAAAGATATTGATTAAGAAACGAAACCTTTGATTGTGAAAGCCTTTGTCTTGTTTCCTTTATGTTTTTCCCTTCTTGGTCTGACTTTTTATGTTCCTCATTCATATACTCTCTCTTAAAGACCTCAACTCAAAGATTTGGAAACTTATTACGTTTCTCCTCTGTTCTTTAGGATCCTAAGGACTCTGTACGTTAAACCTAATGGCTTCAGAGAGCGGTTTAAACGGAGATTCAAATATAGTAGAAGAGGTTTCCGAGACCAAAAGAAGCAGAGATGTAGAAGAAGACAAAGAAGTGAAGAAAACAGAGAAGAACAACAACACCGAAGAACATGAGAAAACGAAAACGGTGCCGTTTTACAAGCTTTTTGCTTTTGCGGATTCCTTTGACTTCCTCTTGATGACCCTGGGGACGCTTGGATCTATCGGAAACGGACTCGGCTTCCCTATAATGACCATACTGTTCGGAGATCTAGTAGATGCTTTTGGAGAGAACCAGACTGACTCAAATGTTGCCGACAAAGTTTCCAAAGTAAAAACCACATGATGTTTTCCTGTCTTAACGATTTTCAAGAGTTGACTTTTTTGGTAATAACGGTTTCTTAACTCACTCACAGGTAGCTCTGAAGTTCGTATGGCTTGGAATCGGTACTTTAGCGGCTGCTTTTCTACGTAAGTTCTTGGATATGTCAAAAGGTTCAAGTAACACATGTTAAGTAAAATAGAGTTCTTAACGTTCTTGATGTCTATGAATGTTCAGAGTTGTCTGGTTGGATGATCTCTGGAGAAAGACAAGCAGCGAGAATAAGAAGTATGTATCTAAAGACAATATTAAGACAAGACATAGCCTTTTTTGACGTTGATACAAACACTGGCGAAGTCGTTGGACGAATGTCTGGTGACACTGTGCTAATCCAAGATGCCATGGGAGAGAAGGTACACACTCTCACAGTCAAACAAAAAATCATATTTATAAAGAAAGATTTCAGAGTATTTACTAAAAATAATAATTATTTAAATTAAATATATTACTTTATTTTATTACACACTTTCTAATAATTATCAAATCAATTCAGATATTCTTAACTAATATTTTTAAAAAAATTATAAACTATTAAAATCAATTATTAAAATATTTAAAAATTTTAGAAAATTTCTTCTTGTAGAACAAAAAAATAAATGTTGAAAATACATTCTGGCAGGTGGGGAAAGCTATACAGCTTCTAGCAACATTTGTTGGAGGCTTTGTGATAGCGTTTATAAGAGGATGGCTGTTAACTCTAGTCATGTTATCTTCAATACCACTTCTTGTGATGGCTGGTGCGGGTCTGGCTATCGTCATCGCTAGAACCGCTTCTCGTGGACAAACCGCTTATGCTAAAGCTGCGGTTGTAGTTGAGCAAACAATCGGTTCCATAAGAACGGTAACTAGGCTTACTTACTCTATACACAAATTTATACAAATTTTCTGAGACATTTTCTTGTAACTTTCTAGGTTGCTTCGTTTACTGGAGAGAAACAAGCGATAAGCAATTACAATAAACATCTTGTCACTGCTTATAAAGCAGGAGTCATAGAAGGTGGTTCAACAGGATTAGGACTTGGCACACTCTTTCTTGTAGTCTTTTGTAGCTACGCTTTAGCTGTTTGGTATGGAGGAAAGTTGATTCTTGATAAAGGGTACACAGGAGGACAAGTTCTCAACATCATCATCTCTGTTTTAACTGGATCCATGTAAGTACCTTTCGTGCACAACACGTCTTTTTGTGTGTTTAACTTTCTTGCAACCCAATCTAAGACTTGTTTTTGTTTTGTTTTTATTAGGTCTTTAGGTCAAGCATCTCCTTGTTTAACAGCATTTGCAGCTGGACAAGCTGCAGCCTACAAGATGTTTGAGACAATAGAGAGAAGACCTGACATTGATTCTTATAGTACAGATGGTAAAGTCCTGGATGACATCAAAGGAGACATTGAGCTTAAAGATGTCTACTTCACTTACCCTGCGAGGCCAGATGAGCAGATTTTTCGCGGTTTTTCGCTGTTTATCTCGAGTGGAACAACCGTGGCATTAGTTGGACAGAGTGGGAGTGGGAAGTCTACTGTTGTGAGTCTGATAGAGAGGTTTTACGATCCGCAAGCCGGTGAAGTTCTCATAGATGGTGTTAACCTAAAAGAGTTTCAGCTCAAATGGATCAGAAGCAAGATAGGACTTGTGAGTCAAGAACCGGTTCTCTTCACTTCAAGCATCAAGGACAACATAGCTTACGGTAAAGAAGACGCTACACTCGAAGAGATCAAAGCAGCTGCTGAGCTTGCAAACGCTTCCAAGTTTGTGGATAAGCTTCCTCAGGGTTTGGATACAATGGTTGGAGAGCACGGCACCCAGCTTTCGGGTGGGCAGAAACAGAGGATCGCTGTAGCCAGAGCCATACTAAAAGATCCGAGAATCTTGCTTTTAGATGAAGCTACAAGCGCGCTTGATGCAGAGTCAGAGAGAGTGGTTCAAGAAGCCCTTGATAGGATAATGGTTAACCGGACTACTGTTGTGGTTGCTCACCGGTTAAGCACGGTGCGAAACGCTGATACAATCGCTGTGATTCACCAGGGAAAGATTGTGGAGAAAGGCTCTCACACTGAGCTACTAAAGGACCCTGAAGGAGCTTATTCTCAGCTCATACGTCTTCAAGAAGAGAAGAAACCTGAAGAGACTCAAGCTGGTGAGCGTAAGATGTCATCAATAGAATCATTCAAGCAATCTAGTTTCAGAAAATCGTCTCTAGGCCGGTCACTAAGCAAAGGAGGATCATCCAGAGGAAACAGCAGCAGACATTCTTTCAACATGTTTGGTTTCCCATCAGGTATTGAAGGAAACGACGTCGTTCAAGATCAAGAAGAGGATGATACTACAGAGCCCAAGACCAAACCAAAGAAAGTATCTATCCGTAGAATCGCAGCTCTAAACAAACCAGAGATCCCCGTTCTCATACTCGGAACAATCTCAGCGGCAGCAAACGGTGTTATACTTCCTATCTTCGGTATACTAATCGCAAGCGTCATCAAAGCCTTCTTCAAACCGCCTAAGGAGCTTAAAGAGGACACGAGCTTCTGGGCCATTATCTTCATGGTTCTTGGTTTCGCTTCCGTCATCGCCTACCCGGCGCAAACCTTCTTCTTTTCTATAGCTGGTTGTAAGCTAGTGCAGAGGATAAGGAGCATGTGTTTTGAGAAAGTGGTTCACATGGAAGTTGGATGGTTTGATGAGTCAGAGCATTCTAGTGGAACCATTGGTGCAAGGCTATCGGCAGATGCTGCGGCGATACGTGGACTAGTGGGAGATGCTTTGGCTCAGATGGTTCAGAATCTTTCTTCTATATTGGCTGGTTTGATTATTGCGTTCTTGGCGTGTTGGCAGTTGGCTTTTGTCGTTCTTGCCATGCTTCCTCTTATTGCACTCAATGGGTTTCTTTACATGAAGTTCATGAAAGGTTTCAGCGCAGATGCAAAGGTAAGGAAGTTACTTATTCATTTATATACATCTTCGAACATATAAACTCAGGGTCGATCCTGAAATTTTCGGGGTTATAAATAATTAAATAAAAATTTATAATATAAATTGAAGTTTTCTATATATGTAACTTTAAAAAAAAATTAGGGGTTATAAAAAATTATATAAAATTTATAATATAAATTGAGGTTCTCTATATATGTAATTTTTTTTTAAAAAAAGTTGGGGCTATAGACCAATGCTTCATTAGGTTATGTTTAGAACCGGCCCTGTATAAACTCTGTTTCTCTGGTGCAGAAAATGTATGGGGAAGCGAGTCAGGTGGCTAATGATGCGGTTGGGAGCATAAGAACAGTAGCTTCGTTCTGTGCAGAAGATAAAGTGATGAACATGTACACAAAGAAGTGTGAAGGTCCTATGAAGACAGGGATACGTCAAGGCATTGTCAGTGGAATAGGTTTCGGTGTTTCTTTCTTCGTACTCTTCGCTTCTTACGCCACCAGCTTCTATGTGGGGGCAAAACTTGTCGATGACGGCAAGACAACCTTCGACTCTGTTTTCAGGGTATTATTATATTAAGAAATATAATAAAACTGATTTTTTTTGTCTCTTTCTTGTTACTCACGGTTCTCTTGATTTTTCTAGGTTTTCTTTGCTTTGACAATGGCGGCTGTTGCGATATCTCAGTCGAGTTCGTTGTCTCCTGATTCAAGCAAAGCTGATATCGCTGCTGCTTCGATTTTCGGGATTATCGACAGAGAATCGAAGATTGATCCAAGTGTGGAATCTGGAAGAGTGTTGGATACTGTTAAAGGAGACATTGAGCTTCGTCATGTTAGTTTCCGATACCCATCAAGGCCTGATGTTCAAATCTTCCAAGATCTTTGTCTAAGTATTCGAGCTGGAAAGGTTAGTCACTAATGCATTATTTGATAATCGTCAACGTCAACGAAAAGACAGAACCTTTAAGACAAACTCTGTTCTGTTTTTTCATTTTTCAGACCGTTGCTTTGGTTGGAGAAAGCGGGAGCGGGAAGTCAACGGTGATCGCCTTGCTACAGAGGTTTTACGATCCAGACTCAGGCGAGATCACTCTCGACGGTGTAGAGATCAAGACCCTGCGACTAAAATGGCTCAGACAACAAACGGGACTCGTGAGCCAAGAACCGATCTTGTTCAACGAAACGATCAGAGCCAACATTGCTTATGGAAAAGGCGGAGACGCGAGTGAATCCGAAATAGTATCAGCAGCTGAACTATCAAACGCCCATGGATTCATCAGTGGTCTACAACAGGTAATAATTACTAAAGCTTTAAAGGTTTCTTGTATTCCAAGGCATTAGGTTTCAAAATAACCTAATATTGGTTTATTGATTTAGGGTTACGATACGATGGTGGGAGAAAGAGGAATACAGTTATCAGGCGGGCAAAAACAACGAGTGGCCATAGCGCGAGCCATCGTCAAGGATCCTAAGGTATTGCTACTTGATGAAGCTACTAGCGCTCTAGACGCGGAGTCTGAACGTGTGGTTCAAGATGCGCTTGACCGGGTTATGGTGAACCGGACTACGATTGTGGTGGCTCACCGGTTATCCACGATTAAGAACGCAGATGTAATTGCAGTCGTTAAGAACGGAGTTATTGTAGAGAAAGGGAAGCACGAGAGTTTGATCAATATCAAAGACGGAGTTTATGCTTCGTTGGTGCAGCTTCATCTCACTGCTGCTTCTTAAAACATATCTTTTATGTTCATTCGTTTTTTTTGGTTAATTATGCTATGTATTGATGAACATTATTGTTATTCAATGATTGATTTTAAATATTATTGAAATCTAATGTTATTGGTTATTGTATTTAAAATGTATTTATTTAAAGATCTTAAAATCTAGTGTTGTTGGTTCTTATTATATTTATAATCTATTCATTAGAAAGTTTTGAAATCCAATGTTATTCTATAAAAGATTTGCATACAATATTTGAAATCTCGTGTTATACGTATTTGATAAATTTAAACAATCCATTTAACGTGAAATATATTGAATCTAATACCATGTATAAATTTTATCAATCAAAATCCAACCTTTTACTTTATATTTTATCATCATTTTTATTAGCAATTGTCATCACATTATTGAAAAAGTCACTCTGCAAATATTATCACTACGCATTGATTTTCTCAAACATAAAACCCTTTTTTTTTTGAGAGAATGTTTTTTTTACCCTTAACCAAAACCAAATTATTCTTATTCACATGATGTGTAGAATAATTTGGTTTTGGTCAAGGGATAAGCAAAAAATTCTCTCAAAATGGGATGCAATAATAGCTAAAGAGGCATTGAACAAAATTCTAAAGGAAGAAGCAGCAAAAGTACATGTTGGAGATATATTACATCATCCTTTCATCGCTGTATAAAAGTTTATTTTCTCTCTCTCAAACATAATCTTATACTAGGTGCTTATTTATTCTAATAATATACTTATGTTTTGCTCATATGAGTCCACACACATTGAATGCTATATTATCTTCGGTTGGTCCTAAATCAATTTATCAGTTGTTGATTGTACATCATTTCGTCACTCTTGTTTCTCGAGATTATAACATTTTGCTTCCTTGGAAACCTGGTAGAAAATAAGAGTTGAATGCAAATGTTCATTTCATCAATTCCACAACTAATTTTACCATTTGCTTTAAAAGGAATAGAATTCTAATTCCATCAATTCCATACAAAATTAAACAAAATTCAAAGAAAAGTATTAGCGTTCTATAGTTACATCTAAGTGGAATGGTAAAAAAAAATTTTGTGATCCCTTGTGTTTTTTTTTTTCCTTTTTGCCTTTGGTTTAATTAAACAATTTCATTCTGGTTTATCTTATATGTTAACTAGTCTTTTGGTTTGTTGGTTATGTTGTTGGTATGATAAACAATATTTGTGCAGTTTGATGAACGAGGTCGTTGAAGTATGTCTTGCTGTTTATTATTCGTTAGATGTTAATGTTATCAATCCAAAGTTATGTAATCCCACATTATGACATCAATGGTACTTTTGATGAGAAAGTTTCTTATTTGGCTTTGGAATACACAAGATCTAAGCTACTAATGTTAGAACAAGTATTATAGATTTTTCAATAATATCTAAGAGTTTATAATATTAGAAACTCTTCTCATTCTTTTCAGTTTGTTTACTTATATTAATATTTAGTTAAAAATCATTAAGATATTTTTATTGTGATTGAGAATTCTCTTAATTAACCTAACCTTTATTAATCTAATCTATTAATTTAGAGTCCAATATTTTCTACAGATAAAATATTGTCATTTAAGTTTTGAACCTATTCATTATTCATTAAATTCAACATGTTCTTCGTTCTTCCTCTAGTTCTTCTTCTTCTTGTTCTTCTCATTCTTCTCATTCTTCGCATTCTCCTCACGCTTCTCAAACAAAACTGCCTGATCTTGCCAAAATTTTTTGAACACAGCCCTATCATTGCACTCCTCTTCTAATTGCTTTCTTTTCTTCTTAGATTCTCTTGCTAACATGGCAAAGGGAAACGCCACCTCGGTGCCCTCTTTCTTTAGTGCCTCTCGTGCGACCTCTATGTACCAATTCTTGTTTTTTAGTTCCTCCTGAAGCTCTTTCTTTTTCTTTTCATCGTCAACCTCCCTATAAGTCGGCTGGTGGTTTTTGATGGCGGTGATGAAGTCGTGGGAATTCTTGTACTTTTCCATGGGGATCTCGGGGAAGGGGAGCAAGGGTTTGACCGGTTTATAGGAGAAACTCCTCCTCTGCATCGATGGAGGAGCCATCATCTTCAGCATCCCTGCTCAGTTTCCAACAAAAAAAATGATATAAACAGCTAGTAAAATACAGAGAGATACGAATGCTTATTATATATACAGAGAGATACGAGTGTTTATTATATATACAGAGAGATACAAGTGTTTATTATATATAAAGAGATACGAATGTTTATTATACAGAGAGATACGAATGTTTGTTATATATACCTTGGGACAAATACAAAGACGAGGTAAGACTCGACACGACACGTCCATTGCCCTCAAGGTGGTTCCCGATAAAAGAACCTAAATAAGAGGTATATATATCATCGATCACTGAACATGGTTGTTGTATCAAATTATGGTTGTTGTAATCGTCTATTTACCTTCAAGAGTGCTGGTCATTCTCCTAATCTCTGAGACAGCCCTGAGACATGGCAAGAGTAATCAAATTATGGTTGTTGTAATCGTTTATGTTCATTAAAGGTAGAAAGAAAGGTTATGTTATGTCCAAACAAGAGACCACCTTCCTCTTCTGTTATGGTTGCTGTAACCGTTTATTATGTTCATCAACGCCAGCTCAGAGTCCCACGCCTGAGTAAAAACCATAACAGTTAGAACTTGAAAAAACCATAAAAAAAATTCTGAAATCGAAAAGGTAAATAGAGAAAAATAATCATATGCTGCGTTACTTACATTCTCCACCAGGAAACCATGGTCGGTGAGAAACTCCTCCGGCGGAAGGGAGAACTCAGCGTCGTCTTGAACCGTTACAGAGCATCCCCTTAAACAATATGAATGATTTATTAATCTAAAAAAAAAAAGTAGAAACGTAATATTATCTCCCCATCAGGAGACCGACCGACCTTTAATCCACCACTGAAATCGGCTGGAAGAAACGAGATCTGATGACTTCAAGCTTCTGGTAGTGGAGGAGAACAGCACCACGTGCTTCACTAACACTGGAACGAGCAGATCTACTCGTCACTTCCCTAAGTCCTGAAGACAACAATCTTCTGCAGCATCTTCCCTGAAAACAGAAAGAGAAAAAAAAAAGTTAGAAGAAGAAGAAGCTTCAGATGCTGTATGGCCTTTGGGAAAGTGGTTATGCAGACGACAAGAGATCGACACCGAGGGAGGATTACATGGAGCGGTTCAAGAGAGATAGAGGCTTTCAAGGAATTTAGGGATCGAACTTGATTACTTTTTTATAAATCACGTCCTTAGTTGAAATTTATTACCATTAGAACACATATTTTATCATTAACTGCAGTTTAAAGCATGGAATCAAATCATGGTTTGCCTTTGGTCTAATTAAACAATTTCATTCTGGTTTATCTTATATGTTAACTAGTCTTTTAGTTTGTTGGTTATGATGTTTGTATGATAAACAATATTTGTGCAGTTTGATGAACGACCGTTGAAATATGTCTTGCTGTTTATTATTCGTTAGATGTTAATGTTATCAATCCAAAGTTATGTAATCTCACATTATGACATAAAGAGTACCTTTGATGAGAAAGTTTCTTATTTGGCTTTGGAATACACAAGATCTAAGCTACTAATGTTAGAACAAGTATAATAGATTTTTCAATAATATCTAAGAGTTTATAATATTAGAAACTCTTCTCATTCTTTTCAGTTTGTTTACTTATATTAATATTTAGTTAAAAACCATTAAGATACTTTTATTGTGATTGAGAATGCTCTTAATTAACCTAACCTTTATTAATCTAATCTATTAATTTAGAGTCTAATATTTTCTACTAATAAAATATTGTCATTTAAGTTTTGGACCTATTCATTATTCATTATACAACATATTTTTTTGTCAGCTTATACACATACTTGGTAATGACTTATTTGATAATGTAAGATAACATCATCCTTTCATCGCTGCATAAAAAATTATTTTCTCTCTCTCAAACATAATCTTATACTAGGTGCTTATTTATTCTAACAATATGCTTATGTTTTGCTCATATGAGTCCACACACATTGAATGCTATATGACCTTTGGGTTGGTCCTAAATCAATTTATCAGTTGTTGATTGTACATCATTTGGAGACTCTTTTGTTTCTCGAGATTATGACATTTTGCTTCTTTAGAAACCTGATAGAAAAGAAGAGTTGAATGCAAATGTTCATTTCATCAATTCTACAATTAATTTTACCATTTGCTTTAAATGGAATAGAATTCTAATTCCATCAATTCCATACAAAATTAAACAAAATTCAAAGAAAAGTATTAGCGCTTTATAGTTACATCTAAGTGGAATGGTAAAGTTTTTTTTTTGTGATCCCTTGTGTTTTTTATCCTTTATAGGAGACCGATACGAGGAAGGTGATATTACACCCAGGCCAATGATGAAGTTCAAGGCTGCTGGCGCTGATGTTTGGGATCCCAAATGGGATGCACATCCTATTGGCGGAGGTGCCAAAAAGATGTTGACAAGAGAAGAGCTCTTCGAAAGAGCCAATCCAGTAGATGATCCCCCCGCCCACTCCTCACAATGAAGGACATTCTCGATGATCTTCTGGAGCTCCGTAAGAAGTCTGAAGTCGCCTCAGGTGACTTCGCAAGACAGCTGCATGGGAGGGCAGCCACAATCGACTTCTTCAGCATCAAGGGTCCTATCTGCTAAGAGGTTGTGGAGAAGCTTCAGATGCTGTATGACCTCTGGGAAAGTGGTGATGCAGACGACAAGAGATCGACACCGAAGGAGGATTACAGGGAGTGGTTCAAGAGAGATAGACGCTTTCAAGGAATTTAGGGATCGAGCTTGATTACTTTTTTTTATAAATCACGTTCTTAGTTGAAATTTATTACCATTAGAACACATATTTTATCATTAACTGCAGTTTAAAGCATGGAATCAAATTATGGTTTGCCTTTGGTTTAATTAAACAATTTCATTCTGGTTTATCTTATATGTTAACTAGTCTTTTGGTTTGTTGGTTATGTTGTTGGTACGATAAACAATATTTGTGCAGTTTGATGAACGAGGCCGTTGAAATATGTCTTGCTGTTTATTATTCGTTAGATGTTAATATTATCAATCCAAAGTTATGTAATCCCACATTATGACATCAATGGTACTTTTGATGAGAAAGTTTCTTATTTGGCTTTGGAATACACAAGATCTAAGCTACTAATGTTAGAACAAGTATTATAGATTTTTAAATAATATCTAAGAGTTTATAATATTAGAAACTCTTCTCATTCTTTTCAGTTTGTTTACTTATATTAATATTTAGTTAAAAATCATTAAGATACTTTTATTGTGATTGGGAATGCTCTTAATTAACCTAACCTTTATTAATCTAATCTATTAATTTAGAGTCCAATATTTTCTATTGATAAAATATTGTCATTTAAGTTTTGGACCTATTCATTATTCATTATACAACATACTTGATAATGACTTATTTGATAATGTAAGATATTAATTGGCTTATAAATCTGTATTGTTACCATATTTTTTGGGGATTTTTTTTAAGTATTTAAATGTAAAGACTTAAAAACAATTAAATCTTATTGAAATAATTTGTTACAGAGGCAGTTACAAAAAAAAAAAATTTGTTACAGATATTTTAAATATGCATATTTAATTATCAAATAGTAAAAGAATGTTGTTGTTTTTTTTTGTCAACTCGTTTATAATATTGATGCCCAGTGGACTAAACGTTTACAAGCAATTTCAAGCCCAAAAAATATTACAATCAACCCATAAGCCCAAATGAAAGGATAATGATGTTTGCATGTGTGACACGTACTCCCTTTCGTGGGTCTGATCAGATGCATCGGGAATCGGAAGACGAAGCTGTAGCCGGAAACCTACCGGAACAAAGATCTCCCCCGCCGACTCGCTTGATACTGCTTGTTCACTCTACTATCCTTCAAATCGCCATCGATCTTCAAGCACTCATCTCAAATCGCTAGTAAAGGAATGCTGGTTATTTGATTCACCATAATAAATCTGAAAATAAATTTAAATATAATCAATTAAATCAGCTAAGAATTTAAAATATTGTTCCCCAAGTCAAAAGACGATATGACCGTTCAATGATGACTCTTTACAATCTCTTTACCATAAAGTGTGAATGATCTCAAGAGACCATACACGCAATATGAGATTCAAGTGGGTTTCTACCCCCTAAAACTTATAAAAATAAATTAATTTTAACGATAAGAAAACTTACGTGAAATTTTTTCATGTTGTATGCTAATTTAACCTCAATCACTTGCTTTCAGAAGCAAATTTAAAAGTGATTATTGAACAAATTATAAATTTAAGATAAACAAAATGAATAACCAACTAATTTACTGTCATATATTTTTATTTTTTTTACGACCAAAGGCTATGAAACACTGTCATATATTTATATACATAATTTTATCGGTTTACTAAAAAAAATTAAAATAATCCACGTTTCAACACAGATGTAATTAAGTTTAAGATCGAGTGGTTTAATTTTCAACCTAATATTCTTCGTTAGAAAGGATTGTATCATGGGCTCGGTTGTAATGGCAACCAGGCTTGCCTCAAGTCTAATTTGGGCTGTGTGCTGAGTTCATTCTTTTTTTTCAAAGCTTACTGGTAAGCCTTGGCGTTCGGTGGACCGTTCGGTTCCGGTCCGAATAATTCGGATTTTCGGTGTTATGTTCAGAAGTACCATTCGAGTTTTACTAATTATCGGATCGGTCTCGGTTCGGTTCCTTCCGGGTTCTAATTAAAAACTAGTTAAACTATCTAAATTAACTAAAAAGTATTCAAAATAACAATTAAAATAAACTAAAAAAATATTTTGAATATCCTAAAATATCTAAATCATTTTAAATATATAAAAACTTTAACATATTTAACTAATTTCAGATATCTTCGGATCCTAATTCGAATGTCGGTTCGGTTCGGATTATAACCAAACACCAAAGTACTAAGCTCATAAGTCCCGTTCAGATATTTTTGTATAACAGTTTGGATTCGGTTTTAGTTTTTCCGGTTCGGGTCTAGGTAAGTACTTCGGGTTGAGTTAAAAACGTCCAGGCCTACTTACTGGTATAGTAAATTATACATTGTGCTAATAATCCAATGGTTGGAAGAAAAATGTGATTAAGAAGAAATAATAGGGTCAAAAGCGTCAATTTGTCTGCGGCGTACACACGCAAAATTTAGCTGAAGGCGGTTTTGTTTAACCATTTGCGAAAATCAAAAAGTTTCAATCGGCCCGCCTCTCTCTCTCTTCTCTCTGTCACTGAGAGCAGATTCAAATTCCAGTTACTTTTCCGGCGATCAAGGAGTTAGGGATCTCGCATTTCAACCTGCGAGAGCTCTGGTTCGAGTAAGCACCTCTTCCTTGTTAACACAGTCGCTTGATTTTCTCTAATTTCGTTTCCGATTCGTCGCTTGTTTCTCTCGGAATCTGTGAAAACTCTGCTGCGATCTGTGCCTACGTCGTCTCGATTTCTGAATCCGATACCTGTATGATAGTGTTGTCCTTCAAAATCAGATAATCGTTTTGTTGCTGGAGATAAAGTGTAGTCGCTACGATTAGGGTTTGCTAATCTCGTCTCTAACGATGTTTAGCTTCAATTTGTATTCACTGGTTCGAATTTGTTTTCTGTAGTCTGTGTTCTCCGCTTGCTTTGATCATTTTACCAAGATCTAACACCGTCTGTGGTTGCAGAGCTTCGATCGATCTATTTTTCAAATAGGTTATACCAAGATCGTTGTGTTGTTTCTCTGGGTTGTGAAATTTGACATTCTCATTGATTCTCATCGATTGTGTTGTTCTGTTGATATTATGCATTCCTTATGTCTCAGAAGAATGCTTAACCTTCTGTGGTAATAAATTTTCAGGGAAAGATGAGCGAATACAGAAGCTTCGGCAGTAACTTTCACCCATCAAGTCAACCTCGAAAGATGTCTATTGGAGTTATGGCCGATTCACAACCCAAGAGACACCCTGATGGAGCTGCTGCTATTGGCAGAGCTGAGAAGTTGAAATCAGCCGCAGCAACCGATTTACAGCTGAACAAGAAGGTCACAGGTGATGATGTAGCTGCCAAGCAGAGGAGTTCAGCTAAGGGCACTGATCATGTGACCTCACCTTGGAGGTCTCCCAGATCTTCTTATCGGAAATTGGGCACTTTGGAGAATGTTCTTTGCAAGCAAACGTCTAGCTTGTCTGGTAGCAAAGGGTTAAACAAGGGACCAAATGGAGCACATCAGGCACCAGCTCGTGACTCATTTCAAGACATTCCTGTCTCTAGTCCTCGGCACAGTGATGATGAGCCGATCAGTGGCAGGAAGGGTAACGAGATGGATAAGAGTCCTGAGAGGATGCAAGAACCTCCATCTGCAGTCTTGCAGCAAAAGGTTGCGTCACAGAGAGAAGAGAAGCGTGGACCAGAGACGGCTAAAGATGGAAGTACTGATGTTTTGAGATCGAAACTGTGGGAAATATTGGGGAAAGCTTCGCCGGAATATAATGAAGATGTCAACTCTGAAACCCCAGAAGTGGTTAAGACAAACTCCAAGCTGAATCAAGACAAGACTTCAAACGATGATCCTCTTACTAAGCCTAGACACCACTCAGATACTATTGAAACTGATTCTGAAAGCCCTGAAGTTGCAACCAGAAGGCCGGTGACTAGATCTTTGTTGCAGAGGAGGGTGGGAGCCAGAGGTATTCAGAAGAGAACCAAAACTGGTGCCAACTTAGGTGGCAAAAGCACAGAAGAAGTGAACAACGTATTCACCTTTGAAGAAGGTCTACGCGGGAGAAATGGCACCACTGTTATGCCGAAGAAACAAAGGGGTAGGAAGAAAAATACTGCTGTAAAATGCCGCAAGGTTCAGTCCCGTGAAAAGGAAGAAGCTGATGGGATTCTGAAGGAGACGAGCAAGAGTAAAACTCCAGCACGTTCCGAGAGCACAAGAACTGGCAAAAGGTCTTCACTATCAGACAAAAAAGGAAGTTCCCTTGAGTTCAATCAACACACCAAAGCCCAAAAACAGAAACAAGATGTTAGCACAAGGGAAGAAGATTTTCAGCCATCACCAGAGGCTGAAACAGCAGCTACTCCCGAGATGTTCCGTGGATTATTTAAAAATGGCGATGAACAGAAAGGGCCGTGTGAAGTTCTCAGGGAAAAGTCTGTTGAGCCAGAAAATGACTTCCAGAGTCCAACCTTCGGCTATAAAGCACCAATCTCAAGTCCTTCCCCCTGTTTTTCTCCTGAAGCATCTCCTTTGCATCCTCGGAATATTAGTCCCGCTTTTGATGAGACTGAAACAGCAATATTTAGCTTCGGTACAAAGAGAACTCCCCAAGAGACAAAAGGCCAAGTGTCAGATAAGAGATTGCCTGTAACATTCCTGAACTCAAGCTGCTTTATTTCACTTAAAAATTATGCATGTTTGATTTTACATGTGTGTCCTCATTTATTTTCAGGACTTCTTGGAGAAGAAAGGAGACTATTCTTTCGGCAGAGAGAGTTCTGCCGAGCCAGATGAAGATTTAGTTCTCTCAGATCCGTCGTCTGATGAGAAAGATTCAGATGGATCAATAGAAGACTCCCATTACAACAGTATGCTAATTATTTTACACTTTCCCCTATACATTCTTAACATAATCCATGTTTACCTACTTAACTGATCTTCTGGTTGAGATCCCCAAGTAAGAGAAACTGCTAACGGGAGTAATAAGAAATCTAAGCAAGGCTTTGGCTCAGCTAAACGGAACTCGAACCTTAAGGGCAATGGACGTGTTACCTCGTCTTTGTCCGAAGGTACAATAAACATTTGTATGTCACTGTTGTAGCTGTTTATACTACACACTCATTTTGTTTTGTCATGGAAACTGAGCAGGGATGCATAAAACTGATTCCTTCCAGCGGTTTTCAGAGGTGGATGAAGATGAAGGCTTGGGAAGGTCTCTTGTTGGACATAATATTAAGTTTCTAGCTTATTAGTTCTTCTTTCCTTGAGTCTTAATTTAATTACTTATATGCCATGTCTCAGGGCTGTTGCATTGTTTGCTGTGGCTCTTCAAAACTTTGAGAAAAAGCTGAAATCTGCAGCCAAAAAGAAGTCTTCAGAAATTATAGCATCAGTCTCGGAGGAGATACATTTGGAGTTGGAGAATGTGAAGTCTCACATCATAACAGAAGCGTATGTTCCTTCAATTGATTCAGCATTGTTCCTTTTTAGTATTAACTCAATCATATTGTTAAACTACGCTACAGGGAAAAGACGAGTAACGTAGCCAAAACTAAGAGAAAGCATGCTGAAACAAGATTACAAGGTACATTATTGCATCATATCTTGATCACTGTAGTTTATTTTACAGTCATGAACGTTAGAAGAGCTTATAACTTTTCTATTTACCCAAAACATACTGTCTTAGTAGTCTACTTCTGATTCAGTGATAGATGATATATATACATTTGATTTAGGTTCTCATTAAAATTGTTCCTCAAGCCAATGCTATATGCTCAATACTTATATGGGGAGTAGAATTATACACTTGCGTGTCTGGCTTGTCTTAAGAGTTTAGAGTAGTCTTCATAAGTCCACATGCTGAATGAGAATATGCAAGATATGTCGTGATCGTTCACTTAACTAATCTGACCGTATTACAGAGCAACAAGAGAAAATGAGAATGATCCATGAAAAGTTTAAGGATGATGTCGGGAACCATCTTGAAGATTTCAAGAGTACTATTGAAGGGCTTGAAGCAAACCACTCAGAGTTGAAAGGAAGCATAAAGAAACAAAGTATGTTCACTTCTGTAATCCTTTCTTGCTTTTCACTATAAAGAATCATAACGTTGAAGAACTGCTGTGAAACATAATCATTTACGATAGAGCACTTGTGTAGACTAGATTCTTTCTGGCAAGAGAGCTTTTGAGAAAAAGTCTTTGCCTAAACTAACTTGAGGCTATATCTCTTGTTGACAGGAACATCGCACCAAAAGCTCATTGCGCATTTTGAAGGAGGCATCGAAACAAAACTGGACAATGCGACCAAAAGAATCAACTCTGTCAACGAGGCAAGCCCTTGTTCTAGCGCTTAAGAATCAATTATAAATATTAGATCGTCATGCTTCAAGTCGAATATCTTATAAATTGGTGTCTTTGATTTAACAGTCTGCGAGAGGAAAGATGCTGCAGCTGAAGATGATTGTGGCAGAATGTTTGAAGGATGATGTGTGTTAGGTTGACCCACCCCGAGCGTGTCTCTCAGAATCTATCACACACGTCTTAAGCCTTATATTCTCCACTTATGGTCTCGTGAATAAAAGATTTGTAGAGATTCATTTGCCTCCTCGTTCAGTATTGTTATACTTGTCTTAGTTATGTGAACCACTTGCAAACAAACTTTATTAAATGTTAATGGTTTGTTTTCTCAGCCAAAATAATTAGACCAGTAGTTTTGTATATATCTGTAAACTGAAACAAAACCAAACTAATTGAGGTTGCACCAACTCAACACGAAATGCTATGAACATGTATTTCATTTCAATATGGGTATGAAACTCAAAACCCAAATTTAACGGGTAAACCATTGGTTGTAGTTTCAGTAAGCATCGGATCAAATTGTATTGATATCTTATCTAGCTATTAAGATCTTTCATGTCACAAAGAATTCAAAACTTTTCATAGTTTATATTTTTGAATGAGTAAAAGGATGTTGAATAATAATGCGAGCATCAAGGTTATCTTTATTTTTTTTTTAACACTGATTAGATTAACTTTAAAAGAAACCATGGAGGTTCAGACAACTACCAGCCATAACGGCCAAGGAGATGTGATCCCAACAAAGAGTAGAATAGCCAAAAGAAAGAAACACAAAGCTCCAATTTGAAAAGATGTCAGTAGACACCTTCAGAGCACAATTAAAATCATGCGACATCGAGAGATTATATGCGAGCTTCCTTAGTAATCACTCCATTCTCGTATTTGTCCCCTAGAAAGAAAAGAACAAGAATCAGAATAGTTTTATGTAGAGAACTTGTGTGTGTTCTTGTAAATGAGATGATGCAAAAGACAAAATGTCACCTCCATACTCTTTCTTCACGTCATCAATGTAGGAATCATGCAATGTAAAGACTACTCCGGGTAATCCTGTTCACAGGCGAGAGAACTAATTGTCAAACAAGTTTATTTTCTTCAAAAAATTCAAGGAAAATAAAACAAAGTTACCCTTGAACTTCTCTGATTGTTCTTCAGTCATAATCGCTTGGAAGCCTTTGTAGGTAGTTGTACTTCAAGCATATGAGTCCACACACATTGAATGCTATATGAGCTCTGGGTTGGTCTTAAATCAATTTATCAGTTGTTGATTGTACAGCATTTGGGTACTCTTTTGTTTCTCGAGATTATGACATTTTGCTCCCTTAGAAACCTGATAGAAGTTGTTCAAAAAAAAAAAAGAAACCTGATAGAAAAGAAGAGTTGAATGTAATAGAATATTCATTTCATCAATTCCACAACTAATTTTACCATTTGCTTTAAATGGAATAGAATTCTAATTCCATCAATTCCATACAAAATTAAACAAAATTCAAAGAAAATCATTTCATTATAATTTTGATCATGAATGAATGAAGTAAGATGTATTCCATTTTCTCATATTCCATTCATTTCTCTTCTAGTAATTCCATTATATGTTTACCATTTACAACATTAATTTAAACAATAGTTAAGGGTGTCAAAAATGAGCATGAGCTTATAAGTTTACTCAACTCAAATTAAGTTTTTTTTCATGAGCACGGGCTATGTTTTCTAGGTTCATTTAACAAACGAATTTAATGAACGAACTTAATTTATCTCGCAAATTATATGAGTGCACTTTAATAAGAAGAGTGATAGGCATACATGGATTAGCTCATGAGCTTGATTTTTTAAAAGTTCAAATTATATAGGTTGTGGTGCATTTAGTCCCACTAGTTCTTTGCTGGTTAAGTCTGCAAGCTATGGTTTGGATTTGTCTACAAAGCTCCTCAAGGTACTAAACCGGATATGGAGTCTCGCAGAGCAGAATGCTGCTAATATTTCTCTAAATATGGAGTTGGACAAATGTAGAACCGAGATCAAAGAGGTGATAAGAAGAGTGATAGGCGTATATGGAAGAAGAAGAAGAAGAGCTAAAGGATGTGTTTCGAAGGAGTTGGATGATGAGAGGAAAGTTGGAAGCAAAACGTTGTTTAACAAAACCTTTGAAAGATCTTACAACGACCCGATGATTCTTGAGCTAATTAGATCTGTTTCCCTCATAAGTATTCAAATTCTTCTTCTCCAGAAGAAGAGTGAACTGAAACGAGAGCTAAAAAAAAACAGTTTTAACGAGAAACTAGTTTTCACTTAGTAGGGAATTAAAATATCCACATTCCAAGAAATGATCAATGCTTATCTAAAGGCTGGGAGACTCGATGATGCTTTGGAAACTGCTAACAAGATGGTCGACGCAAATCTAAGACTTGTCGCTAGGTTAATGAAGAGCTGATGATCAATCTGTTCAGATATATTTTTTTGCTAATGATCAATTTGTTTAGATTAAAAGACTTTTCAATGTTTTACAGGTTTTGAAAACCGGACCGGCAGGTTCGACCGCGACTCGTTTAGTAAGCCGAGTCCGGTTCGATTCAAAACCCGGATTTCATAAAAATCGGGCAACTCGGCTCAAAACCGGTGAAACCGGTGACCCGAGTTGACGTTAAAACCCGGTTTGTTCTTCTTGACACATTTTAAATTGTAATTAGGGTTTTATTTTTTTTTTTCATTTTTTTTGTCAGAAAAAAAAACAGTTTAGGGTTTTATATCAGGCTATTCCTGGATAATAACTTATAAGTTAATAATAGTAATACTTAAGAGCCGTCGTTTTTTAATAATTTCTCGAGAAAAAAGAAACCTAAACGTCTTCTCGTCATCTTTCACTGTCTTTCACTGTCGTACACCATTCTCCATCTGAATTTTCCTTTGCCACAAAATTTGGACTTGCACTTGTAAGAAAAAGTAAGTAACGTGATTCTCTTTAACGGTTTAATTATAAGATTTGATATAACATATAAATATATTATTCTTTTGCTATTTTTACTAGTTAATGGAGGGGAATCATTCAGAACCAGATTTAGGCGTACCTTCTTCTTAACGTTCAGTTCGTCATAAAGATGACACAGCTTGGCGATGTATAACAGAACGGACTGAGCAAAATGGGAAGAAATATTTGATTTGTGACTGTTCTCAGAAAGAGAGCGATGGTGGAGGCATTAACATAATGAAACAACATTTAGCTGGGGTATGAGGAAACATAGATTCATGTACCAAAGTTTATCAATGGACTCATAATCAATCAGATCATATGACCTCTTTCTTTTTGAGAACCTGAACATATGAACATTTAATAGTTATATGCTATAATTTCATAGCTCTGTATTTGAACTTATTAATATAATTTGTATATGTTATACTATCATTGTTTTTTGTTTGGATAATCATCGGAATCGGGATAAACCACAAGAAAATGTGTTGTTTCCTGCTCTGACATGGGGACCCACAGACTAAATTTGACCTGGTGATATTAAAATAAAAATCAGTGGAAACCAAAAATAATAAAAATAAAGTTTGACTGCCGCTCGATTGTCAAGAAAGGTAAAATCCTTAAAGACACTAATATTATTTGCGCCGCCTAAAGGATTCTCTCTTTGGTGACATCACCATGAAAAGTGTCAAAATAGAAGTGACACTGTTGATTCTATTTAGGAACAAAAATTTAGTATGATTGTTTATTTGGTATTCTTTATATTAAATTTTAAAAAATTATTTGAGAAATTTTTTTGGATGATCATAATTTTTTGTATCACAAATATAATCTATAAGGGTTAAACTAACCAAAATGTTTAAGATAGATAAATATGTAGATTCAGGGCCAGTCATGGGCTAAAACCCGTAAAACTCAAACTTTGGACGCCACAGATGTTAAATATTTTAGGGGCGCCATTTATGTCTAGATGTACTTTAGTACAGTGGTTGTAAGCTACTGCTAATGTCTTCCTTTTTTTTTTTTGTCAACTCTCCATCTGCGCTAGATCAAGTAGTGGTCAGACGAGCCGATTCTTCGAAGAACACCTCCGTCTGACCGGGTCTGATATATATGGGAAAAAATATAGCCTCTAGTCCTAGTTTCTTTTGCAAATGCGTCTGTCCGATCATTCCTACTTCGAGGAATATGAGACAGACTCACATCCTCGAAATCATCATGTAATCTCTGGAACACTTCGATCTCTGTCGCGAATGTTGGCCAATCCACCGGATTTGTAGTCATGTCTACTAGGTCTGAGCAGTCCGTCTCAAATCGTATCGATGTTATTCTCATGTCTCTCTTTCTTCTTCTTGAGTGTTCTAAACCCACATTCTCATTTCTCTCTTTCTTCCTTCTTTCTCATCTTTTTGGTGATAATAATACTTTTCCCTTATATGAGAAAACAGATTTATACGTGAGACTTCTGCTTATATATATTCTAACAACTTAACTCTTTTGTTATGTATATTACATTAAATAATATGTTATAAGATAAATAATTTAATCAAACAAAACTTAAAACTATTCTACTGTTTCAATATCTTTCTAAATTTCTGTGAAAACAATTAAACTATCATATCTATAAATTACACATCGTTGTTTTATTCTTAATTTGGATTTAAAAAAAAAGTTATTACCAAATTTAGTTTTAAAAAGTTATTAAAATAGTTTTAGAAAATCAACCAAGTAAACTCTAACTAGGAAGGAAAAAATGCAGACAATGTGATCTGCAAAATGTTTTGGTGTTATTTTCTTTTGAAAACAACTTTAGTTTTATATAATATTTGATTAAAAATACAGTAAATTTTAGTTATTGGAAAATGGTAACATTTTTCTCGATTGCTTTAGGCGCGAGACAAGTCCGGACCGGTATTGTGTATATTCATAAGGTTAATTAATCCAAACTTAGTGTTTATATTTGAGGAGTGAAGTTTTGGAAGAGATTAAGATTTAAAAAGTAAATAAATACTTAAAATTTAAAATAGAAATTTTAAAATAGTTTCAAAAATAAATTTTCGAAACTCAAAATAAAATTTGAAAACATTAATTTTGGAAAAATAAATCAAAATCAAAAATAATTTATAAAAACCTATAATTCAAAAAAAAAATCTTTAAGAAATATTTTCATTGTGAGAGTTTTTTGGTGAAAAAAGTCTATTTTAAGGTCATTTAGGAGAATTGTCCAGTATATATTGAGACTAAAACTTATAGCATATTTTTATTATATTAAATATGATAGGTCCGTATATAGAATCTTTCTCTTCGGAAACTGGTCTCGTTATAGTTAGTTACAAAGATTCTATTTCTCCATATTCTTACGTTCTTCGTGACTCTCTCTCTCTCTCTCTCTCACTTCATCATCTTCTCGATCCTCCGAAACAGAAAGAGAGATGATGATCAGGATGATACTCCGCAGCGGCTGGATGACGAAGGTGAGAAAGTGATCCATTTTCTTGTTCTTCTTTCTTCTTCTTCTTCTCCTTCTTCTTCTTCTTCTTCTTCTTCTTCTTCTTCGATCGTCTTCTTCTTCTTCTAACTATTTTCTCTCTCTGTTTTCAACAGGGGAGACAAGGAAGATCTCTACTTTCTGGACTAAGGGAGGTGACACTGAGGCGGTTTGCCCATGCCAGTGCGGAGAGTAAGGTATAGTAACGATCGCTTTTTCTTCTCTTCTTTGTCTTCGATCATCTTCTTCTTCTTAAAGACTCTCTTCTTCCTTGTTCAGTTTCTCATAGTTCATAGATCTGTTGTTTGATTTTATCTTGATCGGTTTGTTTCTGATTCTGCCTCTACGTTCATGAATTAGAGTTTAATCAGTAGTTTAGAAAATGGTTACTCAGATCAGTGAACTCTATTGCTTGTTTATTGCTGCAAAAACTATCGCCTTTGTGCCATGAAGGTATCTGTATCTTCAAGCAGCTAGTAGTAGTACAGGGACCTCATACTTGATTGTTTTCCTTCTAATTGTTATGCAGATAATAAGAGATTGTGTTAATGTTTGTAAATCAAACTCTTCTTCACAGCTGTCTTATGCCTCTCTAGCAGTCTAGGCTGATGCGTATATAGTGATTGATGTTCTCCACGCTTCTTCTCATACTTTTATTTCTTGCTGGACTTGTTCTCAGCGCTGCTGCTAACGCCTATGCCAGATACTACAAGGTAACAACACCGGTGCAGATTTTGTTTTTCTCTGTAAATGGTTCCTCTGTGCTGTTATAGCTCTGGACACTGATTCAATCGTTTTTTTTAGGCTCAGCACATGGATCTTCGCATCAACTTGCAGAGGACCTCCCTTCTTCCCCAAAGGCTCTTCACATCCACTAGGGTACTCAGCAAAAAGAGAGGTGATCCACGCAACAAATACCACAACCCTGCTACAGTGGCGAGGAAAGCTGAAATAGCTAAAGAGATGTGGAAGAGAAAGGAAGAAGCAGCGAAAGAAGTCAACGAAGACACATTTCCTATAGCTGGGATTAGGCGCCGTCTAAAAGATCTTCTTGCTCGTGAACAGTGCGACGGAGACATGGCCAGACAGATCCATGCATTAACGCTCACCTCAGGGATTCTGCAGGTACCTGGTGATGCTTCCCTTGAGATAAGGAACTCTCTCACGAAGCTGTATCGACTTTGCTGTGAAGGGAAGCCCATGGACCCTACTTACTTTGAGAAACAGTTGAAGACTACGGACCCAACAAAATATTAAGAAAATGTATTTTCTTCTATGTTCAACTTGGTTTCATTGATATCATGTAAACCGTTTGAAGCATTTTATGGATCAAAATTTTATCATAAGTAAATGCATCAGAAAAAAATTGTTAAATAATGCACTTGAAATTATTATTATTACTGATTTATGTATTTTTTTTTTATATCGATTTTTTTAATATTTTTAGAACTGAAACCATTTGAATTTGTCCGGTAGTGCAGTGAATTATTAGGTAGTGAAAATATTAATCTATAAATAAAATGAATTAGATGCGTGTTAAACGTAGTATTATATATTAATGTTTAATATTTTTAAATGTAGAAAAAAAATTAGTCGTACTTTGATTTTTTTCGAATGCGTGGATGTTATCTTTATAAATTTGTACTTTGATTTTTTTCTAATGTGTGGATGTGTCTTTATAAATTTGTTTTCACATACTACTTCAGAAAATATATGGAAGGAAAATGAATTAGATGCGGCAAATAGACACCAACATTGTTTCATAGAAATTTTGGAGAAATAAATGTATTTATTATGGTTTTTTTACAAAGTCAGAACTTACATTTATATGTACCTTAACTTAATAGACTTACTTATAATTTTAAAAGTCAACCTAACTGAGATACCAAGACAACATAAAACAAAAATAGGAAAAAACATATGAATAACTCATAAAACTATCTCTTAAGCTATGTCAAGTCCAAACAAAAGTCCCAACGACATATGTAACAGCCACATTGCTGGAAACTAACTCCTCTGTTGTTTCTGGGGCTAGACGACGGCCATCGTTTTTGTTGATTTGCTTATGGCAGAAGAGACACAGCCAAGACATGGCAGGAAGATCAGATCCATTTACTTATCTCATCATCACCTTCTTTTCTCGGATCAGACTTCTCTTCTTTCTACTGAGATATGAATTTCCTCCTCTGTTGAAGGTTTTTACTTCAGTTGCACTCGCTTGCTCCTCTCCATATAGCTCAAGCTGTTGAAGCCCGATTCCAAAATCACCAGTTGGAGTTGCATATGGATTTGGTTTTTCAACTCCTGAAGACACACCAGCTAAGGAATATAATGACTTTTTACTCAGCATAAATAACCAGATAATGCACAGCACATACGTATACAATTCGCGAGAATTACCTTGCTTGCACGGTCACAACCCATATCCGTGAAACGATTAGCAGCCTAACAAAGAAAATAAAAGAGCATTCGTTTGTCAGTATGAAGAAGATCTATGTCACAAATATCATGATTCGTATATTGTTACAAATGAGATAAAGCGTAACAACATCAACACAAACTAAAAAATAATGTGTTAAAGGTCAAATTAAATAAGTTGTAGTGTGATCAATCAAATATACTACTCTCCTTCTTCAGTTAATTTTATCTTTTCCTTCACTTCTTGAGAATCTGAGATCAAATTTAACAATATATCAAGATTTTCAGTCACCTCGTGATCATCTTCCTACACATGATCCACGTTCAAATCAATCCCTTCACCTCTATCACCTGCACCTCCCAGAGCACTACCACTAGTGGCAACAAAAGCACCGAAGATTTCTCCTCCGACAACAAAGAAAACAAAACAGAGCTGTTATAGGTCATATCCTTATGACATCTACTCAGGTGACTTGCCTCGTGGAGTATAACCCGGAGGAAAGCCATGATTCTTGTAACACCTCTCTGCAATGTGACCGACTTTCTTACAGAATGAGCAAATAGGTTTCCCTTTGTGAGCTCCAGTTTGAACATAGCACACACTCGAAGGCAAAGTTGAAGTCTCAGACACCTGAAATGAAGCAGGTGAAACGGCAGTCGCGAAACTCTTCTGACTGTAATCTTGATGGAGGATGTTATAGACCTCAGTGAGAGAAGGCAGAGTCTTCTTCATTATGATCTGACGACGAATCACAGATATGATTCATTGAGGCCTACCAAGAACTTCACAATCTTAGCACGCTCAGCCTTCTGATGAAGCCGAGCTGCTTTCCCACACGTACATGGATCATCAGCTTCTTCACAACTCTTCAAACTACTCCACAGAGTCTTCAGATTGTTGAAATAATCAGAGAGGGATAGAGAGCCTTGACACAGATCATGTATCTCCTGCGTGAGGTTGTAAGTTCGTGGCAAGTTCGTCATGTGAAATCTACTATGCAAATCACGCCAAACGTCAGTAGCATCATTCAAACGCAAAATGCTATAGATCTGAGTTGATACCGAGTTAAGTATCCATGACTTAACAAGGCTGTTACAACGAGACCAAACGCGAAAGTTTAGATCGGATTCAAGAGGACGTGGAATCGATCCATCTACAAAATCGATTTTATTCTTCGCATCCAAAGCAATCTTCATCGCAGCTTCCCAATCATCAAAGTGAGATCCATCAAGTTTGATAGAGATCAGAAGCAAACCAGGATGATCAGAAGTGTGCATGAAAAACAGAGAGTGGATCGAATCGCCATGATCAACACCAACAAGAGCTCGCGACGCCTGAGAATCCGGACCAGAGATCGCCGGAGAAGCTATCGGAGCTGTACAGGCTGAGATACGGACCTATCGACGCAGATCTTCTTCACAGACACCATCGGAGCTTGAATATGTATGGAAACGAGCTCGAGCAAGCAAAATCAAAGAGAAATCGAGCTCAATGTTAGCTCTGATACCATATTACGTTCAAGCTTTCTTGGGAGAGAAGAAGGAAAGTAATATCAAAATATCTCTTATTTATTAAAATGAGCATTTACATGTATGTATAGTCAGCTGTACAATTGAGATTAAACCAACTAATCTAACCAAACCATTAAACCGGTATACATAAACCAATAATGTCCAAGCACAGCGTTCCCCAAACCAAATGCTCTTCCACATATGGTCCACCACCTCTGCCGCAGCTACAACCAACTCCGCCGACAGATTATTAAAAAGAAAGAAAAAACTATCTCTCTGCAAATATGAATCTATACAAAAAAATACTTCTGACATGAACACAGCCAACAAACAAATCACACCTACATTGCATTTCAAAAATCAACCTTAGAAGATTATTCATAGGAAAAATGCTAGTGGGAAGACCAAATCGGTGAACATTTGATCAAAGTCGTAACATTTCCACACATAGACGATCAAACATAGAAATAAAAACTCGACTTACGAGAAAAGAAATTGCACCCTTTACCTCAAAAAAAAAGTCTTAAAGAGCATTAATTTAGATGACACCTGATTGAAGCTCTCGGTTCCCTCACCAGTGGCCAATGCTCTAGCTACAGTGGTTGTTTGTGCCATCTCTCTAATCAGGAGCATTACCCGAGCTGGTCAATATTAGATCAAATATGATTTGATATTATTATATATGTTGAGAATTATTGATCGTTTGATTGCTTAACTAAACTAAAGAACACATAGAATTTGATCACCGAGTTCCAGGCCTCAAACCGGTACATTTCGGGTGGGAACCGTCTCCCACAACTTCCACTATTAATCAAAGGGGTTTACACAAACGCTCTAAACGTTCTCCTTGTATAAAACATGACACCAACAAAGAATAAGAAAGATCAAAGAAACTTTATCCCTTAGAGACATGACTCGAACAATGTCTCTTCTCCTTAGTTTCTTCTACTATTGATCTCTCTTAACTTCTCTTAATTCTTGTGTTTAGGGTTTCTCTCGGATTATCCCTTAAAGTTACGACGTCTTATATTTATACTCACGATCTCACTTGGGCTCAGTTTCCTTTTCCCAGCTGTTTAGTGCCTTCACGTCTTGTAACGTAATAATGGAAACAATCCCACCGACTAATCCACCTCCTTTGTTGGCTGGACAGATTTGATTGGGCCAGGATGAAGAGAATTAAGGCCCATTAAGCGGATACCCTGTAGCCTTTTCAAGCAGTCGGTCATGTTCATCAATCATTTGATAAGATTTTGACAAGAAAATGTTCTCAAAATAGGACCCGAGTCAAAGAAAAACTCACTTTTAGGCTCTTCAGCCTTGCACCATTTAATATCTTTAAGATTTTTGAGAGCCTCTTCATCACGCTCTGTGACCTAACACGAAGGAGAAGGACATAAAGGTAGTGTTACATTTCCATAGTTATAATTGGAGTTTCATACGAAATGAATACCAAAACTGCATATAGTCTACCTCCTCTGTTGATGAATACCAAAACTGCATCATTGTTGATCAAGGCCATCAAGCCAGAAACGTGGAACTCCTTCCTCTGTGATGTAACACATGGAACATGCTAAAATATTTTTTTTTCTTCCAAAACACTAAAACAAAACAACACAAGAAAAGACACAGCGTTCCTCAAGTTACCTTATGCAGTTTCTTCCTCTCCTTGGTCCTCTGGAGTTGGTTTGACTTCAGTAGTTCCATTCACAATCTCATGGTGATGTGCATTACAAAATACAAGGAAGTTTTAAGATAAGAAAAAGAAAAAAGTATACACAGATGCCAATCGTTTTTCATTGCTTGGTTTTGATTTAAAAAAGATGATAGAAAGACAATCCCACATGAAAATCTGTCACTAACAATTAACTTGGTATATAAAGGCTGATACAAATTTCCATGCTTGGCTTCAAGAACAACAGGGTCTGTCTTCATCATGCTTGCCTTGAGTTGAAAGAAGACATTAGAGAAAATTTAGAACCATTAATTCGTTTGTCAAAGTCTAGAGCTTTGAATCTGTCGTTGAAAGAGATTAATCAGTGGAACTGAGGTAAATTATCAGATATCAAAGTTGTTTCCATACCTCCGCATCGACCAGAAGGAGCTCTATTCCAATTAGGAGGAGGCCTCAGTGTTACCGGATTTCCAGAAATGTCAGGGGATACGCCGGCAAACAAATCGAGCCGGTGGAGACTTAACGGTTAAATATTTTTAGTGACGTGCAAAGTTAGATATGAGCAGGGTATTTCCCTTTAGAGCATCATCAGTGGTGCATCCCTACACTATATTTGCGAAGTGATTTTGCCACATGTACTTTCTACATTCAATTTCACAAAACAAATATGACATGACTACTGAAATTGATGACATGGTTTCCAGAAAAATATGATATAAATAATTTCATTTAATATTCATTTATATTTTTGGCAAACTTGTTAGAATATGCTAATAATTCATATATTACATTCAATATTGATATTTCTTTTTGGTAAACTTTTTTTAAATATGGCAATAACTCATACATCATCTATAAAATAAATATATTCATATATAACATTTCAAATTTCGAATTATTATTATTTTTGTATAATTATACAATTTGTATTACTAAAACTTTCAAAAATTTCTACAATTTTTTAAAAATTTAAATATGTTCTAACCGTAAGATCATTAGTTTCTTATATATCTACAAATTTTATAAATATTGTTTAGGCTAAATTTTTTATAATTATACAATTTTATATCATTTTTATTAGTTTTATATAAATTAATTTAATATATATCAAATCTATATTAAATATTAGTAAGAAATTAGTAAAATCTATAATATTTAATAAAATTTATTTTTAAATATATGTTAGATTTAAAAAATTAATTCTCTTATTAGTCTCTCACCAATTTTATACTGATATTTGCATTTGATTTTGTTAATGATTTAACATTAATAAAAAGAAACAATGAAAAAGTGTAATTTGTGTTTTTTACAAAAAAAAAAAAGTGTAACATGTCTACGTAAGTTTCTTGCAAACCAAAAGAAGTCTCTTCTCCACGAATCGATTCTCATGTTTTTTCTTGCTTTTGCCTTTCTCTTTCCTCATTTCAGCATTTTCTGGCAGAACTCCAACACATTATCTTCTTCCATTGTGGATTTTCACCGGTTTATTGTCTTGACTCATGTATCTTGCCAATTATACTCGTTGTCTTGTGTTGTATTTACCCGTTTATGTATTGCTCTGTGTTTTCACTAAAGTTATTCTAATTTGTCATGCATTTGTAGAAAGGGCTTTTGTAAACAAAATAAGAACTCAGTCTAAAGGGATAAAAGCTTTTCTTGATAAAAAAAAATATAATAAACGAGCGGATTGGATTAAACATCATTATTTTGAAGCAGAGGTTGGAATAAAACAGAGTAAAACATCATTTAAGTTTTCTTTTAAAAAATCAGCTCTTCATTAAGATAGAGACAAGCCTTAGATTTGCATCGACCATCATGTTTGCAGTTTCCAAAGCATCATCGAGTCTCCCAGCCTTTAGATAGGCATTGATCATTTCTTCGAATGTGGATAGTTTGTAAGCCCATGGATCACAGACGTTCAACGATTCAGCCAATATCCACTTCGCGTGTGGCAAAGTATTCTCATCTTCGCAACACTTAGCGATGACGTTGGAGTAAGGTGCATGATTGAATTTGAACGTAACGAAATCTTGCATCTGTCTGGCTTTTTCGAATTTTTCGATGGATTCCTTTGTCATCCGGAGATCGCAACAAAAAAGTTCATGCATGGTTAAATTTTGCTTCATAATATGTAGTGGCCGGTCTTCAATCAAATGATGATTTTCTACCAACGACCAAGCTTCGGTTTCCTTACCGTACTTAAACAAGACATCCAAGAGTGGTCTCTTGGAAGCATCTTCAATCTTACCACTGGTTTCTGCTACCAAACAAGTGTAAATCTCCATTGCTTTATCCTCTTTACCTTTACTGAAATGATACTCAATGAGAGAAACCGTTACTGCGGTTTTGGTTACCGTTGGATAACCAACGTTGTTGTTGTTGCCATCTTTACTACTTATAAACTCCTCACAACAAAGTGCCCAGGCTTTGTCAAAATCTTTCTGATCCAAGAATTCAGAGTCGTACTCGTCAGGATTTTTTAAAAGAAAGATATCTTTAACCAGATCTAAAGCTTCATCATACTTCCCGGAAAGGTACAAAGCTTTGGTCAAGATACGGTACGTTTGGTAATCAAGAAGAGCATGATCATCATAGCCACCGCGGATGTGGTGATGGAGTTGAAGAGCTACGTGGGCATGACCATCGTCGCAGAGAGCTTTGACGATGTGGTTGCAACAATCAACGCTGAGACTGATGTTGGATTGGTTGAAAAAGTAATGGAAGAGATGATAGGCGTCCATGTAACGCTTGGCCTCGCACAAGGCTGCGATTATAAGGTCACAAGTAGCGGTTGTTGTTTCGGTGCGAGAAGTGGCGAAAGCGGTGAAGCGTGCGTACTCCACGGCGGTGTCGAGATCAGAGAGATTCTGGATCAAGAATCTAACCTTCGAGTATAGATGCTTCTCACAGTAATATTGATTCTTCGGGGGCTCCTCCTCCGGTGAGATGATGACATCTCCTCCGAGGATGATAGGGTAAGGAGGAGGGTTTGAGACAAGACACTTGTTTAGTTCGTGACGTTTTGCTTCCGCTTCCTCTTTCGCATCGGAACTGAGTCTCTCTTTCTCAAAAGCTTTACGGATCAGATAGCGGCAATAGAGGCTATTATTATAGAGTCTGGAATCAAGGATGAGGCTTAAGACGTCTTTGTAACGTTTGGCATCATCCAAGGCTGGGGCTACAAGCTCACATATAGCAACTCTGGTGGCCATGCGACTTTTTTCAGCAACTGGCGAGCGTGCGTACTCCACAGCCTTGTTTAGTTCTGAGCTACGGATCAAGGATCTCACCGTCGTGTATAGGTCCTTCTCATCCTCATAATGATTCCACGTGGCGGTGGCAGACCTGGAGGAGATGTGACGGTTTAAAAAAGAGGACTTTAGGAGAGTGCGACGGCGGAGTAACATCATCATCATCATCTTGGCTTCGATAGGAGTAGGCCTCTTAAAATAAAATAAAAAACTGTTACGTAATATACTCTGTTTTTAACCCTAGTTATTTATGAAGTTGGACAGTATTAAGATAACTCCTAGTTTTTTTTTTGTAACTAAAAAAAAAAAGATAACTCCTAGTTATGTTTAAATAATGATGTATTAGTTCTTAGTCCTTATCAATACATGAGACATATATACCGAGCTATGCTTGAGCTAATAAAATAACAGAAACTATTCATTTTATACATTCTATATCAATACTCTGATTTTAACCTATTTTATTTTATTTTATAGAATCCCATGCATGCATGGAAACACGTGCATGAAAAGAAAGAATAATATATTTATATCTTTTATTTTTGTCAACAGAATATATATTAATATATATTGTTTCCACTCCAAAAGTGAAGCACAGTTTATTAGTCTGGCATGGGCAATCGAAAGTATGAAAAGTCATAGATGTTTAAAGGTACACTTTTCCTTTGAAGGAAGAATGCTAGTGGATGCAATCAACGGGCTTCTGAATGGCCTTCCTTCAGGTTTAAAGTGATGGAGATTAGATTATTACTGAGAGATTTTTTGGCATGGCGTGTGTTCTCTCAATCATTTGAAGCTAACAGAGGAGCTCGCCTTATAGCTGCTAGTGCTTTAAAAGACTTCAGGTTTCAATCCTATGTTGCTAGAGGCGCACCAAGGTGGTGTTCTCAAGTCTTTTGATGGCTACATAGTGTTTACCTTGTTTGATCTCATCGGTTGGTTTAAGTTTGTATGAAACTTTTTAAAGTTAACCGGCGGCTTTGGGCTAGTGGTACTTGAGGGGAAACCCCCAATACGGTACCCGCAGTTCGAGTCCCGCTGGCCACCCAGGCTAGGGTTAAATTCCAAGAATACGTGGAGTTCCGTGGGCCTCGCGGGAATAGTCGGTTGATCACGGTCGCCGGAAACCCGCGGTTACCTAAAAAAAAAAAAAAAAATTTGTAAAGTTTTTTGGATGTATGAAAGGAATATATTAGATGGGAAAAAAAAAAGTAATTAAATATCTTCTTATTTTTTTCCTCTAGTATAATAAATTTCCGATTATATTGTAAAATATATCAATGATTAAAAATGAATTTTTATGATATTATCTCATTCCTTCTTTTTTTTGGGTGGTAAAGGAAGGAAAATATATTATTGAACCATCGATCCTTGAGTTTGCTTCTATTCCAAGGTAATATAATATTTCCCCATAACATCAAATTATTGAAATAGCAAATGGTTATAAATCAAATAAGAGATAAAGACATATCTTAGAGCAAAATATAATATAATTATCGATATACATAATACATAAACCCTAGGACTCTAATCATATCGTTGTATAAGTAGCGTAGTACAAACACACACAGTTCATCAGAACTTTCTATTAAGAATACAAATCTTTGAAAACGATACCTCTGGAGCGATGTCCCTAACCCGCCGCATTAACCTTCTGGTTGGCCTCTCAAAGTCTCTACAATTCTCAAATCGTCGTCACATGTCCACCTGCGTCGCCTCAGCCACCGTGGCACGCTACCCGCTTGGAAAAGACCTCTCCTGGCTTCCCAGGAACCCGACGTCCGAGGATGTAAACCGGGCGGCGGATCTCGTAAAGGGGCGTCCTGTTTCTCTGCTATACAGAGTCTTGACGATGATTGAGCTGTCAGATGTTGACGGAGCCGTTGAGTTGGCTCGTCTCTCTGTCTTGAAAGATGATCGTGGTGGCCACGACACCATCTTCATATGCAACGCCGTGATCGGAGCCATGTGCCAAGCGAAACGTTTCGAAGAAGGCATCGGTCTGTTCCATTACTTCTTCAACGAGAATAACATCGTCCCTAACATCGTCTCCTTCAACCACGTGATCAAAGCCTTTTGTGACCTAGGCCGTGTCGACGACGCCCTTCAACTCTACCGTCACGCTGCTCGGTTCGGTGCAGACAAAGAGACATTCAGTGTTTTGACTCAAGCCTTGGTCCACGCCTATGGCTACGGGGAAGCTGGAATATTCGTGGGATTAAGTAGATGCTTAACTACGGCGGATGATTGGACGCCCATGCTCATTGAGATTCGTGGGCGCTTGGATCAGATGAATGCTGAAGATGCTGATGATTACTTTCACACGAATAGGCTGAAGTTCGATGATGATGATGATGATGGAGTTTTCAAATCGATTGCTACGATATTTGTGGAATATTGGCTCAAACATGACAATGAAGAGAAAGCAATGGAGTGCTATAGCACTATCCGTACTTGGGAAAGCTTGCCTGCCACCACCGGGAACACCCTTTTAAGGATTTTGCTAGAAAATTGCAAGAGAACTGAGGCTGGGGCCTTGATCGAAGTAAATGCTAAGGACTTGTTTCACAACATGTTGAAAAAACACAAACGTTTTGATTCAGAGACCATTAACATAATGGTGGACTACTGGTTCAATATTGGCGAGTTTAACAAGGCCATGGAGACATTCAACGAGTCACAACAACAGGGAAGAAAGATAATGGTTCGGTGTTATAGTAACGTGATCGCTAGGCTTTGCGAGCGTGGGATGATGTCGGAGGCTGAAGGTTTGTTTGAGGACATGTGTTCAGACAAAGACTTGTCTCCTCCTCCTGATGTGTCTACATTCAGATCCATGGTCAATGGATATGTTCGTGCTGGAAGAGTTGATGATGCCATCAAAACCTCGAACAAATTAGCAATTTTGAAACTGCGCAAGGTTTCTGTTTATGAGGACTGATGTTAATTTACTTCCCTAATTAAGAGTTACTACTTGTCGCTGTATCGTTTTGCTTTTTACCTTGCTGTAGTTTGAGCTGACTTTTGCTCTCATCATGCTCATTGCACCTTCGTGGTTGTCAAAAACCCAAGCTCAAGCACTAGAGTTAAACATTTACTTAAATAGTAATAGTAATAATAATAACATTTACTGATCAGACGTTAAGAGGAATGACCGTAGATTGTAACTTATAAAGTTATAAAACATGTTTTTACATCAGTATTGTCACAACATTTACTCACCAAAGTGTTAGTAGTTTAGTAGTAGTGATAAGAATTTAGTTTTATTGGGGACGAATGATTATTTTTTAAATCTGAATTTTATAGTATAATTTCAGGTCTACGAGAAAATATAGATTTAGAGCTAAGAATTTTCCTGGTAATAAAAAATATTTACGGTCATTTTATAATAGAGAGAAAATAACAAACTTGTCATAGTAGATCTATCTTTCCTTATAGTTTTTTTTTCTTCTGATTTTCCTTTACAAACAGAGAGAAAATATAGATGCACTCTTTCGTGGTACATCGGCTACTTTCTATTTTTTATCGGTTAATTTAATAAAACTTTATATGCTCCTTAAATCAGTGAACAAATCACAATAAAATCATTATTTTAGAGAAACGAAGACAAAAAAAATTTCAAACCTCTCTGACAATAATCATATATTAGTTCATGATAAAAATACTGAAGTCTATAATCTTTAGTGTTGTTTTAAAATTTCTAACCAAATTCTATATTTGTATTAATGTATTCTAAACTCTATTTCATGCCAAATTCTATATTTGTATTAATGTATTCTAAACTCTCTTTCATAGTACATGGCATCATTCAATTTTTTTCATCAGTTAATTTAGTAAAACTTCATATACTCTTTAAATCGGTGGATAAACCACAATAAAATTTATATTCTAGAGAAACGGAGACAACAAAAGTTCCAAAACTCTCTGACCATAATCATATGTTAGTTCTTGATACAACTATGCATTAAAACAATATTGTAATATTTTTTGAAATTTTCTCAAAATCTATGTGTTAACCTCTACAAAATATTCAGTTTTTCGATAAATGGTTAATATACTAAAGATAATAATCTTTAGTGTTGTTTTAAAATTTCTAACCACATTCTAAATTTGTATTAATGTATTCTAAACTCTCATTCATGGTACACTGGCATCGTTCTATTTTTTTATCAGTTAATTTAGTAAAACTTCATATACTCAAATCAGTGGATAAACCAAAATAAAATTCATATTCTAGAGAAACGGAGACAACAAAAGTTCCAAAACTTTCTGACCATAATCAAATGTTAGTTCTCGATACAACTATGCATTAAATCAATATTTTAATATTTTTTGAATTTTTCTCAAAATCTATGTGTCCCTACAAAATATTCAGTTTTTCGATAAATGGTTAATATACTAAAGCCTATAATCTTTAGTGTTAATTTAAAATTTCTAACCACATTCTAAATTTATATTAATGTATTCTAAACTATTTTTAATGGTACATGAGCATCGTTCTATTTTTTTATCAGTTAATTTAGTAAATCTTCATATACTCCTTAAATCAGTGGATAAACCACAATAAAATTCCTATTCTAGAGAAACAGAGACAACAAAAGTCCTAAAACTCTCTGACCATAATCATATGTTAGTTCTTGATACAACTATGCATTAAAATAATATTTTAATATTTTTTGAATTTTTCTCAAAATCTATGTGTTAACCCCTACAAAATATTCAGTTTTTCGATAAATGGTTAATATGCTGAAGCCTATAATATTTAGTGTTGTTTTAAAATTTCTAACCAAATTCTATATTTGTGTTAATGTATTCTAAACTCTCCTATATTGTAAATGGGCATCGTTAATTTTTTTTTATCATATAATTTAGTAAAACTTCACATGCTCCCCAAATCAGTGGACAAACCACAATAAAATCTTTATTCTAGAGAAACAAAGGTTTCAAAAATCTCTAACCATCATAATATGTTAGTTCATGATACAAATATGCATTAAAACAATATTGTCATACTTTTTGAATTTTTCTCAAAATATATATGTTAACCCCTACAAAATATTCAGTTTTTCGATAAATGGTTGATATGCTGAAGCATATAGTATTTAGTGTTATTTTAAAATTTCTAATCAAATTATATATTTGTGTTAATGTATTCTAAACTATCTTATATGGTACATTGGCATCGTTAATTTTTTTTATCAATTAATTTAGTAAAACTTCACATGCTCTCCAAATCAGTGGACAAACCACAATAAAATCGCTATTCTAGAGAAACGAAGCCAACAAAGGTTCCAAAACTCTCTGACCATCATAATATGTTAGTTCATGATACAAATATACATTAAAAAAATATTGTCATATTTTTTGAATTTTTCTCAAAATATATATGTTAACCCCTACAAAATATTCAGTTTTTCGATAAATGGTTAATATACCGAAGCCTATAATCTTTAGTGTTGTTTTAAAAGTTCTAACCACATTCTACATATGTATTGAATTATTCTAAACTCTCTTTCATGGTACATGGGCATCGTTCTATTTTTTTATCAGTTAATTTAATAAAACTTCATATGCTCCATAAATCAATGGACAAACCACAATAAAATCTCTATTCTATAGAAAAGGAGACAACAAAGGTTCTAAACCTCTCTTACCATCATCGTATGTTAGTTCATGATACAACTATGCATTAAAACAATATTGTCATAGTTTTTGATTTTTTCCCAAAATCTATGTGTTAACTCCTACAAAATATTCAGTTTTTCGATAAATTGTTAATATACTGAAGTCTATAATCTCTGGTGTTGTTTTAAATTTTTTAACCACATTCTAAATTTGTATTAATGTATTCTAAACTCTCTTTCATGGTACATGGGCATCTATCTATTTTTTTTATCAGTTACAGGCCCCTTTACCATTCTGTCTAAATAGGCTATATGGTTTGCAAACCAACTCGGAACGAAGAAGAGAGAGAGGAGAACGAAAAGGGAAAGAGAAACAACAGTTGATGAAAGGTGGGATTGAACACACTAGAGAGGATGTTTCTCTTTGGGGTTGAACCAACTCTCAGGCCAAGAGAACATACCTCGCCTAATAGACTGGAGGAGGTGTCCTTTCATGGGGCTTCTTTGGCGATCGTGAAGTCACCGGATGAATTGCCGAGTAGATAGATCTGATCCGGACGCGGATGTTGCTCCACGGCGATACGGACTCGACCCGTTCCTACCCACCCCGGGGCACCATAGCATGTCGGGAAGAAGGGGGGTCTTTAGTAAAACTTCATATGCTCCATAAATCAATGGACAAACCACAATAAAATTCCTATTCTAGAGAAACAGAGACAACAAAGATTCAAAACCTCTCTGACCATCATCATATGTTAGTTTATGATACAAATATGCATTAAAACAATATTTTAATATTTTTTGAATTTTTCTCAAAATCAATGTGTTAACTCTTATAAAATATTCAGTTTTTCGATAAATGATTAATATACTGAAGCCTATAATCTTTAGTGTTGTTTTAAAATTTCTAACCACATTTTACATTTGTATTAATGTATTCTAAACTCTCTTTCATGGTACATGGGCATCTATTTTTTTTTTTTTATCAGTTACGGGCCCCTTTACCATTCTGTCTAAATAGGCTATATGGTTTGCAAACCAACTCGGAACAAAGAAGAGAGAGAGGAGAACGAAAAGGGATAGAGAAACAACAGTTGATGAAAGGCGGGATTGAACACACTAGAGAGGATGTTTCTCGTGGGGGTTGAATCAACTCTCAGGCCAAGAGAACATACCTCGCCTAATAGACTGGAGGAGGTGTCCTTTCTTGGGGCTTCTTTGGCGATCGTGAAGTCACCGGATGAATTGCCTAGTAGATAGATCTGATCCGGACGCGGATGTTGCTCCACGGCGATACGGACTCGACCCGCTCCTACCCACCCCAGGGCACCATAGCATGTCGGGAAGAAGGGGGGTCTTTAGTAAAACTTCATATGTTCCATAAATCAATGGACAAACCACAATAAAATCCCTATTCTAGAGAAACAGAGACAACAAAGATTCAAAACCTCTCTGACAATCATCATATGTTAGTTTATGATATAAATATGCATTAAAACAATATTTTAATATTTTTTGAATTTTTCTCAAAATCTATGTGTTTACTCCTATAAAATATTCAGTTTTTCGATAAATGATTAATATACTGAAGCCTATAATCTTTAGTGTTATTTTAAAATTTCTAACCACATTTTACATTTGTATTAATGTATTCTAAACTCTTTTTCATGGTACATGGGCATTGTTCTATTTTTTTATCAGTTAATTTAGTAAAACTTCATATACTCCTTAAATTAGCGGATAAACCACAATAGAATTCCTATTCTAGAGAAACGGAGACAACAAAAGTTTCAAAATCTCTGACCATAATCATATGTTAGTTCTTGATACAACTATGCATTAAAACAATACTGTAATATTTTTTTGAATTTTTCAAAAAATCTGTAATTTAACCCCTACAAAATATTCAGTTTTTCGATAAATGGTTAATAAGCTAAAGCCTATAATATTTAGTGTTGTTTTAAAATCTCTAACCAAATTCTATATTTGTGTTAATGTATTATAAACTCTATTATATTGTACATGGGCATTGTTAATTTATTTTATCAATTAATTTATTAAAACATCACATGTTCCCCAAATCAGTGGACAAACCACAATAAAATCTCTATTCTAGAGAAACGGACACAACAAAGGTTCTAAACCTCTCTTACTATCATCATATGTTAGTTTATGATACAACTATGCATTAAAAAAATATTGTAATATTTTTTGAATTTTTCTCAAAATCTATGTGTTAATCCCTACAAAATATTCTGTTTTTCGATAAATAGTTAATATGCTGAAGCTTATAATATTTATTGTTGTTTTAAAATTTCTAACCAAATTATATATTTGTGTTAATGTATTCTAAACTCTCTTATATGGTACATGGACATCGTTAATTTTTCTTTTATCAATTAATTTATTAAAACTTCACATGCTCCCTAAATCAGTGGATAAACCACAATAAAATCTCTATTTTAGAGAAACGAAGCCAACAAAGGTTCCAAAACTCTCTGACCATCATAATATGTTAGTTCATGATACAAATATGCATTAAAACAATATTGTCATATTTTTTGAATTTTTCTCAAAATATATATGCCAACCCCTACAAAATATTCAATTTTTTGATAATTGGTTAATATACCGAAGCATATAATATTTAGTGTTGTTTTAAAATTTCTAACCACATTCTACATATGTATTAAAGTATTCTAAACTCTATTTCATGGTACATGGGCATCATTCTATTTTTTTATTAGCTAATTAAGTAAAAATTTATATGCTCCATAAATCAATGGACAAACCACAATAAAATCTCTATTCTAGAGAAATGGAGACAACAAAGGTTCTAAACCTCTCTTACCATCATCATATGTTTTTTCATGATACAACTATCCATTAAAACAATATTTTCATATTTTTTGAATTTCTCTCAAAATCTATAAGTTAACTCCTACAAAATATTCAGTTTTTCGATAAAGGTTAATATACTGAAGTATATAATCATTAGTGTTGTTTTAAATTTTTTAACCACATTCTAAATTTGTATTAATTTATTCTAAACTCTCTTTCAAAGTACATGGGCATCGTTCTATTTTTCTTACCAGTTAATTTAGTAAAACTTCATATACTCCTTAAATCAGTGGATAAACCACAATAAAATTCCTATTCTAGAGAAACGGAGACAAAAAAAATTCCAAAACTCTCTGAACATAATCATATGTTAGTTCTTGATACAACTATGTATTAAAAAAATGTTTTATATTTTCTGAATTTATCTCAAAATCTATGTGTTAACCCCAACAAAATATTCAGTTTTTCGATACATGGTTAATATACTGAAGCCTATAACCTTTAGTGTTGTTTTAAAATTTCTAACCACATTGTACATTTGTATTAAAGTGTACTAAACTCTCTTTCATGGTACATGGGCATCGTTCTAATTTTTTAGCAGTTAATTTAGTAAAATGCTCCATAAATCAATGGACAAACCACAATAAATCTCTATTCTAGAGAAACGAAGCCAACAAAGATTCCAAAACTCTCTGACCATAATCATTTGTTAGTTCTGGATACAACTATGTATTAAAACAATATTGTAATATTTTTTGAATTTTTCTCAAAATCTATGTGTAATACCTTTCGTGAAGGACCTAAGATAACTAGTTTTAAGATTGAAATTTTTTTAGTGTTGTATTAAATAATCTATGTGTCACCTTTAGATCTATTATAATTTTTCTCAAAAAGGTGTTATCCTTAGAATCAAAGTCTCACCCTATAAAATATTCAGTTTTTCGATAAATGGTTAATATATTGAAGCCTATAATCTTTAGTGTTGTATTAAATAATTTAACCACATTCTAAATTTGTATTAATGTATTCTAAGCTCTTTTTCATGGTACATGGGCATCGTCCTTAATTTTTAATCAGTTAAATTTGTAAAACTTCATATACTCCTTAAATCAGCGGATAAACCACAATAAAATTTCTATTCTAGAGAAAAAAAGACAACAAAGATTCCAAAACTCCCTGACAATAATCATATGTTAGTTTTTGATACAAATAGCATTGAGAAAATATTTTAATATTTTTTGAATTTTTTCAAAATGTGTTAACCCCTACAAAATATTCAGTTTTTCGATAAATGGTTAATTGCTGAAGCCTATAATATTTGGTGTTGTTTTAAATTATTTAACCACATCATCATATGTTAGTTCATGATACAAATATGCATTGAAAAAATATATTAATATTTTTTTAATTTTTCTCAAAATCTATGTGTTAACCCCTACAAAATATTCAGTTTTTCGATAAATGGTTAATCGACTGAAGCCTATAATCTTTAGTGTTTTTTTATATTTATAACCACATTCTAAAATTGTATTAATGTATTCTAAACTTTTTTTAATGGTATATGGGCATCGTTCTATTTTTTTAATCAGTTAATTTAGTAAAACTTCATATACTCCTTAAATTAGCGGATAAACCACAATAAAATTTCTAATCTAGAGAATCGGAGATAAAAAAAAGTTCCTAAACTCTCTAACCATAATCATATGTTAGGTCTTGATACAACTATGCATTAAAAAGTATTGTAATATTTTTTGATTTTTTCTCAAAATCTCTGTGTTAACCCTTACAAAATATTCAGTTTTTCGATAAATGGTTAATATACTGAAGCCTATAATATTTAGTGTGGTTTAAAAAATTTCTAACCACATTCCACATTTGTATTAATGTATTCTAAACTCTTTTTCATGGTACATGTACGTCGTTCTATTTTTTTATCAGTTAATTTAGTAAAACTTCATATACTCCATAAATCAGTGGATAAACCACAATAAAATTTATATTCTAGAGAAACGGAGACAACAAAAGTTTCAAACCTCTCTGACCATAATCTTAAGTTAGTTCTTGATACAACTATGCATTAAAACAATATTATAATATTTTTTGAATTTTTCTCAAAATCTATGTGTTAACTCCTACACAATATTCAGTTTTTCGATAAAAGGTTAATATACTGAAGCCTATAATCTTTAGTGTGTTTTTTTTTAAATTTCTAACCACATTCTACGTTTGTATTAGTGTATTTCAAATTCTCTTTTATGGTACATGGGCATCGTTCGATTTTCGTAATCAGTTAATTTAGTAAAACTTTATATGCTCCCTAAATCAGTGGACAAACCATAATAAAATCCCTATTCTAGACAAATGGAGACACCAAAGGTTTCAAAACTCTCTGGCCATAATCATATGTTAGTTCTTGATACAACTATGCATTAAAACAATATTGTAATATTTTTTATTTTTTTTCTCAAAATCAAAGTGTTAACCCCTACAAAATATTCATTTTTTCGATAAATGGTTAGTAAACTGAAGCCTATAATCTTGAGTGTTTTTTTTTTAATTTCTAACCACATTCTACGTTTGTTTTAATTTATTTTAAATTTTCTTTCATGGAACATGAGCATCGTTTGATTTTTGTAATCAATTAATTTAGTAAAACTTCATCTGCTCCCTAAATCAATGGTCAAACCATAATATAATCCTTATTCTAGACAAACGGAGACACCAAAGGTTCCAAAACTCTCTGACCATAATCATATGTTAGTTCTTGATACAACTTTGCATTAAAGCAATATTGTAATATTTTTTTAGTTTTTCTCAAAATCCATTTGCTAACGCCTTACAAAATATTCAGTTTTTCAATAAATGGTTAATATACTGAAGCCTATAATCTTTAGTGTTGTTTTAAAAATTCTAACCACATTCTTCATTTTTATTAATGTATTCTAAACTCTCTTTCATGGTACATGGGCATCGTTCTATTTTTTTATCAGTTAATTTAGTAAAACATCACATGCTCCATATATCAATTGACAAAACCACAATAAAATTTTATTTTCTAGAGAAACGGAGACAACAAAGATTCCAAACCTCTCTGACCATCATCATATATTATTTCATGAAACAAATATGCATTAAAACATTATTATATTTTTTGAATTTTTCTCAAAATCTATGTGTTAACTCCTACAAAATATTCATTGTTTCGATAAATGGTTAATATACTGAAGCCTATAATCTTTAGTGTTTTTTTAAAAAAAATTCTAACCACATTCTACGTTTGTTATATTGTATTTTGAATTCTCATTCATGGAAAATGGGCATCGTTTTATTTTTGTAATCAGTTAATTTAGTAAAACTTCATATGCTCCCTAAATCAGTGGACAAACCATAATAAAATCCCTATTCTAGACAAACGGATACACCAAAGGTTCCAAAACTCTCTGACCATAATCATATGTTAGTTCTTGATACAACTACGCATTAAAACAATATTGTAATATTTTTTGAATTTTTCTCAAAATCTATGTGTTAACACCCCTACAAAATATTTAGTTTTTCAATAAATGGTTAATATACTGAAGCCTATAATCTTGAGTGTTGTTTTAAAATTTCTAACCATATTCTACATTTGTATTAATGTATTCTAAAATGTTTTTCATGGTACATGGGCATTGTTCTTATTTTTAATCGGTTAATTTAGTAAAACTTCTTATACTCCTTAAATCAGGGGGTAAACCACAATAAAATTTATATTCTAGAGAAAAAGAAACAACAAAAATTTCAACACTCTCTGACCATAATCATATGTTAGTTCTTGATGCAACTATGCATTAATAAAATATTTTAATATTTTTTGAATTTTTCTCAAAATCTATATGTTAACCCCCTACAAAATAATCAGTTTTTCGATAAAAGGTTAATATATGGAAGCCTATAATATTTAGTGTTGTTTTTAAATTTCTAACCATATTCTACATTTGTATTAATGTATTCTAAACTCTCTTTCATGGTACATGGGCATCGTTCTATTTTTTAATCGGATAATTTAGTAAAATTTCATATACTCCAATCAATGGACAAACAAAAATAAAATCCCTATTCTAGATAAACGAAGCCAACAAAGGTTCCAAAATTCTGTGACCATAATCATATATTAGTTCTTGATACAACTATGCATTAAAACAATATTGCAATATTTTTTGAATTTTTCTCAAAATAAGTGTTAACCCCTATAAAATATTCAGTTTTTCTTTAAATGGTTAATATACTTTAGCCTATAATCTTTAGTGTTTTTTTTTAAACATTCAACCACATTTTACATTTGTATTAATGTATTTTAAACTCTCTTTCATTGTACATGTGCATCGTTCAATTTTTTATCAATCAATATAGTAATATTTTATATGCTCCCCAAATCAGTGGACAAACCATAATAAAATCCCTATTATAGAGAAACAGAGACAACAAAGGTTCTAAACCTCTCTGGCAATAATCAAATATTAGTTCATGATAAAACTATGCATTAAAATAATATTGTCTTATTTTTTGATTTTTCTCAAAATCTATGTGTTAACTCCTACAAAATATTCAGTTTTTCGATAAATGGTTAATATACTGAAGCCTATAATCTTTAGTGTTATTTTAAAATTTCTAACCACATTCTATATTTGTATTAATGTATTCTAAACTCTTTTTCATGGTACTTGGGCATTGTTCTTTTTTTTTAATCAGTTAATTTAGTAAAACTTCATATACTCCTTAAATCAGCGGATAAACCACAATAAAATTTCTATTCTAGAGAAATGGAGATAACAAAAGTTCCAAAACTCTCTGACTATAATCATATGTTAGTTCTTGATACAACTATGCATTAAAAAAATATTTAAATATTTTTGAATTTTTCTCAAAATCTATGTGTTAACCCCTACAAAATATTCAGTTTTTCGATAAATGGTTAATATACTGAAGCCAATAATATTTAGTGTTTTAAAATTTCTAACCACATTCTACGTTTGTATTAATGTATTCTAAACTCTCTTTCATGGTACATAGGCATCGTTCTATTTTTTATCAGTTAATTTAGTAAAACTTCATATGCTCCATAAATCAAAGGACAAAACCACAATAAAATCTCTATTCTAGAGAAACGGAGACAATAAAGATTCAAAACCTCTCTAACAATCATCATATGTTATTTCATGATACAAATATGCTTTAAAACAATATTATAATATTTTTTGAATTTTTCTCAAAATCTATGTGTTAACTCTTACAAAATATTCATTTTTCGATAAATGGTTAATATACTGAAGCCTATAATCTTAAGTGTGTTTTTTTTTTTAAATTTCTAACCACATTCTACGTTTGTTTTAATTTATTTTAAATTCTCTTTCATGGAAAATGGGCATCGTTTGATTTTTGTAATCAGTTAATTTAGTTAAACTTCATATGCTCCCTAAATCAGTGGACAAACCATAATAAAATCCCTATTCTAGACAAACGGAGACACCAAAGGTTCCAAAACTCTCTGACGATAATCGTATGTTAGTTTTTGATACAACTATGCATTAAAACAATATTGTAATATTTTTTGAATTTTTCTCAAAATCTATGTGTTAACCCCTACAAAATTTTCAATTTTTCGTTACATGGTTAATATACTGAAGCCAATAATATTTAGTCTTGTTTTACAATTTCTAACCACATTCTTCATTTGTATTAAAGTATTCTAAACTCTCTTTCATGGTACATGGGCATCATTCTATTTTTTATCAGTTAATTTAGTAAAATTTCATACGGTTCCTAAATCAGTGGACAAACCATAATAAAATCCCTATTCTAGACAAACGGAGACCCCAAAGGTTCCAAAACTCTCTGACCATAATCATATGTTAGTTCTTGATACAACTATGCATTAAAATCCCTATTCTAGAGAAACGAAGCCAACAAAAGTTCCAAAACTCTGTGACCATAATCATATGTTAGTTTTGGATACAACTATGCATTAAAACAATATTGTAATATTTTTTGAATTTTTCTTAAAATCTATGTGTTAACCTATAAAATATTCGGTTTTTCTTTAAATGGTTAATATACTGTAGCCTATAATCTTTAGTGTTTTTTTAAAAAAATTTAACCCCATTTTACATTTGTATTAGTGTATTCTAAACTCTCTTTCATTGTACATGTGCATCGTTCAATTTTTTATCAATCAATTTAGTAATATTTTATATGCTCCCCAAATCAGTGGACAAACCACAATAAAATCCCTATTCTAGAGAAACAGAGACAACAAAGGTTCCAAACCTCTCTGGCCATAATAAAATATTATTTCATGATAAAACTATGCATTAAAATAATATTGTCTTAGTTTTTGAATTTTTCTCAAAATCTATGTGTTAACACTCCTACAAAATATTCAGTTTTTCGATAAATGGTTAATATACTGAAGTCTATAATCTTTAGTGTTGTTTTAAAATTTCTAACCACATTCTACATTTGTATTAATGTATTCTAAACTCTTTTTCATGGTACTTGGGCATCGTTCTTATTTTTTAATCAGTTAATTTAGTAAAACTTCATATACTTCTTAAATCGGCGGATAAACCACAATAAAATTTCTATTCGAGAGAAACGGAAATAACAAAAGTTTCAAAACTCTCTGACCATAATCATATGTTAGTTCTTGATACAACTATGCATTAAGAAAATATTGTAGTATTTTTTGAATTTTTCTCGAAATCTATGTGTTAACCCTTACAAAATATTCAGTTTTTCGATAAATGGTTAATATACTGAAGCCAATAATATTTAGTGTTTTAAAATTTCTAACCACATTCTACGTTTGTATTAATGTATTCTAAACTCTCTTTCATGGTACATGGGCATCGTTCAATTTTTTTTATCAGTTAATTTAGTAAAACTTCATATGCTCCATAAATCAATGGACAAAACCACAATAAAATCTCTATTCTAGAGAAATGGAGACAACAAAGATTCCAAACCTTTATGACCATCATCATATGTTATTTCATGATTCTAAACTCCTACCAATTATTCATTTTTTCGATAAATGGTTAATATACTGAAGCCTATAATCTTTAGCGTTGTTTTAAAATTTCTAACCACATTCTACGTTTGTATTAATGTATTCAAAATTCTCTTTCATGGTACATGGACAACGTTCTATTTTTGTAATCAGTTAATTTAGTAAAACTTCATATACTCGCCAAATCAGTGGACAAACCACAATAAAATCCCTATTCTAGAGAAACGAAGCCAACAAAGGTTCCAAAACTCTGTGACCATAATCATATGTTAGTTCTTGATACAACTATGCATTAAAACAATTTTGCAATATTTTTTGAATTTTTCTCAAAATCTATGTGTTAACCCCCTATAAAATATTCAGTTTTTCTTTAAATGGTTAATATACTGTAGCCTATAATCTTTAGTGTTTTTTAAAACATTTAACCGCATTTTACATTTGTATTAATGTATTCTAAACTCTCTTTCATTGTACATGTGCATCGTTCAATTTTTTATTAATCAATTTAGTAAAATTTTATATGCTCCCCAAATCAGTGGACAAACCACAATAAAATCTCTATTCTAGAGAAACGGAGACAACAAAGGTTCCAAACCTCTCTGGCCATAATCAAATATTAGTTCATGATAAAACTATGCATTAAGATAATATTGTCTTATTTTTTGAATTTTTCTCAAAATCTATGTGTTAACTCCTAGAAAATATTCAGTTTTTCGATAAATGGTTAATATACTGAAGCCTATAATCTTTAGTGTTGTTTAAAAATTTCTAACCACATTCTATATTTGTATTAATGAATTCTAAACTCTTTTTCATGGTACTTGGGCATTGTTCTTTTTTTTAATCAGTTAATTTAGTAAAACTTCATATACTCCTTAAATCAGCGGATAAACCACAATAAAATTTATATTCTATAGAAATGGAGATAACAAAAGTTTCAAAACTCTCTGACCATAATCATATGTTAGTTTTTGAAACAACTATCCATTAAAAAAATATTTTAATATTTTTTGAATTTTTCTCAAAATCTATGTGTTAACCCCTACAAAATATTCAGTTTTTCGATAAATGGTTAATATACTGAAGCCTATAATATTTAGTGTTTTAAAATTTCTAACCACATTCTACGTTTGTATTAATGTATTCTAAACTCTCTTTCATGGTACATGGGCATCGTTCTTTTTTTTATCAGTTAATTTAGTAAAACTTCATATGCTCCATAAATCAAATGACAAAACCACAATAAAATCTCTATTCTAGAGAAACGGAGACAACAAAGATTCAAAACCTGTCCGACCATCATCATATGTTATTTCATGATACAAATATGCATTAAAACAATATTATAATATTTTTTGAATTTTTTTCAAAATCTATGTGTTAACTCTTACAAAATATTCATTTTTTGATAAATGGTTAATATACTCAAGCCTATAATCATAAGTGTGTTTTTTTTTAATTTCTAACCACATTCTACGTTTGTTTTAATTAATTTTAAATTCTCTTTCATGGAAAATGGGCATCGTTTGATTTTTGTAATCAGTTAATTTAGTTAAACTTCATATGCTCCCTAAATCAGTGGACAAACCATAATAAAATCCCTATTCTAGACAAACGGAGACACCAAAGGTTCCAAAACTCTCTGACGATAATCATATGTTAGCTTTTGATACAACTATGCATTAAAACAATATTGTAATATTTGTTGAATTTTTTTCAAAATCTATGTGTTAACCCCTACAAAATTTTCAATTTTTCGTTACATGGTTAATATACTGAAGCCTATAATCTTTAGTCTTGTTTTACATTTTCTAAACACATTCTTCATTTGTATTAAAGTATTCTAAACTCTCTTTCATGGTACATGGGCATCATTCTATTTTTTAATCAGTTAATTTAGTAAAATTTCATACGGTCCCTAAATCAGTTGACAAACCATAATAAAATCCCTATTCTAGATAAACAGAGACCCCAAAGGTTCCAAAACTCTCTGACCATAATCATATGTTAGTTCTTGATACAACTATGAATTAAGACAATATTGTAATATTTTTTGAATTTTTCTCAAAATATAGGTGTTAACCTTTACAAAATTTCAATTTTTCTATACATGGTTAATATACTGAAGCCTATAATCTTTAGTATTGTTTTACAATTTTTATCCAAATTCTTCATTTGTATTAAAGTATTCTAAACTCTCTTTCATGGTACATGGGCATCATTCTATTTTTTTATCAGTTAATTTAGTAAAATTTCATATGCTCCATAAATCAATGGACAAACCATAATAAAATCCCTATTCTAGAGAAACGAAGCCAACAAAGGTTCCAAAACTCTGTGACCATAACCATATGTTAGTTTTGGATACAACTATGCATTAAAACAATATTGTAATATTTTTTGAATTTTTCTCAAAATCTATGTGTTAACCTATAATCTTTAGTGTTTTTTAAAAAACTTTAACCACATTTTACATTTGCATTAGTGTATTCTAAACTCTCTTTCATTGTACATGTGCATCGTTCAATTTTTTATCAATCAATTTAGTAATATTTTAAATGCTCCCCAAATTAGTGGACAAACCACAATAAAATCCTTATTCAAGAGAAACAGAGACAACAAAGGTTCCAAACCTCTCTGGCCATAATCAAATATTATTTCATGATAAAACTATGAATTAAAATAATATTGTTTTATTTTTTGAATTTTTCTCAAAATCTATGTGTTAACTCCTACAAAATATTCAGTTTTTCGATAAATGGTTAATATATTGAAGCCTATAATCTTTAGTGTTGTTTTAAAATTTCTAACCACATTCTACATTTGTATTAATGTAATCTAAACTCTTTTTCATGGTACTTGGGCATCGTTCTTAGTTTTTAATCAGTTAATTTAGTAAAACTTGATATACTCCTTAAATCAGCGGATAAACCACAATAAAATTTCTATTCGGGAGAAACGGAGATAACAAAAGTTTCAAAACTCTCTGACCATAATCATATGTTAGTTCTTGATACAACTATGCATTAAAAAAATATTGTAGTATTTTTTGAATTTTTCTCGAAATCTATGTGTTAACCCCTACAAAATATTCAGTTTTTCGATAAATGGTTAATATACTGAAGCCTATAATATTTAGTGTTTTAAAATTTCTAACCACATTCTACGTTTGTATTAATGTATTCTAAACTCTCTTTCATGGTACATGGGCATCGTTCTATTTTTTTTATCAGTTAATTTAGTAAAACTTCATATGCTCCATAAATCAATGGAAAGAACCACAATAAAATCTCTATTCTAGAGAAACGGAGACAACAAAGATTCCAAACCTCTCTGACCATCATCATATGTTATTTCATGATTCTAAACTCCTACCAATTATTCATTTTTTCCGATAAATGGTTAATATACTGAAGCCTATAATCTTTAGCGTTATTTTAAAATTTCTAACCACATTCTATGTTTGTATTAATGTATTCGAAATTCTCTTTCATGGTACATGGACAACGTTCTATTTTTTTAATCAGTTAATTTAGTAAAACTTCATATGCTCGCCAAATCAGTGGACAAACCACAATAAAATCCCTATTCTAGAGAAACGAAGCCAACAAAGGTTCCAAAACTCTGCGACCATAATCATATGTTAGTTCTTGATACAACTATGCATTAAAACAATATTGCAATATTTTTTGAATTTTTCTCAAAATCTACGTGTTAACCCCTATAAAATATTCAGTTTTTCTTTAAATTGTTAATATACTGTAGCCTATAATCTTTAGTGTTTTTTTTAAACATTTAACCATATTTTACATTTGTATTAATGTATTCAAAACTCTCTTTTATTGTACATGTGCATCATTCAATTTTTTATTAATCAATTTAGTAAAATTTTATATGCTCCCCAAATCAGTGGACAAACCACAATAAAATCCCTATTCTAGAGAAACGGAGACAACAAAGGTTCCAAACCTCTCTGGCCATAATCAAATATTAGTTCATGATAAAACTATGCATTAAGATTGTATTGTCTTATTTTTTGAATTTTTCTCAAAATCTATGTGTTAACTCATACAAAATATTCAGTTTTTTCGATAAATGGTTAATATACGGAAGCCTATAATCTTTAGTGTTGTTTTAAATTTCTAACCACATTCTACATTTGTATTAATGTATTCTAAACTCTTTTTCATGGTACTTGGGCATCGTTCTTATTTTTAATCAGTTAATTTATTAAAACCTCATATACTCCTTAAATCAGCGGATAAACTACAATAAAATTTATATTCTAGAGAAACGGAGATGACAAAAGTTCCAAAACTCTCTGACCAAAATCATATGTTAGTTCTTGATATAACTATGCATTAAAAAAATATTGTAATTTTTTTTTGAATTTTTCTCAAATTCTATGTGTTAACCCCTACAAAATATTCAGTTTTTCGATAAATGGTTAATATACAGAAGCCTATAATATTTAGTGCTTTAAAATTTCTAACCACATTCTACGTTTGTATTAATGTATTCTAAACTCTTTTTCATGGTACATGGGCATCGTTCTATTTTTTATCAGTTAATTTAGTAAAACTTCATATGCAACATAAATCAATCGACAAAACCACAATAAAATCTCTATTCTAGAGAAACGGAGAAAACAAAGATTCCAAACCTCTCCGACCATCATCATATGTTATTTCATGATACAAATATGCGTTAAAACAATATTATAATATTTTTTGAATTTTTCTCAAAATCTATGTATTAACTCCTACAAAATAATCATTTTTCGATAAATGGTTAATATACTGAAGCGTATAATCTTTAGTGTTTTTTTAAAAAAAGTTCTAACCACATTCTACATTTGTTTTAATTTATTTTTTTTAATTCTCTTTCATGGAAAATGAGCATCGTTTGATTTTTGTAATCAGTTAATTTAGTAAAACTTCATATGCTCCCTAAATTAGTGGACAAACCATAATAAAATCCCTATTCTAGACAAAAGGAGACAACAAAGGTTCAGAACTTCTCTGACCATAATCATATCTTAGTTCTTGATACAACTGTCCATTAAAACAATATTGTAATATTTTTTGAATTTTCTCAAAATCTATGTGTTAACCTTACCAAATATTCAATTTTCGATAAATGGTTAATATACTGAAGCCTATAATCTTTAGTGGTTTTTTAAAATTTCTAACCACATTATACATTTGTATTAATGTATTCTAAACTCTCTTTCATGGTACATGTGCATCGTTCAATTTTTTATCAATCAATTTAGTAAAATTTTATATGCTCCCCAAATCAACGGACAAACCACAATAAAATCCCTATTCTAGCGAAACGGAGACAACAAAGGTTCCAAACCTCTCTGGCCATAATCAAATATTATTTCATGATAAAAATATGCATTAAAATGATATTGTCTTATTTTTTGAATTTTTCTCAAAATCTACGTGTTAACTCATACAAAATATTCAGTTTTTCGATAAATGGTTAATATACTGAAGCCTATAATCTTTAGTGTTGTTTTAAAATTTCTAACCACATTCTACATTTGTATTAAAGTATTCTAAACTCTCTTTTATGGTACATGGGCATCATTCTATTTTTTTATTAGTTAATTTAGTAAAATTTCATATGCTCCATAAATCAATGGACAAATCACAATAAAATCTCTATTCTAGAGAAACGAAGCCAACAAAGGTTCCAAAACTCTCTGACCATAATCATATGTTAGTTCTGGATACAACTATGCATTAAAACAATATTGTAATATTTTTTGATTTTTTCTCAAAATCTATGTGTTAACACCCCTACAAAATATTTAGTTTTTCAATAAATGGTTAATATACTGAAGCCTATAATCTTGAGTGTTGTTTTAAAATTTCTAACCACATTCTACATTTGTATTAATGTATTCTAAAATATTTTTCATTGTACATGGGCATTGTTCATATTTTTAATCAGTTAATTTAGTAAAACTTCTTATACTCCTTAAATCAGGGGGTAAAACACAATAAAATTTATATTCTAGAGAAACGGAGACAACAAAAGTTCTAAAACTCTCTGACTATAATCATATGTTAGTTCTTGATGCAAATATACATTAAAAAAATATTTTAATATTTTTTGAATTTTTCTCAAAATCTATATGTCAACCCCTACAAAATAATCAGTTTTTTGATAAAAGGTTAATATATGGAAGCCTATAATATTTAGTGTTGTTTTTAAATTTCTAACCACATTCTACATTTTTATTAATGTATTCTAAACTCTCTTTCATGGTACATGGGCATCGTTCTATTTTTTAATCAGTTAATTTAGTAAAACTTCATATACTCCTTAAATAAATGGACAAACAAAAATAAAATCCCTATTCTAGATAAACGAAGCCAACAAAGGTTCCAAAACTCTCTGACCATAATCATATGTTAGTTCTTGATACAACTATACATTAAAAAAATATTGTAATATTTTTTGAATTTTTCTCAAAATCTATGTGTTAACCCCTACAAAATATTCAGTTTTTTGACAAATGGTTAATATACTGAAGCCTATAATATTTAGTGTTTTAAAATTTCTAACCATATTCTACGTTTGTATTTATGTATTCTAAACTCTCTTTCATGGTACATGGGCATCGTTCTATTTTTTTATCAGTTAATTTAGTAAAACTTCATATGCTCCATAAATCAAAGGACAAAACCACAATAAAATCTCTATTCTAGAGAAACGGAGACACCAAAGATAAATGGTTAATATACTCAAGCCTATAATCTTAAGTGTGTTTTTTTTAATTTCTAACCACATTCTACGTTTGTCTTAATTTATTTTAAATTCTCTTTCATGGAAAATGGGCATCGTTTGATTTTTGTAATCAGTTAATTTAGTTAAACTTCATATGCTCCCTAAATCAGTGGACAAACCATAATAAAATCCCTATTTCTAGAGAAACGAAGACACCAAAGATTCCAAAACTCTCTGACGATAATCATAATCAACTATGCATTAATATTGTATTTTTTGAATTTATTCTCAAACTTGTACATATATAAGCCTATAATCTTTATTGTTTTAATTCTATTTCATTTGGTTAAAATTCTAATCTCTCATGGTACATGGGATCTTTATGTTTTTTAATCAGTTAATTTAGTAAAATTCATATCCCTAAATCAGTGGACAAACCATAATAAAATCCCTATCTAGAGAAACGAAGACCCAAAATCCAAAAATTCAAATCTCTGACGAAATCATATGTTAGTTTTTATACAACTATTTAAAACATATTGTAATATTTTTTGAATTATTCTCAAAATACTGTCGTTACATGTACATAACACCATTATATCTACATCAAACATAATAAATATACCCACTTATTCATTAATAACATAACGTACATGCAAATCCAAAATTCTTAAAATGACAAACCATAATAATATTCCAATATTCAGACAACGGATTCCCAAGGTCAACTATTCAACCATAAATATTTATTGACATATTCTATTTATTAAAAACATTGTAATATTTTTTAAAAGATATAGGTGTTAAACCTTACAAAATTTCAATTTTTTTATACATGGTTAATATACTGACGCCTATAATCTTTAGTATTGTTTTACAATTACTATCCACATTCTACATTTGTATTAAAGTATTCTAAACTCTCTTTCATGGTACATGGGAATCATTCTATTTTTTTATCAGTTAATTTAGTAAAATTTCATATGCTCCATAAATCAATGAACAAACCACAATAAAATCCCTATTCTAGAGAAACGAAGCCAACAAAGGTTCCAAAATTCTGTGACCATAATCATATGTTAGTTTTGGATACAACTATGCATTAAAACAATATTGTAATATTATTTGAATTTTTCTCAAAATCAATGTGTTAACCTATAAAATATTCGGTTTTTTCTTTAAATGGTTAATATACCGTAGCCTATAATCTTTAGTGTTTTTTAAAAACATTAACCTATAAAATATTCGGTTTTTCTTTAAATGGTTAATATATTGTAGCCTATAATCTTTAGTGTTTTTTAAAAACATTTAACCACATTTTGCATTTGTATTAGTGTATTCTAAACTCTCTTTCATTGTACATGTTCATCGTTCAATTTTTTATCAATCAATTTAGTAATATTTTATATGCTCCCCAAATCAGTGGACAAACCACAATAAAATCCCTATTCTAGAGAAACAGAGACAACAAAGGTTCCAAACCTCTCTGGCCATAATCAAATATTATTTCATGATAAAACTATGCATTAAAATAATATTGTCTTAGTTTTTGAATTTTTCTCAAAATCTATGTGTTAACTCCTACAAAATATTCAGTTTTTCGATAAATGGTTAATATATTGAAGCCTATAATCTTTAGTGTTGTTTTAAAATTTCTAACCACATTCTACATTTGTATTAATGTATTCTAAACTCTTTTTCATGGTACTTAGGCATCGTTCTTATTTTTTAATCAGTTAATTTAGTAAAACTTCATATACTCCTTAAATCAGCGGATAAACCACAACAAAATTTCTATTCGAGAGAAACGGAGATAACAAAAGTTTCAAAACTCTCTAACCATAATCATATGTTAGTTCTTGATACAACTATGCATTAAAAAAATATTGTAGTATTTTCTCGAAATCTATGTGTTAACCCTTACAAAATATTCAGTTTTTCGATAAATGGTTAATATACTGAAGCCTATAATATTTAGTGTTTTAAAATTTCTAGCCACATTCTACGTTTGTATTAATGTATTCTAAACTCTCTTTCATGGTACATGGGCATCGTTCTATTTTTTTATCAGTTAATTTAGTAAAACTTCATATGCTCCATAAATCAATGGACAAAACCACAATAAAATCTCTATTCTAGAGAAACGGAGACAACAAAGATTCCAAACCTCTCTGACCATCATCATATGTTATTTCATGATTCTAAACTCCTACCAATTATTCATTTTTTCGATAAATAGTTAATATACTGAAGCCTATAATCTTTAGCGTTGTTTTAAAATTTCTAACTACATTCTACGTTTGTATTAATGTATTCTAAATTCTCTTTCATGGTACATGGACAACGTTCTATTTTTGTAATCAGTTAATTTAGTAAAACTTAATATGCTCGCCAAATCAGTGGACAAACCACAATAAAATCCCTATTCTAAAGAAACGAAGCCAAGAAAGGTTCCAAAACTCTGTGACCATAATCATATGTTAGTTCCTGATACAACTATGCATTAAAACAATATTGCAATATTTTTTGAATTTTTCTCAAAATCTATATGTTAACCTCTATAAAATATTCAGTTTTTCTTTAAATGGTTAATATACTGTAGCCAATAATCTTTAGTATTTTTTTAAACATTTAACCACATTTTACATTTTTATTAATGTATTCTAAACTCTCTTTCATTGTACATGTGCATCGTTCAATTTTTTATTAATCAATTTAGTAAAATTTTATATGCTCCCCAAATCAGTGGACAAACCACAATAAAATCCCTATTCTAGAGAAACGGGGACAACAAAGGTTCCAAACCTCTCTGGCCATAATCACATATTAGTTCATGATAAAACTATGCATTAAGATAATATTGTCTTATTTTTTGAATTTTTCTCAAAATCTATGTGTTAACTCATACAAAATATTCAGTTTTTCGGTAAATGGTTAATATACTGAAGCCTATAATCATTAGTGTTGTTTTAAAATTTCTAACCACATTCTACATTTGTATTAAAGTATTCTAAACACTCTTTCATGGTACTTGGGCATCGTTCTTATTTTTTAATCAATTAATTTATTAAAACCTCATATACTCCTTAAATCAGCGGATAAACCACAATAAAATCTCTATTCTAGAGTAACGAAGCAAACAAAGGTTCCAAAACTCTCTGACCATAATCATATGTTAGTTCTTGATACAACTATGCATTAAAAAAATATTATAATTTTTTTTGAATTTTTCTCAAAATCTATGTGTTAACTCCTATAAAATATTCAGTTTTTCGATAAATGGTTAATATACTGAAACCTATATTCTTTAGTGTTGTTTTAAAAATTTTAACCGTCGACAAAAAAAAAAAAAAAAAAAATTAACTTTATTCTACATTTGTGTTAATTTATTTTAAACTCTCTTTCAAGGTACATGAGCATCGTTCTGTTTTTTTAATCAGTTAATTTAGTAAAACTGCATATGCTCTCCAAATCAGTGGACAAACCACAATAAAATCACTATTCTAGAGTAACGAAGCCAACAAAGGTTTAAAAACTCTCTGACCATAATCATATGTTAGTTCATAATAAACTATTCATTAAAACAATATTGTAATATTTTTTGAATTTTTCTCAAAATCTATGTGTTAACCCCTATAAAATATTCAGTTTTTCGATAAATGATTAATATACTGAAGCCTATAATCTTTAGTGTTGTTTTAAAATTTCTAACTTTATTCTACATTTGTATTAGTTTATTTTAAACTCTCTTTCAAGGTACATGCGCATCGTTCTGTTTTTTTAATCAGTTAATTTAGTAAAACTGCATATGATCCCCAAATCAGTGGACAAACCACAATAAAATCTCTATTCTAGAGTAACGAAGCAAACAAAGGTTCCAAAACTCTCTGACATTAATCATATGTTAGTTCTTGATACAACTATGCATTAAAAAAATATTATAATATTTTTTGAATTTTTCTCAAAATCTATGTGTTAACTCATACAAAATATTCATTGTTTCGATAAATGGTTAATATACTGAAGCCTATAATCTTTAGCGTTGTTTTAAAATTTCTAACCACATTCTACGTTTGTATTAATGTATTCTAAATTCTCTTTCATGGTACATGGACAAAGTTCTATTTTTGTAATCAGTTAATTTAGTAAAACTTCGTATGCTCGCCAAATCAGTGGACAAACCATAATTAAACCCCTATTTTAGACAAACGGAGACAACAAAGGTTCCGAAATTCTGTGACCATAATCATATATTAGTTCTTGATACAACTTTCCATTAAAACAATATCGTAATATTTTTTGAATTTTTCTCAAAATCTATGTGTTAACCCCTATAAAATATCCAGTTTTTCGATAAATGGTTAATATACTGAAACCTATATTCTTTAGTGTTGTTTAAAATTTCTAACCTTATTCTACATTTGTATTAATTTATTTTAAACTCTCTTTCAAGGTACATGTGCATCGTTCTATTTTTTTAATCAGTTAATTTAGTAAAACTGCTTATACTCCCCAAATCAATGGACAAACCACAATAAAATCTCTATTCTAGAGTAACGAAGTGTTGGGGTCGAAAACGGTTACGACGAAGTTGATATCCAAATCTCCGTAAAATACAAGTATGAGTGTCTTTCCGCGACAAATTGTGCTTGGTCAAAAGAATGTCGCGGCATATGTTCTCGAACCCCGTTTGGGTCAAACACAAGCTGTTCCAAGGTAACGGAAACGTATCTGAGCCAGCCATGGATAGGTTCGAAGGTGATGATCGGAACACGGATAGACCAAGCTCAATCACTACGTAACTACCGCACATGCACACTGCCCGGTCGCTACGTAGCGACCGAGCGTGCGTTCCGTTCGGTCGCTACGTAGCGACCGAGCTCTTCCGAAACGTTGATACGATACGAATCCATGCATTCTCGTCTATCCTTCGATGTTGTCTCCCGAAGACCGTAGCGAACCCATTTCATGTTTTCCGCCATTCGAAGTCATCAATCAAACTTTACGATAAAAAATCGCGGAAAGATAGCTTTTATCGAAAGAAGTCGTAATAAACGCTTCAAGTCAAAAGACGGCCCAAGGGACCTAAGACCTGACTCGAAGCCCACCTTACGATTTCTTAACCAGCAGCCCGTAAACCGTGGGACGGTTTACTCTTGGTTCGCAAGGAAAGATAAATGTCAAGTTTCCGCGCATAAATACGAAATTTTAAAGATAATTATGAAGATCGGGAAAAATGGAATATCTCCATTTTTAGGCCATGACGGCTTAAGGGCAGAAGGGGAAAAGTGTAAACCGACCTAGGAGCGAGTATATAAGGAGTCCTAGGCGAGAGACATGAGGAGAGAACTTTTCAGAGCAAACTTAGCACTTAGAGCAATTAGGCAACTTTCCGTTTTTGTTATTTCGAGCTGCGACTCAACTAGGTTTTGCAGTCTTAGGTTGTTAAAACTAGTAATCTCGCCGACAGCTCTCATAGCCGAGGCTTCTACCTTGTTGTAACGCTCATACGCGAATTCGGAATAAAACTCCTTTTGCTCAATTTTACGATTTATTATTTCTTTTCGTCTTTACTTGCGTGTTATGATTGCTTGGCGTATGGTTTAGCAGATATCCGGGACCTCTGGGAAATTAGGGTTTTCCTAACTTTCCTAATTTAAACGGAAATCGACAATGCAAATTTCGGTTCCCACACAAAGCAAACAAAGGTTCCAAAACTCTCTGACCATAATCATATGTTAGTTCTTGATACAACTATGCATTAAAAAAATATTATAATATTTTTTGAATTTTTCTCAAAATCTATGTGTTAACTCCTACAAAATTATCATTTTTTCAATAAATAGTTAATATACTGAAACCTATAATCTTTAGCGTTGTTTTAAAATTTCTAACCACATTCTACGTTTGTATTAATGTATTCTAAATTCTCTTTCATGGTACATGGACAACGTTCTATTTTTGTAATCAGTTAATTTAGTAAAACTTCATATGCTCGCCAAATCAGTGGACAAACCATAATTAAACCCCTATTTTAGACAAACGGAGACAACAAAGGTTCCGAAATTCTCTGACCATAATCATATGTTTGTTCATGATACAACTATGCATTAAAACAATATTGTATTATTTTTTGAAATTTTCTCAAAATCTATGTGTTAACCTCTACAAAAATATTCAGTTTTTCGATAAATGGTTAATATACTAAAGCCTATAATCTTTAGTGTTGTTTTAAAATTTCAAAACACATTCTACTTTTGTATTAATGTATTCTAAACTCTCTTTCATTGTACATGTGCATCGTCCAATTTTTTATCAATTAATTTTGTAAAACTTCATATGCTCCCTAAATCAATTGACAAATAATAATAAAATCGCTATTCTAGAGAAACAGAGACAAGAAAGGTTCCAAACTTCTCTGGCCATCATAATTTGTTAGTTCATGATACAACTATGCATTAACACCATATTGTAATATTTTTTTAATTTTTAAAAAATTCTATGTGTTAACTCCCTACAAAATATTCAGTTTTAAATGGTTAATATAATGAAGCCTATAATCTTTAGTGTTATTTTAAAATTTCTTTCTACATTTGTATTAATGTATTCTAAATTCTCTTTCATGGTACATGGGTATCATTCTATTTTTTTATCAGTTAATTTAGTAAAACTTCATATACTCCTTAATTTAGTGGCTAAATCACAATAAATTTCATATTCAAGAGAAACGGAGACAATAAATGTTCCGAAACTCTCTGACAATAATCATATGTTAGTTATTGATACAACTATGCATTAAAAAAATATTTTAATATTTTTTGAATTTTTCTCAAAATCTATGTGTTAACACTTACAAAATATTCAGTTTTCCGATAAATGGTTAATATGCTGAACCTATAATATTTTATTGTTGATTCAAAATTTCTAACAAAATTCTATATTTGTGTTAATGTATTCTAAACTCTCTTATATGGTACATGAGCATCATTATATATTTTTATAAATTAATTTAGTAAAACTTCACATGCTTCCCAAATCAGTGGACAAACCACAATAATATATCTATTCTAGAGAAACGGAGACAACAAAGGTTTCAAACCTCTCTTACCATCATCATATATTAGTTCATGATACAACTATGCATTAAACAATATTTTCATATTTTTTGAATTTTTCTCAAAATCTATGTATTAACAACCCCTACAAATTGTTCAGTTTTTCGATAAATGGTTAATATCCTGAAGCCTATAATCTTTAGTGTTTTTTAAAAAAATTTAACAAAATTCTACATGTGTATTAATTTATTCTAAACTCTCTTATATGGTACATGGGAATCGTTCTATTCTTTTTAATTAATTTAGTAACACTTCATATACTCCCCAAATCAGTGGACAAACCACAATAAAATCTCTATTATTGAGAAACGGAGACAACAAAGGTTCCAAACCACTCTTACCATCATCATATGTTAGTTCATGATACAAATATGCATTAAAACAATATTGTCATATTTTTTGAAATTTTCTCAAAATCTATGTGTTAACCCTTACAAAAATATTCAGTTTTTTGATAAATGGTTAATATACTGAAGCCTATGATCTTTAGTGTTGTTTAGAAATTTTTAACCACTATCTACATTTGTATTAATGTATTTTAAACTCTCTCATATGGTACATGGACATCGTTCTATTTATTTTATCAATTAATTTAACAAAACTTCGTATGCTCCTCAAACCATTGGACAAACCACAATAAAATCCATATTCTAGAGAAACAGAGACAAGAAAGGTTCCAAAATTCTCTGACCATCATAATTTGTTAGTTCATGATACAACTATGCATTAACGTCATATTGTAATATTTTTTTAATTTTTGAAAAATTATATGTGTTAACCCCTACAAAATATTCAGTTTTTCGATAAATGGTTAATATAATGAAGCCTATAATCTTTAGTGTTATTTTAAAATTTCTAACCACATTCTACATTGTATTAATGTATTCTAAACTCTTTTTCATAGTACATGAGTTTCATTCTATTTTTTTATCATTTAATTTAGTAAAACTTCATATACTCCTTAATTTAGTGGATAAACCACAATAAAATTCATATTCAAGAGAAACAGAGACAACAAAAGTTCCGAAACTTTCTGACAATAATCATATGTTAGTTCTTGATACAACTATGCATTAAAAAATATTTTAATACTTTTTGAATTTTTCTCAAAATCTATGTATTAACTCTTACAAAATATTCACTTTTCCGATAAATGGATAATATGCTGAACCTATAATATTTATTGTTGTTTTAAAATTTCTAACCAAATTCTATACTTTTGTTAATGTATTTTAAACTCCCTTATATGGTACATGGGCATCATTATATATTTTTATAAATTAATTTACTAAAACTTCACATGCTTCCCCAAACCACAATAATATCTCTATTCTAGAGAAACGGAGACAACAAAGGTTCAAAACCTCTCTTACCATCATCATATATTAGTTCATGATACAAATATGCATTAAAAAATATTTTCATATTTTTTAATTTTTCTCAAAATCTATGTATCAACCCCTACAAATTTTTCAGTTTTTCGATAAATGATTAATATCCTGAAGCCTATAATCTTTAGTGTTTTTAATATGCAAATATGCATTAAAACAATATTATAATATTATATGTTATTTCATGATACAAATATGTTATTTGTATGTTATTTCATGATACAAATATGTTATTTCATGACCATCATCATATGTTATTTCATGATACAAATATGCATTAAAACAATATTATAATATTTTTTGAATTTTTCTCAAAATCTATGTGTTAACTCTTACAAAATATTTATTTTTTGATAAATAGTTAATATACTGAAGCCTATAATCTTAAGTGTGTTTTTTTTTAAAAATTTCTAACCACATTCTACGTTTGTTTTAATTTATTTTAAATTCTCTTTCATGGAAAATGGGCATCGTTTGATTTTTGTAATCAGTTAATTTATTTAAACTTCATATGCTCCCTAAATCAGTGGACAAACCATAATAAAATCCCTATTCTAGACAAACGGAGACACCAAAGGTTCCAAAACTCTCTGACGATAATCATATGTTAGTTTTATATACAACTATGCATTAAAACAATATTGTAATTTTTTTGAATTTTTCTCAAAATCTATGTGTTAACCCCAACAAAATTTTCAATTTTTCGTTAATATACTGAAGCCAATAATCTTTAGTCTTGTTTTACAATTTCTAACCACATTCTTCATTTGTATTAAAGTATTCTAAACTCTCTTTTATGGTACGTGGGCATCATTCTATTTTTTATCAGTTAATTTAGTAAAATTTCATACGGTCCCTAAATCAGTGGACAAACCATAATAAAATCCCTATTCTAGACAAACGGAGACCCCAAAGGTTCCAAAACTCTCTGACCATAATCATATGTTAGTTCTTGATACAACTATCCATTAAAACAATATTGTAATATTTTTTGAATTTTTCTCAAAATATAGGTGTTAACCCCTACAAAATTTCAATTTTTCTATACATGGTTAATATACTGAAGCCTTTAATTTTTAGTATTGTTTTACAATTTCTATCCACATTCTACATTCGTATTAAAGTATTCTAAACTCTCTTTCATGGTACATGGGCATCATTCTATTTTTTTTATCAGTTAATTTAGTAAAATTTCATATGCTCCATAAATCAATGGACAAACCATAATAAAATCCCTATTCTAGAGAAACGAAGCCAACAAAAGTTCCAAAACTCTGTGACCATAATCATATGTTAGTTTTGGATACAACTATGCATTAAAACAATATTGTAATATTTTTTGAATTTTTCTTAAAATCTATGTGTTAACCTATAAAATATTCGGTTTTTCTTTAAATGGTTAATATACTGTAGCCTATAATCTTTAGTGTTTTTTTAAAACATTTAACCACATTTTACATTTGTATTAGTGTATTCTAAACTCTCTTTCATTGTACATGTGCATCGTTCAATTTTTTATCAATCAATTTAGAAACATTTTATATGCTCCCCAAATCAGTGGACAAACCACAATAAAATCCCTATTCTAGAGAAACAGAGACAACAAAGGTTCCAAACCTCTCTGGCCATAATCAAATATTATTTCATGATAAAACTATGAATTAAAATAATATTGTCTTAGTTTTTGAATTTTTCTCAAAATCTATGTGTGAACTCCTACAAAATATTCAGTTTTTCGATAAATGGTTAATATATTGAAGCCTATAATCTTTAGTGTTGTTTTAAAATTTCTAACCACATTCTACATTTGTATTAATGTATTCTAAACTCTTTTTCATGGTACTTGGGCATCGTTCTTATTTTTTAATCAGTTAATTTAGTAAAACTTGATATACTCCTTAAATCAGCGGATAAACCACAATAAAATTTATATTCGAGAGAAACGGAGATAACAAAAGTTTCAAAACTCTCTGACCATAATCATATGTTAGTTCTTGATACAACTATGCATTAAAAAAATATTGTAGTATTTTTTGAATTTTTCTCGAAATCTATGTGTTAACCCTTACAAAATATTTTGTTTTTCGATAAATGGTTAATATACTGAAGCCTATAATATTTAGTGTTTTAAAATTTCTAACCACATTCTACGTTTGTATTAATGTATTCTAAACTCTCTTTCATGGTACATGGGCATCGTTCTATTTTTTTATCAGTTAATTTAGTAAAACTTCATATGCTCCATAAATCAATGGACAAAACCACAATAAAATCTCTATTCTAGAGAAACGGAGACAACAAAGATTCCAAACCTCTCTGACCATCATCATATGTTATTTCATGATTCTAAACTCCTACCAATTATTCATTTTTTTCGATAAATGGTTAATATACTGAAGCCGATAATCATTAGCGTTGTTTTAAAATTTCTAACCACATTCTACGTTTGTATTAATGTATTCTAAATTCTCTTTCATGGTACATGGACAACGTTCTATTTTTTTAATCAGTTAATTTAGTAAAACTTCGTATGCTCGCCAAATCTGTGGACAAACCACAATAAAATCCCTATTCTAGAGAAACGAAGCCAACAAAGGTTCCAAAACTCTGTGACCATAATCATATGTTAGTTCTTGATACAACTATGCATTAAAACAATATTGCAATATTTTTTGAATTTTTCTCAAAATCTACGTGTTAACCCCTATAAAATATTCAGTTTTTCTTTAAATGGTTAATATACTGTAGCTTATAATCTTTTGTGTTTTTTTAAACATTTAACCATATTTTACATTTGTATTAATGTATTCAAAACTCTCTTTCATTATACATGTGCATCGTTCAATTTTTTATTAATCAATTTAGTAAAATTTTATATGCTCCCCAAATCAGTGGACAAACCACAATAAAATCCCTATTCTAGAGAAACGGAGACAACAAAGGTTCCAAACCTCTCTGACCATAATCAAATATTAGTTCATGATAAAACTATGCATTAAGATAATATTGTCTTATTTTTTGAATTTTTCTCAAAATCTATGTGTTAACTCATACAAAATATTCAGTTTTTCGATAAATGGTTAATATACTGAAGCCTATAATCTTTAGTGTTGTTTTAAAATTTCTAACCACATTCTATATTTTTATTAATGTATTCTAAACTCTTTTTCATGGTACTTGGGCATCCTTCTTATTTTTAATCAGTTAATTTATTAAAACCTCATATACTCCTTAAATCAGCGGATAAACTACAATAAAATTTATATTCTAGAGAAACGGAGATGACAAAAGTTCCAAAACTCTCTGACCAAAATCATATGTTAGTTCTTGATATAACTATGCATTAAAAAAATATTGTAATATTTTTTGAATTTTTCTCAAATTCTATGTGTTAACCCCTACAAAATATTCAGTTTTTCGATAAATGGTTAATATACAGAAGCCTATAATATTTAGTGCTTTAAAATTTCTAACCACATTCTACGTTTGTATTAATGTATTCTAAACTCTTTTTCATGGTACATGGGCATCGTTCTATTTTTTATCAGTTAATTTAGTAAAACTTCATATGCAACATAAATCAATCGACAAAACCACAATAAAATCTCTATTCTAGAGAAACGGAGACAACAAAGATTCCAAACCTCTCCGACCATCATCATATGTTATTTCATGATACAAATATGCGTTAAAACAATATTATAATATTTTTTGAATTTTTCTCAAAATCTATGTATTAACTCCTACAAAATAATCATTTTTTCGATAAATGGTTAATATACTGAAGCGTATAATCTTTAGTGTTTTTTTAAAAAAAAATTCTAGCCACATTCTACGTTTGTTTTAACTTATTTATTTTAATTCTCTTTCATGGAAAATGAGCATCGTTTGATTTTTGTAATCAGTTAATTTAGTAAAACTTCATATGCTCCCTAAATTAGTGGACAAACCATAATAAAATCCCTATTCTAGACAAAAGGAGACAACAAAGGTTCCGAAATTCTCTGACCATAATCATATCTTAGTTCTTGATACAACTGTCCATTAAAACAATATTGTAATATTTTTTGAATTTTCTCAAAATCTATATGTTAACCTTACAAAATATTCAATTTTCGATAAATGGTTAATATACTGAAGCCTATAATCTTTAGTGGTTTTTTAAAATTTCTAACCACATTATACATTTGTATTAATGTATTCTAAACTCTCTTTCATGGTACATGTGCATCGCTCAATTTTTTATCAATCAATTTAGTAAAATTTTATATGCTCCCCAAATCAACGGACAAACCACAATAAAATCCCTATTCTAGCGAAACGGAGACAACAAAGGTTCCAAAACTCTCTGGCCATAATCAAATATTATTTCATGATAAAACTATGCATTAAAATGATATTGTCTTATTTTTTGAATTTTTCTCAAAATCTATGTGTTAACTCATACAAAATATTCAGTTTTTCGATAAATGATTAATATACTGAAGCCTATAATCTTTAGTGTTGTTTTACAATTTCTAACCACATTCTACATTTGTATTAAAGTAATCTAAACTCTCTTTTATGGTACATGGGCATCATTCTATTTTTTTATTAGTTAATTTAGTAAAATTTCATATGCTCCATAAATCAATGGACAAATCACAATAAAATCTCTATTCTAGAGAAACGAAGCCAACAAAGGTTCCAAAACTCTCTGACCATAATCATATGTTAGTTCTGGATACAACTATGCATTAAAACAATATTGTAATATTTTTTGATTTTTTCTCAAAATCTATGTGTTAACACCCCTACAAAATATTTAGTTTTTCAATAAATGGTTAATATACTGAAGCCTATAATCTTGAGTGTTGTTTTAAAATTTCTAACCACATTCTACATTTGTATTAATGTATTTTAAAATATTTTTCATGGTACATGGGCATTGTTCTTATTTTTAATCAGTTAATTTAGTAAAACTTCATATACTCCTTAAATAAATGGACAAACAAAAATAAAATCCCTATTCTAGATAAACGAAGCCAACAAAGGTTCCAAAACCCTCTGACCATAATCATATGTTAGTTCTTGATACAACTATACATTAAAAAAATATTGTAATATTTTTTGAAGTTTTCTCAAAATCTATATGTCAACCCCTACAAAATAATCAGTTTTTCGATAAAAGGTTAATATATAGAAGCCTATAATATTTAGTGTTGTTTTTAAATTTCTAACCACATTCTACATTTTTATTAATGTATTCTAAACTCTCTTTCATGGTACATGGGCATCGTTCTATTTTTTAATCAGTTAATTTAGTAAAACTTCATATACTCCTTTAATAAATGGACAAACAAAAATAAAATCCCTATTCTAGATAAACGAAGCCAACAAAGGTTCCAAAACTCTCTAACCATAATCATATGTTAGTTCTTGATACAACTATACATTAAAAAAATATTGTAATATTTTTTGAATTTTTCTCAAAATCTATGTGTTAACCCCTACAAAATATTCAGTTTTTTGACAAATGGTTAATATACTGAAGCCTATAATATTTAGTGTTTTAAAATTTCTAACCATATTCTACGTTTGTATTAATGTATTCTAAACTCTCTTTCATGGTACATGGGAATCGTTCTATTTTTTTATCAGTTAATTTAGTAAAACTTCATATGCTCCATAAATCAAAGGACAAAACCACAATAAAATCTCTATTCTAGAGAAACGGAGACAATAAAGATTCAAAACCTCACTGACCATCATCATATGTTATTTCATGATACAAATATGCATTAAAACAATATTATAATATTTTTAGAATTTTTCTCAAAATCTATGTGTTAACTCTTACAAAATATTCATTTTTCGATAAATGGTTAATATACTCAAGCCTATAATCTTAAGTGTGTTTTTTTTAATTTCTAACCACATTCTACGTTTGTTTTAATTTATTTTAAATTCTCTTTCATGGAAAATGGGCTTCGTTTGATTTTTGTAATCAGTTAATTTAGTTAAACTTCATATGCTCCCTAAATCAGTGGACAAACCATAATAAAATCCCTATTCTAGAGAAACGAAGACACCAAAGATTCCAAAACTCTCTGACGATAATCATATGTTAGTTTTTGATACAACTATGCATTAAAACAATATTGTAATATTTTTTGAATTTATTCTCAAAATCTCTGTGTTACATGGTTAATATACTGAAACCTATAATCTTTAGTCTTGTTTTACAATTTCTAACCACATTCTTCATTTGTATTAAAGTATTCTAAACTCTCTTTCATGGTACATGGGCATCATTCTATTTTTTAATCAGTTAATGTAGTAAAATTTCATACGGTCCCTAAATCAGTGGACAAACCATAATAAAATCCCTATTCCAGACAAACGGAGACCCCAAAGGTTCCAAAACTCTCTGACCATAATCATATGTTAGTTCTTGATACAACTATGTATTAAAACAATATTGTAATATTTTTTAAATTTTTCTCAAGATATAGGTGTTAAACCCTACAAAATTTCAATTTTTTTATACATGGTTAATATACTGACGCCTATAATCTTTAGTATTGTTTTACAATTTCTATCCACATTCTACATTTGTATTAAAGTATTCTAAACTTTCTTTCATGGTACATGGGAATCATTCTATTTTTTTATCAGTTAATTTAGTAAAATTTCATATTCTCCATAAATCAATGGACAAACCACAATAAAATCCCTATTCTAGAGAAACGAAGCCAACAAAGGTTCCAAAATTCTGTGACCATAATCATATGTTAGTTTTGGATACAACTATGCATTAAAACAATATTGTAATATTTTTTGAATTTTTCTCAAAATCAATGTGTTAACCTATAAAATATTCGGTTTTTCTTTAAATGGTTAATATACCGTAGCCTATAATCTTTAGTGTTTTTAAAAAACATTAACTTATAAAATATTCGGTTTTTCTTTAAATGGTTAATATATTGTAGCCTATAATCTTTAGTGTTTTTTAAAAACATTTAACCACATTTTGCATTTGTATTAGTGTATTCGAAACTCTCTTTCATTGTACATGTGCATCGTTCAATTTTTTATCAATCAATTTAGTAATATTTTATATGCTCCCCAAATCAGTGGACAAACCACAATAAAATCCATACTCTAGAGAAACAGAGACAACAAAGGTTCCAAACCTCTCTGGCCATAATCAAATATTATTTCATGATAAAACTATGCATTAAAATAATATTGTCTTAGTTTTTGAATTTTTCTCAAAATCTATGTGTTAACTCCTTCAAAATATTCAGTTTTTCGATAAATGGTTAATATATTGAAGCCTATAATCTTTAGTGTTGTTTTAAAATTTCTAACCACATTCTACATTTGTATTAATGTATTCTAAACTCTTTTTCATGGTACTTGGGCATCGTTCTTATTTTTTAATCAGTTAATTTAGTAAAACTTCATATACTCCTTAAATCAGCGGATAAACCACAACAAAATTTCTATTAGAGAGAAACGGAGATAACAAAAGTTTCAAAACTCTCTAACCATAATCATATGTTAGTTCTTGATACAACTATGCATTAAAAAAATATTGTAGTATTTTCTCGAAATCTATGTGTTAACCCCTACAAAATATTCAGTTTTTCGATAAATGGTTAATATACTGAAGCCTATAATATTTAGTGTTTTAAAATTTCTAACCACATTCTACGTTTGTATTAATGTATTCTAAACTCTCTTTCATGGTACATGGGCATCGTTCTATTTTTTTATCAGTTAATTTAGTAAAACTTCATATGCTCCATAAATCAATGGACAAAACCACAATAAAATCTCTATTCTAGAGAAACGGAGACAACAAAGATTCCAAACCTCTCTGACCATCATCATATGTTATTTCGTGATTCTAAACTCCTACCAATTATTCATTTTTTTCGATAAATGGTTAATATACTGAAGCCTATAATCTTTAGCGTTGTTTTAAAATTTCTAACTACATTCTACGTTTGTATTAATGTATTCTAAATTCTCTTTCATGGTACATGGACAACGTTCTATTTTTGTAATCAGTTAATTTAGTAAAACTTAATATGCTCGCCAAATCAGTGGACAAACCACAATAAAATCCCTATTCTAAAGAAACGAAGCCAAGAAAGGTTCCAAAACTCTGTGACCATAATCATATGTTAGTTCCTGATACAACTATGCATTAAAACAATATTGCAATATTTTTTGAATTTTTCTCAAAATCTATGTGTTAACCCCTATAAAATATTCAGTTTTTCTTTAAATGGTTAATATACTGTAGCCAATAATCTTTAGTATTTTTTTTAAACATTTAACCACATTTTACATTTTTATTAATGTATTCTAAACTCTCTTTCATTGTACATGTGCATCGTTCAATTTTTTATTAATCAATTTAGTAAAATTTTATATGCTCCCCAAATCAGTGGACAAACCACAATAAAATCCCTATTCTAGAGAAACGGGGACAACAAAGGTTCCAAACCTCTCTGGCCATAATCACATATTAGTTCATGATAAAACTATGCATTAAGATAATATTGTCTTATTTTTTGAATTTTTCTCAAAATTTAAGTGTTAACTCATACAAAATATTCAGTTTTTCGGTAAATGGTTAATATACTGAAGCCTATAATCTTTAGTGTTGTTTTAAATTTTCTAACCACATTCTACATTTGTATTAAAGTATTCTAAACTCTCTTTCATGGTACTTGGGCATCGTTCTTATTTTTTAATCAATTAATTTATTAAAACCTCATATACTCCTTAAATCAGCGGATAAACCACAATAAAATCTCTATTCTAGAGTAACGAAGCAAACAAAGGTTCCAAAACTCTCTGACCATAATCATATGTTAGTTCTTGATACAACTATGCATTAAAAAAATATTATAATTTTTTTTGAATTTTTCTTAAAATCTATGTGTTAACTCCTATAAAATATTCAGTTTTTCGATAAATGGTTAATATACTGAAACCTATATTCTTTAGTGTTGTTTTAAAAATTTTAACCTTATTCTACATTTGTATTAATTTATTTTAAACTCTCTTTCAAGGTACATGGGCATCGTTCTGTTTTTTTTATCAGTTAATTTAGTAAAACTGCATATGCTCTCCAAATCAGTGGACAAACCACAATAAAATCCCTATTCTAGAGTAACGAAGCCAACAAATGTTTAAAAACTCTCTGACCATAATCATATGTTAGTTCATAATAAACTATTCATTAAAACAATATTGTAATATTTTTTGAATTTTTCTCAAAATCTATGTGTTAACCCCTATAAAATATTCAGTTTTTCGATAAATGATTAATATACTGAAGCCTATAATCTTTAGCGTTGTTTTAAAATTTCTAACTTTATTCTACATTTGTATTAGTTTATTTTAAACTCTCTTTCAAGGTACATGCGCATCGTTCTGTTTTTTTAATCAGTTAATTTAGTAAAACTGCATATGATCCCCAAATCAGTGGATAAACCACAATAAAATCTCTATTCTAGAGTAACGAAGCAAACAAAGGTTCCAAAACTCTCTGACATTAATCATATGTTAGTTCTTGATACAACTATGCATTAAAAAAATATTATAATATTTTTTGAATTTTTCTCAAAATCTATGTGTTAACTCCTACAAAATATTCATTGTTTCGATAAATGGTTAATATACTGAAGCCTATAATCTTTAGCGTTGTTTTAAAATTTCTAACCACATTCTACGTTTGTATTAATGTATTCTAAATTCTCTTTCATGGTACATGGACAACGTTCTATTTTTGTAATCAGTTAATTTAGTAAAACTTCGTATGCTCGCCAAATCAGTGGACAAACCATAATTAAACCCCTATTTTAGACAAACGGAGACAACAAAGGTTCCGAAATTCTGTGACCATAATCATATATTAGTTCTTGATACAACTTTCCATTAAAACAATATCGTAATATTTTTTGAATTTTTCTCAAAATCTATGTGTTAACCCCTATAAAATATCCAGTTTTTCGATAAATGGTTAATATACTGAAACCTATATTCTTTAGTGTTGTTTAAAATTTCTAACCTTATTCTACATTTGTATTAATTTATTTTAAACTCTCCTTCAAGGTGCATGTGCATCGTTCTATTTTTTTAATCAGTTAATTTAGTAAAACTGTTTATACTCCCCAAATCAGTGGACAAACCACAATAAAATCTCTATTCTAGAGTAACGAAGTGTTGAGGTCGAAAACGGTTACGACGAAGTTGATATCCAAATCTCCGTAAAATACAAGTATGAGTGTCTTCCGCGACAAATTGTGCTTGGTCAAAAGAATGTCGCGGCATATGTTCTCGAACCCCGTTTGGGTCAAACACAAGCTGTTCCAAGGTAACAGAAACGTATCTGAGCCAGCCATGGATAGGTTCGAAGGTGATGATCGGAACACGGATAGACCAAGCTCAATCACTACGTAACTACCGCACATGCACACTGCCCGGTCGCTACGTAGCGACCGAGCTCGAGCCAAGCTCGGTTGCTACGTAGCGACCGAGCGTGCGTTCCGTTCGGTCGCTACGTAGCGACCGAGCTCTTCCGAAACGTTGATACGATACGAATCCATGCATTCTCGTCTACCCTTCGATGTTGTCTCCCGAAGACCGTAGCGAACCCATTTCATGTTTTCCGCCATTCGAAGTCATCAATCAAACTTTACGATAAAAAATCGCGGAAAGATAGCTTTTATCGAAAGAAGTCGTAATAAACGCTTCAAGTCAAAAGACGGCCCAAGGGACCTAAGACCTGACTCGAAGCCCACCTTACGATTTCTTAACCAGCAGCCCGTAAACCGTGGGACGGTTTACTCTTGGTTCTCAAGGAAAGATAAATGTCAAGTTTTCGCGCATAAATACGAAATTTTGAAGATAATTACGAAGATCGGGAAAAATGGAATATCTCCATTTTTAGGCCATGACGGCTTAAGGGCAGAAGGGCAAAAGTGTAAACCGACCTAGGAGCGAGTATATAAGGAGTCCTAGGTGAGAGACATGAGGAGAGAACTTTCCAGAGCAAACTTAGCACTTAGAGCAATTAGGCAACTTTCCGTTTTTGTTATTTCGAGCTGCGACTCAACTAGGTTTTGCGGTCTTAGGTTGTTAAAACTAGTAATCTCGCCGACAGCTCTCATAGTCGAGGCTTCTACCTTGTTGTAACGCTCATACGCGAATTCGGAATAAAACTCCTTTTGCTCAATTTTACGATTTATTATTTCTTTTCGTCTTTACTTGCGTGTTATGATTGCTTGGCGTATGGTTTAGCAGATATCTGGGACCTCTGGAAAATTAGGGTTTTCCTAACTTTCCTAATTTAAACGGAAATCGACAATGCAAATTTCGGTTCCCACACAAAGCAAACAAAGGTTCCAAAACTCTCTGACCATAATCATATGTTAGTTCTTGATACAACTATGCATTAAAAAAATATTATTATATTTTTTGAATTTTTCTCAAAATCTATGTGTTAACTCCTACAAAATTATCATTTTTTCAATAAATGGTTAATATACTGAAACCTATAATCTTTAGCGTTGTTTTAAAACTTCTAACCACATTCTACGTTTGTATTAATGTATTCTAAATTCTCTTTCATGGTACATGGACAACGTTCTATTTTTGTAATCAGTTAATTTAGTAAAACTTCATATGCTCGCCAAATCAGTGGACAAACCATAATTAAACCCCTATTTTAGACAAACGGAGACAACAAAGGTTCCGAAATTCTCTGACCATAATCATATGTTTGTTCATGATACAACTATGCATTAAAACAATATTGTATTATTTTTTGAAATTTTCTCAAAATCTATGTGTTAACCTCTACAAAAATATTCAGTTTTTCGATAAATGGTTAATATACTAAAGCCTATAATCTTTAGTGTTGTTTTAAAATTTCAAAACACATTCTACTTTTGTATTAATGTATTCTAAACTCTCTTTCATTGTACATGTGCATCGTCCAATTTTTTATCAATTAATTTTGTAAAACTTCATATGCTCCCTAAATCAATTGACAAATAATAATAAAATCGCTATTCTAGAGAAACAGAGACAAGAAAGGTTCCAAACTTCTCTGGCCATCATAATTTGTTAGTTCATGATACAACTATGCATTAACACCATATTGTAATATTTTTTTAATTTTTAAAAAATTCTATGTGTTAACTCCCTACAAAATATTCAGTTTTAAATGGTTAATATAATGAAGCCTATAATCTTTAGTGTTATTTTAAAATTTCTTTCTACATTTGTATTAATGTATTCTAAATTCTCTTTCATGGTACATGGGTATCATTCTATTTCTTTATCAGTTAATTTAGTAAAACTTCATATACTCCTTAATTTAGTGGCTAAATCACAATAAATTTCATATTCAAGAGAAACGGAGACAATAAAAGTTCCGAAACTCTCTGACAATAATCATATGTTAGTTATTGATACAACTATGCATTAAAAAAAATATTTTAATATTTTTTGAATTTTTCTCAAAATCTATGTGTTAACACTTACAAAATATTCAGTTTTCCGATAAATGGTTAATATGCTGAACCTATAATATTTTATTGTTGATTTAAAATTTCTAACAAAATTCTATATTTGTGTTAATGTATTCTAAACTCTCTTATATGGTACATGGGCATCATTATATATTTTTATAAATTAATTTAGTAAAACTTCACATGCTTCCCAAATCAGTGGACAAACCACAATAATATATCTATTCTAGAGAAACGGAGACAACAAAAGTTTCAAACCTCTCTTACCATCATCATATATTAGTTCATGATACAACTATGCATTAAACAATATTTTCATATTTTTTGAATTTTTCTCAAAATCTATGTATTAACAACCCTTACAAATTGTTCAGTTTTTTGATAAATGGTTAATATCCTGAAGCCTATAATCTTTAGTGTTTTTTAAAAAAATTTAACAAAATTCTACATGTGTATTAATTTATTCTAAACTCTCTTATATGGTACATGGGAATCGTTCTATTCTTTTTAATTAATTTAGTAAAACTTCATATACTCCCCAAATCAGTGGACAAACCACAATAAAATCTCTATTATTGAGAAACGGAGACAACAAAGGTTCCAAACCACTCTTACCATCATCATATGTTAGTTCATGATACAAATATGCATTAAAACAATATTGTCATATTTTTTGAAATTTTCTCAAAATCTATGTGTTAACCCTTACAAAAATATTCAGTTTTTCGATAAATGGTTAATATACTGAAGCCTATGATCTTTAGTGTTGTTTAGAAATTTTTAACCATTATCTACATTTGTATTAATGTATTTTAAACTCTCTCATATGGTACATGGACATCGTTCTATTTATTTTATCAATTAATTTAACAAAACTTCGTATGCTCCTCAAACCATTGGACAAACCACAATAAAATCCCTATTCTAGAGAAACAAAGACAAGAAAGGTTCCAAAATTCTCTGACCATCATAATTTGTTAGTTCATGATACAACTATGCATTAACGTCATATTGTAATATTTTTTTAATTTTTGAAAAATTATATGTGTTAACCCCTACAAAATATTCAGTTTTTCGATAAATGGTTAATATAATGAAGCCTATAATCTTTAGTGTTATTTTAAAATTTCTAACCATATTCTACATTGTATTAATGTATTCTAAACTCTTTTTCATAGTACATGAGTTTCATTCTATTTTTTTATCATTTAATTTAGTAAAACTTCATATACTCCTTAATTTAGTGGATAAACCACAATAAAATTCATATTCAAGAGAAACAGAGACAACAAAAGTTCCGAAACTTTCTGACAATAATCATATGTTAGTTCTTGATACAACTATGCATTAAAAAATATTTTAATACTTTTTGAATTTTTCTCAAAATCTATGTATTAACCCTTACAAAATATTCACTTTTCCGATAAATGGATAATATGCTGAACCTATAATATTTATTGTTGTTTTAAAATTTCTAACCAAATTCTATACTTTTGTTAATGTATTTTAAACTCTCTTATATGGTACATGGGCATCATTATATATTTTTATAAATTAATTTAGTAAAACTTCACATGCTTCCCCAAACCACAATAATATCTCTATTCTAGAGAAACGGAGACAACAAAGGTTCCAAACCTCTCTTACCATCATCATATATTAGTTCATGATACAAATATGCATTAAAAAATATTTTCATATTTTTTAATTTTTCTCAAAATTTATGTATTAACCCCTACAAATTGTTTAGTTTTTCGATAAATGGTTAATATCCTGAAGCCTATAATCTTTAGTGTTTTTAAAAAAAATTAACAAAATTCTACATTTGTATTAATGTATTCTAAACTCTCTTATATGGTACATGGGCATTGCTCTATTTTTTTCAATTAATTTAGTAAAACTTCATATGCTCCCCAAATCAGTGGACAAACCACAATAAAATCTCTATTATTGAGAAACGAAGACAACAAAGGTTCCAAACCACTCTTACCATCATCATATGTTAGTTCATGATACAACTATGCATTAAAAAAATATTGTCATATTTTTTGAAATTTTCTCAAACTCTATGTGTAACCCCTACAAAAATATTCAGTTTTTCGATAAATGGTTAATATACTGAAGCCTATGATCTTTAGTGTTGTTTAGAAATTTCTAACCACATTCTATATTTGTATTAATGTATTTTAAACTCTCTTATATGGTACATGGACATCGTTCTATTTATTTTATCAATAAATTTAACAAAACTTCATATGCTTCCCAAACCAGTGGACAAACCACAATAAAATCTCTATTCTTGAGAAACAGAGACAACAAAGGTTCCAAAACTCTCTGACCATAATCATATGTTAGTTCTTGATACAACTATGCATTAAAACAATATTGTAATATTTTTTGAATTTTTTCTCAAAATCTATGTGGTAACAACCCCTACAAAATATTCATTTTTCGATAAATGGTTAATATACTGCAGCCTATAATCTTTAGTGTTGTTTTAAAAATATTAACCACATTCTACGTTTGTATTAATGTATTCTAAACTCTCTTTCATGGTACATGGACATCATTCTATTTTTTTATCAGTTAATTTAGTAAAACTTCATATGCTCCTTAAATCAGTGGACAAACCACAATAAAATCCATATTCTAGAGAAACGAAGAGAAAAAAAGTTCCAAAACTCTTTGACCATAATCATATGTTAGTTCTTGATACAACTATGCATTAAAACAATATTGTAATATTTTTAAATTTTTCTCAAAATCTATGTGTTAACCCTTACAAAATATTCAGTTTTTTGATAAATGGTTAATATGCTGAAGCTTATAATATTTAGTGTTGTTTTAAAATTTCTAACCAAATTCTACATTTGTATTAATGTATTCTAAACTCTTTTATATGGTACATCGGCATCGTTTTATTTTTTGTCAATTAATTTAGTAAAACTTCGTATGCTCCCAAATCAGTGGACAAATTAACCACAATAAAATCTCTATTCTAGAGAAACAGAGACAACAATGGTTTCAAACCTCTCTGACCATCTTCATACGTTAGTTCATGATACAACTATGCATTAAAATAATATTGTCATATTTTTTGAATTTTTCTCAAAATCTATGTATTAACCCTTACAAAATATTCAGTTTTTCGGTAAATGGTAAATATATTGAAGGCTATAATTTGAGGGGCTGTATATCTCTTGTTGACAGGAACATCACACCAAAAACTCATCGCACATTTTGAAGGTGGCATCGAGACAAAGCTGGGCAAGGCGACAAAAAGAATCAATTCTGTCAATGAGGCAAGCCCTTGTTCTAGCGCTTAAGAATCAATTATAAATCATTAAACCATCATCATCTTCAAGCAATAACCTTATTAATCGGTGTCTTTGTTTTAACAGTCTCCGAGAGGAAAGATATGCAGCTGAAGTTGATTGTTTGTGGCAGAATGTTTAAAGGATGATGTGCATAGTGAGTCTCACAGAATCAATCACACACGTCGTATGCTCATTCTCCACTTACAAAAACTTCCCAAACATTGATTACTTTCAGTAGAGGACGCGTGTCTTGGTTTCCCTTTTCTTAGTAACTTACACAGAAATCAAGGTGATATATTCTGTGCAGTGGTCTCATGAGTTCACGTGAATAAAGATAAGTAGATTCATTTGCCTCCTCGTTTCAGTATTGAGATGCTTTTCGGTGTTTATGTCAAACCACTCACTACAAACAACTTTATAACCCAACAGCCTTTGTTCATTTTATGGTGGTTACGTTTTGGTTTCTCAACAAAAAATAATTAGACAAATGCATATTATCTCTCCTACTATCACTCATGATATTTTTATACATCTCTAAACTAAAACAAAACCAGTTTTTTTTTTCCTTTATACAGATATATGGTCTATCACTTGTGAGTTATGATATTTTTTCTTTATAAATATCGCAAAGAATTTTCATTTTTCGTATAAAAGATAAGAATATTAGTAGTTTTTTAGGACATGGGTGGAATAATGCGGTCGTGTAAAGGTATAATGCACAAAACGACGAGTTTATCTTTCTTTCACGTATAAAACGACAAGAGTGGTGGTAGTTAGACTCTGAAAGAGGGAGGGGGAGACAAAATAACACAAGGGGGTTGATAAATCACGAGGCTTCACGTGAAGTGCACGTGAAGGTGGCCAAAAAGCCAAATTGTGAGTCCCATCTAAACATGCTTTTACAATTGGACCCAATCTTTATGGCGTGAAGGTTCTTTCCACTCACGTGGACCTCTTTCCCGAGTTTGCCCGTCTCTCTCACTAGCACAACTACATTATCACTGTGTTAAATTCCATGCAGTATTTTTACTATTCGCTCACTAATCTCTCTAATTAATTTATAAATTATTTTGTGTTACGAAACTCAGAAGAAAAGGGAGGAGCAGCTTTCGTTAAAAATATAAAAGGATGTGGTGTCTACTGCACTATTTGCACAGTGAAATCCTACTTTTTAACTTCTATATAAACGATCGATTCGATCGTTTATAATACACACCGAAAACACTTCTATTCTCGTTAATAAGAAACACACTCTCTCTCTCTATATCAGTGTTATTATTTCTACGGGTATAATATTTTGCCCTTATTTAAATTCCTGCGATACAACAAAATACCAGTTCTTTTTATAACACGTTATCAGCACGATCACTCTGCGATTCGAAATACAAATGGCAAAAATCGAGAAACTTTAGTTTCCGGCATTGGAAGTAACTGGGACAAACTACACGACATGGGTTACAAACATGAAGCTTCATCTAGATTCTGAGGAAATACTCGGAACAATAAAAGACGGCAATATATCAACCTCTCATGAAAAGGCTAAGGCCGTGATATTTCTGAGAAGACATCTAGATGAAAATCTTACGCATGATTATGCGAGAACCAAAGATCCTTTAGATCTTTGGAAAGCTCTGAAGGAGAGGTCTGATAACCAAAAGAAAATTACTCTCCCCCATGCACTCGATGAGTGGAAAAATCTACGATTTCAAGATTTTGAAAAAGTGGAAACGTACAATTCCGCTATATTGAGAATAGCGGCGCAATTAGATTATTGCGGTAAGCCTGTCTCGGAAGCAGAAATACTCGAGAAAACTTACCAAACGTTCCACAAAAATCATTATGTTCTACAAGAACAATATAGAAATTGTGGGTATACGAGGTTCTCTGAACTCGCTGTGGCGCTTATAATAGCGGAGAGAAATAATGAACTCCTCATTAAAAACCACAATGCCCGACCCACGGGAACCAAAGCATTTCCTGAGGTAAATGCAACGGATATAAAAAATCCGGAAAAGGGAAATTATTCCAATCGTGGGCGTGGTCGTGGCCGTGGTCACAATCGTGGTTTTGGTCGTGATCGTGGTTATCGATTTAACCGCAACCATGAAAGGAGTAACAACCCAAGAGGAAGGGGATCCAACACATGGAATCGATCTGATCGGGTAAAAGGGAAAGAAACCCAAGAAAACCCTACTCATAAAAATGAGAACGTCTGTTACAGATGTGGATCGAAGGGACACTGGTCTCAAGTATGTCGAACTCCTCGGCATCTATGCCAATTGTACCAAGAATCTATTAAAGGCAAGGCAAAGGAAGTAAATCTCAATGAACATCTTGTGGGTACAACATCGACATACCTCGAATCCTCTGACTTTATGGGAGATTTCGACGAGGCCACTCATCAAAATAATTGAAGTGCTTGTACTGATCAAGCTTAACAATGCCTAATGATGCCATAAAATATTTTGTATTTCACTTTCAAAATAATGTTGTATTTCAAAATATCTAATGTATAATTATTGTGTACTTGTTATTGATGAATAATATGTTTAATTATGAAAGTTTATTTTCTTTATTAATATTAACTGTGTGTTACAGAAATGGATAAGAAAGCAAATGGAACAACAACTAAACAAATTGGTAGAGAAGTTTGCATACCAGATAGTGGCACAACGCACACTATACTGAAGGATAAGAGATATTTCTCTACTTTAAAGTCAGTAAAAATGACTATAAACACAATATCAGGTCCTACTGACCTGATCGAAGGAATTGGCAAGGCGAACTTTATGTTGCCTAATGGAACAAAGTTTTCCATAGATAATGCCTTATATTCTCCAAATTCTAAGAGAAATTTGTTGAGTTTCAAAGATATATACCGTCAAGGGTATAACACTCAGTCTGCAACTGAGAATGGAAAGAAATATTTGTATATAACAAAAAATCAGGCAAAGACCTTGTACTGGAAAAATTTCCAGAACTTCCTTCTGGATTGCATCACACTTATATTGATGCTATAGAATCACATCTTGTGATAAAAAGAAATCCAGAAGATGTTACATTATGGCATGATCGCCTTGGTCATCCAGGCACTACAATGATGCGAAAAATCATTGAAAGCTCACATGGTCATTCAATAAAAACCCAAGATATATACCAAAGTAATAAAATGACATGTGATGCGTGTGCTCTTGGGAAATTAATCATAAGACCATCACCAACCAAAATTGACAAAGAATCACCAAAGTTTTTTGAAAGAATCCAAGGTGATATTTGTGGACCAATACATCCACCGTGTGGACCATTCTATTACTTTATGGTATTAATCGATGCATCGAGTAGATGGTCACATGTTTGTTTGTTATCATCTCGAAATATGGCATTTGCGAGATTTCTAACTCAGATAATCAAATTAAGAGCACAGTTCTCAGATTATCCAGTTAAAAGAGTTAGATTAGATAACGCTGGTGAATTCACATCCCAAGCTTTTAATGATTATTGTATGGTATCAGGGATTGAAGTAGAGCATTCTGTTGCTCATGTTCATACACAAAATGGTTTGGCAGAATCATTAATTAAACGGCTGCAACTAATTGCAAGGCCATTGATCATGAGATCAAAACTCCCAACCTCTGTATGGGGACATGCTATTTTGCATGCAGAAGCACTAATTCGGATAAGACTAAGTGCATACCATAGATATTCCCCATTACAGTTAGCATTTGGAAAAGAACCAAAAATCTCTCATCTAAAAATCTTTGGTTGTGCGGTTGATATTCCAATAGCACCACCGCAACGTACAAAGATGGGACCGCAAAGACGGTTGGGAATATATATTGGCTATGATTCTCCATCAATAATAAGATACCTAGAACCACAAACTGGTGATGTGTTTACGGCACGATTTGCCGATTGTCATTTCAATGAGAAAGAATTCCCAACTCTAGGGGGAGACAATAAACAAGTAGGAAAAGAGATCAAATGGAGTGTACCATCGTTATTACACCTTGATCCTCCTACGAAACAGTCAGAACTAGAAGTTCGACGTATCATGCATTTACAAAATATAGCAAATCAGCTACCTGATGCATTTGCTGATACCAAAATGGTAACTAAATCACATATACCCGCTGCAAATACTCCTGCTCGTATTGAAATACCACAAAATGGTGGAACGGCAGTTGATACACGTGAATCAGGAACACGTTTAAAGCGCGGTAGACCTATTGGTTCAAAGGATAAACTTCCTAGAAAACGTAAGGAATGTGAAAAGCATGATACTCCCAAAATAACAGAAAATATTTTGGACGAAGAAAATTGTGAATCTAACGACAATATAAAGCATCTTGAATCTGAAGGAAATCATGAGATTTCTATCAATTACATCCATAATGGAAAGATATGGAAACGAAATGAGATGGATGATATTGATGACGTTTTCTCATACCTTTTAGCAAAAGAAATAAATGAAAAAAACGAAGATCCAGAACCAAAGTCTGTATATGAATGTCAAAAGAGACATGACTGGATACAATGGAAAGATGCAATTCAAGTCGAATTAGATTCGCTTAACAAACGAAACGTATTCGGACCTATTGTGCTCACACCCAAAGATGTAAAACCTGTTGGGTACAAATGAGTGTTTGTCCGAAAAAGAAATGAGAAAAACGAGATTACAAGATACAAAGCTCGTCTCGTAGCCCAAGGTTTCTCTCAAAGGCCAGGAATTGATTATGAGGAAACTTATTCTCCTGTCATGGATGCAATCACATTTAGATTCCTGATGAGCCTAGCGGCCAATGAAAATTTAGAAATGCGTCTCATGGATGTCGTTACGGCATATTTATATGGATCATTAGATACTGATATCTATATGAGAATCCCAGATGATTTAAAATGCCAGAAACGTTAAGTTCCAAACCTAAAGAGTTATGTGCAATAAAATTGCAAAGATCATTATATGGGTTAAAACAATCTGGACGAATGTGGTATAATCGTCTCAGCGAACACTTAACAAAAGAAGGATACACGAATGATCCTATATGCCCTTGTGTTTTCATAAAGAAAACAACATCCGGATTTGTGATAATCGCGGTGTACGTTGATGATCTTAATATTATTGGAACTCAAAACGAAATCCAAAAGGCATCAAACTATCTGAAAGGAGAATTTGAGATGAAAGATCTCGGCCAGACAAAATATTGTCTAGGATTACAAATTGAGCATTCTCGAAAGGGTATATTTGTACACCAGTCTACATATACCAAACGAGTATTGAAACGCTTTAACATGGATAAAGCAACTCCTCTTAGCACCCCGATGGTCGTTAGATCACTTAATGTTGAAAATGATCCGTTTCGACCATCTGAGGAAAATGAAGAAATACTTGGTCCTGAAACTCCATACTTAAGTGCAATTGGAGCTCTTATGTATCTTGCAAATTGTACTCGACCTGACATATCTTTTGCCATTAATCTTTTAGCGAGATTCAGTTCGTCTCCTACGCGAAGACATTGGAATGGAATTAAACATGTCTTTCGTTACCTTCAAGGAACAACTGATTTAGGCTTGTTTTATCCTAAAAGTTCAAAAGGTCAAATAATTGGTTTTGCAGATGCAGGTTATTTGTCAGATCCACACAAAGCTCGATCCCAGACAGGATATGTTTTTACAATTGGAGGCACCGCCATATCTTGGCGTTCTCAGAAGCAGACACTTGTTGCTACTTCTTCAAAACACGCTGAGATCATTGCACTCCATGAAGCAAGTAGAGAATGTGTATGGCTAAGATCAATAAGCCGACACATCTGTTCAAGCAGTGGGATTGACGAAAATACGGAGCCAACTATTCTATATGAAGATAACGCGGCATGTGTTGCTCAAACGAAGGAAGGATATATCAAAAGCGATAGAACCAAACATATACCTCCGAAGTTCTTCTCATATACTCAAGAGCTCGAGAAGAATAAAGAGATTGAAGTAAGATATGTTCGATCATGCGAAAATGCAGCTGACCTCTTCACAAAATCACTCCCTACCTCGGTATTCAGAAAACACATCCATAACATTGGAATGCGTCATCAGAAGGATCTATGACTGCTTATTCGAGGGGGAGCTTACGTAGTTGTACTCTTTTTACCTTACTATGGTTTTTCACATTGGGTTTTCCTGGAAAGGTTTTTAACGAGGCAACAAAGACGTTAAGCGAGAGCGGATAGTGACACCGGCCCCCAAGAGGGAGTGTTACGAAAGTCAAAAGAAAAGGGAGGAGCCGGTTTCGTTGAAAATATAAAAGGATGTGGGGTCCGCTGCACTATTTGCACAGTAAAATCCTACTTTTTAACTTCTATATAAACGATCGATTCGATCGTTTATAATACACACCGAAAACACTTCTCTTCTCCTTAATAAGAAACACTCTCTCTCTCTCTCTATCAGTGTTATTATTTCTACGGGTATAATATTTTGCCCTTATTTAAATTCCTGCGATACAACAAAATACCAGTTCTTTTTATAACATTTTGTTTATTTTCCATGGAAGATACATTTTTAGATCTACTGTGAACAAAAGAACAAATATAGTGGGGAAATTTTAAATATTAAATGGTTATTTGCTGCTTGCTAGACCATACTATTTACATGTCGGTACAATTTATTATTTATGAATATGGAAAAATGGAAATATAGGTTCCCAAATTATTTTTTAGTTTACGTTGGACATTTTTATGTCATTGCATATAAAACTTCATGTTGTAGAATAAAAGTGAATTTTGTCCTAAATCTCTAAATTAATATATAGATATATATATATATATATATATATATAGGCTTCGAAGAAATTAGTTGCATTATTGTTGGAGGATCGTCGGAAGAGATTTTATGGTCCACCGCTATATATTTGCATGGTCCACCGTTATATATTTTATACATACATGTATATCATGACAAAAGTATCATAAAGTGTAATTTCTCGAGATTTAGTTATTAAGAAACCTACACAAGAAAATATCTAAAAATATTTTACAGACTATGGTTAAGTACTATATGATAAAAGCCGAATCATAACATCAGATGTGAAGAGAAATGACCTTACTTGTAACTTATAAAACATGTTTTTACAGCAGTATAGTCACAACATTTACTTTTTTATAACAAAAGACCGTAGTTAACCGGGCCTCGTGGTCTGGTGGTATAGGAACTTCAGTTGAGGTGCTCGCCATCACGAGTTCGAGTCCCGGCCACAGCGGATTTAATATCATTTCTGTTGGGGCGCTGGACCCCCTACGAAAAGATAGTTGGAAATGTGGCTGTCCAGATAACAAAATTAAAAAAAAAAAAAACCGTAGTTATAGGACATTTGCTATCATTTTAAAATGGAGAAATAAATAAAATAATAAGTTGTCAGCGTAGATTTGACTTTCCTTATTTTTATCTGATTTAAACTCATAAAAGGTTCTCTCTCGGAGTCTTTCTTTGTCTTTCACTATCGCCCATACATTCTTGTCTTCTCCCACACTATCCGAGGTCGAGGTACGTATAGCTGCAGTTACCCTTTTGGCCTTATTATATGCATCCTCTTACATATCCATTCCAATAATATTATCTAGACCTATAACTATGAGATATACAGGTACTCTTTTATTTACTAAATAATTCTACTATTGGCTAAGAGCATCTTCGTCCCCACTTTGTAAGTGGATTCTTAAGAGGTGAGCCCCACAATTTTGTCAAAACTCAACTCTTCTTCCTCTTCTGCAAGAGGCGAGTTTGATGGAGTTTTTGTACTGGTCCCACTAACCTGTGGCGACTTGCGATTGGTTAGTTTTTAATTTTTTAAAAAAAATCAGATAAAAAAAAATTTTTAAAAAAATAAAAACCCCTAATGGGCTCTTAGGATTAAAGATGCTCTAAATGTCCAGTTAATTCGAACCTCTTCTTGTTATGATTTTCTTAAAATATTATAAAGCATTCAAAGCTTCATTTAACAAGCACAAATATACCTTCACTAGCGTCGATTGTTTGTGTTATGAAAGCATAGTGTATATCGAAGGCACAAATACGGTAAATATGAAATTTATCCGTCAGAACTCAATCCTAAAGTAACGAGGATACTACTTTTCAGAAAAGAAATAAATGCTTCTTTTTATTTATTAAAATAAGAATTTACAAAAAGGGTTGCAAGTACGGAATATAAGTATATATATATATACATAAATGCACCTCTTCATGAATCATGTGAACCCCAAGAAAGAAGACCAAAGTGTGAATTCTAAATCTCTCCCATTCTGCAACTCATAAACACCAAAAAAAGCTTCGTTCAATTTACTTCAATGGGAAAAAATCTCTGTGCATCGTCCTCCCAACCAAACATGATTTCTCCATCATCGAGCTTTAAACCAACGTAAGTTTTTTTTTTCTTATTTCATCTGTACTTTTTAAGATTTCTATATGCATATACACACTTATATATGTAAGTGGTACGTACGTGAAGTGATGTTTGTATATACGTGACTCTTTTTTCGCAGATTAAACGATCAAGATTATATGGAACTGGTTTGCGAAAATGGGCAGATTCTTGCAAAGAGTCGAAAAACCAACAACAACGGCTATTTTCAGAATCAACGAAGGCAATCGATATTGGATTTGTACGAGACCGAGTACGATGAGAGTTTCAAGAAAAACATCAAGAATCTTGAAGAGACACAAGTTGTTCCTGTGAGTGGCGAACAGACGAATAATAAAAAGAGGACTAAACCCTCCAAGAATGAATTAGAGAGAGCTCTTTTGACAGGCAACAAACGTTTTGAGTCACCAACATTGAATGATGATTCTTTGAAAGGTTTAAAAAATGTTGAAGTTATCAAAGCTCCTCCTGATGAGCAATCTGAAGCTGTTGGAAGATCCACAAAATTGTATTTTACGCCTTCATCTATGCTTTCTCGAAGAACTTCTAGAGATCTAAGTATTTCTTTAAAGAAGAGGAAGTGTGGAGACAATGAAGAAGAAGAAGAAGAAACAACTTATCTAAGTAATGTAAGATTAAGTGGATGGTTCATTAGTTTTTTCTTAATTCTCTTATATGTTGGATCCTCATTTTTTTTTTCTCTTGTTATGCAGAGTTCGGATGATGAATCAGATGATGCTAAAACACGAGTTCCTGCGAGAACAAGAAAGACTATGGCTAAGAGAAAACGAAGCACTGAAGTCCATAGGTTATCTGAAAGAGTGAGTCTATAGCATTATATACACTATTAACTCAAGAAATTTCACCTTAACAAAAAAAAATTATGAATTCAAATGAAATGAAACTAATGGAAATAATATGCAATACAGAAGCGAAGACACGAGATCAGCAAGAAAATGCATGCTTTGCAGGATCTACTACCTAACTGTTACAAGGTTTGAGATTACTTAAAACTAAATTACATTACATTGTTACTTAGAGAGTTAATCTTCTCTTGGTGGAGATTTCTGAATATATGTTTTATATATATTATAGGATGATAAGGTATCATTGCTGGACGAGGCGATCAAATGTATGAGGACTCTTCAACTTCAAGTTCAGGTAATCAAAATAATACATCAATTCAGTAAAGTCTCATGGACATTCATGTCTACAGAAAAAAAAAAAACTATTTAGTACTAAAGTGTTTTTCTTATCAAATTTTCTTTTGTTTTGCGTTTGGCTTTTAATTCTAAGATATAAAAATGATTCTCGATTAAATCACTAAAAATAATTGAAAACTATAAACGTAAACACTAATGAACAATCATAATATTTTGCTACAATTTTTTTAGATGTTAGATAGTACCTAACATGTCCTAATAATCGTTTACAGATGATGAGTATGGGAAATGGATTAATACAACCATCTGTGATGCTACCAATGGGTAATTACTCTCCCATGGGTCTAGGAATGCATATGGGCGCAGCAGCAACAACACCATCACTACCACAATTTATGCCTATGGACGTTCAAGGAACCGGTTTTCTTGGGATTAACAATGCATCATCACAAATGCTAAGTGCCTTTCTTAATCATCCCACAGGACTAATACCAAACTCTCCCATCTTTTCTCCATTAGAAAGCTGCTCTCAGCAACTGGTCACTCCTTCATGTTTTCCTGAGACTCAAACTACTTCCTTTAGTCAGTTTCCAATGTCTGGGTCGACCACGAACTTCGAAGATGCTATGCAGTTTAGAGGAAGCAGTGGTTATTAATCATTGTTCGCTGAACTTAAAGATTTGTAGATAGTTGATGATGTCTATTATTTTCAAAGTGGACGTACAATGTTCAACTATAAGCTATAACTTGAATCATGGAGTGTATAACAGTCTCAAATAGAGGATATGCATTTGCATAAATAATAACAAAAAAAGAATTGCACAATAAGTGAAAACAGAACATGAATGTATTCTAGATAATGTACGTACGTCTGGTCTGATCAGAGGATAGCAGATTAGGGTTTCTAAACTTTCCTAATTTCCTCAATATGGTTTTTTTTTTCCAGTGGTAATGAAATTAAACGGCTTCGAGAACCTCGGGCTTGACGGGCTTTTTAGTGGACTTAATATTCTTTATTAAGAAAATTCTTTTTCTGACAACCTTTATTAAGAATTATGAAACGCCGAAAACAGAGGAGTTAAGTGATGAAGATAAACTCAACCATTGGAGCACAAAAAAAATTGTTTAGCTAAGTCTTTTAACTAGCTTTTAATATTTTAAAAGTCATTAAAAGACTTTAAGTGGGTATATGGGTTAAAAGATGCTCTCACAAGTCTCATATGGACATAGAATTTCTTATATTATTTTCTTGAATAAAGGCTTTCAAATTAAAAAACATAAACTATTACGAGATAAAATTATGAGTTTTATAGTTGGATAAAGTTTGCATGAAACAAGTTTCATGAATCATTGAATCTCAACCTATGAAACGACAACGGTAAAGACTAGAATAACCAATAGAACAATGAAAGACAATATCTAGTGATAAGAACCACGGCCACGGCGACCACGTTTTCCTCTCCCTCGAATAGTCTTCCATTCTATATCTTGGTATTTAATAGGAAGTTTTGTCTCTCTCCCACCTCTTGTCAAGCTGAGCGACTGGATGGCTCTGTCACAACTTCATCCACGTGACCTAACACTTCAATTTCTTATATTATTAGCGGCTGGTATATGGTACATTAATGTGAAGATTCTTTCTTCAAAAACGATGACTCCTGTTTAAAAGTTAACATGATACTCAAAGAAAGTGGATGGTTAAATCTGAACCAATTCTTTTAGAATATAAAAATGAAAAATATTAACTACTTTTAAAATATGAAGCAATGCATAGTAGTAACTAGTAACACAGGAAACGGAAAAGGGTTTCATCTGGAACTCCACATCTTTTTTAAAAAAAATGTCTATTACGTAACAAAATATGCCACAGAAACATTTTGAAACTACGCTATCTTTTATTTTTTTATTTTTTTTTATTTTTGTAACACTGAATCTACGCTATTACATACCATATATGCAAGGTTCACTTTATTTAACTAATTACTTTTTCCCCAAAATGGAAATAAACAGACGTTTCTGCTTACTTCACATGTTCACGATAGAAGTCACTCTCCTTACACTCATTTTACAAATTCAAAGTACAGGATTTATATATGCATGTATGTATGTCATGTGTAAGCGTTAGAACACTAAAAAAAAATTATATACATAACCAAAAAAGTTTGTTCTTTCAATGGAGATCATAATATCACACTTGACGCTAAATTGGCAGTACTTGTCCTGCTCCTTGTTGTTCTCAGGATATTCGATGCTTTTATGATCCTTGTTTGGCAGCCATTAATGGTAACCATAAGATTCAAGAAACAAGGAATCGATGTGTTTAGGTCACAAGAAGAGCTTAAAAAGTGTTATTCCAAATCCTTCAAAGGTTCAGACTTGGCCTATCTGCCAAGTTTAAGCACGAACAGGTAGATTACCCCACTGTTCAACCTCAGTACGGCTTACCGGCCCGTAACACTCCAGCCTCTGGATGTCTAAATGAAAGTACTTATCTCTCCCTTATGTGTATTAGAACTTAGAAGTCTTCAAATCGTTCGGCCATTGAAAATCCTAGTGAGCTTAGACCTAATCAAAGAATTGGGCTTTTGCAATCACAATTTGAAGCCTTTGTGGGATTATTAAATATTAATCTATTAAGCGTTACAAGAGTTTAGTAGTGTGATGTGTGCTTGCTTTATACTGCTAACTGATATTACTTAAAAGCTAAAGGAGAAGCAAGACTATTGACATTAACATAGATAATTGGAAACTATAGTGTTTTCATCTTGATCTTATCCTAAATAAGAAAGCAACTTGAAACTATGAGTAATTGACAATTGGTGCGCTCAAAGAGAACTTTTTAAGACAAAAGACACTTTAACTGAAATAGCAAAACTTCTTTTAACTCAAAAGTTTGTCAAATAATCAAGGGAAGTTTACTACGTTCGTAGCAAATCCAAAAGAGTTAGGTTCTACTACACATCAATAATTGTTTCAAAATAACAGTCTTTATCAAATTTTATTACAGAATAGCAAAATACCAATGTTAGTGGTGCCTAATAACCAACAAACAAAAAAAGAAGTCTGGATCGGTGCTAGTGTTTATATTTGTTTATATTAAACATCGTTGTCCTTTGGAGAGGGCGACGTCTTTATAAAATGTAAGATTCTCTGCATGTCACATAAAGCAACATGTATAACTCTGTTTCTTACTTGTAAAGCTTCGAGAAGATAAGATTATTGCATAAGCAATGACCTCATATCTATTTCCTCCACTACCCAGCCAGAATAAAAACCTATTTTTCTTTCATAAACAGCATATTATTTTATGAGACTTATTTTTTTAAAAACAATACGTAAAAATATGCATTTACTGTTTCCACCACACATTTTTTGTTATAAATTATGGTCTTCAAAATGGGAAAAATACTTTATTTTCGGATGGCCAAGGTATCACAACATATACGTGTCAAGTTCTCATGAGATGCGTTAGATTTTCGTAACGTAAATAAATAGAAGTGTTTGTGCTCATCAGAACACACAAGTCACTGACCTTCCAACACTCACAACAACAACTTCAACACACCAAACCAAACTTGGGCACTCAAATAAATAAATATAAACTTTACTTTTGTTTTGTCTTTCGATGGAGCTCTTGAGCACAACCACTCTCTTAGCCCTAGCTCTCCTGCTCCTTGTAATTCCGAAGATATACAAATCTTGTTGGATCCTTGTTTGGCGGCCATGGATGCTATCCAGAAAATTCAAGAAACAAGGAATCTCTGGCCCAAAATACAAGATCCTGCATGGAAACCTCCGCGAGATAAGGACGTTGAAGCAAGAAGCTAAGCTTACGGTTCTTGATCTAAACTCCAACGATATCTTCCCTCGCGTTTTACCTCATTTTCACCAATGGAGGTCTCAATACGGTACCGTTTCCATTTCTCTCTCTCTCTCTCTGTTTCTCTGTCTATTCTAATGATGCGTAACTCACAAGTTAGCAACGGTATATGTGTTATTAGGAGAGACGTTTCTTTACTGGCAAGGAACAGAGCCGAGGATATTCATCTCAGATCATGAACTTGTCAAACAGATCTTATCAAACAAATTTGGTTTCTATGTTAAACCAAAGACAAGACCCGAGGTCCTTAAACTTGCTGGTAATGGACTCGTCTTTGCCAATGGTATTGATTGGGTTCGTCATAGACGTATCTTAAATCCTGCCTTCTCCATGGACAAACTAAAGGTGTTTTTAACAGACTTTTCTCTTACCATATTGACTATATATATATATATAACATAGATAAATATTTACTAAACTTTTTGTAATTTTTTTCATACTACTGATCAGCTTATGACCAAATTAATGGTGGATTGTACTTTGAGGATGTTCGAGGAGTGGAGAAAACAGATGAATGATGGTGAAAAAGAGCAAGTGGTGATGATGAACGTCGAGTTTAAGAGATTAACCGCTGATATTATAGCGACTGCTGCGTTTGGAAGCAGTTATGCTGAAGGAATTGAAGTGTTTAAATCACAAAGGGAGCTGCAAAAGTGTTGTGCTGCTTCTGTTACTAATGTCTATATCCCTGGAACCGAGTAAGTGTATATATAATCACTCTTTTTTCTCGTTTATCGATCAATTCTAGGGTTTTGAAGATTGAATTTGTTTTCTTGTGCCACAAGGTACCTTCCTACGCCTTTGAATCTTAAAATATGGAAGCTTAATGGGAAAATAAACAACTCCATCAAAAGAATCATCGATGCGAGGCTAAAAGCAAAATCCAAGAACGTAGAGAAAGATTATGGAAACGATCTTCTTGGAATCATGTTAGCATCTGCAAGATCTAACGTGTCTGAGAAAAAGATGAGCATTGATGAGATCATAGAGGAATGCAAGACGTTCTTCTTCGCGGGGCACGAGACTACTGCGAATCTATTAACATGGACTTCAATGCTGCTTAGCTTGCACCAAGATTGGCAAGAGAAGCTCAGAGAAGAGGTTTTCAATGAATGCGGTAAAGACAAGATCCCTGATTCAGACAACTGCTCCAAACTCAAACTGGTAAATGCACCTTGCAAAGTGTTTCTTGCGCGCGAAGAAACCTCTTCCATTTTTAACCTAACTGCAATTAACCTATGCAGATGAACATGGTGCTGATGGAAACACTTCGTCTGTACGGACCAGTGTTGAATATGATCCGGTCAGCATCACAAGACATGAAGCTAGGAAGCCTAGTGATCCCTAAAGGCACAACCATAGTCGTCCCCATTGTGAAGATGCACAGAGACAAAGCCGTTTGGGGAAGTGACAGTGATAAATTCAATCCGCTGCGGTTTGAAAACGGCGTTTCGCGAGCCGCTAATCACCCAAACGCCTTCCTCGCGTTCTCATTAGGTCCTAGAGTTTGCATTGGCCAAAACTTTGCCCTGATGGAAGCTAAGACCGTTCTCACCATGATTCTTCAACGTTTCCGGTTTAATATCTCCGACGAGTATAAGCACGCCCCGGCAGATCACCTCACTCTTCAGCCACAGTTCGGTTTACCAGTAATGCTTCAACCTATCAACTAGTGGAAGTAACAACAACAACTGCATCCACTTTTGTATATTGATCTTCAAAAGGCTTAAAGATATTGAGCTTAATTATGAAATCATTTTGGGCACGGCCCAATAATTACCGCTACAAATTGCTATCTAATTAATATGTGTCAGGTTAGCAGGCCCATTAAAGACTAAAGTCAAAGTGACCGGTCAAAACGATCCTACGGTCAGTTTGCTTCTGAATTTGAGCTACGAGCCACCATCAAATAAATCCACATCCTACTGATAATTTAGAAATATATCGGTGTCGTAATTATATTTTGATTAGAAATTGACCAATATAATAAAGAAATTAGTTGTTAATTTATAAGAAGACGTAAATATCTTATGGGTCCAGTCTGGTATACACGTTGGTTCATGATTCGATAAAAAAAAATCATTGAAAACGCACAAGGTTAAATAATAGAATAGGTATTAATTAAATGAATTATTTCGTTAGGGATGAATAGTGAAAGAAAATAAAATCAATTAAATACAAAAATGAGGATCCACATGAATAAACTTTTGGAGAGGAGTGACGGAGAAAAGTGTAGGCCACATATGACCATCCCTGCCGGCACCACTAACTCTCTTAACATTAATTGTGATATACTTTATGTGGCCTACACCACATACTTTATTTGATGCAAAATAAGCCAAACAAATAGATACACTTGTTTAGATGTAACTATTTCATTAAATTTTCAACTACATTTATGATTTTCCAAACGGTTTTTGTGTGTGTAATTGGTAAATGCAAAGATAATATATTTTACGATTTTTGGTTTTTCTTCGCTTAATTTTACGATATATCGTGGATTTTTTTTTGGATTTAAGAACTAAAAATCACAAAGAATTAATCAGTAAAACAGTTTTGTATATTGTATAAAACATCGCACAGTTTTTTTTTTTTTTTTTGCTAAAAATTGCATATGTGTGATATTATCAAATTATTAATTGACGGATATCTTTATATAGCTACAGAATTGCCTTCAACAAGCAAAGCATATTGGTCTGGACAAAATAACCGGAACCGAAGAACCGAACCGGAATCGAACCGAAAGACCCGAAACCGGAACCAGACCAATACCCTTAAATACCCGAACGGTTTCTATATTTTTATATCCGAAATAACCGAACCGAACCGAGAACCGAATGGGTACCCGAATATATAAAAATATTAATTACATATACATATAACATCACTAAATATATATTTTTAATTTAAAATTCTATTAATAGTATTTGAAAATAGTTGAAGATAACTAAATTATTATAAAGTATCCAAATTACCCGAAAGTATCTGAAACTATCTAGATAGTTTTATCCGAAATATCCAAAGTAATCCGAAATGTCCAAACTTCTTATCTAAATCATCGTAATTATTTTATATTTTACTCTAAATAACCAATATTTTATCCAAATTATCCGAACTACCCGAACTATCTGAATCCGAACCGGATCCAAATGAGAACCAAACTTTTTCCAGATATTTTCCGGTTCCTACATTTACTATCCGAACCGAACCGAACCGAAAATAGATCAAGTACTAAATGGATCCTCTAGCTCCTATCTAAACTACCCGAAACCCGAAATACCCGAACCGAACCGAACCGATACTCGAAATGCTCAGGCCTAAAAGCATATATATATGGGACCAACTTTGCCCCAAAAAATAAAAATAAAATAAAATATGGGACCAACCTTGGTTGTGTCAAGAAGGTGGCAGGTTTGAAACTTCAAAGGTCCTAAAGAAGAATCAGCGTTATAGAAAATACTAGTTCAGATCATATGATATATTATCCATACTAACAAAGATGTATCAAACGGTCGATTACCTAAAGCTATACTTTTGGATTATGTATCTAACTACGCGTTACAAGTGTCGCTAGTTATATCGCTGAGAATGATATATTTGTAAAATGTCTAAATAGTCAGTCAGTCTAAATTATTTCATTCTGAAAAAATATTATAGCGGTCACTAATCTGGTGACGTTAAAGACCAAAAAGTGTCAAATTTTCTAAACAAATTAGAAGACAGTCGATATAAGATAAAACAACCATGGTGAGTTTCTAAGAAACTCATTCAGATAATACGACATTGATTATTTAGTATTTAAAAAATTCAAATCAAATCAACTACAGAGGGCAAATACGTAAATCATGCAAAGTCCAAAACTCCATATAAATAGGACCGTATAGATATAGCTCGAATTGACAGACAGAAATAAAAACACTCTCAAAACGTTACAAAACCTCTTCACTTTCTTTTTGCTACCCTTTAATTAATGGCGTCTGACGAGAGCATGGTGATGAACTCTTCTTCGGTTCTGGACGAAGAGTACGACGATACAGATGATGGGTTTCATTACCAGACCAGACAAAGTAGTTTGTCTAGGTTATCTATCTGCACGAGCTCCTTCCACGACGACGACGACGAAGATAACTTCACAAGTCAACCTTCTGAACTGGGTACCTTCATTTCTGAGCTGTCTCTGGAGAGCTTCGACGACGTAGGAGCCGAGGCTGACGGAGAAATCTCCGACGGTGAAGATTCAGATTCCGATAAGGAATCTTCAGGGTTCTACTCTCTCCCGACGATCATGTCTCGCCGGAGAAGAAAAGTCAACGAGATGACGAACGTCGATGGCAGTACTGTAGTTAAGCAGAGAAGCTACGGTCACGGTTTTAACGGTGTGGAGAGAGACGGAGACGGAAAACGTTACGGAGGAGAGTTGACGGTGTTAACTAATGTGAAGGGAGGAAAGAAGTCGATGAAGATGGGTTTTGAGGAAGTGAAGGCTTGTAGAGATCTCGGGTTCGACGTGGAAGTTCCGGGTCGGGTTTCAGTATCCAACGGGTCAAACCGCGAGACTCAGACTAGTAGTGGAAGCAACTCTCCAATTGGCAACTGGCGTATCTCGAGCCCTGGAGATGATCCGAAGGAGGTTAAGGCGAGACTGAAGATGTGGGCACAAGCAGTTGCTTTAGCTTCTGCATCACGTTAAAGCTTTCTTATGTTAGGGTTGTTCGTTCGAATATTTAGGTTTTTATTAGTTTTATGAGTTATTATAAGTTTTTTTCTTGAATCTGTAAGTTTGTAAATACGAAAGGTATAACTATTTTTTTTTGTTCAATGTTGATAAAAAAAAGCTTTAAATTCATGCCACCTAATCCTTTGAAATTTTCTTAGCAAGAGCATCTCCAATGGGAGGTTCAGTTCTAAACATTTATATGTGTGTATGTATATATTATATAAGTGTATATATGTGTGGAGATCATTTTTTGGGAAGAACCTCATGCAAAAGTTCTAAAAATCAGCATTGAAGGTTCAATGCCCAGGTTCACACCATTCCCAAAAAAAAATATTATAACATTCCCATTTTTATGAACTCACCCCTTGCAGGTTCGCTGCGATGAAATCAGTTCATCACTGTAACGCGGGTCCCACGCTACGTGGCGACCTGCGATTGGTCCGCTTATTTTTTTTTTATTTTCTTACAAAAATCAAACGAAAAAAATAATAAAAAATAATAAAAAATTAAAGTTACGATCTCCTAAAAATTCATTGATGCAGATGCTTTAAATCTAGGCGAAATATGGGGGGAACGGATTGAATACTATAAATGGCACATGGATATGAAACTTTTCATCGCCACGCACTAACTAGATTAGCTGATTCAGTCAAAGATACCTTAATATTGTAAGTTTCACCAACTTTCATAGAAGAAATGCATACACTTTCAAGCTTTCTGCTGCAAATCACAATCGTGTGAGACAGGTAAATGTGATGATTTTGTGATCTATTTCCCAATTACTCATTTTATTTTGGATCCTCATTTTTTTTTTTTGCATTTTCTTGATTTATTTTGTGATGATTTTGTCACTCAAGAGCCACACACTACCATCCATGCCGGCACGGCTAACTCTCTACACATTAGTTGTGTAATTAATTATGAAAATGATATCTATGATTTGTTCACACCACACACTTTTTTGATGCAAAATAGGCCAAAAAAGCACATGCTTAAATGTAACCATTTCAATAATTTTTCAACTATATTTATGATATTTCAAACCTTTTTTGTGCGTTATTGGTAAATGCAAACATAATGTACTTCAATTCTTATAGAATGTGTATGAGTTAGGGTCATGGGAGATCAATAGTGGAAATTTCTTGGTTAAAACAATTAAAATCATAAGTAGTTATTTAGAGTTTCTCCAATGGTGGTATTTAAACATATATTTCATCTTTTAATAAAAGAAAAAGAAAAAGAAAATAGGAGAGATAAACATGAAAAGTTTTTAAATAACATACTTTCGGAATCGCTTCTGAAACTTTGAGACCACTTGTCCTTCTTTCAATGGTGAACTTTTATGTAAAATAAACAAATTTAAATAAATAACATGCATTAAAATAATATTTTTTTAATGTTTAGAACTCTAAATAATCATTTTTACCGTTGGTCATGCCCTTGTGAAATCTTTTTTATAATGTATCTGTAGAAAACATCAGAAAGGCTTTAGGTGTTGGTGCTATCAAATTATCAATTCACATAACTACTAAATTGCTCCCAACAAGCAAACCATATTGGGCCAACCATGGCTGTATCAAGAAGGGGGCAGTAACGAAACTTCAGACATCCTAAAGAAGATCTCAGGTTATGGAAAATTATAGTTTGTATCATTATGACATATTATCCATACTAACAAATATGTATCAGACGGTCGGTTACCTAAAGCTAACTAATGGATTATACATCTAAACACCCTTTAGAAGTGTCACTAGCTATATCGTAGAGAGCCATAGCTTTTGAAATGTATGAATAGTTAGTCAGTCAGCTTCTAAATTATGTAATCAAGATAAATTACTAATCTGGTGAAGTTAATAAAGACCAAAAAAGTGTCGAATTTTCTAAGCAAATTAGAAGGCAGTCTACATAAAATAAAACCACCACCCATGGTGAGTTTAAGTCGTGGAGATGATCCAAATGAGGTTAAGGCGAGACTGAAGATGTGGGCACAAGCAGTAGCTTTAGCTTCTGCGTCACGTTAAGCTTCTTATGTTGGGGTTTGTCAACGACCAAATGAAGAGGATAAGATGAGGTGTTGGGCCTAGATGCAATCCAGGCCCAATATTAATTTAGTTGTTTAGTTAGGAGATTGATCAATCGGAAAGCTTTGACCAATTAGGATTAGGAAAATTTTAGGGATATATTCTTGTTTGAGTTAAAGAAAATTTGTAAAACTCTTAATTTATAGTGAATAAAAAACAAAGACACTTTTGGTATCAAACTCATTTTAAAAATAATTAGCACTAACTAAGGTTTTAATTAGGTCTGGTGGGCTTCCGTATATTAACCATTTACCGAAAAACTAAATATTTTGTAGGGTTCAACACATAGATTTTGAAAAAAATTCAAGAAATATGACAATATTGTTTGAATGCATAGTTGTATCATGAAATAACATATGATGATGGTCAGAGAGATTTGAAACCTTTTTTGTCTTCGTTTCTCTAAAATAGCGATTTTATTGTGGTTTGTCAACTGATTTAGGGAGCATATGAAGTTTTACTAGATTAATTGATAAAAAAATAGAACGATACCCATGTACCATGAAAGAGAGATTAGAATACATTAATACAAATGTCAAATGTGGTAAGAAATTTTAAAACAACACAAAAAAATATAGGTTTCAGTATATTAATCACTAGGTTAAGATCCGCGCCTTGCGCGGAATTAACATTATATATAAAAATTATTTTATGTATTAAATATTTTTACATATTATAAAATAATAAATATATATTAAATTATTAAAAGTCAGTAACTATTAAATATATAATTAAATTGGCGCAAACATATAAATCAATTTTATTAATCCAAAAAAATATATTTTTTATATTTGATAGGATATTTTATTAAATTTAAATGATACTAACATAGATAATATATTTTAGTATATTTTTAATATTAATGTCTAAATGATGATTTCTACTCATATAGTTTTTTTGATCATTTGTATCTTTTATAGAAAAAAAATTAAATTACTGATAACAAAATTTTCATTGTGGGATTAATAGTTTTAGTAATTTATAATTTAAAGAAAATAAGCTGTCAATGATCGTTCAAAACTTTTATCAAAAAAATTGTTCAAAGTAAATTTTGAAACTAAAATATTGTATTTTATATGGTTTATAGTTTAATTAAAAATGATATATATTAATCTTAATAATTAATTAAATTAGACTTTTTACTTATATAATTTTTGTAATCATTTGTATTTTGTCATAACAAAAATTTTAAACCATGGATCATAAAATTTGAATGTGAGACTTTTAACAGTTTTACTAATTTATAGTCGTTTTTAAAAATTCAAAATATAACATATACATAAAAATCTAATTTTTTTATTATACGGTTATTGTGGTTGTTTAATTTATTTAATAGTTTAAAATTAAACAAATATGATAGAACATACACTATTTTTTTATCAAATCTTTATTATTCAAAATCATTAATTGCCATATATACTTTAGCCACATTAGGCAATTCCGTAAATTTTATTTAAGGAAATAATAAAGTACATTAATGATGAATTTATTGTTAGTTTAATAAAAAGCTTATTATATAATTAGATGGACCAACATATTTTTCTAATGATTATAAGAATCATTCTAGTGATGACATGTGGCTACAAAAGAAAGTTGCAATGCTTCTCAAATAATATATAGGGGATTTACACATAGATTTTGAGAAAAATTCAAAAAATATGATAATATTGTTTTGATGCATAGTTGTATCATGAACTAACATATGATGATGTTCATATAGGTTTGAAACCTTTGTTTTCTCCGTTTCTCTAGAATGGGGATTTTATTGTGGTTTGTCCACTGATTTAGTGAGTATATGAAATTTTACAAAATTAATTGATAAAAAATTAGAACGACGCCCATTTAGCACGTAAAAGAGTTTAGAATACATTAATACAAATTTAGAATGTGATCAAAAAATTTAAAACAACACTAAAAATTATAGGCTTTAGTATATTAACCATTTACCAAAAAACTGAATATTTTGTTGGGGTTACACATAGATTTTGAGAAAAATTCAAAAAATATGATAATATTGTTTTAATGCATAGTTGTATCATGAACTAAAACATGATGATATTCAGAGAGGTTTGGAACCTTTGGTGACTCCGTTTCTCTAGAATAAAGATTTTACTGTGGTTTATCCACTGATATAGGGAGCATATGAAATTTTACTAAATTATTTGATAAAAAAAATAGAACGACGTCCATTTACCATATAAGAGAGTTTAGAATAAATTAATACAAATGTAGAATGTGGTTAGAAACTTTAAAACAACACTAAAAATTATAGGCTTCAGTATATTAATCATTTACCGAAAAACTAAATATTTTGTAGGGGTTAATACATAGATTTTCAGAAAAATTCAAAAATATGATAATATTGTTTTAATGCATAGTTGTATCATGAACTAACATATGATGATGGTCAGAGAGGTTTGGAACCTTTGGTGTCTCCGTTTATTTAGAATAGGGATTTTATGGAGGTTTATCCACTAATTTAAGGAGCATATGAAGTTTTAGTAAGTTAATTGATAAAAAAATAGATGCTCATTTACCATGTAAAAGACTTAAGAATACATTAATACAAATGTAGAATGTGATTATAAATTTTAAAACAACACTAAAAATTATAGGCTTCAGTATATTAACCATTTACCGAAAAACTGAATATTTTGTAGGGGTTAATACATAGATTTTGAGAAAAAAATTTAAAAACTATGATTGTATTGTTTTAATGCATAGTTATATCATGAACTAACATATAATGATGGTCAGAGGGGTTTCGAACCTTTTTTGTCTCCATTTCTCTAAAATAGGGATTTTCTTGTGGTTTGTCAATTGATTTAGGGAGCATATTAAGTTTTACTAAATTAATTAATAAAAAAATGAACGACGCCCATTTACCATACATTAGAATACATTAGTACAAATATAGAATGTGGTTAGAAATTTTAAAACAACACTAAAAATTATAGGCTTTAGTATATTAACCATTTACAGAAAAACTGAATATTTTGTAGGGGTTAACACATAGATTTTGAGAAATTTTTTAAAAATACGATAATATTGTTTTAATACATAGTTGTATCATGAACTAACATATGACGATGGTCAAAAAGGTTTGGAACCTTTGTTGTCTCCGTTTCTCTAGAATAAGAATTTTATTGTGGTTTGTCCACTGATTTAGGGAGCATCTGAAGTTTTACTAAATTAATTGATAAAAAAATAGAACGATGTCCATTCACCATGTCAGAGAGTTTAGAATACATTAATACAAATGTAGAATGTGGTTAGAAATTTTAAAACAACACTAAAAATTATAGGATTCAGTATATTAACTATTTACCGAAAACTGAATATTTTGCAGGGGTTAACATATAGATTTTGAGAAAAATTCAAAAAATAGGATAATATTTTTTTAATGCATAGCTGTATCATGAACTAAAATATGATGATGGTTAGAGAGGTTTGAAACCTTTGTTGTTCCCGTTTCTCTAGAATAAAGATTTTATCGTGGTTTGTGCACAAATATTATGAGCATATGAAGCTTTACTATATTAATTGATAAAAAAAAGAACGACGCCCATTTACCATGCAAGAAAGTTCAGAATACATTAATACAAATGTAGAATATGGTTAAAAATTTAAACACAACACTAAAAATTATCGGCTTCAGTATATTAACAATTTACCGAGAAACTGAATATTTTGTAGGGGTTAACACATATATTTTGAGTAAAATTCAAAATATGACAATATTGTTTTAATGCATAGTTGTATTATGAAATAACATATGATGATGGTCAGAAAGGTTTGAAACTTTTTTCTCTTTTTTTTCTCTGAAACAACGATTTTATTGTGGGTTGTCCACTGATATAGAGAGCATATGAAGTTTTACTAAATTAATTGATAAAAAATAGAACGACTCCCATTTACCTTGTAAGAGAGTTTAGAATACAATAATAAAAATACAATATGGTTAGAAGTTTAAAAACAATACTAAAATTATAACCTTTAGTATATTAACAGTTTACCGAGAAACTGAATATTTTGTAGGGGCTAACACGTAGATTTTGAAAAAAAATTCAAAAAATTAGATAATATTGTTTTAATGCATAGTTGTATCATGAACTAACATGAGATGATGATCAGGGAGGTAATGAACATTTGTTGTCTCTCTTTCTCTAGAATATGGATTTTATTGTGGTTTGTCCACTGATTTAGGGAGAATATGAAGTTTTACTATATTAATTGATGAAAAAATAGAACGATGCCCATTTACAATGTAAGAGAGTTTAGAATACATAAATACAAATGTAGAATGTGGTTAGAAATTTTAAAACAACACTAAAAATTATAGGTTTCAGTATGTTAACCATTTACCAAAAACTGAACATTTTGTAGGGGTTAACACTTATATTTTAAGAAAAATTCAAAAATATGATAATATTGTTTTAATGCATAGTTGTATCATGAACTAACATATGATGATGGCCAAAGAGGTTTGGAACATTTGTTGTCTCCGTTTCTATAGAATACAGATTTTATGGTCGTTTGTCTACTTATTTAGGGAGCATATGAAGTTTTACAAAATTAATTGAAAAAATAGAACTACGTCCAGTTACCATGTAAGAGAGTTTAGAATACATTAATACAAATATAGAATGTGGTTAGAAATTTTAAAACAACACTAAAAATTATAGGCTTTAGTATATTAACCATTTACCGAAAAACTGAATATTTTGTAGGGGGGGTTAACACATAGATTTTAAGAAAAATTTAAAAAATATGACAATATTGTTTTAATTCATAGTTGTATCATGAATTAACATATGACGATGTTCAATGAGGTTTGAAACATTTGTTGTCACCGTTTCTCTAGAATATGGATTTTATTGTGGTTTTTCCACTGATTTATGGAGCATATAAAGTTTTACTAAATTAATTGATAAAGAAATAAAACGACGCCCATTTACCATGTAAGAGATTTTAGAATACATTAATATAAATGTAGAATATGGTTAGAAATTTTGAAACAACACTAAAAATTATTGGCTTCAGTATATTAATCATTTACCGAAAAACTGAATATTTTGTATGGGTTAACAAATAGATTTTGAGAAAAAAATAAAAAAAATATGATAATATTGTTTTAATGCATAGTTATATAATGAACTAACATATGATGATGGTCAGAAAGGTTTGGAACATTTGTTTTCTCCGTTTCTCTAGAATAGAGATTTTATTGTGGGTATCCACTGATTTAGGGAGCATATGAAGTTTTACTAAATTAATTGATAAAAAATAGAACGACGTCCATTTACCATGTAAGAGAGTTTCGATTACATTAATACAAATATAGAATCTGATTATACATTTGAAAACAACACTAAAAATTATAGGCTTTAGTATATTAACCTTTTACCAAAAAACTGAATATTTTGTAGGGGTTAGTTAACACATAGATTTTGAGAAAAATTTAGAAAATATGATAATATTGTTTCAATGCATATTTGTATCATGAACTAACATACGAAGATAGCCAGAGAGGTTTGGAACACTTGTTGTCTCCGTTTCTCTATAATAGAGATTTCATTGTGGTTTGTCCATTGATTTAGGGAGCATATGAAGTTTTACTAAATTAATTGATAAAAAATAGAACGGCGCTCATTTACCATGTAAGAGAGTTTAGAATACATTAATAAATATAGAATATGATTAGAAGTTTTAAAACAATACAAAAATTATAAACTTTAGTATATTAACCATTTACCGAAAAACTGAATATTTTGTAGAGGTTAACACATAGATTTTGAGAAAAATTCAAAAAATAAGTTAATATTGTTTTAATGCATAGTTGTATCATGAACTAACATGAGATGATGGTCAGAGAGGTTTGGAACATTTGTTGTCTCTCTTTCTCTAGAATAGGAATTTTATTGTGGTTTGTCCACTGATTTAGGGAGAATGTGAAGTTTTACTATATTAATTGATAAAAAAAATAGAACGATGCCCATTTACGATGTAAGAGAGTTTAGAATACATAAATACAAATATAAAATGTGGTTAAAATTTTTAAAACAACACTAAAAATTATAGGCTTTAGTATATTAACCATTTACCGAAAAACTGAATATTTTGTAGGGGGTTAACACATAGATTTTGAGAATTGTTTTAAAAATATGATAATATTGTTTTAATGCATAGTTGTATCATGAACTAACACATGACGATGTTCAAAGAGGTTTGAAACCTTTGTTGTCTCCGTTTCTCTAGAATATGGATTTTATTGTGGTTTTTCCACTGATTTATGGAGCATATAAAGTTTTACTAAATTAATTGATAAAAAACTAGAACGACACCTATTTACCATGTAAGAGATTTCAGAATACATTAATACAAATGTAGAATATGGTTATAAATTTTAAAACAACACTAAAAGTTATAGGCTTCAGTATATTAATCATTTGCCGAAAAACTGAATATTTTGTATGGGTTAACACATAGATTTTGAGAAAAATTTAAAAAATATGATAATATAGTTTTAATGCATAGTTGTATCATGAACTAACATATGACGATGTTCAAAAACGTTTGGAACCTTTGTTGTCTCCGTTTCTCTAGAATATAGATTTTAATGTGGTTTTTCCACTGATTTATGGAGCATATAAGGTTTTACTAAATTAATTGATAATGAAATAGAATGACCCCCATTTACCATGTAAGAGATTTCAGAATACATTAATACAAATGTAGAATATGGTTAAAAATTTTAAAACAACACTAAAAGTTATAGGCTTCAGAATATTAATCATTACCGAAAAACTGAATATTTTGTATGGGTTAACACATAGATTTTGAGAAAAAATCAAAAAATATGATAATATTGTTTTAAAGCATAGTTGTATCATGAACTAACATATGATGATTGTCTAAGAGGTTTGAAACATTTGTTGTGTCCGTTTCTCTAGAATAAAGATTTTATGGTGGTTTGTCCACTAATTTAGGGAGCATATGAAGTTTTACTAAATTAATTGAGAAAAAATAGAACGACGCCCATTTTACGATGTAAGAGAGTTTAGAATACATTAATACAAATAAAGAATGTGGTTAGAAATTTTAAAACAACACTAAAAATTATAGGCTTCAGTATATTAACCATTTACCGAAAACTGAATATTTTGTAGGGGGATAACACATAGATTTTGAGAAAAATTCAAAAAATATGACAATATTGTTTTAATGCATAGTTGTATTATGAAATATCATATGATGATGGTCAGAGAGGTTTGGAACTTTTTTTCTCTTTTTTTTCTCTGAAACAACGAATTTATTGTGGGTTGTCCAGTGATATAGAGAGCATATGAAGTTTTACTAAATTAATTGATAAAAAATAGAACGACTCCCATTTACCATGTAAGAGAGTTTAGAATACATTAATAAAAATAGAATATGGTTTGAAGTTTTAAAACAATACTAAAATTATAAGCTTTAGTATATTAACCGTTTACCGAAAAATGGAATATTTTGTAGGGGCTAACACATAGATTTTGAAAAAAATTCAAAAAATTAGATAATATTGTTTTGATGCATAATTTTATCATGAACTAACATGAGATGATGATCAGAGAGGTTATGAACATTTGTTGTCTCTCTTTCTCTAGAATAAGGATTTTATTGTGGTTTGTCTACTGATTTAGGGAGAATATGAAGTTTTACTAGATTAATTGATAAAAAAATAGAACGATGCCCATTTACGATGTAAGAGAGTTTAGAATACATAAATACAAATGTAGAATGTGGTTAGAAATTTTAAAACAACACTAAAAATTATAGGCTTCAGTATGTTAACCATTTACCAAAAACTGAATATTTTGTAGGGGTTAACACTTATATTTTAAGAAAAATTCAAAGAATATGATAATATTGTTTTAATGCATAATTGTATCATGAACTAACATATGATAATGGTCAGAGAGGTTTGGAACATTTGTTGTCTCCGTTTCTATAGAATACAGATTTTATTGTCGTTTGTCTATTTATTTAGGGAGCATATGAAGGTTTACAAAATTAATTGAAAAAAATAGAACTACGTCCATTTATCATGTAAGAGAGTTTAGTATACATTAATACAAATATAGAATGTGGTTAGAAATTTTAAAACAACACTAAAAATTATAGGCTTTAGTATATTAACCACTTACCGAAAAACTATATATTTTGTAGGGGTTAACACATAGATTTTGAGAAAAATTTAAAAAATATGATAATATTGTTTTAATTCATAGTTGTATCATGAACTAACATATGACGATGTTCAATGAGGTTTGAAACCTTTGTTGTCTCCGTTTCTCTAGAATATGGATTTTATTGTGGTTTTTCCACTGATTTATGGAGCGTATAAAGTTTTACTAAATTAATTGATAAAGAAATAGAACAACGTCCATTTACCATGTAAGAGATTTTAGAATAAATTAATGCAAATGTAGAATATGGTTATAATTTTTAAAACAACACTAAAAATTATAGGCTTCAGTATATTAATCATTTACCAAAAAACCTGAATATTTTGTATGGGTTAACACATAGATTTTGAGAAAAAAATAAAAAAATATGATAATATTGTTTTAATGCATAGTTGTATCATGAAAAAACATATGATGATGGTCAGAAGGGTTTGGAACATTTGTTTTCTCCGTTTCTCTAAAATAGAGCTTTTATTGTGGGTTGTCCACTGATTTAGGGAGCATATGAAGTTTTACTAAATTAATTGATAAAAAATAGAACGACGTCCATTTACCATGTAAGAGAGTTTAGATTACATTAATACAAATATAGAATCTGATTATAAATTTGTAAACAATACTAAAAATTATATGCATCAGTATATTAACCATTTACCAAAAAACTGAATATTTTGTAGGGGTTAGTTAACACATAGATTTTGAGAAAAATTTAAAAATATGATAATATTGTTTCAAAGCTTATTTGTAACATGAACTAACATACGAAGATGGCCAGAGAGGTTTGGAACACTTGTTGTCTCCGTTTCTCTAGAATAGAGATTTTATTGTGGTTTGTCCACTGATTTAGGGAGCGTATGAAGTTTTACTAAATTAATTGATAAAAAATAGAACGGCGCCCATTTACCATGTAAGAGAGTTAAGAATACATTAATAAATATAGAATATGATTAGAAGTTTTAAAACAATACAAAAAAATTATAAGCTTTAGTAGATTAACCATTTACCGAAAAAAACTGAATATTTTGTAGGGGACACATAGATTTTGAGAAAAATTCAAAAAATAAGTTAATATTGTTTTAATGCATATTTGTATCATGAACTAACATGAGATGATGGTCAGAGAGGTTTGGAACATTTGTTGTCTCTCTTTCTCTAGAATAGGGATTTTATTGTGGTTTGTCCACTGATTTAGGAAGAATATGAAGTTTTACTATATTAAATGATAAAAAAAATAGAACGATGGCCATTTACGATGTAAGAGAGTTTAGAATACATAAATACAAACATAGAATGTGGTTAGAAATTTTAAAACAACACTAAAAATTATAGGCTTCAGTATATTAACCATTTACCGAAAAACTGAATATTTTGTAGGGAACACATAGATTTTGAGAAAAATCTTAAAAATATGATAATATTGTTTTAATGCATAGTTGTATCATGAACTAACATATGACGATGTTGAAAGAGGTTTGAAACCTTTGTTGTCTCTGTTTCTCTAGAATATGGATTTTATTGTGGTTTTTCCACTGATTTATGGAGCATATAAAGTTTTACTAAATTAATTGATAAAGAAATAGAACGACGCCCATTTACCATGTAAGAAATTTCAGAATACATTAATACAAATGTAGAATATGGTTAGAAATTTTAAAACAACACTAAAAGTTATAGACTTCAGTATATTAATCATTTACCGAAAAACTGAATATTTTGTATGGGTTAACACATAGATTTTGAGAAAATTTTAAAAAATATGTTAATATTGTTTTAATGCATAGTTGTATCATGAACTAACATATGACGATGTTTAAAAAGGTTTGGAACCTTTGTTGTCTCCGTTTCTCTAGAATATGGATTTTAAGGTGGTTTTTCCACTGATTTAGGGAGAATATGAAGTTTTACTATATTAATTGATAAAAAAAAAATAGAACGATGCCCATTTACGATGTAAGAGAGTTTAGAATATATAAATACAAATATAGAATGTGGTTAGAAATTTTAAAACAACACTAAAAATTATAGGCTTTAGTATATTAACCATTTACCGAAAAACTGAATATTTTGTAGGGTTAACACATAGATTTTGAGAAATTTTTTTAAAATATGATAATATTGTTTTAATGCATAGTTGTATCATGAACTAACATATGACGATGTTAAAAGAGGTTTGAAACCTTTGTTGTCTCCGTTTCACTAAAATATGGATTTTATTGTGGTTTTTCCACTGATTTATGGAGCATATAAAGTTTTACTAAATTAATTGATAAAGAAATAGAACGACGCCCATTTACCATGTAAGAAATTTCAGAATACATTAATACAAATTTAGAATATGGTTAGAAATTTTAAAACAACACTAAAAGTTATAGACTTCAGTATATTAATCATTTACCGAAAAACTGAATATTTTGTATGGGTTAACACGTAGATTTTGAAAAAAATTTAAAAAATATGATAATATTGTTTTAATGCATAGTTGTATCATGAACTAACATATGACGATGTTCAAAAAGGTTTGGAACCTTTGTTGTCTCCATTTCTCTAGAATATGGATTTTAATGTGGTTTTTCCAATGATTTATGGAGCATATAAAGTTTTACAAAATTAATTGATAAAGAAATAGAACGACCCCCATTTACCATGTAAGAGATTTTAGAATACATTAATAGAAATATAGAATATGGTTAAAAATTTTAAAACAACACTAAAATTTATAGGCTTTAGTATATTAATCATTTACAGAAAAACTAAATATTTTGTATGGGTTAACACATAGATTTTGAGAAAAATTAAAAAAATATGATAATATTGTTTTAATGCATAGTTGTATCATGAACTAACATATGATGATTGTCTGAGAGGTTTGGAACATTTGTTGTGTCCGTTTCTCTAGAATAGAGATTTTATGGTGGTTTGTCCAATGATTTAGGGAGCATATGAAGTTTTACTAAATTAATTGAGAAAAAAATAGAATGACGCCCATTTTACGATATAAGAGAGTTTAGAATACATTAATAAAAATATAGAATGTGGTTAGAAATTTTATAACAACACTAAAAATTATAGGCTTCAGTATATTACTCATTTACCGAAAACTGAATATTTTGTAGAGGGTTATTAACATATAGATTTTGAAAAAAATTCAAAAAATATGATAATATTGTTTTAAAGTATAGTTGTATCATGAACTAACATATGATGATTGTCAAAGAGTTTTGGAACATTTGTTGTGTCCGTTTCTCTAGAATAGAGATTTTAAGGTGGTTTGTCCACTGATTTAAGGAGTATATGAAGTTTTTCTAAATTAAGTGAGAAAAAAAATAGAACGACGCCCATTTTACAATGTAAGAGAGTTTAGAATACATTAATACAAATATAGAATATTGTTAGAAATTTTAAAACAACACTAAAAATTATAGGCTTTAGTATATTAACCATTTACCGAAAAACTGAATATTTGGTAGGGGTTAACACATATATTTTGAGAATTTTTTTAAAAATATGATAAGATTGTTTTAATGCATAGTTGTATCATGAACTAACTTATGACGATGGTCAAAGAGTTTTGAAACCTTTGTTGTCTCCGTTTCTCTAGAATATGGATTTTATTGTGGTTTTTCAACTGATTTATGGACCATATAAAGTTTTACTAAATAATTGATATAGAAATAGAACGACCCCCATTTACCTTGTAAGATATTTTAGAATACATTAACACAAATGTTGAATCTGGTTAGAAAATTTAAAACAACACTAAAAATTATTGGCTTCAGTATATTAATCATTTATCGAAAAACTGAATATTTGGTATGGGTTAACACATAAATTTTGAGAAAAATTCAAAAAATATGATAATATTGTTTTAAAGCATAGTTGTATCATGAACTAACATATGATGATGGTCAGAGAGGTTTGGAACTTTTGTTGTGTCCGTTTCTCTAGAATAGGAATTTTATGGGGGTTTGTCCACTGAATTATTGAGCGTATGAAATTATACCAAAAAATATGATAATATTGTTTTAATGCATAGTTGTATCATCAACTAACATATGATGATGGTCAGAGAGCTTTAGAACATTTGTTGTCTGCGTTTCTATAGAATACTGAATTTATTGTTGTTTGCCCACTTATTTAGGGAGCATATGAAGTTTTACAAAATTAATTGAAAACAAAAATAGAACTACGTCCATTTACCATGTAAGAGAGTTTAGAATATATTAATACAAATATAGAATATGGTTTGAAATTTTAAAACAACACTAAAAATTATTGGCTTTAGTATATTAACCATTTACCGAAAAACTGAATATTTGGTAGGGGTTAACACATATATTTTGAGAAATTTTTTAAAAATATGATAATATAGTTTTAATGCATAGTTGTATCATGAACTAACATATGACAATGTTCAAAGAGGTTTGAAACCTTTTTTGTCTCCGTTTCTCTAGAAAATGGATTTTATTGTGGTTTTTCCACTGATTTATGGACCATATAAAGTTTTACTAAATAATTGATAAAGAAATAGAACGAACCCCATTTACCATGTAAGAGATTTTAGAATACATTAATACAAATGTAGAATCTGGTTATAAATTTTAAAACAACACTAAAAATTATTGGCTTCAGTATATTAATCATTTACCGAAAAAATGAATATTTGGTATGGGTTAACACATAGATTTTGAGAAAAATTCAAAAAATATGAAAATAATGTTTTAATGCATAGTTGTATTATGAAATAACATATGATGATGGTCAGAGAGGTTTGAAACTTTTTTCTCTTTTTTTTCTCTGAAACAACGATTTTATTGTGGGTTGTCCACTGATATAGAGAGCATATGAAGTTTTACTAAATTAATTGATAAAAAATAGAACGACTCTCATTTACCATGTAAGAGAGTTTAGAATACATTAATAAAAATAGAATATGGTTTGAAGTTTTAAAACAATACTAAAATTATAAGATTTAGTATATTAACCTTTACCGAAAAACTGAATATTTAGTAGGGGATAACACATAGATTTTGAGAAAAATTAAAAAAATTAGATAATATTGTTTTAATGCATAGTTGTATCATGAACTAACATGAGATGATGATCAGAGAGGTTATGAACATTTGTTGTCTCTCTTTCTCTAGAATATGGATTTTATTGTGGTTTGTCCACTGATTTAGGGAGAATATGAAGTTTTACTATATTAATTGATAAAAAAATAGAATGATGCCCATTTACGATGTAAGAGAGTTTAGAATACATAAATACAAATGTAGAATGTGGTTGGAAATTTTAAAACAACACTAAAAATTATAGGCATCAGTATGTTAACCATTTACCAAAAACTGAATATTTTGTAGGGGTTAGCACTTATATTTTAAGAAAAATTCAAAAATATGATAATATTGTTTTAATTCATAGTTGTATCATGAACTAACATATGATGATGGTCAGAGAGGTTTGGAACATTTGTTGTCTCCGTTTCTATAGAATACAGATTTTATTGTCGTTTGTCTACTTATTTAGGGAGCATATGAAGTTTTTCAAAATTAATTGAAAAAAAAATAGAACTACGTCCATTTACCATGTAAGAGAGTTTAGAATTCATTAATACAAATATAGAATGTGGTTAGAAATTTTAAAACAACACTAAAAATTATAGGCTTTAGTATATTAACCATTTACCGAAAAACTGAATATTTTGTAGGGGTTAACACATAGATTTTGAGAAAAATTTAAAAAATATGATAATATTGTTTCAATTCATAATTGTATCATGAACTAACATATGACGATGTTCAATGAGGTTTGAAACCTTTGTTGTCTCCGTTTCTCTAGTATATGGATTTTATTGTGGTTTTTCCACTGATTTATGGAGCGTATAAAGTTTTACTAAATTAATTGATAAAGAAATAGAACGACGTCCATTTACCATGTAAGAGATTTTAGAATAAATTAATACAAACGAAGACTATGGTTAGAAATTTTAAAACAACACTAAAAATTATAGGCTTCAGTATATTAATCATTTACCGAAAAACTGAATATTTTGTATGGGTTAACAAATAGATTTTGAGAAAAAAATCAAAAAATATGATAATATTTTTTTAATGCATAGTTGTATCATGAACAAACATATGATGATGGTCAGAAAGGTTTGGAACATTTGTTTTCTCCGTTTCTCTAGAATAGAGCTTTTATTGTGGGTTGTCCGTTGATTTAGGGAGCATATGAAGTTTTACTAAATTAATTGATAAAAAATAGATCGACGTCCATTTACCATGTAAGTGAGTTTAGATTACATTAATACAAATATAGAATCTGGTTATAAATTTGAAAACAACACTAAAAATTATACGCATCAGTATATTAACCATTTACCAAAAAACTGAATATTTTGTAGGGGTTAGTAGTTAACACATAGATTTTGAGAAAAATTTAAAAAAGATGATAATATTGTTTCAATGCATATTTGTATCATGAACTAACATACGAAGATGGCCAGAGAGGTTTGGAACACTTGTTGTCTCCGTTTCTTTAGAATAGAGATTTTATTGTGGTTTGTCCACTGATTTAGGGAGCGTATGAAGTTTTACTAAATTAATTGATAAAAAATAGAACGACACCCATTTACCATGTAAGAGAGTTTAGAATACATTAATAAATATAGAATATGATTAGAAGTTTTAAAACAATACAAAAAATTATAAGCTTTACTATATTAACCATTTACCGAAAAACTGAATATTTTGTAGGGGTTAACACATAGATTTTGAGAAAAATTCAAAAAATAAGTTAATATTGTTTTAATGCATAGTTGTATCATGAACTAACATGAGATGATAGTCAGAGAGGTTTGGAATATTTTTTTTCTCTCTTTCTCTAGAATAGGGATTTTATTGTGGTTTGTCCACTGATTTAGGGAGAATATGAAGTTTTATTATATTAATTGATAAAGAAATAGAACGACGCCCATTTACCATATAAGAAATTTCAGAATACATTAATACAAATTTAGAATATGGTTAGAAATTTTAAAACAACACTAAAAGTTATAGACTTCAGTATATTAATCATTTACCGAAAAACTGAATATTTTGTATGGGTTAACAAATAGATTTTGAGAAAAATTTAAAAAATATGATAATATTGTTTTAATGCATATTTGTATCATGAACTAACATATGACGATGTTCAAAGAGGTTTGAAACCTTTGTTGTCTCCGTTTCTCTAGAATATGGATTTTATTGTGATTTTTCCACTGATTTATGGAGCATATAAAGTTTTACTAAATTAATTGATAAAGAAATAGAACGACGCCCATTTACCATGTAAGAAATTTCAGAATAAATTAATACAAATTTATAATATGGTTATAAATTTTAAAACAACACTAAAAATTATTGACTTCAGTATATTAATCATTTACCGAAAAACTGAATATTTTGTATGGGTTAACACATAGATTTTGAAAAAAATTTAAAAATATGATAATATTGTTTTAATGCATAGTTGTATCATGAACTAACATATGACGATGTTCAAAAAGGTTTGGAACCTTTGTTGTCTCCGTTTCTCTAGAATATGAATTTTATTGTGGTTTTTCCAATGATTTATGGAGCATATAAAGTTTTACTAAATTAATTGATAAAGAAATAGAACGACCCCCATTTACCATGTAAGAGATTTTAGAATACATTAATACAAATGTAGAATATGGTTACAAATTTTAAAACAACACTAAAAGTTATAGGCTTCAGTATATTAACCATTTACCGAAAACTGAATATTTTGTAGGGGGTTAACACATAGATTTTGAGAAAAAATCAAAAAATATGAAAATATTGTTTTAATGCATAGCTGTATTATGAAATAACATATGATGTTGGTCAGAGAGGTTTGGAACTTTTTTCTCTTTTTTTTCTCTGAAACAACGATTTTATTGTGGGTTGTCCACTGATATAGAGAGCATATGAAGTTTTACTAAATTAATTGATAAAAAATAGAACGACTCCCATTTACCATGTAAGAGAGCTTAGAATACGTTAATAAAAATAGAATATGGTTAGAAGTTTTAAAACAATACTAAAATTATAAGCTTTAGTATATTAACCGTTTACCGAAAAACTGAATATTTTGTAGGGGCTAACACATAGATTTCGAGAAAAATTCAAAAAATTAGATAATATTGTTTTAATGCATAGTTGTATCATGAACTAACATGAGATGATGATCAGAGAGGTTATGAACATTTGTTGTCTCTCTTTCTCTAGAATATGGATTTTATTGTGGTTTGTCCACTGATTTAGGGAGAATATGAAGTTTTACTATATTAATTGATAAAAAAAATAGAATGATGCCCATTTACGATGTAAGAGAGTTTAAAATACATAAATACAAATGTAGAATGTGGTTGGAAATTTTAAAACAATACTAAAAATTATAGGCTTCAATATGTTAACCATTTACCAAAAACTGAAAATTTTGTAGGGGTTAACACTTATATTTTAAGAAAAATACAAAAAATATGATAATATTATTTTAATGCATAGTTGTATCATGAACTAACATATGATGATGGTCAGAGAGGTTTGGAATATTTGTTGTCTCCGTTTCTATAGAATACAGATTTTATTGTCGTTTGTGTACTTATTTAGGGAGCATATAGAGTTTTACAAAATTAATTGAAAAAAATAGAACTACGTCCATTTACCATGTAAGAGAGTTTAGAATACATTAATACGAATATATAATGTGGTTAGAAATTTTAAAACAACACTAAAAATTATAGGCTTTAGTATATTAACCATTTACCGAAAAACTGAATATTTTGTAGGGGTTAACACATAGATTTTGTGAAAATTTTAAAAAATATGATAATATTGTTTTAATTCATAGTTGTATCATGAACTAACATATGACTATGTTCAATGAGGTTTGAAACCTTTGTTGTCTCCATTTCTCTAGAATATGGATTTTATTGTGGTTTTTCCCCTGATTTATGAAGCGTATAAAGTTTTACTAAATTAATTGATAAATAAATAGAACGACGCCCATTTACCATCTAAGAGATTTTAGCATACATTAATACAAATGTAGAATATGGTTAGAAATTTTAAAACAACACTAAAAGTTATAGACTTCAGTATATTAATCATTTACCGAAAAACTGAATATTTTGTATGGGTTAACACATAGATTTTGAATTTTTTTTAAAAAATATGATAATATTGTTTTAAAGCATAGTTGTATCATGAACTAACATATGACGATGTTCAAAGAGGTTTGAAACCTTTGTTGTCTCCATTTCTCTAGAATATGTATTTTATTGTGGTTTTTCCACTGATTTATGGACCATATAAAGTTTTACTAAATAATTGATAAAGAAATAGAACGACCCCCATTTACCTTGTAAGAGATTTTAGAATAAATTAATACAAATTTAGAATATGGTTAGAAATTTTAAAACAACACTAAAAATTATTGGCTTCAGTATATTAATCATTTACCGAAAAACTGAATATTTGGTACGGGTTAACACATAGATTTTGAGAAAAATTAAAAAAATATGATAATATTTTTTTAAAGCATAGTTGTATCAAGAACTAACATATGATGATGGTCAGAGAGGTTTGAAACATTTGTTGTGTCCGTTTCTCTAGAATATAGATTTTATGGTGGTTTGTCCCCTGATTTAGGGAGCATATGAAGTTTTACTAAATTAATTGAGAAAAAAATAGAACGACGCCCATTTACGTTGTAAGAAAGTTTAGAATACATTAATACAAAATATAGAATGTGGTTAGAAATTTTAAAACAACATTGAAAATTATAGGCTTCAGTATATTAACCTTTTACCAAAAAAACTGAATATTTCGTAGTGGTTATAACACATAGATTTTGAGAAAAATTCAAAAAATATGACTATATTGTTTTAATGCATAGTTATATCATGAACTAACATATGATGATGGTCAGAGACTTTTGCAACATTTGTTATCTCCGTTTCTCTAGAATAGAGATTTTGTGGTGGTGTGTCCACTGATTTAAGGAACATATGAAGTTTTACTAAATTAATTGATAAAAAATAGAACGACGCCCATTTACCATGTAAGAGAGTTTAGAATACATTAATGCAAATATAGAATGTGGTTAGAAATTTTAAAACAACACTTAAATTATAGGCTTCAGTATATTAACCATTTATCGAAATACTGAATATTAATTGTAGAGGGTTAACACTTAGATTTTGAGAAAAATTCAAAAAACATGATAATATTGTTTTAATGCATAGTTGTATCATGAACTAACATATGATGATGGTCAGAGAGGTTTGGAACCTTTGTTATCTCCGTTTCTCTAGAGTAGGAATTTTATTGTTTTTTGTCCACAGATATAAGGAGCATATGAAGTTTTACTAAAATAATTGATAAAAAATAGAACGACGCTCATTTACAATGTAAGAGAGTTTATAATACATTAATACAAATTTATAATGTGGTTTAGAAATTTAAAACAACACTAAAAACTATAGACTTCGGTATATTAACCATTTACCGAAAAACTGAATATTTTGTAGGGTTTAACACATAGATCTTGAGAAAAATTCAAAAAATATGATAATATTGTTTTAATGCATAGTTGTATCATGAACTAACATACGATGATGGTAAGAGAGGTTTGGAACATTTGTTGTCTTCTTTTCTCTAGAATAGAGATTTTAAGGTGGTTTGTCCATTGACTTAGGGAGCATACGAAGTTTACCTAAATTAATTGATAAAAAAAATAGAAAAACGCTCATTTACCATGTAAGAGAGTTTAGAATACATTTAATACAAATATAGAATGTGGTTAGAAATTTTAAAACAACACCAAAAATTATAGGCTTTGGTATATTAACCATTTATCGAAAAACTGAATATTTTGTAGGGGTTAAAACATAGATTTTGAGAAAAAAATAAAAAAAAAACAATATTGTTTTAATGCATAATTGTATCATGAAATAACATATGATGATGGTCAGAGAGGTTTGAAACATTTGTTGTCTCCGTTTCTCTAGAATAGAGATTTTATGGTGGTGTGTCCATTGATTTAGGGAGCATATGAAGTTTTACTAAATTAATTAATAAAAAAAATAGACGACGTCCATTTAACATGTAAGAGAGTTTAGAATACATTAATACAAATATAGAATGTTGTTATAAATTTTAAAACAACAATAAAAATTATAGGCTTCAGTATATTAACCATTTACCGAAAAACTGAATATTAATTGTAGGGGTTAACACATAGATTTTGAGAAAATTTTAAAAAATAGGATAATATTGTTTTAATGCATAGTTGTATCATGAACTAACATATTATGGTGGTCAGAGAGGTTTGGAACCTTTATTGTGGTTTGTCCATCAGTTCTATATAAAGTTTTACTAAATTAATTGATAAAAAAAAGAACGACGCCCAGTATTAATCATCTTCTACTAGGTGTGCTTATTTAGTCTAATAATATGTTTATGTTTAGAACAATTGGTGGTTTTCCGTTTCAGGGCGACACAATTGGATCACAGGGATTTTCATCATCAGGTCGTGGAGGTGGTGGTAAACACTACAATCCAAAAACACTAGCAAAAAAGCAGTTAATAGAGAAAGTTATGGAGAAAAGAGCTGGTAAAGGAGATGATCACGCCCCACTCATTGATATGAAGTACATTCTAGAGGATGTGCTGCACCGTGACAAATCAGAAGTATCTTGTCACAAAATCAAAATCAAAATCAGACATCACAATAGATGACATTAAGAACACAATTTCCTTTTATATCTGAACAAAACAATACAACTTCCAAATTAGTCTTTAAGTGTAAAAAAAAAAATAGATGTATCTATTATATTCTTGTAAAGTAGCCATTTCCCAATTATTCATTTTGTTTTGGATCCTCATTTTTTGCATTTTGTTGATTTTATTTTGCGATGATTTTTTCACTCGAGCCACATACGACCATCCATGCCGGCACGACTAACTCTTTGCACATTAGTTGTGTAATTAATTATGAAAATGATAGCTATTATTTGTTCACACCACATACTTTATTTGATGCAAAATTGGCCCAAAAAAAAAAAGAAATACATGCTTAAATGTAACCATTTCATTAAATTTTTCAACTACATTTATGATATTTCAAACCGTTTTGTGTGTTATTGGTAAATGCAAACATAATGTACTCCAATTTTTAATTTGTTTGTTTTTTGTATAAAATGCTGAAGGTGTATGAGTTAGGGTCATGGAAAATCAGTAGTGGAACTTTTTTGGTTAAAAGAATTAAAATCATAACTAGTTATCTACTGAAATATTTTTTTATAAGTATATTGTAGAAAACATCATAAAGGCATATAATAGGTGTTGGTACTATCAAACTATATGGGACCAACCTTGGCTGTATAAGCAAACCTAGGCACGAGCGTTTTTACGTCAACCCGAAGTGTCTATCTAAATCCGAACGGGAAAAACCGAAACCGAATTCGAACTGTTATACAAAAATATCCGAATGAGCTTAGTACTTTGGTGTTTGGTTATAACCCAAACCGAACCGAAATCCAAATTAGGATCCGAAGATATCCGAAATTAGTTAAATATGTTAATATTTTTATATATTTAAAGATGATTTAGATATTTTAGAATATTCAAAATATTTTTTTAGTTTGTTTTAATTGCTACTTTTTAGTTAATTTAGATAGTTTAACTAATTTTTAATTAGATTTGTAAACAATTTATATATTTTGGAAAAAAAATTGTCAATTTTTTAGATTTAAAAAATATATTTTTGGACGATTTTAAACATTAGTTACATCCGATCCGAACTGAACCCCGAATGAACCGAACCGAACCCGATCCGATATTTAGTAAAAACCCGAATGGTACTTCTGAGCATAACACCGAAATCCGAAAATCTGAATCACCCGGACCGAAACCGAACGATGCACCGAACACCATGCCTAAGCAAACCATATGGGACCAACCTTGGCTGTATAAACAAGGGGGCAGTAACGAAACTTCAGAGATCCTAAAGAAGATCCCGTCTAATGTCTTACGAGTTATTACATGGGTTTTCTTGAATCTGTAACTCTCGGTTTGTAAATATGAAAGCTATACTATATTGTTTTGTTCAATGTCGAAAAAGATACTCAATTTACTTGTAAATCCTTCACGTGGATTATGTGTCAGTCTGTTTTTTGGTCTGTGATCTTTTAGTGTGTAAAGCGATTAGGATACTGAATTTCAACACACAAGGGACCCTCTCAAGACTAAACTTGAGATGCTCAAGGAGTAGTTGGCTAGTGTGGTTAGGCCTTCAAATTCATATCAACTAATTTTTTTACCTAGGCTATTTAGCCATTGAGAAATGTATGCTATATCTTGGTGACATTGGGGGGGGGGGATTGAATATTATAAATAATAATGTAAGTTTCACCAACTTTTATTTAAAAGAATGGTATACACCTTCAAGCTTTCAGCTTTCAAATCCAATGCATATACTCAAACACAGATAACAAACACACGACAAGGAGAAGATAAGCATCATAAATTATGTAAAAAAAAAAAAATCAAGAAGCTGTTTGAGTTTGAGGATGTTGTTGTTTAACTCAGAAGGTGAGATCGTGACATGTTTTGTCACAAGGGTAAGAACAGTCTATGGCCTTGACTGTTTTCCTGTCAAAGTACCAATCACCAACAGATTCAGCTACCGTCTTGCCATAAAGCTTAGGAGAATCTGGTGCGAACCAAGTGTCCTGTCTTTCTGATTGGCAGTGGGCGAAGCATGAGTTTATGAACAGACCGTTGTGAGCCGAGGCCGAGAAAGTCTTTACAGCATTCACCATTTGACTCCTGAAGTCTACATTTTGAATTTACAAGAATTAACAAACCACAAATCATGATGATACATTAAGAGATGTGAGTCAAAGAAAGTCACCTTGGAAGAAGTGGATTTGAGATGAGTTACAATGGGAGTGATCTGATTTGCATGCTTTCCAAGAGCCGGTTCTGTCAGCAGATGGAGGAGCTAAGCTCTCTTGTACCTGGTGATGTATACAATTACTTCTGTTTCATGAGAATGAATAAGAAAGGGATTATTATTATTATTTACCTGCCAAGCGTCGTAAGCTGCATTTAGAAGAAACATGGGAGTCTTAATCTCCGAAACCAAGTTCTGAGGAAAGAAGCACTAAAGAAGAGGCAAAAGGATTAGGATGAAGATGGTCAAGTCATGGTCTGATGATTAGTAATTAAAAGAGTGGAGATATATACCGAAGTTGGATCCAAATGCTTTGTACAAGTAGCGGACAGTTCCTTTTGGAGATTCTATAAAACACAATCAAGATTTATAGTAAGTATGCATCATCAGGAGCAAGAACTTCTCTGATCATGAGATTTACCTGTACTGTAACAACACCTTGGAACATGTTCCTGAGCGAGTGGCCTCCAGAGACATCCACTCTACATTTCCAAATCAAAGAACGTTATTATGTGTTCAAAGACTTTACGAAGAGTTAAAAAAAAAAACTAAAACCAAGTTGAAGATACTTACGCATCCATAAACATTCCAGCATCACTTAAACATTTCACTTTGGTAGTACCGGGTAAGAGTTCCTTAAACTGATCACAGTGCAGGATGGAAGCTAACCCTCCAGCTGAACATCCAGAAAGCAGAGCCTGCGCGATAGTTATTTACTTATAAGTGAGTCAAAACCAATGTTCTAAAAATCGCTAGGCGGTGGGGTTTTATAGAGGATTATTGTTTAGGTGGGCGCTTAGACCAATTTTTTTAAAAATCGATTTGAAAAAATCATTTCGTTTATAACCGATTTGCTGAAACATTAACATGAGAGGGTAAAACAAAAGATACAATACCTGATCTGCTTTCTGCATGCCTTTGGAGAGAAGTTCTTCCATAGCTACTTGCCAGATTCTTTGTCCTCTATAGTAAAGTTGGGAACTCTACAAAAAAAAGACATTGTATAAGCCAAGAGAAAGGGAAGTGAAATAGCATGATCCTGTTTGAATACTAACCTGGTCCTCACTATCGCCTGTGAAAGAGGCGCCATCACAGTAACGCAATTTGACTCTGTTCCAGTTGAAGAAGTCTGCATCCAAAAAAATGATTATTCAGTCACTGCAAGCAAATTGATAAAAGCTCATGATGGTTCAGTTCTAAACAACAAACCAGGGTTCTCATTAGCTTTGTTGCTTAAGATTCCAGTGAAGGCCAACACTTTCTCCATGTGGTTTGATGAGCCACGGCGCGTGGTTTTCCTGAAGATACAGCTCCTCCGTGTGTTGCACCATCCTCCTCCCTAAGTCATAACCAAATCAAATCTTCTAAATTCAAAACTATAATTGTGAGCGAATAAGCAAAGACTGTACCTCGAGTTGGATGAGCCAGCGGTTAGCACCTGATCCAAAACCACGGTGTAGATGGTAACCAGGTAGTGTCCCATCCAGACACACTGCAACAAAAACAGAGCAAAGTTTCAACCTTTGACTATCAAAAACAGAGCAAAGTTTCAAGCTTTTGATTATCAAAAACAGAGCACATTCAAAGTTTCAACCTTTGACTATCAAAAACAGAGCACATTCAAAGTTTCAAGCTTTGATTACTTTAACATGTCAAGCATTTTAGAAACAGCTAAAGAGAGAGAGAGGGTAGTGAGTACAAACCAGCTCCTTTGGAAGCAGCTCCTTGAATCAAGGTGAGAGGCACCATGAGAAGCTGTGAAGCATTAGATGTCGCCATCAATTTACTTTCCAGCGACCAGATCGCATCATCAGTACTGCTAGATCCGCTCTGAACCACACACACGACAGAACACAGCCAAAGACAGCATATCACCGCCGCAAAACGCAAATTCATCTCCGCCGGCGTCGTAAGAGCTGAGCTGACGTGAGCAGAGACCGGAGCTATTGAGTTGAGCTTAATAAGATCGGTTCAGATGGAAGGAATCTTTTAAAATGCATGTATGATAGCGAGTGTGATTTTTTTTATTTATATAAATTCACTAACACTTGCATTGCTTTTTGTTTTGGTAATAATTTGATTTACGTTAGACTAAATCTTTGAATCACAATGTCTGTTCTCCCAAAATAGATATGATTCTAAATATATAAAGATACTTTCAGTCAAAAAAATAGATGCTTACCTTTTTTAAAAACAAATCTTATCTTTTATGACTTTTTTTAGAGGGATTTAGAGCATATCCATAAATACTTAAATGGATATTTTAAGCAATAAATAAAAAGAAGACAATGAAAGAAGAATATCTCACATCATAATTACTTTTGATATTCTTGAGAAATTATCAAAAACACATTAATTTTTTTAATTTAATTAAATAATTAAATATATGAACTTAATTAATATTGATTAGTTTAGGATGCCTAGGTGAGAAACTTACCAACCATAGTCGTTTACAGTTTTATAAAACAAACATGACAAGAGCGTGTCTGTAGTTGAATGTTCCTCCTAAATCCTGCCAAAGTCAATTAATAAAAAAACAACATTAATTTAAATTGTTTCTCCATTTTGTCGGTATAGCCTATACCAAAAAAAAAGACTCTCTCTCTCTCTAAAATCACCCAACTTCTCTCTAGACCTTCAAAAGCTGATATCGTTTTCCGACGGCCGGTAGGCTAATCGCCACCGGTTGCCATACTCTTTTGTGTTTTCTTTTTGGTGTATTATATTATCTTCCGTTAAGCGGATAATGGTTTTCGCTAGGCGACTTGTATTTCGTTTGACGATTTTGTTGTGTCTTTTCAAGCCAATATCGAACTTGTTCTTCATGATTATCTTGTGCTTTCGATTTGGTTTGAATAAATAAGTTTTAGATATGTCCAGAAAATCCTCTTTGCTTGCTTTAATCAAAAATCCCGAAGCTATGTTCGTAGTTCTTCTTTTCTCATTTTAGCTTGTTTTACTTCAATGGATTATAAATCTACATGATTTATGGCCACATAAACTGGGCTTTGCATGTAGTATTTCATTGTTTGCAAATCAAGAGATTGGGAGTGTCTTGGCGATGGTGAGATCAGATCAAGAAGAGTTGGGGTCTTATGGATGTCCTAACAAATGATCTATATCTCTTCCTCCTTCAACCTCCCCGGAGATATACGTGAAGATGGTGACTGAAGAATATGGTCATATGCCTAGGCAGTCTGCAAAGAGGATAATCTCAGGGGATTTCTGAAGTCTGTTGATGGTGGTAAATTGAAGCGGAGAAGACAGCGGTTTAGAGGCGGAGAAGACACCGACTTCGCGGCGGAGGATACACCGGCAATAGGCGTGTTCGGAAGTTGGTGGTAGATGCTAGATCTATCTCCTAAATGATGACACGTGGTCCTAATCTCTTTCGGTGGAAGACGCGTAGACCAATTCTCATCTCATCAATATGTTTTCTTACCGATTAAGTTTAATATATTGGGCCTTTATGTAGACTTTTAAATCCTCTGTACCTTGCCCATTGGGCTTTATGAAATGAATTATGTTGACAAAAAAAAAAAAAAGCCTATACCGTATAGGCGCCGTTTAAGACTTATCTTACACCGCATGCGCATCCCAGATTCCAGATGACCTGTAATGAGGCCCTTACTAACTACTGGGCCTATACACCGATTATATAATCCAATTCCTTATTACCTATGGAGACTCATATGATCCATTTAGAAATTCCACTTAGTTTTCAAATTTTATATTTCACGTAGTGATGTTTTATCAATTTAAAATAAATTATATTCTTTAAATATGTTATCCAATTTTTCATTTTATTTCACTAGAAATGTATAAAATTGGATGATATTTATATGTAGTACAACCTATGCAAACTGTATCAATTCACTTATGTATAATGATCATATAGCCCAGTTCCTTATTACCTCTGAAGAATATAATCCATTTAGAAATTCATATACTAAAGACTATTTTTATAACGTGTGGGAATGGCCTAAAACCCTGTCCAAACGACTACGAGAAGGTAAACATATGAGAAATGAGAAGCCGTCTCATAAATCTAATCTTGATGTAGATGAGTTTTTTTTAGACTGAAGGCACATATCATATACACAGTTACTTAGTGTTCAAACTTCATAAGATCATGATTAACGAATGATTCTTAGAGTGAGGTTCTTAATAAAATATAAAAAACGGTCTCTTAATTTTTAAGTAAAAAAACTAAGAACCGATTCTTAACTTTTTTAGTTACAAGTTAAAAGACAATTTCTTATATTCCGCTAAGAACCTCCCATTAATCATGCTCTAGAGGTTTAACCATTACTTGTTTCTGAGAAGAGTAACAGCATTGCTCGCGCTTCCATTAAACGTGTTGCATGTTCTCATATTATAGCACTATTCTTTTCAAATTTGTTTCATTTTGGGTTGCAAATTCTTTAATATGATTATGATTTTGACATATTGTCAGCAAGAGCTCTCAAACAACAGCTTCTGATGCTAATGAGCAAGATAGTTTATCAGCTGTTACTAGTACTACTTCAAACAGATACATTAAGCCATATAAATTAAATAAAATTATAATTTCAAATAGAATGGTGGAGCTACATTTTAAGGAGATGCCGATGCCCACTCCAATAACTTTTGTTTTATTCTGTGATATAGAAAAGATGTATAAATACGAATAGTTAATTTAGTGGATGGGTTTGATAATGGCTCCGGTTTCGGATCTGTGGATCATTAATGCAGATAAATAAATAAAAACAAAAAACAAACAATGTGAAACCAAAAGCATAATTTTCTTGGGCGTTGAAAGAGTTTGTCAGTAGTCAGAAAACTCAAAGGGGCAAAAGGAGATAGTGGATTTGGTTTAAGTCAACAACTTGTTTTCAATTAAAATGTGACTGCTTGTGGAGTTGGCCTCTCTTGCATGTTAGGCATCATCACAATCTTTTTTTTTTTTTTTTTTTTTGTAAACCAGGATGGGTTCGGACCTTCGGCCTTAATCTCCCCCCAGGTCCGGGACCGGCCGGCGCTGATACCGTGAACATGGCGTAAAGCACCCCTTCCCATGGGAATCGAACTAGGGGTGCAATGGAACCTACTCTAAGCACTAAACCAATCTTCCAAATTCCTTTATTTTCTATAAATTAAATATAAAAATACAGTTTATAAAATGAATAAGATTAACAAACAAAAAATATATATGAATAAGACATTGATGAAGCAATTTACCTACTAAATACATTGAGCCAGTTGGGATTTAAAATAAAATTGCTAGCCAGAATATATATGAATAAGACATTGATGAAGCAATTTACCTACTAAATACATTGAGCCAGTTGGGATTTAAAATAAAATTGCTAGCCAGAATATGATAATATATAAAAACAAGACTCACATGTTAACGAGCAAACTTCAACGTTCAAACTATATATTATAATTAACACCGGTCAAATCTTCTGAAATGAGGAGCAAGATTCAATGCAACCAATTATAAAAAAAAAACTTAAGAACATTACAAAAAGAACGAAATAATTTTCTTTAAAAAATAAGAATAAAAATCGCTGTGAATAAAAAAGGGACCCCACAGAGAAACTTCAACCCATGCAAAGGGTGTCCATGGACGAGAGAACAATAATGACGTGAATCACCTGTAATTGTATACCTCCAATCATTTGCAAACCCCATAAATATAAATCCTAAAAGCTCTCATTTCATTTTTGTAAAAACTCGAATAATAGAAAAGAAAAATAAAAACCCTTAAATAAAATTGTGTGTTGTGAAATCAGTAACTATAATAGAAGTTACTGCGCGGCGGAAACCCTAGGCGACTCCAATGGCGATTTCAGATCGTGATCTCCTTTGAGATTGTGATCTCCATCTAATCTCTCGCTCTTTGGCGTGAGATTATCACGAGGAAGCTAGCACGAGCGGGGCGTTCTTTGACATCACGGTTTGCGATACACACGTCGAAGGTCATCCCCCCAAACATAGATCCGTTTCATTGCTGATCTACAGCGGCCCTTCATTCAACCATCGATCGGAGCGTTCCACGATTACGGCTGTGAAACCTTGATCTCAAACCCTCGGGATATCACGGCTGCGATACCGACGTGACTCTTACGGCATCGTCTCTCTCATTTTCTAATGATGAATCGTGTCCATCATGGGACGCATTTACGTTCAGCTCATATGACTGACGTGAAGGGGAAAGGGATCTGTTATGAGAGGGATGATGAACCCATTCAACTCACAGATCAGGATGACTCGCCTACCATTCGTGACTACCGGCTTTCCCTGATCGGGAAGATTCTTAACCCTAAGAAGCAGTCGGTTGAGAAGCTGCTCCAGACAATGCCAGCGCAGTGGGAGATGCAGGATAAGATCACGGCTAACGATCTTGGAAATGGAAAGTTTCTTTTAAACTTTGCGAATGAAGGGGACCTCCTTTCCGTGCTACGTCAGGGGCCGTTTCACTATAACTTCTGCATGTTTGTGCTCGTTCGATGGGAGCCTGTGGTTCACGATGATTACCCCTGGGTAATCCCATTTTGGGTCGAGATTACTGGTATTCCGCTACATCTGTGGACAATTAAAAACCTTCGGAACATTGGGAATAGACTCGGTTATGTTGATACGCTTGAGCTTGAGGCAGGACGCATGCTTATAGATGTTGACTCTAGGAAACCCCTCACTTTCACCAGGAAGATAGCATCACCAGAAGGAGATGAAGTCTCCATTCAGATTCACTATGAGAAGCTGTTTAAATTTTGCAAGACATGTGGACTGATTACTCATGAGATGGCTTATTGTCCAACAAAAGAGTTTAACTTGAGAAGCCAGGTTGAGCGCCCTGGAGTCTTTGATAGAGTCCAACTCCCTACGGCTGATGTACCCCGACAGCCATCGCTGCGGCAACATCAACCTAACGATAGGCTAAATAGTCATGGACACGAGAGGATCAGTCGCAGGAGCAGATCGCCGACGAGGGGACAACGCTATGATGGTGGCTTTATGAGAGATGCGAGAGCTGCTCATCATCGTTATGATGAGCACAATGATAAGTTTCCGGGGAATTATGGTCGCCATGATAGGAAGATACGCTCGGCCTTCACGCGACAGCGCGTGCGTTATGCTCCATACGAGAAGAAAAAACAACATTCTTGGAGGCCCAAGGATCAGTCGGAGACACGTGAGGATGGTAATATGAAAAGCATTGCATCTTATGTTCCTTTACCAAGGACAGGGGATATTGGAGGTTCATCTACACAACAGGCTGATGGTATAATGATGCAAGACACCCAGCAGAGTAGTGGGAAAAGGATAGCAAGTTTGATCGTCACTCCATCTCGGCAAGCTCTTGATGATAATGTGACGAAACGACCTAGAGTCTCTCCTCGCTTGTTAACATTCTCTCCTACGGAGGATGTATTACCGGTTGATGCACAGGTTATTGGTGCTTTAAATGACATGGAAATTACAAGTAACAGTGCAGGAAGATTAAATGATGCAGATAAGTGTGAGGATGGGAATGCGGATGATTTGCTGGGAGAGGACCTGATGGATATGGAGGCTGACATTGTTAGGCGTACGGAGAGAGAGGAGGGCAATGATAAAGGTGTTCTTGAGAGATCAAAACCGTCATCATCATCCACGCGTGGTGGAAAGCGTCTAGCCCCTTTGGGTTTTCTAGGCAAGAAGGCTGAGTTCCTCCGTCGAGGTTCCCCAAAGCTTCGCAGATCATCATCTAGGGACACATCACATTCTCAGAGGCACCGCTCGGGTCCGGGGAATCATTCGAAAGGCAGTACACGCAGGGATAGGGGTTTGGAGGGATCCAAAAAATCCCCCCAACATCATCCATGAAGACACTCAGTTGGAACTGTCGAGGGATAGGGAACGACCTCACAGTTCGACGCCTTACGGAGATGTGTCAGAAGCATCGCCCAGGACTTGTGTTCCTTTCTGAGACAAAGAACAGAAGGCTGTTGTTGCAAAACATTCAGGCCAACTTAGGATTTGATCATTTGTTTACTGTTGAGCCACTTGGACTCAGCGGAGGTTTAGCTTTATTTTTTATGGACGAATTTCAAGTTAATGTTTTATTTTCAAATAACCGTATGATTGACATTGAGGCAGTCATTGATGGAATAAAAGTCTATATGACGTTTGTTTATGGAGACCCTGTATTAGAGAGACGAGATCAAGTTTGGGAACGTCTTACGCGTTTCTCAACAACAAGAAATGGACCTTGGTTCATGATAGGAGATTTTAATGAAATCACATGTCATAATGAGAAAGCAGGAGGAAGACAACGCCCTGATAGTTCTTTCCTCCCTTTTAAACAGATGCTTCATGATTGTGGGATGCTAGAGTTTCCTTTCACGGGGGACATGCTCTCTTGGGTAGGGAAGAGAGCAGGAGGAACAACCGTTCGATGTCGTTTAGACAGAGCGGTTGGAAATGCAGATTGGCACGAGAACTTTCCTCACTCAACTGTGAAGTATTTGAGGCTATGGGGATCAGACCATCGTCCGATTCTCGCAGACATACTCATTAAGCCGACTAGAAGATCAAAAAAATTCAAATTTGACAAAAGATGGTTAGATAATGAGGAGCTAAGGCAAGTCATTCTGGAGGGATGGAAATCTCCTGATCTTCCCGCCAATGCGAATATAATGGAACATATTTCCAGCTGCCGAAAAGCCTTGAGTGAATGGAGGAGACAACATAATATTAATTCAGCAAAGCTAGTAGAGGAGCTCAAGGAGAAAGTTGAGGGCCTATACGCAGACGATAATGCGACGACTGAGGAAATTGCCGCAGCGTTGAAAGAACTCTCTGATGCTCTTAAAGCAGAGGAAATGTTCTGGAAACAAAAGAGTAGAGTGTTTTGGCTGAGAGAGGGAGATAAAAATACTAAATTCTTCCATGCCCTAACGAAGCAAAGGAGAGCAAGGAACAAAATCACGCAGTTACTGGATGCAAATGGTAACATAGTTGAGGACGAGGAAGGCCTGGTAGCCATTGCTACTAGCTATTTTCGGCAAATCTTTGAGTCTTCTATTCCAGAAGATATTGAAGAGGCGTTATCTGAAGTTCCGACGACGGTCACGGGATCAATGAATGACAACCTTACAGCTCCTGTTACTGAATGGGAAGTCAAACTAGCTCTTTTTGCCATGCATCCAGATAAGGCACCAGGGCCAGATGGGATGACTGCACTTTTTTATCAAAAGTTTTGGGATATAGTCAAGGAGGATTTAACTCTTATGGTTAATAAATTCCTTTTTGATGGGACTGTGACTAATGGATTGAATGATACAAATATATGTCTTATCCCAAAGACACCTAAGCCAAATGATATGGCTCAATTCAGACCCATAAGCCTATGTAATGTCAGCTACAAGATCATCTCTAAAGTCTTATGCCAGAGACTAAAGAAAGTCTTGCCAGGATTGATATCAGAAACCCAGTCAGCCTTTGTTGCGGGAAGACAGATCTCAGATAATATCATGATTGCTCAAGAGATGTTTCATGCCCTGCGAACTAAACCGAGTGGACGTAATAAGAGGATGGCCATCAAGACAGACATGAGTAAAGCATATGATAGGATGGAATGGTCATTTATTGAAGCTGTGATGCGAAAGATGGGATTCTCGGAAACATGGATTACATGGATCATGAGGTGCATTACGTCGGTGAAATATAAAGTTCTTATGAATGGGCAGCCAAGAGGACATATTGTTCCAGGTAGAGGCCTGCGTCAGGGAGATCCTTTGTCTCCTTTCATTTTTATTCTGTGCACGGAAGCGCTCGTTAGCCTTCTTAATCATGCAGAGAACCAAGGGAAGATAACGGGGATGCGTGTCACACGCGCATGTCCTTCAGTATCCCACCTTCTCTTTGCTGATGATAGCCTTTTCTTCTGTAAGGCGGAGCCCCGTGAATGTGAAGAAGTAATGAAAGTAGTCAGGACATATGGTAGAGCATCTGGCCAATGTATCAATTTTGACAAATCTTCCTTACTCTTTGGTAAGAGGATTAATACAGCTACTAGGCTAGAGATCAAAGATGTACTTGGAATACATAATGATGGTGGGATGGGAAAGTACTTGGGAATCCCAGAGGATATTAGTGGCTCCAAATGTAAACTCTTTGCATTTTTAAAGGACAATCTTATGCACAGAGTTAATGGATGGACAGGTAGATGGCTCTCAAAAGGGGGGAAGGAGGTAATGATCAAATCCATCTTACTCGCTCTTCCGACATACGTTATGTCGACATTTCTGCTCCCATTGGAGATTTGTGAGAACCTTGCTAGTGCCATTGCACAATTTTGGTGGAGCTCGAATCCACCAAAGAGAGGAATACACTGGGCGAAATGGGAAAAAGTCTGTCTACCAAAAGAAGAGGGCGGGATTGGTTTCCGTTTGATCCATGAATTTAATCTAGCACTATTGGCAAAGCAACTTTGGAGATTGACTCAGTACCCTGATTCACTGGTTGCCCGAGTTTTGAGAGGCAGGTACTATAGGATGACCTCGCCATTACGAGAAGTCTCTGCAAGTAACCCATCATATGTGTGGACAAGCATTTATGCTGCAAGAAAGCTTTTGCTTCTCGGGATCAGACAGAAGATTCATTCTGGTTATGAGATCAAGGTGTGGGAGGACCAATGGATCCCAACGATACCTGCTAGACCAGCTACACCTGTAGCACCTGTAATGCATCCGAATATGAGAGTTAGTGACCTCATTAACCAAGAATTGAAGGAATGGGATGTAGGGCTACTAGAGAATTATGTCCACCCCGATGACATACCACTCATTCGTAGTATGGCTATAAGTTCTGCCCATCGCCGTGATACCTTCTGCTGGAACTACACGAAGAATGGCCAATACACTGTTAAATCTGGATACTGGGTTGCTCAAAACCTGATGAAGCCAGAAGAGGACAAGAAAATACTGGAACCAAGTATTACTAAACTCCAAGCCTTTGCTTGGACGTTGAAAGCACCAAGAAAGATGTGTCATCTTATATGGCAATTGATAACGGGTCAGGTGGCAGTGACGAGGAATCTCGCAAGGCGGAATATGAGGTGCGATAATTATTGCCCAAGGTGTGGAGAACTAGAGGAATCTGTAACACATGCAATATTTGAATGCCCTCCGGCTCTCCAAGTGTGGTCCTTATCAGCAACTCCTACGAGCACAGGTATATTCCCAGTGGCCAGCGTCTACACAAACATGGACTATCTATTCTGGAGGAAGAATGAAATCTTAGCGCCAGACCAAGACAGGGATCCTTATCCCTGGTTAATATGGTATATTTGGAAGGCTCGTAATGACAAACTTTTTAGGGGAATAGATAGAGACCCCTTGGAACTAGTTCGATATGCAGAAAGTGAATGTCAAGCCTGGTTCATTGCAAACGAGATGATATCGCCAGTAGTTCAGGCCATCAGCAATGAGGAGAACCAAGTCTTAAGCTTGGGTAATATTTGTCTACTAGATGGATCTTGGACAGCTTCGGATCGCTTTAGTGGATGTGGATGGGTCTGGATGGATAGCGGGGAGAACACACAACTTATGGGATCACGGAATTTCATTCGATGTGAATCAGCTTTGCATTCGGAGGTAGAAGCACTGCGATGGGCGATGGAGAATATGCTTCAACACTCGCCATGCCAGAGCTTTGGAACAGACTGCAAGGAGCTGATTTCAATGATAAAAGAACCCCATGAGTGGCCAAGCTTTGCGACAGAACTGGAGAAGATAGAAACGCTGCAGATTTGCTTCCCGGACTTCAAAATAACCTATGTGCCACGAGTGCGCAATCTGTTTGCTGATTTTTTGGCTAAGACAGCTAGGACCTTTCGTAGAGAGTTACTTTTCATTGGTTGTTCTATTCCGGTCTGGTTACCCAGACCACCTCAAGCTTGAGTAATAGAATGGCCGTTCGACGTCAAAAAAAAAAAAAAAAAAAAAAAAAAAAAAAAAAAAAAAAAAATAAAAACCCTTAAAAGACGGTCTTCACTTTTTGCATATTTCAACGCAATTGCTAGAAATTTTTACTCTGTTTTCCTTTTCCTATTTGTTTATATTTTTTTTTCTCATTGTTATTTTTTTTTTCTTACCCTCCCAAACCATTTGAAAACCCCGAGAAATAGAGAAACACACCTCTCTTTTTTCTCCTCTGCTTCACCGATGAGCTAATTAGAAATTAACAAAGCTGAAATCATCATTTTTTAGCAGTTTCAAAATCAGTTTCAAAAATCAAAACCAAACCCATTTCAGTTTCAAGCTCCTTCTTCCTCCTCTTCAGCTCCTTGGATTCTCGTTTTTTTTTGTCGATTCTGAATCTCGGTTTCTCCGTGCATCTCAAAGGAAGGGGGAAAAACTTTAAAACTACGGTTCTGGGTTTTAGCTTTTTCCCCTGAAAAGGTTGGATCTTTAACAGCTGGTCGTATCTGCATGGTTCAATCTTAATCTGGGTCTTCCTTGCTTCTTCCTTTTTAGTTTTTTTTTTTAATTTATCATTTAAAAAATGGGTACTTTTTGTCAGATTCTCATACAAATCTAAAGCTCTTGTTTTTAGTCCTTCCGATGTGTTCTATACACTCTCCCCTCTTTGCCTCTCTTTAGATCTGTTTCCAGATTCTGCTTGATCCATCTCCCTACTCAAAGCTACTAAAAAGGTCAGATCACTGTAAAGTTTCTCTCTTTTAAACTCTTTAACCTTCAATTTCAAGAGCTCTGAATCAAAGGTTTTGGCTTTCAAAAACCCCAATTTGATACTAGTTTGCGTTTTCAAATGTGCAGAGATTGAGCCTCAGATGATGCAAACGGCGTCGTATCTTTGCAGGGTTGTGTTTGTTATGTGTTGTGGAGGTGGAAATTGCTGAAACTCTTTTTGTCAATGGGATTGTGCCTTGAAGGTGTTCGTCGTATTGCCTGAGTGAATATGGGAAACGGAACTTCCCGCGTTGTCGGCTGTTTCGTGCCGTCCTACGAGAAAAACGGCGTCGATTCGGAGTTTCTTGAGCCTTTAGACGAAGGTTTAGGGCATTCCTTTTGCTACGTTAGGCCGAGCATCTTCGAGTCTCCGGACATCACTCCCTCTAACTCCGAGAGGTTCACTATTGACTCAAGCACGCTTGACTCCGAGACTCTCAGTGGATCTTTCCGAAACGAGGTCGTTCTTGATGATCCTTCCTTCTTGAATAGACACAACAGTAAAGGTTTGGGGGAGACGACATTTAAGGCGATCTCAGGTGCTTCGGTTAGTGCCAATGTGTCTACTGCTAGGACTGGGAATCAAACGGCATTGTGTTCGAGTGACGTGTTGGAGCCTGCTGCTACATTTGAGAGCACGTCTTCTTTTGCTTCGATTCCTTTGCAACCACTCCCTCGTGGTGGTTCTGGACCGTTGAACGGGTTCATGTCAGGGCCTCTAGAGAGAGGTTTTGCGTCTGGTCCGTTGGATAGGAACAATGGTTTCATGTCAGGGCCTATAGAGAAAGGAGTGATGTCTGGACCTCTTGATGTATCTGATAAATCTAATTTCTCGGCGCCGCTTTCTTTCAGACGCAGAAAGCCTCGGTTTCAGCGGTTTATGAGGAGTGTAAGCGGACCAATGAGAAGTACATTAGCAAGAACATTCTCCAGACGGTCTGGAGGTGGTTTAAGCTGGATGCAACGGTTCTTCTTGCATCCAGAGAGTAGAGTGTCCTGGCCTGGGGGGAAAGAAGGTAAACTACATGGTGAAGACCACCCGGAGAGTTGTCTAGAGAGCAACCGTCATTTGCAGTGGGCTCATGGGAGAGCTGGAGAAGACAGGGTTCATGTTGTGCTTTCGGAGGAGCAAGGATGGCTTTTCATAGGGATATATGATGGGTTTAGTGGACCGGATGCTCCGGACTTCGTGATGAGTCATCTGTACAAAGCTATAGACAAGGAACTGGAAGGTCTTCTCTGGGTTTATGACGAGCCATCTGAAGATAATCCATTGCAGCCAGACCAGGAACCTCATTCTACTACACAGGGTAACTTGTTAGTTCCTGAAACTATCAGTGAGCAGCATTCAAAGTCAGCACAAGAAGGAAGTGAAGAGGTTATGACTGATAATAACAGTAGCCTTGAAAATGCCGATGGTCCACCTGGAAATTTAGCAGGTCCTGGCAAGAAAAGCACGAGGCTTTACGAGCTACTTCAATTGGAACGGTGGGATGGAGAAGAAGTGGGACTTAAACATTCTGTAAGTGATATGACCAATCAGGTCGAAGATGCATCTACTTCAGGTGGGAATGATCCGTGTACCAACGAGAACACCGTTCTTGATGAGATTCCAAACTCAGGGCAACTCCATGGGAGTAAAAAATCACAGATAAGCTCAAAGATAAGAAGAATGTATCAAAAACAAAAGTCTTTACGGAAAAAGCTGTTTCCTTGGAGTTATGATTGGCACAGGGAAGAAGAAGGGACGACGACTTGCGTTGAAGAGAAGATCGTAGAGTCATCAGGACCGATTAGGAGACGCTGGTCAGGAACCGTAGACCATGATGACGTGCTAAGAGCAATGGCTAGAGCGCTAGAAAGCACTGAGGAGGCTTACATGGACATGGTGGAGAAGTCTCTTGAGATAAACCCGGAGCTTGCGCTAATGGGTTCATGCGTTCTCGTAATGCTAATGAAGGATCAAGATGTTTACGTCATGAATGTTGGTGATAGTCGAGCTATCTTGGCTCAGGAAAGGCTCCATGATCGTCATTCTAATCCAGGGTTTGGAGTTGAGGAAGGTATGGGGCATAAGAGTAGGTCGAGAGAGTCGCTAGTGCGTATGGAACTAGATAGAATATCAGAAGAATCTCCAATACACAATCTAACCACTCAGATTAGTGTCTCGAACAAAAACAGAGATGTGACTTCTTACCGGTTAAAGATGAGAGCTGTTCAACTCTCAAGTGACCATAGCACAAGTGTGGAAGAGGTAAACTAAGTTTATGATTTGCCAAATTCAATCATAGCTCTCTGATTTGTTTATGTGTTTTCAGGAAGTTTCGAGAATTAGATCCGAACATCCAGAAGATGAGCAGTCCATACTCAAAGACAGAGTCAAAGGCCAGCTCAAAGTCACCAGAGCTTTCGGTGCTGGTTTTCTCAAAAAGGTAAGAGAGACAAATCCTCCTCAAAACTTTCATAACCAAAGTACTTTCCGTCTCTGAATAATTAATGTTGTTTGCAGCCGAGTTTCAACGAAGCTTTGCTTGAGATGTTCAGAGTAGACTACATTGGAACAGATCCGTACATCAGCTGTGAACCGTGTACTGTCCATCACAGGCTCACTTCAAGCGATCGGTTCTTGGTTTTATGCTCTGATGGATTGTATGAATACTTCAGCAACGAAGAGATAGTTGCTCACGTGACTTGGTTCATTGAAAACGTTCCTGATGGTGATCCTGCTCAATACCTCATTGCAGAGCTTCTCTCTCGTGCAGCCACCAAGAACGGTAACAGTTTTGAACATCAAATGATCATCGGTTTTGGTTGACCTTGTGAAAATGAAACCAGCGTTTCCATGTGATGTGTGTATATTGCAGGGATGGAGTTTCATGATCTGTTGGATATACCTCAAGGAGATAGAAGGAAGTACCATGATGATGTCTCTGTGATGGTTGTGTCTCTTGAAGGAAGGATTTGGCGATCTTCTGGACAATATTATCCTGAGAGAAAACCAAAATTCAATAGATGAATTTAACAACCAGTTGAACAAAAAAAAGAAGTTAAGGTGTAATTGGGTTATTGTTTTCAAACAATCTTTCAATTTCGAAAAAGTAAAAGAAGGAAAGGTCTAAGTCTATTTATATTGCTTCCATAACCTCATCTTTGTTTTCAATAGAAGGTTAGATAAAATTGGTTAAATGTAGATGATAATTCGAAAAATTGATAGGCGGTAACTAATTGTTTTATAAAGAACTATTTACTAAGCGGATTATTTGGGGTTTAGGTGTTAACGGATATTGATATATATTTACATATATGTTAAATATTTTATTTTTTTGCTCAGTTATAAATTTGTTTTGATGAACTATAAAAACTAGTATAGAAAAAATATTTACACAAATTTATGGATTTGTACTAATATTATTAGTTAATTAAATAAATTTAGATCAGTTTTTAACTCTTTATACTAACGGATTAAACTGATTTGAATTGTATAAATCGGATATTTTAAAAATTGTACAAATCTCTTTCTATTGCTTCTGCATCCATGATCTTGTTCTCAACACAACAACTAACATCATAAAGGTTTGAGGTTTCTTATTTATTATCATTGGAGTCTCTGAGAGAGAAAGAGGGTTTATATCCATATCACTTTTGGAGTCTCTGAGCGAGAAAGAGGGTTTGTCACTCAACTTCGTCTCTTGGTCGGTTACAGAGTCAGGCGCGTATGAGTCGTTGTGAGCCGTTAATTCACGATATTTCGTCTTTATTCGTATTGACTGTTTTGGGCGGAGGAAATCAAAAACTGCCTTCTTCTCCCTTTATTCAATGGTTGCTCACCAATCTGAATCTCTCGTCTCACCATACGATTCACTATGTTGTCTCTTCGAAGCCTCACTAGCTTCGTCGCTCTCCCATCGCCAATCAATCCCTCTCCCTATTCGCGTCGTCCCTCAGTTCGCTGCCGTCTCACCGAGGCTGCTGCAGCTTTTGAAGTGGTCTCCGGAGAGTCAGACCGTGCGATTGCCAGTAGCTTGACTGAGCTCCAAAACGGCGGTGGCTGGAAGGTGGAACCAGAGCAGCTTCCTCCTCCCACGGCGGAAGATGGCGGCGAAGGAGAAGCTGAAAAGGAAGAAGAGAGGATTTCGAGTGTCCATGTTCCTCGTGAGAAGTACATCAACGTCTCCAAGTCTGATCTCGTTAACGCCGTTGTAACGACGTTACTCGATTCACAAGACGGAGACGCTGACATCTTTCTCCTCCTTGCCACGTAAGCCGACTTTTATAAAAATCCTTAAGCTAAGCATCATCTTAGGCTTCGAATGTTTTAATTCGCACGCGCCGCAGTTAACAACAGTAACAAAAATCTTTGCATTTTATAACTGTTAGAACCGCAGTTGTACCGCTTGTCCTCATTTGGAGCCTTAGTTAGTTAGTAATTTGAATCTCTCTCGCTCGCTTTAGGTGCTTGGACTCTATCCTTCACGCGGAGCACAAGAAGGTCTTAGAGCAGATGAGAGCCGATTTCGTCGCCACTCAGTCTCTCGAGAAGGTAAACATTGGTGACGATGAGAGCTCTACTACTTCAGGTAGAGAGACTGACTCAGATGATGAAACAAATAAAACTGAACCTGGGAGTGTTGTTAATGGATACGAGGGTTTATCATTCCCTCTGGCTGATGGTTTTGATATTTGGAACTTTTTGATTTCCACTGGTAAACAAGCAAAGAGACGTTCTGCTGAAAGGTAGTATTACAACCTATCCTGAGAGGTTTTGAGGATTAACATGCCATGAAAATCAAAATAGATTGGTGATATTTTTTCGAATGCAGTGTTACTGCTGCGACTCGGTTCCAGCGTTCCTTTATTCAGCTTCTCGACAGTGCCGGTTTTGAAGAGCTTTCTGCTAGGGATTTGGCTTTGACGTCGGCTCTCAACACGGATTACCTTCTTACTTTGCCTGTTTACGTTGATTGGAACAAGGCATCAGAGTCCAATGCTATTGTTTTCAGGTTTAATTTAATATCTCTTTTGATGCGTTTGTACATTTTGCTATCTAGCTTTGAATACTGCAAACCACTTCTATTACCCTCTTGGGTCTGTGTAAGAACATTTAGTAACTTCCTAGTGTCTGCGGTAGGTTTTGTGGTCCAAATTTATTTATTAATTGTAGAGCGTATTTCAGGGTTCATGTTCAGTTTGCAAACGTTGGCGTCTTGTCGGATAATCTGCTTATGAATTAATCTTTTTATAGGCGTGGATATGCAACTGAGAAGCAGAAGGGTTTGTTACTTGTGGAGAAGCTAGACTATATCCAGTCTGTAGTTCTACGAGGAATCTTCTCTACTATTTCAAAACCCCTGAGAAAAGTTGGAAAATTGATAAACAAGGTCTGACCCCTCTTAAGTGAGGCAAATAACTATGTTATTTAGTTGATAAACTTCAATAACGTTTTTTTTTTTTCTCAAAAATTTCATGAACAGGCATTAAGTGAGGCTTCCCAAACTCAAGAAATTCAAGATTTGTCAGAGAGAGTGAAAATTTGGCTCAAGGAGTTGTCTCTTTTCAAGGAATCATATCTAGACCTAGCCCAAACCTCTGATAAGTTCTTGGAAGGTGATTCCCTCTCAGATTCAGTCCTCCCCATGCGTCTAGCAGCAAAAAGAGCAGTCAGTCGCTATGAAGGGCTTCTCACACCTGTTGGTCCTCGTGAAAGGCTCTTCAGAAAGTTGCTCACGTGGATTGGTTTCATCTCTCCTGGTTATGAAACACCATTCCAGCTAGCTAATGATAGTAATGCATCAGAACCGTATCTGAGGTGTGTGTCTTCTTTATGTCACTCATCTTTCTCACTAAATCATGTTATGGTCTTTGGTTGCTGGGCATGAAGAATCTATGTGTCAATATCAGATATGTTCAGTTAGTATAAACATGTGTGAAAGTTCCTTCCATATGTATATTATCACTTAATTTATGCCGGTAAAATTTTGAAATTAGACACAAATCCCTTTCGACATGATTTTTAAACCATCAACCTGATTAGAATTACTGTCTTGACTCAGGCCAATATCCTTGTCAAGGATGACACTAGGTGATATATGGAAACCTGCTTCAAAGAAAGCCTGTGGAAATGATATGTGGAAAAGGATAAAAACTTCGATTTCCATTCTATTATCACCCTCAACGCTGCAGGTATTCTTTTTCTATGCAAATAATTTAGTCTCAAGTGCACTGTCATCATATGAATGAATCAGTGAGCCATTGATCACAGTTTTTAAGATGACTCTTGCTTGTTTTTGACTCTTTTGGTGAATAGGAGCCTGCATTTGAGGAACTAATTTTGCTTTACACGATGGATGCGGGTGAAAAAGGTGACAAGAATGAAGATGAAACCCGATCATCATTACAACTGGAGATATTTGAAAGAATTCCAATTCCTGATTTGCCTGTAAGAATATTACATCTACATCATGAGTGTCTCTTCTCATGAGCTTTTTACTGTAGTTTTCACCAACATTTTTTCTGTTTTATCCAGGTAATTTTCCCTCACAGGAAGCTTTACTTCCGCATCATAGATACAGTAAGTGTGGTTGCATGATTGATGCACTCAGTTTTACTATATCTTATCTATTTTGACTAATTACTTCAAATCTTTTGTTAGGTGCGTTTGGATATCGCCAGTATTTTGGGACTTACGGCATACTTTGTGAACTACAAGTTTGAGAACATCTCATCATCCCCGTATGTCTCCTTATACACTCTTCTCTGTTTGCGAATTGTTTCTGACTTCACATTATTTGCAATATAGGTCAGCATTCTTTCTTGATGTGATCGCCGTCACTGCTCTGGTAATCTACGCAACACGTGTGGTTTTGGGTTACAAGCAGACATGGGACAGATATCAAGTGAGTTGTTAGTAAAAACCCAAACTCATATTCTCTTCACTACAATTGGTTAAAAGTTAAAACTGTTCTGATTTTGAAAAATCTCCCTTCCTCAGTTGCTAGTAAACAAGACGCTTTATGAGAAAACCTTAGCCAGTGGCTTTGGCTCTGTTCACTTCCTTTTGGATGCCTCGGAGCAGCAACAGGCAACACCTCCTTATTCCTCAATATACCTCTATATTAAAAATCTTTTACTAATGTTTTTTTTAACTCGCTATCTGCGCAGTACAAGGAGTCAATATTGACATATGCAATTATCCTTCAAGCCGGAAAGAATCAGGTTCTACATAATGCCATGTCTTACCAGGGAGTTCAAGATAGATGCGAGAGATTCTTGTATGACAATTTCAAAATAAAGGTGAGCTCTAATAGCAACATTACTAGACCTTGTAGCTGATGACTGACTCACTAAACTACATACAGGTTGAGATGCGAGTAGAAAAAGCTATAAGCACGTTGGTGAGACTTGGTCTAGTAACAGAGACATTAATCGATGGCAAGACCAAGCTACAAGCTGTTCCTTGTCCTCAGGCTTATGTCTCTCTTAAAGAAATTTGGAACGGTCTTCTTGGTTGATCCAGTAACATTTTTTTGCTTTTGTTGTAACAATATCTCAACAGTAAAAACCCGAATAGGTTGTTTATACATAAACATAATCTACTAACATAATAAAGTTCATCTTCTCTCTTGTGATATACAGTTTGAAATCAGAGTTTTACAGATTTTTTTTCTAAATTCTCAGAGCTCGAGGGGTTGAGATTTTGTAAAGACAAAGACTCCTCCACCTCCAACAGATCGACCCAAGAGCATGTTGTTATCGAGATAAGAGAGGTAATACAATCCTCCCACAGATCTCCTGCAATAGAGAAACATCTTTTTACCATCCATAGCTCGTATGTTAAATCAGTAATGGTAATAAAGTTATCTTATCTACCTTCCTGGACTGGTTGCGGTTACTGGAATCTGAGCATTGAAAGTACGTATAAACTGCAAAATCTGAAGAAGAAGAAGAAGAAAACGGTAAGAGTGTTATTAGCTAAGGTCTTTCTAGGGAGAGAGGTGTTTTGTCTTAACCTGAAGGTTTAAGAACGAGCGTGGGAGAATTGCAGGTGCGAGAAGAGCTTGAACTTGCTCATTGATATTAATCTTTCTAACACTTATCTGCAAAAAGTTAAATTCAGATTACTACTTCTGGTGATAGACTAATACTGAAAGCTTCGAAAGCAGACCAACCTCTTCAAACTGAAGGTAGATGTTTCGACTAGAGACCTTATCGAACTTGGCAGTAACAACAAGTGTTGCACCTTCTTGCTCCTGCCATGGATTTTGTTTCATTTTTATAGCAAATGTGAAGAACTAAAAGGGGTAGAGAAGAAGCAAGAAACCTCTAACAAGCTTGGAACACTCCACTGAACAACATTCCGAATGATCCCACCGTCTGATCGATCTCTGCACTCAAACTTCTGGAAGATCTGACCAACCTGATCAAAAACCAAACAAACGATCAAAACAGAAACTCAAAACAATGTCTCTTTGATCAATCAACACCACCTGAAAGAAGGGGAATCTTGAGGCAGCTTCGAACAGAACAACAACATCAGGTGCAGATGTATACTGTAGTCTCCATGTTCCATCTAACTTCACCAAATCAATGGCTTCACCACCTTTAAACCCTTCTACAGTCACCTGAAAAGTTTCTACCAAATCCAAACTCATTAAAAACAAATCCAAACTCCATATCATACAGAAACCATCATATCTCACACAGTGACTGTACCAGAGCCTCCTCGATGACAGAGCGTTGATCAGAAGTGGCAGTGAGTCCTCGTTGAGTTTCTTGAACAGCTCTCAGTAGATCATGTTTCTTGTATTCTAAGTCAAGTTCACTGTCCACGACCTGAGTTATTACTACCGAAACATTACTTAAACCATTTGTTTCAGACGAGCAAAAGAAAATGTGCAGAGAGACCAAACCTTAGCTGCTGTCGTGTTTACTCGACAAGAAAATCTCTTTCTATGATCGGTATTGATGTTTAGGCCAAAAGGTTTGATCCTACAAACGCGAGGCGTTGACAACGCTGGGCAAGAGAACGTCGCAGACGCAATTCGGTCCATTAGAGGCAGCGAACGATCACCACACAGAACCGGATAAGCTTTGACGAAGATAAAAAAAAAAAAAAAAAAAATCAGATTTTTTGCTTCTCCACAATTCAATTTTACTTACAAGTAGTAATGTCTTTATGGAAAAAATAAATAAAGAAAATTCAGGCGATACCTTCAAAGCTCGAAAGCTAATTCGACAATGGTGAGAGAAAAAAGAAGCAAACTGTGTTTTGATTTTGTCAGTCGACTAATGTACTCATTTGCACGAAGTCGTGGCCTTATATTGACCTCACACTAAACCGGCTCGAGGTAAACTGAACCGGATAGCTCAAAAGTTTTGAACATTTAATCAATGGAACTGAAAAAATCAATGACTAGAGTAGTAAGAACATGATGATGCTTAAAGGACTAACAAACCATCAGAATGGCAATGTACAACAAAAGCAAGGACACATGTGTGTATCTCTTCTCATCATTCAGCAAAAACATTTTGTAAAAACTTAGCCATTGTTGTCTGGTTGGTGATCACCATCATCATCTCCCTCTCCAAGGTTAACCCAAGGAAGCATCGACTCTAAAAACACAGCCAACGGATTCCTATTCGCCACATCACGTACCGGTGGTGCTTGCTGTTGCTGGTGATGACCACCACCGCCTCCTCCCATTCTAGGATCAGCCACAAAGTTCTGCAAGTTGTCTGGAGGAAGAGTCGGCACCGTATCAGAGAAATCATGTATTGATAAATGAGAGTACCTGAAAAAAATGATCATCAGTTCTAAAAATCCCAAAAAGGAAACTAAAAAGAAGAAGTTGAGACACACTTACTCGTTATGCTTAGCAGGGAAAGCTTCTTCCTTCACACTCAAGAAATCCTCTGCGTCGCTCTCCTTCTCATCCAACTGCTTAATAACCAACTCAGCAGCGCTCTTGAGAAGCTTCTGAACATCGGGAAGCCTCCATATAAGGTAGTTCCTCTCCACGTAGATGCTAATAAGATGATCCAGCGACGGGTTCTTCGACTGATCAGACCTGAAGTAATAATGCTTGAGCATCTTCCCCCACGCCTGATCCTTCAAAGGCACCTTATCCACAAGCTTCTTGAGCACAGTCGGGTGAAGCTTCAACGCTTGCATCATCAGATCTAAGGAGCTCGACTTCGAACTATCTAAAGAAGCCTCCTCAGTCTTCTCAAGGTAGACTCTAGCTATAGCTAGGGAATAAGAGAAGTTCGGGAAGAGCCACAAGGAGTTCTCGGATTGATACTCCTCCGAGAACTCCTCCAGCCACGCGTACTCCTCAGCTCTCAGAGCGAAATAGTCAACACAAAACAACGCGCCAACGGGGTTATCCGTGTCCAGGGACAGCAGCAGCTTGCAAACCTCTAAAGCTGATCTATGACATCCGCGCCTGTCCATGTTCCTCATGTGCGCGAAAAGGGCCGTGAAGAAGGGCTTGTTCGCGTCGTGAGAGTACTTCAACCGGGAGGTACCGTTGAAAGGAGTGAACATTGGATGCCACGCGCGCTCCAGACCGTACAAGCATTTTCCTATTGCATCTGCGGACATCTGATGGTCTCCGGCGAACTTGAAGTAGTCTGCCATGGTTATAAGCGAGTCGATATGGTAAGGGTTGTTGATGAGGACGCTGGCTACGCCGTTCAGGTCGTGGAGGTTCTGCGCGGCTTGGAAGGCTCTCTGAGCTTGCTCGTAGGAGGATGAGTGGGCGTATCTGAAGTAGTTGTAACCGTCTTTGGTCTCGAGAAACTCCATGGAGAAAGAACGATCCCAACGAGCCCAATTCTCCATTGGAGTAATCAAAACTGTCTTTGTGATGTGATGGACTCCACGTCTTCCTCCACGTCCCTGCCTAGAGCTACCACCACCACCACCACCACTTTGACTGCTACTCTCAAGTGATCTAACAACCTTTGAACCATACATTCTCCTCAGTTCGTTTTCTAGATTGAGATACTTGGGGTCTATCTCCAACACTGGTCGTGAAGACGCAGGTTTTGTTTCCTGAACCTCTTCTTCTTGCTTAGAGTTAGCACCGAGAGAGAGTGCTTCCAAAGTTTCATCCAATGTGATCTCAGGTTTTACCACCACGTTGGAACGACTCTCTTTGGTTTTCTTCTTCTTCTTGTTCTTCGACTTGTTCTTTGAAGAAGGAGGCTGCACGGTGTCAGCTTCTTCATCCTTCTTCTTCTCCTCCTCGTCATCTATCTCTGCCTCCTGTAATCAAACCAACACAAAAAGATCATATTTTTAATTATTATGGATTAGCTTCAGACATAAAAGACCAAACCTTTACGATCACAAACATCAATTTCAATCATGTAATAACAAATTCAACATCACGATTCGATATACCTTTTCGGATTCAGGATCTTCATCGCCATCGTTCAAGAGATCAAAAGGATTAATCGAAGAACGGTTTCTCGAGCCACCGAGCTGCTCTTCATCTTCGTCTTCTTCTTCTTCTTCATCGTGATGATTCTGGAGTTTCGATTCTTCGTGTTCCTTGAGAACCTTCTTCAACAACCTCCCAGACATGTCTGCTCCTGATTCTTCGTAGGCTCTAAAGTCGATTTAAGACGGCGGAGACACGACGATATGCTTCTCCCCCCAGACTCAACTGACCTTTAGAAAGTTTCTTTCCGGTTTATTACTTAATCGATATGGTTTAGTCAGCTATACCGAATCAAATTCCTAAACCGGTTAAATCGGGGAGAACGACGCCGTTTAAGGCGCTTTCCCTTTTGTTCCACGATTAGCTGCATTAATCAAACTCGTCCATGGTGCAAGCAAGGTGTAAAGATGTAGGGTTTAACTAAAGTTCAAATTTGGACCGCAGAGAAAGTTGTTAGTTTTATAATTATTGAGAATCTGATTGATTAGTTTAGAATCCTATGCTTTCTGCTACGCTAATAATTAGAGTCACCACGAAGCACCGCTAATTATCTCCTACTTTTACTTGTATAAAATTATCTATATCACGAATTCACTTTGATTATGACTCTCTTAACTCTCCCCACGCCTTGAATTTTTATCATTAATTTGTCCTCATCTCTGCTTGACAACTTGCATTTGTAACTTTGGATTAAAGTAACCATTACTCTCATTTTTCTATATAGTTAATAGTCAAAACCATCATCATCACGATGGAAAATCATATTCCAATTGATTTGAATAATTTTGTAATCACTCTTTAGTTTATACTAGTTTAAAAATATTCCGCCAAAAGTAGAAATAAACAGAAGACACTAATCATAGCAGTGATCAAAATGGGCCCATACACGCCACACAGAACCCAGCCCAAAAGCCCAAAGCTTAAGATTATATAAATAACACTTCTCTCCTGATCATCGTCAACAACGTCCTCCAAACATCGAGAAGAAGATGAATCGGAACTTAAGAAACGCCATCATCGCATTCCTTGCTCCACTCCCTTCCATCGTCTTCTACCTCTCCTTCCTCCGTAGCTACTCTTCAACCTCCTCCGATCCCGAGCTCTCCTACATTCACTCATGGTGTTCGAATCACCCGCTTCTTCTCGCAAACCTCCTCTTCTTCTTCAACGTCAATTTCCTCTTCTGGGTCATCGGCTTACTCCAATCTAGCCACTGGGTACTCATCAATTAATCGACCCATTTCTCAAAGTTTTGAAATTTGATCACTTTCTAAAAATGTCATTTTTGTGATTCTTGAAATTTTTGTAGATGATCGATGTGTATTGGACTGTGATACCTGTAATGCTGGTTCACTACTTCGCGTCGCATCCGTTGGGGGAGTACAACAAGTGGAGATCCATGGTTGTCGTGATCCTGACATGGGTTTGGAGTGTTCGGTTGACTCATAACTACTTCCGGCGGGAAAATTGGGAGTGGGGCGCTAGAGAAGACTGGAGGTTCAACGACTTGCGGAAACAGTACGGGAAACACTGGTGGTGGCTCTCTTTCTTCTCCGTCTACGTTTCTCAGCAGGTAAGATCCACCAACTGTTCGATGAATTGCCTCAACGAGCTTTAGAGAAGAGTAGATTCTCATTTGGTTCTTTTGTTGTCTCTTTTTTGTGAAAATTTGCTCAGATCTTCCTTATTGGGATTTGTCTACCTTTATACATAATCCACTCCGTTGATGCGCCTTTGAATATTTGGGACTTTGTTTCCTCGGCCATCTGTTTGACTGGCATTGTCATGGCCTACTTCGCCGACACGCAGCTCCACGAGTTTGTAACCCAAAACCAGAAGCTGAAGGAGCAGGGGAAGCCCAAAATCCCCAATCTCGACACGGGTTTGTGGTATTACTCGAGGCATCCTAATTACTTGGGTGAACAGTTGTGGTGGTGGGGACTGGTCGTGTTTGCTTGGAACCTTGGGCAAGGATGGACTTTGATAGGTGCGTTGGTCAATACTCTGTGTTTGGTCTATGTAACAATCCTTGTGGAGCGTCGGATGGTGAAACAAGAATACAGAGCTGAAGCTTATAGAGCGTATCAGAAGACAACTTCTGTGTGGATTCCATGGTTCAAGTCTAAGGTTGCTGCTGCTGCCAGTAAAGATAAGAGCACTTGAATATTATTGGCATGATTAGTTTGTTTCAACGGGCCTTTAATTGTGTATTGTTTGCATTGGTTTTCTTTTTTTGTCTTTGTGTTGCTTCGTTTTGTCTATGAAAATTTGTATTAAAATGGGTTTGGAGATGGGTCTAAATAGTGTTATTTATATATGGAGTTTATTTAATTTATTTAGCTTGCATATTTTTTCTTTAATAAATAAGTAAATAATATTTACGATTTTGCTTGTAACCGATAATGATATTCTAGTTGTTTTTTCGTTATATATTTTCAGCAAAATTAAAATTAAAAAGCATATGCCAATAATGATATTCTAGTTGTTTTCTCGTTATATATTTTCAGCAAAACTGAAATTAAAAAGCATATGCCAAATCAGTTGGATATTGATAAACATATACATTAGAATATACCTTAAGAATATTTTATCAAATCTTCGTAGAAAATCAATTCAATGCCCTATAAAAACAGAGTCGAATGTGATCACGTCTCACTTTCATCAAGTTACATATTCACCAAATAAAAACAAACACACAATGTGGAAAATACTAGCCTTGTTCTATGTGTCTTTGATCTGCCTAGGTCTCTCGGTTTCACCGGTAGACGCCTACGGTAGAAGGCAACTCCGGTTTAATTCCAATGGCCGGTTTAAAATTCTGCAAGTGTCAGATATGCACTACGGTTTTGGCAAAGAGACGCAATGCTCAAACGTAACACCCGAAGAATTGCCTTACTGCTCTGATCTCAACACCACCTCCTTCATACAACGGACTATCGCTTCCGAGAAACCCGATCTCATCGTCTTCTCCGGTACTACACACACAAATGAACTTTGTTTTTTCAATATCATAATTCTAGTGTGTTTTCGTATCTTCAATGTACTTTTATAACATAATTCTAGTTCTATCAGTGTTATTTTAATTTATCCATGCACTGTTGAAATTTTTTTTCTTATGATTAATGAGTATATATGGTATATACATATTGTATTATTTAATTATATCATTTGTTGGTTCTCTTAACGCAGGAGACAACGTAAATGGAATGTGCGAGTCAGGTGACGCGGCAAAAACAATGAACATGGCATTTGCTCCGGCGATCGAAGCGAAGATCCCATGGGTGGCCATTCTTGGGAATCATGACCAAGAATCAGACATGACAAGAGAAACAATGATGAAGCACATCGTGAAAATGCCTTACACGTTGTCTGAAGTAAACCCTTTCGGTTCTGGTATATTCCCCATTGACGGTTTTGGGAACTACAATCTACAAATCGAGGGTCCTTTTGGGTCGCCTCTCTTCTTTAAATCCCTTCTCAATGTTTATATGCTTGATGGTGGAGATTACGTCAAACTCGATGGGTTTGCTTTTAATTATGATTGGGTTAAGTCCTCTCAAGTGAATTGGTATGAACACGCCTCTAAATGGCTCGAGGTAAGTCACAAAAATATTGTTTATTTGCGAAAAAAATGTTATTTTCTATACATAAAAATTATAATTATTATTTTTGTTTACTAAATTATTTATTTTGTTTTTAATAGATGGAATACAAGAGGTGGCCTTTTCCACAAAATAGTACGGCACCGGGGTTGGTTTACGTCCACATTCCAGTACCGGAATTCAAACAGTTCAGCGAACCGAGGCAGATGACTGGAGTGAGACAAGAGCAGACATGTTCTGCACCTATCAACTCTGGTTTATTCACCAAACTTGTCGAAAGAGGTGAGGTCAAAGGTGTTTTCAGCGGTCACGACCACGTTAACGACTTCTGTGCCACACTTAATGGAGTCAACCTTTGTTACGCTGGTGGTTCCGGGTACCAACAAATATCATGACTTAATTTGACTCAAAAGCTTTCTAACCATTCTTGTAAACCCTATTTTTTATTAATTTATGTGACACACGTTAGGTATCATGGGTACGGAAAGACTGGATGGGCAAGGAGAGTCAGAGTAGTTGAAGCTCAGCTTGAGAAGACTAAGTATGGACGTTGGGGAGCCGTCGATAAAATTACAACTTGGAAACGACTCGATGATAAGAATCATTCTTTGATTGATACTCAACTTCTTTGGTCCAAGAACACAAGTAAGGAAATATCATTTTATTAAACTAGTCGACTTTAGACTACTAAGAATTGCTTCTCTGATCTTAATTTGATGTTTTTGTTTTATTGCAGCTCTTGACGCAAATTATAGGTTTAAATGCAATAAGATAAAACAGCACTGATCATTGATTAAGCGGAGGAGTTCTTTTAGATTTATAGGTTGCTCTGGTTTTATTATTTTATTTTTGTTCATTATTATGATTTGATTTAAAATAAGATTGAAGACATTCAGCTTGTAATTTTTTTCATTTCTGCTACATTTTGCGTTCTATATTCTTAATAGATCATTTGATTTTTATCTATAAACAAGAGTCAGTGTGGTCCCTGAGGTCAAAATCAGGCTAGAATTTCAATTCATTTTAGCTCGTTTAAACGCCTAGACATTTGAATGTTTCCATCAAAGACGGCATGTTGTTTTCTGAGTTGTTCGAGCAGGACTAATCTCCTTCAACTAGGGTTTTATTTTTCACATCGTCTCAATATAACTTTTTATCTCGTTTCGAATAGTCTTCATTCACATCCACTGATCCATTAATCAAGATTTGATGTTATCTTCACCAATCTCTAACGATTTTTATAATCGACCACATCATATCAAATTTAGATAAACTCAGACACTAAATGTTTATTTACAACTCGCTAAAATGAAAATTAACATTGATGTATTTATTTAGAATATTTGTTGCACATATTTTTAATTTTAATCAATGATTTTTAATATACTATATGTGTTGGCAATCTTTTTTACCAAAAAAAGATTGGCAATTTCTTATAGATTTAATTAATTTAAAGTTGATAATCATTAGAATTCGAATTACTAAAACATGTGTTTGATGATGACATTGATAGCACGACTTAGACGTACATATATAATGACATGCATCTTTTAAACTTCACCAAGTAATTTCCAAACCTTTAAGGTAGATTTATAGTTAGCTACACTATATAAACCCTAAATTTAACGTTGACATAAAGAGTAGCTAATGTATATATGAGTTTATAACAAAACGATATGTCATAATTAATTAAACAGGGTATAGAACTAGCTGTTTATGGTATACATATGTGATAAATCTTACTATATGATCATATATGATATAGACGTCATCACATACTGTATATGAGTATAAATATAACATACATTTACATTAATTCTGTTTCTGCAATGATATCTAGATGTATATTGCAGCTTCCAGACCGAGAGACGAAAAGAAAGACCCAAAATAAATTACATACCTGACAGCAATTTTATAATTTTCATAGCCTTTAGCTTTTGTGGTATATTAATTACTACATCAGAAAAGATATGTGAAAACAGATCATACTTTTTCAATCGCCCCAAGGTGAAAAAGAAAGAAGCAAAACTCTTCTCTTTTCTCGTTTTGCTAATTCAGACATCACACAATTATATATAGAAGTACGTTTCTTATTATTGCTTTGACACTGCCCACCTCCTGCAAATCTACCTGCCTAACTAATATCCAGCAATAGGTTCAGAGAAAAGCAGCAGCGGCCATATTTACTAACCAAACATAGAAATCCCTAACCAAATTAATTGCATGGACAATAATTAGTGATGCATATACAGAGAATACACTTTTCTAAAATAGCCCATCAAACTCTGAAACTTTCCGACTCAGAGACATACAAGAGAGATATGGGGTTACACTGATCCCAATCCTAGTTCATGTCTCTTCTTACACATCTCACTTACTAGGTATTTGTATCCAATTTTTCTACTCTCTATACAGCATCGCAATATTACTTTGTATAGCAAATTAGCAATTTATATATGATATCATGAATGTAGATGCATCTATGTACACAAATCAAATATTCTGAAGAACAACTTAACAAAAGACTATTCTAGTCCATATAACTTACCTATGGACAAACATATCATTTCTCGATAAAAATGTATAATGAAATCAATACATTATATATGCTGTCATATATATTTATAGAATTTATGTTTAATTTTAAATACCAACTAATCTCATCATCATTACTGATCCAAATCAAAAGGCAATGAGGACTTTCCTTTCTTGGAGAAGTGATCATCTTCACTGCTGCTTCCAAGTCTCAGCTGAAACAAAGAGGACGACGGAGAAGCGTCGCCACGTGGCAAGCTCCCACCGGAAGATGAAGATTCTTCCTCCATATCAACTCCAAAAAGCCTCAGCCTCTTCCCGGCCGTTCCAACAACCGCCTGGCTAACTTGAGCTCCTCCGTGCATCATCACCGGCACAGATTCAATCACCAAAGGATCAGCCACCACCGCCCTTTGATCTACCAAGTACCCGTATCCAAATTCTCTAGGAATCTGAGGATAATTATAACCACTGTGATGATGATGACGTGGCTGCTGATAGTTGTAAAGATTGTAACTAGTTGCTGTCGGAAAGCTGTAAAACCTAGGAAACATAGATCCGGCAGCAAAGTGAGCAATCGATGTCGGATGGTCAGGAACTTTAAGTCTTCTCCTCCAATCGATAAACAAGCGGCTGTCTCTTCCTGAATCTCCGACACATCTCTGGAAAGAGACAATATCTCCGGCGTCTAGCTTTTTGTCTTTAACGAAACGGCTCCAACCTTTAGTCATGACATAGCTTTGGCTACTGTTCCAGTAAGAGTAGCGGAACCTCCATGACTTTCCTGTGAGATCTTCGAAGTTTAGAAGCAAACCTTTCTCGTTTGTGGATGAATCTAAAGGGAAGTATCTCTCTGCGTATTGCTTTGGGATCACGAGCCGGTTTAGTTTACCAACGTCGCTTGGAGTCACCACTTTGTCGAACATGTGCTCTCTCTCTACTTCTTCCATAGGCTTCTTGGCCTCTTCTTGTTCTTCTTCTTCCTCCTCTTCTCCTTCTCTTGTAAGAGACAAGTTTGTCATCATCATTTTTTGATTAATGGTATGGTCAAGATTTGGTTTCTGACCTGGATTTGATGATTTCAACAAAAAGCGGATGGGGGTGACTTTGGAATTGAGAAATGAGCTGAGAAGCAACAAACCCTAATTTTTGAAGGAGTGGAGGAGAATTGGAGGAGAAAAAAAGGTTAAACTAGTGATGTGATTGACCTAATTATACATAAATATAAAGTTGGGTTTTGCCTAACTGATCATCACCACGATCTCTCTTTCTCTTATCTATGTCTCACTGTTTTTTTTTTGGTATGACTATGTCTCACTGTTTTTATGCAATAGCTATATAGCTATTAGAAATTCAGAGGAAAGAAAACAAAAAAAAAAAAAGTATTGTTAAGATTTTTAGAAGAAGAATGAGAGAAATGGAGAGAAATTTTGAATGTTATGGTGTTACATGATGTGAGTGATGGAGATATGGGCAAGAGAGAACCAATTTAGAGGGGCCCCTTGAATAATCTAGTTTAGTTCATGTGACCTTATTGTTTCTTCTTTCTTTTCTCCTTGCATAAACTATTCTTTTAATCAGTTTCTCATACACAACTTTTTTAAATTTGCCAAATCTAAAAGAAATCATATGTGTCTAACGAATACATTTTGTATATGGTTGTGGTATGAGGAGAAAAAGGAGATGGTAACGTCGAGGGCTTAATTAGGAAGAAAATTCTGTTTTTTTCTTCTGAATAATTATAATTTTAAAAAAAAATAACAATCAAATGATAACAATAAAAAAAATATAACATTAATAAATGCTAAGCATCGAATGGACAACTTTTTTATGGGTTTGCTGCGCTTTTTTTTCACAAAGACAGATTAGCATGTTGATTTAGCCGTGGTAGTCTTTACTGCTGACTTTTTGTTATGGCTCCCGCCTCCTCTCTTCTCTTAATTTCTTCTTGGTGTATTCATTTATGCATAACCTAATCTGTGTGTATTTGAATGTTATATGTTTTACTACTGCCATTTGCAACACTTGCTGTATACTTTCCCCCACTTGTAAGAGATTCTTTTATTAATCATACATTTATATCTTTTACCTGTATTTTTTAAGTTTAAATAGAAACCAATCTCATACGTATATAAGATGGGCTTTTTACGCCATGGGTAGAAATAATAATTTTTTTAAAATAAAAAATATTAAAAAAATATTTTTATTAAATTTAGTTTTTCGTGACAAAAAAAAATTAAATTTAGTTTTATGTTTATTTAAAAATCAATATATCAGTTATTAGTTATGTCAGATATAATTTATATTTTATTATGTAATAATTTCTCTTCCTATGCTTTTATATATAATACATAAAATAATAAAAATTCAAAATTATGGATTTGATCATATAGATCATTCGGTAATGATACAAAAAAATATTTACAAAGGTAAGCAGATGTCTATCGTATTTGTGAGTATAGTGTGAGACTGAATTCTTGTTTTGAGTTCGAGTGTGCATGAGACTAACAATTTTACCACAAGAAAACTAGGTTCTTAATTAATCCTTCTGGTCGTCAAAAGATTAGAGAACCTAACAAATGAGCTATGACAGATATCGCGTTTGAAACATGGCGCTAAACGTAAAATGGTTATATAAAGTTTTTGCCTAAGCAATACTCTTAAGGATTCTTAAAATCGGCATGGACATATATATTATCTAGCTATTTAAAGTCAAATAATTTCTTTAAGATATAAAAAGTGTTTCAATAAGTCACTTTTCATTTCTGGATTGAGAATATATTATTTATTTTGTTGTTGTATATTTTCAAAGTTATGAAATTTTAATTAAAGGTATCTATCAAGTATCAATCGCCATCTTAATATATATGTTTGGTTTGGCCGGTTACTTTTTCTTCAAAAGAACAGGCCTGGTCAGTTTAAAATACGGTTAAACAAGCTTAATCACGTTGACAATTATATTTTATAGAAAGAAAGTTTGATTTTAAAAACAAAATATAAAGTGCATATATACATCTACAATTCTTAAACTTTCAAAATTAATTTACAGAGTAGTGACTTTATTTGTTTTCTTTATCTGAAATAGTGATTGCTTTTCTTTATAACATTATAGGATGATTAAAAATATATATAAAATATAAAACAGATCCGCAGAATTGGCAATAAAATTAAAATACATATGATTTAATATATTTCCTTACTTGGAATTACTACTAAGATAAATATAACCAGAATCTTTTTTAAAATCATGATGTTCATCCATGGGAGAGAGAAACAACAAAATATAGGAACCTCTTTAGTCAATCAAAAACTAATAAACATGGACTTGCTATAATATTGTTCTTGGACTGGCCAAAGAATCTTAGAGTTTATGGCTCAAGATATATAACTTTTCGCATAAAACGATAATCGATACATTTGTTTGTTCCAGCGCATCGTGCTAACAGCTTGTAATGACGTTTTTGTTTTATCCGTGTAACACTGTGAGTATAGTAACATTACATATGTTACTCTAGAACATGATACGTGTCAATCAGACCCTTACAATTAGTCCTTAACAACTCGATATATTAATTGTTTTCCGTAAGGTTAATCTTGTAAGGTTCTTACGTACGTGGTCCTGACAGAAACTAAGCACCCTTCATGTCCCGTTGTGCAATTTCGGTTAATACTTAACAGTAATCAACGGCTAGCTGGATACGATTAAATTAAAGTTTAGACTTTGTTAGAATGGAATTGCACTACATAGTCTATTTCATGTTAATGGACGTTACTATATATAGTCGATGACTACTTAAACCACTTTTTACTATCAGTATAAAACAGAATTTAGTTGACGGTTTTTAGCTTATTTTAAAATGTAATCAAAGAATTTGATTATAGTAAAATTAAAAGGTTGAAATTATAAAGCATGCAGTAGGTAATGGACATTCATAAACGTGGTCCAAAATCTCATCCTTAGTACATAATTGGCTGGACACAAAAAGCCTCTAGTTGATACATTGTTTTCTTCTGTTTTATCGTGTTATTGATTAGAATCTTAATGAACACTATAGGACCTTTTCGCATCTTAATCTGAATTAAAATAATGATATACCTAATTGCATTTTATGATGTAAATTTTTATATATAAGTATCTGCATGGCTTATCGTCTTTTCTTTGTAACTTACTATATACAACGGGTTGTGTTTTCTTTCATGCGCATCTTATAATATCACCACCCATGATTAATATATAACTGATTGAAACATTAGGCTGGATGTTATCAGCAAAAAGAAATACGACGGATCAAGTTATTTTCAAGATTTGCAAAAATAGTGAAGCACAACAAAAGGCAATACGATTAAATCCTTCTTTATATAAAGGAACACAATTCTGTTTGTTCTCCTTTCTGTCAATGAACTTAATATATTACCATCTCTCTATGTCCATAGTTTCTTGTAGAGAGATAGAGAGAGTAATACAATAAATATCAGGAAATTACGAAGAAACCATAACGTCGTCCTTTTCAAGGCTATGCCCTATTAGCCAAGGGGACCTCTCTATTTCTAGACACCTTCAATTCCTATCAACCTTTTTATAACTCTAAACATGAATTGAATCAGATATGCACCAACTTAGTTTTCGAACTTTTAACTTGCAGAGGGAGTCTCAGCTTTTCAAATGGTTAATGCTTTAACGGATCATATAGGTGTTATGCTATACTAAATATCAATAGCTCAAAAAATACCAATGAAGTCGTTTGCTAGTCTTTGTTTTGTGGGATTAAACTAGAATTGCTAGTGAACCAGATTAGCTTAAGATAATGATGGAGAGTAGTTATACGTATAGAGATATATATAAAGCATATGATTATGAAAGAAGGAAAAGATGGGGCTTAGGGTTAGGACCACTTTGTAATTGTATACCGAAAAATCCAGATCACTCGCACACTTATGAACTCTTTTTTTCTTGTTTAAACAAATGACCACTCGCCTGGAACACTCTTTCCCCCTTAGAGTCTTCCCCTCCTTTCAAATGGCTAGTCCAATCTATATACGTTTACCTTCCTTATTTGTAAATGAACTCAAATCCCAAGCAATCCTCTTTTTCATTTAAATAGAAGTTATCTATTAACCCAAAAAATCCTTCTATATCTACCCAACTTTTTGTAGCAACATACATAAGTAGCCAGTCTATACAATTAGTTTCATGTGTATGATTACATTATTGATCATTACATATGGCTATAAATAGTTTGATCAGTCGCTTGTGGTGACAAGAAAGCGTTGCCTTTAGAAAATTAGGGTTCCCCTATTTTTATTTTTTTTTGGTCAAAGGGTTTCCTTGTTTTTGTAAGAGTATTATGATAGAAATTAGTTGTATGCATCTTGGACCGACGCTATTTCCGTAGAGTCACTCGTGTTAATTTAAATCGACCATTATTGATTATGAAAAGGGTATGATGATGATAATAATACATATAAGATATAAGTACTTATCAAAAAGAAAAATATAAGATCGGTCGCCATCGAAGAGGTAGTGGTGAAGTGGAAGGCGGTCCAAGTTCTTAAATGAAATTATTTTGGTTAAACATAAAACTATAAATAATGGAGACTCGGTGGTACGATAATGGCAACAACATGCTCCAGTTGTCAATTTACCCCAGAGTCTACGACTATCTCTCTCTAGCCAGCCCTTTACCTATAAAAGAAGGGTTAAATATAATTAGTCTTCTAAGCATGCATCTTAAAAAGTTCATGTGCAGATGAAAATGAAAAAGAATAAATCTATTGTTCTCAACAGTATTATTATATATTGGTTTATGCGAGTATTAAACTTCAAACCCAAATAATACATATAGGAGGACCAACACCAATGTTCACAGAATTGGTTTCATAGACTCTGTTCTTCTGTTCGTATTTTGCTTTACTTCTCTAACATTTCAGTTCGTGATAGTGAAAAAGTTAGATTTTGTTTATATAAATGCAAATATATAAGGTGGGGTAGGTTTGTAGAGAAGGATGGATACAAATGAAATCAACCCGTTCAGGTTGTCTCAACTCTGAAGGCCAAAAACACTATTTATTAAAATTTGGATGCCTCTTTCTTTGCCAATTTACAAAAAAAGAAGTAAGAAAAAAACTATATGATTTTACATTATTAAAATTATAAAATTATATTATTAATAAAAAGTACTCTGCAGTAACTGCGATAGTCAGCTTCCCTGCAGCTCATATATTCACATTATAATCATTCATTCAATTCACTGTTCATACCCTTAGATCTTGATGAGCGTATACATATATACACACGTACAAATGTCGGTCCATATTATACAAATTATTTCGTCATTTAGCTGATTAAAAATAAAGTGAGGGAACCCTATAATATATAGAGTGGTCCCTATTAAAGAAAAAGTGAGGCCCAAAATAAATACGATATGATGATAAATGGAAAAGCCCATTCTCTGTCTATATATGTGCTACCTCATGTTTAGTCGCTTTCTCATTTGGATCCACACAGGCACACACACGATACGATACTTTGCCAACTAATTAAAAACTGTTTGTGTTCACTGTACTGTTTTGTATACTAGTGTACAGAGAGAGAGATCTTTCGTTAGGTATTTATTTTCCTCTATGGTTATGATTCTTTGGTATATATTTTACGCTTACGTGTGTCACTGAGTCTTAGTACGTACAATTTTACTTCCGATTCACGTATGTGGTTTTTACTTCGTTTCTAAATACTCGTTTGTTACACTGGTTATTAAAATTTAAAAGAGACAGTTTATTTGGGCCATATGAGCTTATAAAGCCCATTAGTATACAAAACATGAGTTTCAGTAAGCAACAAGGAAAAAAAATGAAAAATACAATACATTTGTCTCTGTATGAGTTTCAAATTACAAAATTCAACAAAATTGCAACATTTCAAGAAAAATAACAATTATTAAAACAATATTCTGCTGCGAGGAATCATCTCTTTCGCTGTATGGGAATATAAATGTGTTGTTGTTCGTTCATCTCCTCAAGCTATGGAGAATATACTCAGCGTATAGGTCCCTGTTTATGTAATTGAACGATTGATAAAATTCGTTACTCTAATCATTTGATAAAAGTTTGGGAGTTTAATGCTTAATGAAAGCTTACATGGAGTACTGGATTGCTTCATGTGCCTTCTCCGATGGCAAGAAATCGTTTACAGCCACCTCCTTGTGCTCGTTCTTCTTGTCTACAAACCATAACACGATACATGAAACTTCAGTATTTTTTTTTCTTTTTACAATTTTATTATAACTAAATAAAGAAAAAGGATGTTACAGTCTTCGAAGAAACGACGGATCTCTGAGAGACGGTGAGGAGCGAGTTGTTTGATGTCAGTGAAATGTTTGTACTCTGGATCATCAGCACACACGGCAATGATCTTGTCGTCCATCTCTCCCTGTAATAATATATACTAATTTAGTGGAGAAGTTTCTAAAATAGGAAATAAATCTCGTTATAAGAAAACAATATATGAAAATGAATCTTGTTAAATAAAAATGTGTGCATGTTTCATTTCAGAGGAGGAAACCTGATCAATCATGGGCATTAATCCAATGGCTCTAGCACGGAGAAAACATCCTGGAAGCACTGGTTCCTACGTACACAAGCTTAAAGAGGTTAAAAACTATATTTGGGAAATGGATGATACACTAATTTCTCTGGTGATTTTAGATGGTTGTGTACCTGCATGAGGACAAGAACATCAAGAGGATCGTTGTCTTCACACAATGTCCTTGGGATGAATCCATAGTTGTGAGGATAAACAACCGATGAGTACAAGATCCGGTCAACCTGAGATCGAATTGGATGTCATTAATCATAATTCTTGGTGGGCATGCGGTTATTACCGAACCGAAATGTTCGGTTTTCGGTTATGAGGTTTGGCTCAGTTCGGCGAGTTAACCGAACTAACCAAAAACCGAATAATGTTTGGTTTTTGGTTCAATTCGGCGAGTTTTCGGCCAAACCTAACTAATATAATTTTGAACTAACAGACTCGGAAAACCCGAGCTAACCGAACCGCATGCCTAATTCTTGGTTAAGAAAAGAAGATCTCACAATCTAGGGATCATTTCATTACACTTACCTTGATAAGACCGGTCTTTTTGTCAAGTTCATATTTCACTTTGCTTCCCTTCGTGATCTCAACCACCTGACCGGTGAAACTCTTGTTAAAAAGACTAATATAGAAATGTAATAAAATGTTTTACTAAGAGACATACCACATTGAAGACCAATGGAGCCTCAGGACCTGAAAGCAAGAGAAGTCACAAATTGTGTTGAGAATTCATGAAAAATAATAATCAGATATGATTATAAGGGTTGTTGAAGGTACCGATCTCAAGGTCGTGCCATGGATGTGCAGCTACAGATCTCTTGGAGAGAGTAGAGAGAATCCTCTCGTTGAGTTTTGGAGCAGGACGAGGAGACTCATTTGATTCCATCGTTTCTTCATATGTTTCTTCACTCATCTGTTGATCATCATGTCTTACATGTTGAGATCTAATGAATCAAGAACCAATAAGAGATTAGTATATACGTTACCTTTCTTCTCTCGTTTACAAGGGACAATAAAACAAATGTAACTTCTGAAAAACAAAGCTAACGTTTATGCATATATATACACGAGAAAACAGAGGTTCAATAATAGGATAAGGACTTGGTCAACATCATTTATTGATACCAGAGATATTCTTTCTCAGCCTTTCGATTCCTTCTTGCTTCTTTTTGCTCCGCACGTTGTTGTAATCGTGACAACCAATCGCAGTCACGTTTTATTATTCCAGAGCACGATCCCGTACTTAAATAAAACGTTTCTTTACTCTCACGTAAAGCGTTTTTAAACTACATACATTCAAAACCAAGAAAAAAACTTTTAACTTCCTTTGTTTTTTCAAGTCTTAGGACACTCTTCACCAACATACTCAACAAGTGAGCCTTCCACGCCTGCTCACTCGGCCGTAGGCCTCATTCGTTAAGTTTTAAGAGGCTCAATAGATTTGTTTAAAAAACCGTTTCTTTTAAACTTGCATACATTCAAAACCAAGGAAAAACTTAACTTCCTCTGTTTTTCAAGTCTTTAAGGCTACTCTTCACCAATTTATTTAACTTCTCAGCTAAAGTTTATGTAACGCCCCGACCCACCACGGCAAATGAACCTCCCAAGCCTGTTCACTCGGCCGTGGGCCTCATAGGCTCTCAATAGACTGGTTTAAAATAACATTTCTTTAATCTCAAGCAAAGCGTTTTTAACTTACTTACATTCAAAACCAAGAAAAAAAATAAACTTCCTCTGTTTTTCAAGTCTTTAAGGCCACTCTTCACCAATATAATTAACTCCTCAGCTAAAGTTTACATCTTTCAATGCAAGTGTTTTTTGAAGGAGGTAGAAATTAAACAGTTTATGATTTGTTTGATAATACAGAGTCAAACGTTACAAGAAGACTATGGACAAAATACAAATGCCTCAAAGACAGAAGAAGATTGTATCAGTGAGATCTTGAAACTTGAATGAAAACAGAGAAACAACAGATATAATAATAAGAGTTACAACTTTTTTCATGTTGAAGTTTGAGTTTCCAACCTAATCCGCTTAGGATCTTTCTGTTCAACACTGATGATAGGATTGGTGTTGTTGATGACTCTACCTTCTTTGGCTTCCATTGAACATCTTTTGTAAGGCTTGAAACCTGTCCTTCCTCTACTTAGCTGCTGCTTTGAAGCACCCAAAAACGCTATGTTTCTGTTCTCTTCTTGATCATCAGCCGTGGAGTTAAGATCAAGCTCCATTGGATATCTTTGTTGTTGACCCTCCTCTCTCTGATATGTAAAACTTTGTGGCAAAACTTCTCTTGCAAACAGAGCTCTAAAAGCAATTCGTCCCTGAAAAAAATACAAAATATTTTGGTGAATAAACGATTTTAAATAAAAGGAAGTTTTGAATCTTTTTAGTTTTAAGTACCTCATCAGAAACAGCCTTCCATGGATCAGCTAAGATAGAGCTACTGATTCTACTGCGTCGCGCATTAGATTCTGAAGTTTGTGGGTTGTTAGTAGTGTCCCCATCCACTTCTTTCACTTCCTCATCATTTTTACCACCGTTCTCTTGCCTCTCCACCAAAGCATCCGCCTCAACATCATCACTACTCGAAGGAGTGTTCGAGCCACAAGAAGACCTGTCAACTTGTTTCCTGTCTCTCGCTCCATCTGATCCCTTTGCATCAGTCTCAGTCGCTGCACAAGTATGATGATGACAATCTGGTTTACTCCCATTTCTAGTCTCCTCTGATTCCAACGAAGATCTAGCCTTCGAAGCCTCGGAGTGTTCTTGATCCACTGTTTTTGTGAGGGCGTTTACTTCATAAGTAGTTGGAGGGTTGCCTGAACTAAAAGGAGGAGCGCAGAGAGGGAGCATCCCATTGGCGGCCCACCAAGCACTTGCAGCTGCAACGGTGGCTGCAGCCATGGCAGCCAAGTTCCCTTGTGGGCCGCCACCAAACGTTGAGGCGAAAGAGGCAGCTGTATAGAGAGCTGGTGTTTGTAAAAGGGTCGACATGATATGTTCAGGAAAGGACTGATGACTATTCTCGTCTGGCTGTGAAGTAGGAGCATGTGATAGAGACCTTGTCCCCAATGGAACTAGCAGAGGGATAGGCGTTGGATAAGTGTGAGGTCCTCCTGCCTCTATATTCAAATCACTGTAGTTTGACTCCTTGTTATTCCCCTGTTCCTTCCCTCACATATAGTTTCATGAAAAGTACTTTTAAAACCTCAAATAGCAATTGTAAGATTGTTTCTAACCTGTTCCCGTGAAGGTAAGAACTCCCGGAAAGTGCTTGCGTTTGATGCAGCAGAGAGGTGTTGATGAGTGAGACAGTCTGAGCAGTTGTCTTCATTGGTCGTCTGAAAAAACAAAGCATACAATCTGTATCAATTACATGACATACTACAACAAGATGTCATGTTGATTGACTATGAAGTTCACCTCAGGAAGGGAAACTTTTGCTGATCCAAGGGACTCTTTTCCATCGTTCAGACCCGTTTTAGAGATGGGGAGAGATCCAGTTCCGGTCTTTCTAGGATAAGGGTTGTTTGGTTTACGTTTAGGGCGTGGAGGAGGGATAGCTATGTCTAGCGCTTGAGCCACTGGTACACCTTTAGCTTCAGCCTCTTTCTCTACCTGAGAGATGAGAGTATAGTCTTGTTACCCTCTAGACAAACAAAAAAAATCTAATGGGATCTAATGAAACTAGTAAGAACTTAAAATGAAAATGAAAATTGTTAACTCTATGGCTTATCACAAAGAACAATAAACATATCCTGCCACTAACTCAGAATCGGTAAGACTTCTAATAAGGAAGAATTTTTTATATTCATTATGTGTGAAATCGGTTTATATTGCTAAAATCCAAATTTTCAAGAGAAACTAAACATTCTTCTGAAGATACTAACCATATATGCATAACAGCCAAACAAATGATCACACTCTTTATCTCAACTAACTTGTTACCTCATCTCTAATTATTTCTCCAACTATCTTATAGCTCACATTACTAGTACGCAAGCTATCTCTTAACAAAAGCAAGAAGCAGAAAGACTTGCATGTCTGTCACAACAGCAGTTCAAATAAACCAAATTCAAAGTTATTACCTTGGAGAAAAATTTCTGAGCATGGCTTCTAATCTGCACAGCAGTTTTCGTTGCTACATGTTCTGTCCAAAAGCACAAGAAAAAAAAAAAGGCAAATCAGTTTGAAGAAGAAACAAAGCAAAAGGAATCTCTACAAGACAAGACCATTTAAAAAACAACCTTCTATCTTTTGCCAGGCTCTACCGTAAAGCCTCAAGGCATCAAGGAACCTATTATGTTCTTCCTCAGTCCATCTTTCACGTTGCTTTGTTATCGTATACGGCTTCCTCGTCTAATATTAATTTTTTTTTATTACAACAAACAAACAAAAGTTTCCATCTTTGTTTTTCAAAAAAAAAAAAGTTTCCATCTTTGGTCTTTCACCTTAACAAACATTAGCCTACTAAAATTTAAAATTATAGTTACCTTAACAACCAGATCTTCTCCAGACGAATTTGTCTCCATCACTAATCCTTTTAGAAGCTAAAACACACACACACACACACAGCTTCAGATCCTCTCCCACAAGATTCTTCGATTTAAACTAATACACAGAAACAAACAATCGATTGAGAAACTAGAAGCACTCAAGGCCAAATAAAAACAATATTGAAAGTACCTCAGTGAGAGATTCAATGGAAGATGACAACACTTGGAACGAGCTAGCAGAGATCGGAGAATAGAAGAAACAAAGCTCAGCCTGGAGTAGCTGAAGATCCCATGGTTATCTTTTGCTTCCTGATTACTCGGAGAAGAAGGGAGAAGAAGAAACAAAGACTCTCTCTGTGTGCCTTTTGATCAATGAGACCTGTGGGGAGAGATGGAGAAATCTCAGCCACTATAATTGATTTTTCAGATTTTTTATAATCTCAGATTTATTGGAGGCTCACAGAAGAAACTGCCACATGTCATTATATTAGTGGCTAGGGCCCTGATACAGCTTTTAGTGATTTTCCATTCTTGTCCATTTCATGCCCAACTTGTTCACAACCATCTCCGTATACAGGCCACGAGTTCATGACTGTCGGAAAGGTTACAAATGTCAAAGCGCTATAATATCTTGATATTGTGGGACCCGCAGATACCATATCTCTCTCCCACCAGTTTCTCGACACGTGCCTTCAACACTAGAATCATCCGTGGGGACCACTGGGAATCTAGAGAGAGAACTTCTCGATACGCGGATTGGGCGATTCACGAGCCATATACTTAAATGGGCCGGACGCTTTGATGGGCTTAATCGATATATTTATTACTTTATATTTTAGAAAATATTGTTTTTTAGATAAATTATATTAATTGTATTTATTAAACTTTCATTAGTTTTACATTATAAAAATTGAATAATTACATAATATGTATTTTATAATTATACTGTAATACATTTTTCTAATGTGCGAAAATTTTAAAACATGCATCATTTTTAAGCACATAATGTATTTGTTGTCTTCTTTTTTTAATTAGTCTATGGTCTGTCCATCTCCTAGTCCTGGACAGAGTTTGAAAGATAAAAGTCTGAAAACTCGGTAAAAATGTAACAAACATCTCATATTATATATGTAGTCTTGAGGAATTTACAACACTGACATAAATGGATGGATATGGTATATTCTGAGCTAAAAAGACCAGAGGCAGAGAGAGAGAGGACGAAAATTATTTAGTTACAACAAGGGAAGCTTGAAAGAAAGATGTGGGCTGTGTTAGATTCATTCGAAATTCATGAATGGCCCCTCTAAAAGGCTCTCCTTCTTCTTCTTCTTCATCCTCTGGTTCAGTTGCTCCCAATTATGTCTCTGTATGTGTCTTTCACCTTCTGAAACAAAGACTCCCTGAAAAACATACCATAGAAAGTATGAGTTTCATTTTCTCAAAAACACTACAAAACAAGCATAGGTTGTAGAGGAGATTGCTTGACCTGTCTGGCTTGAAGACCAGGTTCTTGTAAGCAAACCACTGTGTTAAAGAAAAAACACACGTTAAGGTCCATCGCATATAAAATAAATCAAGTTAGTCCAAGAGTCACTCATGAGAAGCAGCAATCCTTCATAAAATCAAATCTCAATACTGAAAACACCAACTTTAAATTACACACTCAAATTAGAGGACTAATCCTAAATCCAATTGTGATGATGACAATTGATAAACCGTCTAAATCCTTAAAAACAGGTTCGCTAAATCCGGTAATGATTCAAAATTATATAACAAAGTCAAAGAGATAAAACAAGTAGAAACTCACCCCTGTGTAACCAATACCAACAACTTCAAGAACACCAGGAACCAACGGAAGCCTGTCAATAGCCTGTTGCACCACAATATTCACAATTTTCAATCCAAAACAAAAGTAACAATAAAGAGTTTTGAAGATGTAATGATGAATTATCCTCACGGAGATCACACCAGCAGTTCCCCAAAGAGCCACAAAACCAGAAACTGCCAGAGAACTAACTGCATACTTATCCTCCACCTTGTCCCACTTCAACAACAAAATCAAAACAAGTTCACAACAAGAAGCAGAAGCAGAAGCAGAAAGAAGGTAAAGTAAAGAGTCTTTACAGCTTCTTGAACGGTCTTGACGATATCAGGTAACTCTGTACTCGCAGCTTCGGTATTCGCCGCAGGAGCTTCAACTTGAGTAGTGGCAGCAACTTCAACATCCGCAGCTCTCGTCAAAACGTTCCTCACAATCTTCCGACCTTTAAAGAAAAACCCATTACAAAAGTTTCCATTTTTAAAACTCTAAAACAAAAAAGGTTTCAGATTGGAGAACCGACAGTAAGCAGTGGCTTTCGCAGCACGTGTCTGAGACTGAGCCGGCTGAGGAGGAAGCGTGGGAAGGGAGATACAAGAAGGAGAAGAGGCGGAGGCTTGTCGAGAAGAAGGAAGAGGAGCTCTTGAGTCGATGATCGTCGAGGAGGAAGAGACTGAGAGTGAAGCCATGGCTCAGGTGCTCGAATCAACAATGTCGTTGATCAGAAGCAATTAGTATTATTATCTTGAGATTAGTGGAGAACAAGTGTTTGAGAGTTTGCTTGTGGTGGAGATGGTTTCTCTGTTAGATTCCACCACTCGTTTTGGGTTTCCCGATCAGGATAGTGCTGACGTGGCAGACATAGAGATGGTCTTGGTGTTCTGATTGGATATGATTTTGGTTATTTGCAAACTGGGACAGAAGTTTATATCGGTTTCTTTTGGAGGTATAAAGAAAATAATTTTACCAATTCATTACTTATGTGATTGGATTGTACAATCCTAATAAGTTATTTTCTTCAAAACAACTGCTTTCATTAAATATGAATCTGAGTAACAATCTTAATTTGTTACTTGATGCCGATAAAACCACTAAACCAAAGTTAAAACATTGTGTTATCATTATTATTTTTTGCTAAACTGTAAATATCATATAAATGATGAAAAGTTTAGCTTATTGCCTAAAACTTTTAAACTATCTAATATGAATATCATAAATTTAGTTGAAATAAATCTTATTTCCAAAAGTAGATTAAATTACATAGTTTAAATTTCATTCTAAGATAATTTACGGGTCGATAACCTTCTAATCATTAAAAATAAAAAAATGCACTATTATTACTCAAATGAAATGCTAGATGTTCCTTTTAGTATGTATGCAACATACATTAGCCTTTTGGAAAAAAAAAAAAAAAAACTGATTATTCTCTTATATCAACATACATGAATACGGTTATGAAACCGTGTAGTCACATATACAATGGATTTTGTTTATTTTCAAGTAAGTATGTTTTGTTTATATGTCTCTTTCTTATGTTTTTCTCTCTTTTGTGCAATGATGTTGTGACAAAAGAGAGTTTGATGTCGTTGAAGAAACCACAGATGATAAATTTGACAATTAGAACATAAATTTGGATATTGATCGGTCTGACCAAACGAAACTGAATATAGTGTTGGACCAGACTTTTAATTACTGGCAAACTCTCCGAGTGGGGATCGTTCCATCCATTAGTCTTTTTCACTCATTCAATCATTGATAGAAAGAAAAAGGGATTAAGTTTTCTCTCTCAAATCGATCAATTATCAGAAACACCATCTAACAAATTTTTCAATTCCGAATCTTCTTAACTCAATCTCCGACATATGAAATGCTAGATGCTCTTTTATATATTTTTGTACGACCTTAAAAGTGGTAAAAGTGAAAATTGGTTTTTCATACGTAGCTTGTTTCTAAATGACAAGAAATTTGGTTTAAACTTAGCTAAGTTACGAGTTGGAAATGTGATATGACTAGAAACATGAAATGGGCCTAGTTTGTATTAAGCACAAAGATATGTGTGGGCTATTTGTCTTTTGGACCGATCAGTTACTTGAATCTTCACAACCCAATGCAACATCATATGTTTGTCAAAAGAAAAAAAAAGGTCAAACCCCAAAAGAGAGGCAAAAGCAAAACAAAAAGACAATGAATCATGAATACGAAGGTCAAACTTGATATACATCTATCAAATGGTGTCCCCAGTACTGTAGAGTAACCCTTTTAAATAAAGTCAAAGTGCCATGCCGAGAAGACTCCAATTACATACCAACAAAACATCTTATTATTATTATGAAAGAACGTTACTTTTTTTGCTTTTTGGGTTTCTTGTTCTTAACTCAGCAGTCCAATATCTGACGAACCGCCGCCGTTATCTCATCGGCCGATGTCAAAGTACAGTCGTCCTCCATCTGAGAAATAACAAACATGAGATTGAGTTTTTGTTTTATTCATTTGTGTTATTAGTTTTCTTAAGTACCTTGAGGTTGAAGGAATAAGAGGCAGATGCATTGCATGGAGATGTAACGTTGAGATGAAGAACAGTGAACCTAAGCTTCTCTAACCAAATGATTGATCTGAGAAGCTGTCCTTGTTTCTTCTGGCACTGTATCTTGAGATTCACGTGGCTCTCTATCACCGTGGCATCGATTCTCAGTTTACTACTTTGTTCTAACGAAATGTCTTTGGTATCAGTTTGTTGAGTAACCTTTTGCGCTTCGAGTGATTGCAACTGCTGCTCGAGGAGCTTCACGAAGTCTATAGCTCCTCCTACTATTGACGCTTGGTCTCCCTATTGAGAAAAAAAAGAACAGAACACTAGTTAGTACGCTAATGTTGATAAAGGCTGAAGCTTTGTAAGTGATATATACCCTAAGGATGTAAGAAGATGGGATGAGAGAGCGGAGTGAGCTGAGATAAACGTTCATTTGGCGTCTGCGGTTTCGTTCAACCGTTATGTGCGTCATTCTCTGACTCTCCATCTCTTCTGTGTTCTTTGTTGGTTTCGTTCTCTTTCTCTTTCTCTTCTCTCTGCTCACTGATGCTGCTACCAAGTTGTTGTTGTTTCTGCGCTTGCGTTGTGGGTTTAACTGAAGTTCTTGGCTTGAGATGGCTTCATTGATTCTTTCCAGAGATGGGTTCTGATGGTAGTAGTTGGTGGGTGAATGAAACTCTGGAACTTCATGTGGGAGATAGTCTCCGAGCTCCCAAGGCGGCTTTTGGAGTGTCTGAAGAGAGAGTAGTCTTAGAAAGTTTGGGTCTTTGAATGACAAAACAGAAGAAAGGTCTTCACTTTGTTGCATCGTATCTTCCTCAAGGACAAATCTTTGATCCTCTGATGATCCTTGAACTTGTAAGCTTCTTCTCACAATCACTTTCTGATCCAAAGACTGCTCAAGGAGAAAGTAAAAAAACAGAGGAAGGTGATACCTACCATGTGAGTGTGATAGAGAGAAAATTAAAATTGGTTAGTGGGTCAGTGTAGAGAAAACAAAACTAGAATGAAAAATGGAATGTTTCAAAGAGAGGGAAACAGTTGAGAGCAGATTTGTTAAGTGTTTTAGGTATAACAAACATACACAGCATTGAATGCTAAACCATTCTGGACTCATTTTGGGAAGAAAGAAATTAAATAAAAACGTTCCAAATTTGAGATAAAGATAACACTTACACTTACAGAGAGCTTGTTTTGTCCTTGTATCTTCTCCTCCATTACAAAAGCTGAGAAACCTCTCCCTCTTATCACTAGAAATATATGTGAGGACTTTTTTAAATAAGTTAAAAAAAAAACAAGAAACTCATGTAAAGCTAAAGCCGTTTAGCTTTATATATAGAACAGTGGTGTTTAATTGCTATGAGGATGTTGAAGAAAAAATGGGAAACTGAAAGTGAGATATGAGAGATAAAGTAAACAAAGAGGTAAAACAAAAAAAGTAAAAAAAAGAGATGTTAGCCTTTTTTCAAAAAAAAAAAAAAAGAGATGTTTGTTTTAGAGGACTGAAGATGAGTTGGTGAGGGTAAGAAGATGAGAGAGTCTCTGACAGAAGAAAGGTCCCTCAGAAAAAAACATTATTGGCTGTAGCAGTTTTTGTCTGGCAGCGAAGACAGACAGTTGTGGGGACTTTGGTTAATACTCAGAAGAAGATGAGAGCTTAATTTGTGTCTTTTAAGTAAAGCTAATGAATAAAAATTGAACCTTCGAGTGTTTGTTCATTCTATCTATTAACGCGTGAATCCTGGCTTCTTATCTGCTAAGCATGCAAGTGTCTGTGCCTTGTCTTTGAGGGTACTAACTAGTGTTTGTCACTAAAATATCTTTATTTGCTTTCATCAAATTTATTATACTCACTCCTCCGTTTTTTAAAGTTACATATTCTAGAGAAAAAAGTTTGTTTAAAAAAAAATCCATTTTTTACATTTCCTATACATATTTTATTAACTAATTGTAAAATTCAAAAAACTTAATTAGTCTAATTGATTTTTTATTGGTTTAAAATTATGGAAAAAAGATAAACGCAAAAAAATATGTAAATTTAATGTGTTTTATTAAAACGTGTGAAAAATCTATAATATGTAACTTTAATGAACAGAGGGAGTATTAAATAACTTATGCATACATCATTGCAATATCTACACATTTCCAGATAACTATAGTTTGTTATCGATCAAATCCATAACTTTTGAGGACAAACAAGAACGTAGATTTGATCATCAAAGCTCACATGAACAAACCTTATCCATGTTCTAGTCTCAGTTGTGGCCTCTGTTTACCTCACGTGTTGAGTCCTAACACAGCCAAAACTAGTCTCTTTTCTCTACGAGATCCAATCCAAACACAATCTCAAGATCTCGTTTATACTACTGTATGTAATAAGAACCAGAACGGGTCTAAGCAAGTTAAAAAAGATCCAACCTTTACATAATGCTACACAAGCCTTATCATCAACTACTTGGGTGTTTTGAGATTTCATCTTTTGTGTGGTACTTGCTGATGTAACTTGCAAGTTCTTGTTACCGACTCTTAGGACAAACATGGCCCCCACTTGTGACATATCATTTAAAAACTCTAAAAAGTCAATCAGATCCTGCTTCTAAACACATTCGCAAGCCCTCCTGTGATTACTAGGAAGATGATAAAAATCTAAACTGAAGGCAGAAAAGTTGAAATGACATGACATCTCTTGTTCTAACCAAGTTGTGTCCTTTCTACACTTATGTAAAGACAAAAAAGCTTACTTGAGCTCAACCAAACAAAGATGACAAGAGAATGTGAAAAAAGATTCAAACTTTATTGATTTTATTATTGTTACTAAAGAGAATACTGAAACAAAAGACTCTTGAGATGTTTGATATGCCTTTTTAGCGTTCGATTTGTATTGTGACATGACTAATATTATACTCTCTCCGGATGTAATCAATCACCTTGTTTAACACCATATCAGCATCTGCCTCCGGTGTGATATTGACATGGCAAGCAAGCAGCACTTTCCCCACAGTGATAGCCCAAATGTGAAGCTCATGAACAGCCACAACTTCTTCCATCTCCAGCAAACCCTGTTCCAGCTTGGTAGCGTCAATCTCTCTAGGCGTGCTCTCCATCAACACCTCGAGAATGCTTCTAATCATGTTGATGGTTGTCCCCAAGACAATAACCGAGAAGACAAGCGTGCAGATCAGATCAACTATCTTCCACTCAGGCTTGTACCAAATGATGGCTCCTCCAATCATAACGCCAACGCTCTGGATCGAGTCTCCAAGGACGTGGAGGTAAGCTCCTTGCACATTGATGTTCCTCTTCCTCTTCTCCGATTTGTCCAGCAACTGCTCAGTAACATCACCATGAGAGTGATGCTTGTCCTCATCATGACTATGACCATGATGGTGATGGGTGGTAACAGTCACCCCATCATGACTCTGATGGTCATGACCATGGCTGTGTCCATGGCCATGACTGTGACCATGATCATGTCCTAACAGAACAGCCATTACGATGTTCACCAACAGCCCAAACGCAGCAACAAGGAACATAAGGAACCCATCAACCTCACTAGTCTCTGTAAGAAGTCTAATAATAGCTTCATAAACAAGAATCCCTGTAAGCAACCAAATGAGCTGGATAGAGACAAGAGCTCCGAGGATCTCAATCCTGAAGAACCCATAAGTCTGCCTTGGCGTCGCTTCCCAGCCAGCAGCCCACAGGGAGAACAAGGAGATGGCAAAGGCGGCAACATCAGAGAGGAGATGAGCTGCGTCCGTTAGTATAGCCAAGCTGTTAGCTTTGATCCCACCAAAGACTTCAACGGTCATGAAGAGAAGACATAGCACCACAGCAATGCAGAGCTTTCTCATGGAAGCAGTGCGTTCCTCGGCGTCACCAGAAGCATTGTTGAGATCACACGGTGTTTCTCCACAGACTTTAACTGCTCCAAGTGTTTTTCTTTGTTCATCAGACTTTTCTACATTAACTTCAATGATGTGACTATGTTGGGGACTTGAAGGTTCCATCTGAAAAGGTTAAAAAAAAAAAAAAGTCAAAGTAAGAATGAGACAAAACTACAGAAGACAAAACTATAAAACCATATATAGATCAGTTACCTCTGTAATAAGAATGCGAGTGAAACACAATAGGTTTCCGAATCTGTTTAAAAAAAAAAAAAAAAAACTTTATCATCCACAAAGATTAAATATAATAAGAGGTTCAAAGGACATGAATGACACTAGAAGGAGGAGGTTCTTCTAGCAAGCAAACCAATCAAATGGATACTAATATAATAACAAACTAGTCAACGGTTACACATTATATAATAATCATCATAACCATAGTCAATAAAACACACAATTTTAACCCACACATCAAAAAAATACTGATTCAAGTTTTGACCTCAAATAATATTTTTTTTTTTAAAAAAGACAGAGAGAATGGAAGCGTCATAATCAGACCAACTCCAGATGTCACAATCAGACCAATCTAGCAACCCTAACAAAATGCTTTATAAGACCGAACCAAAGTTTTAAACTATAATAATAGCAATCAATCAGACTAATTCCAGATATGATTGAAGCAGCAAAGCCTAAAGCTTTTGAGAAAATAGAAGAGCTTACCAGAAGAAGAGAGACGAGGATGAAGGTGCTTGGTTGAAAATATTCACCATTGATTCGAAAACCCTTTAGATTCACTTTTGCCTGTAGCTCAGCTAAAGGAGGAAAAGCCTTTTTATAGAACAAAGGATCGGCCGCCACCGATGGTCACGAGATTCCACCTAACCCTTTTCTTTTCTTCTCTTATCTCCAAGTCTCTGTGGTTCCCCTCTTTGACGGTCAAAGCAAGATACACGTGGCCCAACACTACTGAACCCGTCTTATTTAAACCGGGAGTGATTGATTGGGGGGGGGGGGGGGGGGGGGGGGGGGAAGATACCTAATAACCGGTTTAGTTTAAGTAATTACACATCTTTCTTAAGCTTTAGAACAGTGTTTTTAAACCGGACTGGAAACTGAACCGGATATTTTTGGGTCACGGTTCAATATAGTTCGATCGGATCAAATCTAGTTCAATAATCTGGTTTAATATATTTTTAAATGTATAAATTTAAAAATAATGTTAGTAAGTATTATACATAATTAAAATATAAATGAACTTAAAACATAAAATATTATAAATGCAAACTAGTTTTATGTTTACATGGGTGATTTATAGAGTTTAGATAGTTTTAATGGTTTTTATCAATTTAATAACTATAAGATCTAATCCAACTGACTGCGTGACCGGTTTATGGTTGAACTATTTATTAGACTTAATTCAGCTATGTAACCGGTTTATGGTTGAACCTATTCAAAACATTGCTTTTGAATCTTAGTATGGAAACTAAACTTCAAAATGCTTCATTTTGAAAGATAATAATAACAATAATATTATGGATCAGAAAACTCGAATTACAGGACTAACGTAGCTACTTTTTCATCATTTGCAGAATATATAGAGAGGTCAAAGGGTGAACATTTACCCCAGTTTCTCCAAGATTAGGTGAGAAGAAGAAACACACTCGAGTAAGTACAAAAAGCCAAACTAGATATAGGTATAACAACAACCCTTCTCTCTATTTTACATAAACCCAACAAAAGAAACTGACAAAAAGCTTCAGGCTTTTATTTTATTTAGACGCATCTGAGTTCACAGCACGCACGAACTGGCCTTTCACTCGTGGACGCTGCTCTGCTAGCTTCTTCCTGCTCTGATACCTTACCTTTTTGTCAAAGCATCGATCTTTCCTCTTCAACCGAAACTTCATCAACGCAGCCTCTCTCTGACTCCGACGCTCCTGAACACTCAGACCACAACCTTCTTCTTCTTGTTCCTTTCCTTTCACATCATTGGTGCTTTCAGAACCAACTTGGTTACGGAAGCTTAACTCATTTCGTCCGCTTAAACTTGATGATCCCATGTTCTCGTGGTTGCTGCTCGTTGTAGCGCTTCCGTGATCACATCTTAACAGCTTCTCATGTGATTCACTTGGTGTTTTGGGATCAGCTGAGCTACTCGGCTCTACACCAACGTCTGCTTTCTCTGCCGCCTGGCTGTTCTCATATCTACAAGTTAATGTAATAATGCCTACTGATTCATCGGAGAGGCTAAGCTTTTGTTGCTTGCTTTGATCTTGCTTCTCGAAACTTCCAGAGCAAGATCTTTTCAGAGAAAGACCAAGCTCCGGACCAACATACTCATCACGAGCGTTGTCTCCGTAGAAACACTCAGACCGTTTGTCAATTCCACCGATCAAATCCATTGTCACATCCTCCATTAGCTTATTGTTACCGTTGCAGCTTGTTGTAGCCTGAGCACCACTTCCTTGATCTGAATGATCTGCACTAGTTTCATCACTATCTTCAACGTTCTGCTGAGAAGCTGGTAAGCTAAGACCATGACCATTGTGACCATCACGCAGCTGATTATTCATAACCAAAAAAAACACACAATAATAAGTCTTCCATACTTTAAAAAAAAACAAACAAAATTAGAAACATTAAACTTACAGTAAGTCTTCTCCACACATGTTGCCATAGATTCTTCAACTCGTTTTTCCTCATGGGCTTAATCAGATAATCAGCAGCGCCTTTAAGCATACACTTCAACACCATCGTCATCGAATCTTGCGACGACATCACTAAAAAACAAATAAAAAAAATCATCAGAACAACAAAGACTAAAGATTACAAAAGATAATAAAGAACGGACTTTGAGGGGATCACCATCGTACTTATGACAGGAATGTTCTTGCAAGCTTCGTGCTCCATCACCAAAGCGAGTAGAGCAAAACCAGATATAGCTGGCAAATCAAGCTCCGTTAGTATAAGGTCAATCTCATGCGACTTCTCCTTTAGAGTCTCCCACGCAGCTAAGCCATCGGACACAGCTACAACTGTTTTTGAAAATTCAAAATCAGACAAGACAAAGATGGAAACTTTTATAACATTACTATAAAAACAGAGTAAAGCAATGACCTTTGTAAGAGCAGTTCCGAAGAAGGGCGGTGATGATTTGACGAGTTGAGTCGTCGGACTCGACGAGTAAAACCTTAAGCACCGTTTTGGGAAGGTACTTCTCCCACCGGACAACCTCCGAAGACTTGATTCTGTTCATCATCGTCTCCGCCATCGATTAGAGCTCGAAACAGAGGAAAAAACAGAGCGAATAAAGTCGAAAAGATATCTGATTTCGATCTCAACCCACAAGAGCAAATCGTTTCCGAACAAGGATTGAAGAAGAAAGAGAACGACTTTCGATCAGAGCTGCTCGGAGTCGCGAAAAGTATCGAAGACTTTTTGTATGTATGTTTTCAGAGGAAGACGAGAATAGAAATAAACAAATTTGGGGGAATATTTTGGGTTTCAAAAAAAAAAACAAATTTGGGGGAAAATCTAATTAACGGCGAGTATTAATGCGGGCCGTCAGTGGGCTGACGTGGCTTAATATGGGCCATTATTTTGATTTTTTTTCTCTGTATCGTGGCTGATTCGGTGGAGATGGCGGTCCATTGTCCACGTGTCGGGATTGTATTGTTTTGCGGAAGTGGAGATATTCGTCTCCGAGTTGTTGTCCCGTGGGAGATGAGAACTAGTGGTTATCTGGACAACACGTGGGTGCTCTGGTGTATTTGTGTGGCTGAGTTTGATCATAGGGATGTTGATTGGTTTCAAAAGTAGATATTTTTACTTGTAGCAGCTTTGCGTATCATTCAAATTGGATGGTGTGTTATCCTTTATCAAAAAGCATATAAATCATCTTTAATATAACTTTTTCTATTAAAAATAAAATAAAATAAAATTTTCCAAACGTATCAGAATAATATAACACCGTCATAGAATAATGGAAAGAGAAAGAAAATACAAATATGAAAAAAGTACAAATCATAATCTAATAAGGAAAATGCAAGATGCCGATTCTTTCTATCTCTCTCTCTCTCTCTTTTCACGGTCGACTCTCTCTCTCTCTAGCATTGGGCCGGTTATGGACATCCACAATATGATTTATAACACTTCCCCTTGGATGTCATAACCATACATGGAGTGTAATGCACTTTAGACGTTGCCTCATTAAAACCTTACCACGAAAACCCAGTGGGACAAAACCATGGTGAAGGAAAAAGAGTACAACACGTATTATTCCCCATGTTCTGAACAACTCGCGGTTGGCCTCATGAACAGCCAAGATCTCCGAATGGTTTGAAGATGTGGCCGCGATCGTCTGCTTCATGGAACGCCATAATATGGTTGTTCCACCATGTGTGATAACATAGCTTATTTGTGATCGAGCATTGTGTGGATCCGAAAGATAACCTGCACCAGCAAAATCAACTAAACCTTCTTTGTTTTGGTTAGTATAAAATAAACCCAAGTCTTTCGTTCCTTTCAGGTAACGAAGAACATGTTTAATCCCGTTCCAGTGTCTTTGGGTTGGACAAGAGCTTAATCTAGACAATAGATTCACAGCAAAACATATATCTGGTCGTATGACTAGCCAGATACATCAAAGCTCCTATGGCACTGAGATATGGCACTTCGGGACCAAGGACATCTTTATCGTCCATCTTAGGACAGAACAGATCAGTGTCCAGGCCGAGGGACCTCACGACCATGGGGCTAGATAATGGGTGAGACTCGGCCATGTTGAATCTCTTGAGTACTTTTATGTATATGTCATTTGATGCACAAGGATTCCATCTCTTATGTACTCAAGCTGTAATCCCAAACAAAACTTTGTTTTTTTTCAAGATCTTTTATCTCGAATTCTTTCTTAAGATATTCAACTGTTTGGGAAATCTCTCCAGAGGTTCCTAGGATATTTAAATCATCAACATACACTGCTATAATCACAAAGCCCTGGCGAATTTCTTAATAAAGATACAAGGGCTGATTGGATCATTCTTGTATCCTTCTCTCTCTAGGTACTCACTTAACATATTGTACCACATTCGGCCTGATTGTTTCAATCCATAAAGTGACGACTTATTCAACTTCATACAGTGTTGTTCTCGAGTACTCGATTTGTTTTTCAACTATATACCCTCTGGTACTTTCATATAAATCTCATTATCCAGTGTCTCATATAAGTATGCAGTTACAACATCCATTAACCGCAAGTCTAATTTCTCTCTTATAGCCAGACTTATCAGGAATCTAAAAGTAGTAGCATCCACCACAGGGGAGTATGTCTCCTCATAATCGATTCCTGGTGTCTGTGAAATTCTTTGTGCAACAAGCCGTGCTTTATATCTCACGACCTTGTCGTGTTCATTTCTTTTCCTCACAAAGACCCACTTATAGCCGACTGGTTTAACATCATATGGTGTCCGGACTATTGGTCCAAAGACATCTCTCTTCTTTAAAAAGTTTAACTCCACGTTTATACCTTCTTTTCATTTGATCCAATCTGATCGTTGAGTGCACTCATAAATAGACGTGGGTTCATGATCTTCATTCAAATCCATAAGTTCAAGTGCTACCTTGTATGCAAATATATCATCAATGTCGACATTCTTTCTGTTCCATTGTACCCTAGACAAGAAATAGTTTATTGAGATCTCATTATTATCAGGACCTTCAGTACCTTGAATCTTGGCGTCCCAAAAATCAATATTAGATACATCAGGGCCGGCCGCATCTAAGCATTCATGATCGGCCGCGATCGCTATTAGGTTTTGGGATCGGCCGCGGTTAAGTCCCGGGATTTAGGAACGGCCGCGGTCGTGTCTAGGATTTCAACAACCTCAGTTTGATTCTCTGCACCTTTCTTAGTTTTCCGAGGATTTTTATCTTTGGAACCTATTGGTCTATTGGTCTACCACGTTTCAAACGTTGTCCAACTTGATTGTGTCTTTCTTGAACATCAATTCTGATTAGTGCATTAGCAGCTGGTATATATGAATAAAGTCGAAAAGATATCTGATTTCGATCTCAATCCGCCTGAGCAAATCGTTTCCGATCAAGGATTGAAGAAGAAAGAGAAATACTTTCGATTAGAGCTGCTCAGAATCGCTAAAAGTATCGAAGACTTTTTGTATGTATGTTTTCAGAGGAAGACGAGAATAGAAATAAACAAACTTGGGGGAAAATCTAATTAACGGCGAGTATTAATTCGGGCCGTCAGTGGGCTGACGTGGCTTAATATGGGCCATTATTTTGATTTTTTTTCTGTATCGTGTCTGATTCGGTGGAGATGGCTGTCCATTGTACACGTGTCGGAGTGGTATTGTTTTGAGGAAGTGGAGGTATTCGTCTCCGAGTTGTAGATATTCGTCTCCGAGTTGTAGACACGTGGGTGCTCTGGTGTATTTGTGTGGCTGAGTTTGATCATAGGGATGTTGATTGGTTTCAAAAAGTAGATATTTTTACTTGTAGCAGCTCTGTGTATCATTCAAATTGGATGGTGTTTATCCTTTTTCACAAAAGCATATAAGTCATCTTTAATATAACTTTTTCTATCAAAAATAAAATAAAATAAAATTTTCCAAACATATCAGAATAATTGATGTCCAATTAAAAATGTAAAATTTTGAAATCAAACAGTTTTTTAATGACTAGACCGTATGTGGTTATTTTTCATACATGTATTTTGTAAGAAACGACAGCATTTGCTTCAATAATAATTTTTTTGAAGACCAAACGAGCTTCAAGATGTACCAAACTAAAGACTTTAGACCATATGTCGTTTTTATCACGCAAAGCTAAGTTTAAATTACTTCCACCTTCTAGAGAAATCTGTAAAATTTTGCTTTGGTTGGAAAATGTCCCATCAAAATAGTACTAACAAAAGAAAATATCTATTGGTCTATGATATGGACAATTAATACGCAACCCGCAATAAACAACTTGACATATGCGTGCGATCATGCGTGTTTAATCATAAAAGGCTGCAAGCTTGCCAACGTGGTCACACATGTCTACAGAGTATCAAAAGCATAATGGGCTTTGTAAAAAGTTAACCTTAGATTTGTGAAGGCCCACCTTTCTTGTATACTACCACTCATAACGTCTCCAATCTATTTTATTTGTGAAGCCATATAAACTTAGGCCTTACATTTGCAAAAGCCCATCATATTTGCATACAAGACTAACTTTTGTTTTTATCGAACACATTCATTCGTAATAAAATGTACGCTTCGTTAGAAGAGGACGAGTTTAGCAATAAGAGGGCTGACTTTGCCATCTAATCAACCAAAACATTATTCAAACGTGGAACATAAGCAAAAGAAACAACATCAAAAATAGAGCTAAAGTAGTAGATATCAAATAGAATACCAAACAAAGCCGAAATCAAATTTCTTTCCTTCAGCATCTTGACGAAGGAGAGAGAGTCTGACCGGATCATAAGAGTTTTCACATTTGACGCAGCAACATACATAACCGATGAACGGATGGAGAGTGCTTCAGCCATTAACGCAGCAGCATACATAACCGCATACAAGATTAACTTCTAAAATCATATTATTGGTAGTCATATAAAGTTAGGCCTTAAATGTGTTTGTCCATTTCCTATTTGTATTGTTGACAAAGGTGATTTTTATATTTTCCCTTCTGCTTAAAACCAAAGTTTACAAACATCAACAACCAATAAAATTTGAAAACCAAATGACCTACAAAATCACCAACAAAATAGAGAAGATCATACAAAAGCAAAAAACTTTATAAACTAATATTAATTTATAATATTAATTGGACCACAAATTATTCTCAAAAAGAATTGTTGGATTTATTCGAAACTATATAAACAAAATCTCGAATTTTTGATGCAACTGTTTTGTTTTAACATTACTATTTTTTCTTCAAAAAAACAATACTATTTCAAGGCTATTTAAACAATAACATTCATGAAATTTTATCATAGAAGACAAAGATCCGTTTTCTTACAACGGTCTTTTGACCGGTACTTTTGTCTTCATAAGATCCCCTTTGGAATCCAAAGACAATCATCATTTTACACTGACAACCGTTAAAAGAAATAATCATCAAAATTCAAATTAAAAAATTAGAAAATTTCGATTAGAAAATAAAGAAATAAATTAAAGAGCAATGTTATATCAACTTGACAGAAAAAACAAGGAAATTCCAGCTGAAAGTGAACTGTGAACTGCTTTTGTGTTTCCCTAGAACCAACCAGATTAAAGATCTTATCTTCAAAATGTATAGTCATAATAGTGAAGAACAAGAACAAGCAATGAGATTTGAAAGTAAAACCATTTCAAGAATTACAAATGTGAAAAGGGAGTTTCGAGCTTATCCAAAGCTTTAAAATCCTGTTTGGGGTTCAAAAGAAGACATAAAACATTTCTTCTGAACCTGAAAAATAAATCCCCAAATAAATGTAATTTTTGAATGATGCTTTCTGCATCAATCCAAGAATCAAGAAAAGGCCACCAATGCCTTCTATTTGATTCTTTAACCTAAAATGCAATGTGAATCCTTGAAAAATAAATAAAGCAAAGAATGTGACTGATGGTTGTTTCTTTCTTCTGCAGCTTCCTCCTCCTAGGTACTACTGATTTAGATTCTAGAATCCTAAAAACGATATGAATAAATGTTTCTTGAACATGGTGGAGAGATTGATGATGAGTTAGTCCCTTTCTCCGCTACTGTGGTACTGAATCAATCCTCTATCTTGATGGATGATGATGTAACTGCTTCATGACCATCTTTGTTGCTGCTAGCTTCAGCTTCTGCTGTTGTAGTAATAACCACTGTTTTGGTTGCAGTTGTTGCAGCTAAAATACAAAACAAAACAAACAATCAACAAACCAAGGATGATTTGAAAAACAAGAAGGATTGAGTAGTTAGTTAAATCAAACCTGAGGTGGAAGCTGAAGAGGATGAAGATGGAGCTGAAGATGCTAATGATAGAGCCAAAGAGGTTGGAAGGGAGAGGATTGGAGGTGGAGGAGGCTGAGAGCTGAATTGCTGATGAGGCAAGTAAGGGTATTGTAACACAGGAGGAGCAGGAGGAGTAGTGTATTGAAAGCTGAAACCTTGATGATGAGTTTGAGCTTGAGCTGGAGCTTGATTGCTGCTTTGTGCTGGATTGTACTGAGGATAGTAAGGATAGTAACCATGGAACATTCCTGTTGATCCTGATGATGGAGGTCCCATATATGGTGAAAACTGCTGTCCTCCATAGAGATGATGATTGTAGTAATTCTGCAACCAAACAACATTCAGTAAAAATGTCAACATAGTGAAAAGAGCAGTTAAATTTAACTAACCATTGGGTACATTCCCTCTTGAGGATAACCAGAGAATCTGCTTAAGACAAAAAAAAAACATTTTGTCACAAGAAAACAAAAATAAACAGGATCATTGATGTTGTTGTTGTTGATATGATGATGATAATAATACTAACCCATAAGCAGAGTAAGGGATTGGGAATTGCCCAGTGTGTTGAACAAAAGCAGAGGAAGAAGAAGAGCCTCTGAACTGAGGAGAAGGAGAAACTAATCCTGCTCCTCCTGGTGACCTAAATCTACCTGTTCCTGCCATCAAACATTCATCAAAAAGACATCTTTACGTGCTAATCAAGTAACAAAAGAAAAAAAAAAGATCCAAAGAACCCTTAGCATTCTAGAGAGAGAGAGAGAAAAAAAACCATGTCTAGGAGAAGTAGGAGGACGAGGTTTGTGAGCACCAAGAAAAGCAAGATTGCAATTAGCTCTTCGTCCATCAATCACAGGATTCATATTCTGACAAGCTCTCATCGCTGCTTCTCCTTCCTTAAACGTCACCTAATCAAAACCAAATAAACAAAAAAAAAATCATAAAACATTTATCTAAAAGAAACAGAACAGAGTAAGGTAAGGAAGAAGAACATTACAAAGCCATAGCCTTTGGATCTGCCAGTGTTCTTATCAGAAATAACGACAGCTTCAACTATTTCACCAAACTGCTCAAAGTAACGTCTCATTGTATCTTTCTGCGTCTCCCAAGCCAATCCTCCCACGAAGATTTTCGTCAGCTTCGTATCACCCATCTGAAACTGTTGTCTCTGCTGCTGAGCCATCTCTCCTTAAATCAAAACCCACATCAAAAGTTTCAACCTTTCTTCTCTCTTTGGTTCCCAAATATCTGACTACAAATTAAAAACTGTAACTTTTAAAATAAACAAAAGCCAAAAAAAAAAAAAACTAACTCTTTAGATGCAAAGAGTGAAACAACAGAAGAAGTGCAGAGACCTCTGTTTGTGTCGATTGGAGAAAGAAGCCAATGGAGATGGAGAAGACAGGAAAGCTGCTAGTGGGATCCCACGACAATGGCTAGAGAGAGAGAGGGAAGGTAATTGAAATAATGAGACTCAACTTCACCTTTTTCGCTGTATATATATATCAACATGGGGTCCTCTGCAGAAACATTTGCTTCGCTGTCTTCAACCTCTTCTCTCTCTGTCTCTTGAAATCTGCAATTTTTTAGTATATATAGAATGAAATACTAATAATTAAACCAAAGCTTTGACCGTTCGTCTCCGAGATTTATATAATTAATTAACCGTATTAAAAGCTTTGAAATCTTCTTTTTTTTTCGTGCTTTTTTGGTCCGATCGATTCGCATTTTATAGTTTTATTACACATAAAAAGGTTTTCCAAATTGGTTAAAAAAAAGGTTTTCCAATTTTTGTTTTGTTTTGTTTTAGTTTTGTGAATATCTGATTTATTTCAGTAGTAGAGATGTTTGTAGAACCAAATTTTTTTTTTAAAAGAATAATGTGAAATCTGCAATGTAAATGGATTATTTATTTATTTGTGTACAACTCAACTTTGTGTCACAACCCTAAAAATTCTATCTTTTCTTTTTCGATTTTTAAAATTTTTTAAAAAAATGTAGGAGTATTTTTTTGGGAGCAAAATAAGAGTGTATTATCATAAACATTTTAAAATAATTACAGTTGTAGAACCTATTTTTGGGGACAAAAGATAATTATAGTTGTAGCCTTGTAGGACACAACCTGGTTTAAACACACACAGAACCAAAGCCAGGTTGTCTTCTTCAAAACATTTCAGAATTGCCCTTCTCAGATATTCCTTCTAATTTTATTTCAAATTAGCTTATACTCTATTTTTAATATAAAGTATCTTAGGACTACTACTTTCTTGTTTATTCGATGTCAGCCGTCAAATGGAGTACTATTAAGAACTAACGGTAAATTGTGGAAATACATGCATTTTTATTTTGTTTTCCATATTATAATATTAGTATAAATTATTTAGCTGGATATATGTTCTCAAATTTGGTGGAAATGTCTCAAGACATGGAATGGTCGATATGTCCGTCCACCAATCGTTACCCGTTCTATTCAACGGGCTGTATGATATTTTTATAATTCATAATTCAAATCTTTTTTTTTTTTGAATTAAGGGCTTTCAAATTAAAACATAAACGGTTACAAGCGAAGACCTAGGTCTTATAGTTTGATAAAGTTTTCACGAGACAAGCCTCATGAGCTTTTTACCCCAAACCAATGCAACAAAGGTAAAGGTAGAGAACATAGACCAGTAATGGTATGAAAACATAACCTAATGAGAGGAACTTCGGCCACGTCGACCTCGATTACCTCTCCCTCGGACCGTTTTCCATTCCATATTGTGGTATTTGATAGGAGCCTTTGATTCCCTGCCACCTCTTGTCAAGCTGAACTCGATAGAAGGCTCAATTTCATCTTCGTCCACATCTCCAAGTACCGTAAAATGTGAAGGACTCTCAAATGCACAGTGAACCGGTGATGTGACAAAGGCACCAACATCAGATGATCCTAAGACCGCGTTCTTGGTAATGTTTGATGGAGAAGTCTCCATAATCTGTGAATGAGTAGGAGTAGATTGCGAATCTACTAATGGAGAAGGAATGGTAACAAAGATTAGCGTATTAGCGGGCTCCTCATGCTGTGAATGAGAAGAAGGTGACCGAATTCCAGATAATGTGTTGCATGTTTCCTGGTCAAAGCCTGAACAATAGGAGTGATTCGCAGAGACGCCATGGTCAACTACTAGGAGTTGCTGTCTGGTCTCGACAATATTTTGATCCTTTAAAACCTTAGTACCCTGAGTCACAACAGTATCAGATTCTGCAGTAGAGATAGGGAGGTTAGCTTTAACCTTTGGTTTCATTGGGTTGGCAGTTGGTGAGGATTTTGCGGTTTTTGGATCCCTTTGTTGGAGAATAACATCAATATCCACCACAGGAATGTCAGAGCGGTCATGTTGTTCTTCTTGCTGCTGCAAGACATTCTCCAGTTTAGATGTCAGAAGGCACCGCTTCTCTTTGTGGCCAAGATTTCCACACCTTCCACAAGTAGACGGTATCCACGTGTATTCAACCTCAACAAGAAATATATTACCTTGTTTATCATCAAGTGTAATAATCTTCGGGAAATCTCTATCAAGCTCCATCTCAACTAATACTTTTGCTTCACCCATTGTAGTAAGATCAAGTCGAGGTTTGTGGGTAAGGATGGGTTCGCCAAGGCCTGATGCCACATGACTTATCCCCAAACGAGAGTAGCAACAATCTTGGATGTTTTTGAGGTTGACCCAGAGAGGAAGGGTGGAGATTTCTGTCATTTTGAAGGAGTCTTCTGGAGTCCATGGCAAGACGAAAAGCAAGCAGTCATCGATATGCCAAATCCCTCGCTGAATTACCCAATGGCGAGTAGGTTCATGGGGAATATGAAACATGTAGGTCGACTCACCGATCTTCTTACAGCTTATTTTACAGCTTCTTCCCCAAATTCGGTTAGCCACTGCGTGAACCAGACCACCTGGTGGTAGAGAACACCTATGGAACTTTCCTATGATATACTCATCCTTATTCTCAGGACCAAGCTTTAGCACCTTCGAAAGAATAGAGATTTGTGGCGTACCATCAAGTCTGTACGTCGGAGTGACCGCACGATATAGATTTCGAGATTGAGCGCTCAATCTCGCAGCCCACGGGAATCGGACTTTACCATCAGCATTTAACTCTGGAGGTGGAAGCTTCTCAACAGGAAGCTGGAGAGTACGGGTTTGGTGGCTACTCTTTGGTTTCTTGTTTAAGATCTCATCATTCAAGGACGGCCATAGAGCAGCTAACTGATTCCCAACAATTGCAGGGTCATAATCCCGAGGGGTACTAGGTTCAGACGGGGTGGCGGGATGTTTAAAGAGAAGTGGCTTTGCCCACGCACCTAAGGTGGCTACAAATTTAGGTGGTTCTTGCATTCCATTTTCCAGGGACAAGGTTTGTTGACTGAAGGTAACATTACATTCTTCAGGATGAGAAGAGACAAGAGTGATATTGGTTTCTGAGACAATGGAGCTCTGGAGCTCTGAGATCGTGTTCTTCACGTCCGATGAAACCGCAGTTGAATTCATCGAAGAAGAAGAAGCGAAAGTCAACGTAGAAGATGTCAACACAGGTGACGAAGATGGAGGGTTGATGGAGACCGGAGAGCTGAGACTCGTGTCCACCAGCGCTAAAGACGACGACGATGACTGTGCCTGGACGAAATCAGGGGATTCATTACTCGCAACCTCCATCGCCAACGAAGTCGTCAACGGCGAAGCAGTCATGGTTGACGACGAAGCAGAGGTCATGGTCGACGACGACGTCGGAGCCGGCGGAAGAGATTCAACGGCGAGACCACATGAGATACTTTGTATTTCCGAGGACGATGATGGTGGAGGAGGAATGATTCCTGACTCCATGGAAGCTTGTAGAGATAAGGTGGAGGAGAAGAGTGGAGAGGACGTCGGAGCTGACTTATCGACGACGATTCACTCCCGATTCGCCGAATTTCAGTCGTATAATTCAAGTCTTTCACCGTGAAACATGCAAAGAGAACAATTAATACGTCTATATTGTAAAACTAGTATAATAAGTGAAGAAATATATGAATTTAAAGTATCGTGAATATGAGGCTATGACCATTGTAGCACACTCACATGCATTGTCAGATCAATGTGTAAAGTCAACTTAACATTTGAGAATTTGCCAGCCTCAATTTTTTCCCCATATATAATAACATCCGTCAGAGAATACCGGATTATCACCTTCAAAATAATATGTTCTTTAGCTTTATTTTGCACCAAATAACACATTTTGCATTAGTAATAACTAGTTTAATTTTGAAATATATATACTTCTAAAAGGAACGTATGTTTTCCTATAAGGAAGTGTATATGATAATGATACTATGAGTTAATCTGATGATGGATAGTGTGGCACTGATAAATCCACATGAAGGCTGCAAGATACAGGCAGGCATGCACATGTTTGTGGTCAGCCACTTTGCAATATTATTAAAAAAAAAATTAGATGGATTTTTTTACTTCTCTACTTGGACAAGAACCGTTAGATGTATCGCACAAATTGCATCCAACGGTATAAGAGATATTACTTTCTCACGCGTAGTGTGGTCCCGCATGCATGCGATTATTAATCTCAGTGATGTTATTTTTTTTATAAAGGAAAAAGAGTAATTGACGCGTGACGTGTCCAGCGATTTTGTTTCCTTAAAGTCTGAAAAACCGTTAGAAACGCTGTTGATTGGTTTCTTGTATCGTTGTGGAGTTTGAACGTGACAGCGTGTGATACGGACTCCGTTGTTGTTTTGACCGTCAACGTCTCGTGCCAAGTGGTGGAATATTACTTCGCAGATCGGAACTTTAATAAAAATGGGAAATTCGTTTATTAAAAAAAAGGAAGAGGCTTTATATGGGCTTCAATCTATCTGTTATTACATAATCTGAAGCCCATTTAATTAGAGTTACGCTGATTTAAGATATTTTATGCATGTATATTCACACCGTGCACAAAAAAAAGCATGTATCACACACTAGGCCCGTTACGTTAGTTAAAGACCCGTTTGTAACTTTGATTAATACATTTTATTAGGGTTTCAGTTTCACTTACAAAAATAGTTCTCTTTACCACACATTTTTTTACACAGAGCCAGCATTACTGGGATGTGAGATTCAGAAAAAAAATCCATGCATGAAATGCGACTAGAGTACAAAAGTCGCTTTTAAAAAATTGTTAATATATATTGGCGCTTAAAGCTCTAATTTACTAGAGTTGATTCATTTAATTAAGATTGAGTAAAGCTATAGGCTAATTCTAGCCAAAATCATTTAGGTTAAGTTTGGTTTCATTAGAGTTTGGTTCCTACTTTCAGTTGTGTTTAATATGTTGATAGACTAAAACAAAGAGCAATGTAAGTGTAGATATAGTTAGATGAACACGAGTAAGATTAATGTGTGGTAAATAAAATATTCGCTTGCAACAAAATTTTATGATCAAAAGATATACAAAGTAATACTTTGTTGGTTGGATTCAAATTTTTAATCACTGATCGTAGAAAAGCCCCAATTTGTGTGTGTGTGAAACTAAATACACCGGAGATAAATATATCAATCAATGCAATGAAAATAGCTCCTTACTTTGATCCTAATACATTCAGATAACTAAAGACTAAAGTGTGCCCATGAGGCCATGACTCTATAGGTGAACGATATCGACTTCCATGAAATGTACATTTTGATCATTAAGGTTTACGCCTCGACCAGAATTAGCAAACCGCAATGCTCTAGCTTAGGACACCTAGTTATACAAAAGTTACTATATTTTGCCAGCATATAGGGACACAATCATCACGAAGAGACAAATATTCTTTCTTTTTTTTTTTGAGCAACATGAAATTCATTCATAAAAGGAAAATTAGAAGGTTTCATGGACCTTAGCTAAATGGGTCGAAAGACAAGCCTTTGCGAGCCCATCAGCCGGTCCATTACAATTACGTGAAATAAAAACAAAACGACAAGTTAAACGGAGAAGTTGGAGAAAAGGCGAGATCGTCAATATCGGCGAGAGCTCCGTGGAGCTCCGGCAGGCGTCGGCGAGTTGAGATTGCTCGAGCGAGCACTTGGGAGTCCGTGCGAACACATATATTGGGGAGGTTAAGGGAAACCGCGTGAAGCAGAGCTTCTCTAATAGCTAGGGCTTCTCCCATGCAAGGAGAGGATACGAAATCCTCGATAGAGTTCTTTGGATGCTTGGTTGAAGAAAATCCATGCTAAACCCGATGCTTTATCCGCCTTTCTCCAGGAAGCGTCGGTATTGCAGAAGACTTCCATTGATGAGAGGGCTTGATCTCGGGGGAGAGAGGTCGATCTAGAGGTCTTTGGTGGTTTGAAAGGCTGGGCCACTTCCCATTCCTTGAGAGCGAGGATCTCTTTCCCAAAGGTGTCCTTCGGTGATTGGGATCGATTCTCAAACAATTAAACATCGCGTGAAGTCCATAGTGACCAACAAATCCAAGGGAAAGCATTCCCAGTGAAGCCATAAGGTGGAAGGGGTGTGAGAAACTGAGATCCACAGAGTGTGTCTAAGAAACGGGCATCAAGAGGGACATCCATGGTTGTATTCCACGGGCCTAGGTTCCATACTTCCATCGCGTGGGGGCAGTGGAAAAGGATATGTGAAATCGATTCAGCTTCTCCACACCTAGCACACATTGTATTATGAAGGATACCTCACTTCTGTAAGTTCTCCCCCGTTGGAAGAGCATTGGATCCCACCTTCCAGAGAAAAAAATAGCTTGGGGGAGGTAACTGATTGCCATATTAGCTTTCTCCATTCTCTTACTTCTAATACCAAGAGTCTTGACGTCGATTGGGATTTTACAGATTGGATGGCATAGTAGCCCGACTTGGAAGTGTAGTCCCCTGATTTGTGTAGAGACCAGATAAAGGAATCTTGAGCTCCCATGCATGAGACTCGGACGTATATAGCGTATACAAGAAGAGAGTTCAGGTAGGAGGTTCTCCACACGGGCTATGTTCCATTCCTTTGTTTCTCTCGTTAAAAGGTCCGAGACCATAAGATCTTTGTCTTGTAGGGATATAGGACCGAAGGGTTTTAGAGAGGCCTCTGGACAAATCCAAGAGTCCTTCCAGACCGAAGTTGTCTCGCCATTGCCTATTGCCTTTCCCAAATGTTGTAGTAGCAGGTCCTAGTCCAGGATGATACCTCTCCAACTATGGAAGCAATTAAAAGGCAGTTGGGCTTTGAGGATATAATTATTCTATGGGAGACAAATATTCTATACGACTATAAACCATCCAATGGATGGTGATATAATTAAGAAATGAATGCACTATATAATATGCTGAAAACGTTTACCCTTTAGCTTTGGAAAAAATTGAAAAAATACCTTCTTATGAGTTTATATTTTGAAGATTACACTATGTTTAACTGTTTTTGGAAACTACGCTTATTTATAGATACAATGAAGAAAATATCCAATTTATATGTATTCTAATATTTAAATTTGAAGTGTTTATAAAGTAAATCCAACAACAGACTGGTTTTATATTTATCTTAATATCTATATAAGATCTCATTTAATTAATTACTAGGTGATAACCCGCGCCCTGCGCGGGGTATTTCACTCGGTGATTTAATGTTTGAAATCAAAAATAGAGTATGTATTTGCAATATATAATTGATGAAGTAGGACTTTATAACAACGGAGGAAAGTTTCAAGAATGGTAAAAGCATATTTAAACAATAGAAGAACTCTCTTATAACTAAAAAGCTCATTTATTATTAAGATGCATAATTATAAAATTTATCATAATAGTTCTTAAGTAATATGTTGAAAGCCAAAACAAAAATATAAATGTAAATAGAATACTAATTAAACGAAAAAATCTTCAATTTAATAGACACTCCAACATTAATTTCAATTTGCCGGCATAGGAATTCTGTGACCATAGAAGCAGAAGAAGATACAAATTAGGGCACTCTATTTTCTTATCGCCAACCAAGAAACACATGCAAGTATTAATTTAGAAGATACTTACTTCGATCTGAAGTTTTGTATTTCTGTCATGTCCTGATCAAATAAGACTTGAGAAGAGCTTTCTAGGTTAGTGATATATCTGAAACCACCTAAATAAGAAGTATAAAATACATAAGATATTTTAATCTGCAAAATATGCAATATTAGATAGCTAACCTTCTCCCCAATGGATTCTCCATGATCTCAAAACACAGACATTCACTGGAGCACGTGAGTTAAGGTTGTATTCATTCAAAGTCACTGCTTCCTTTCCATAGGCAACACACTTTAAGTGTTTTAACTTGTAATTCATTTGGTGAGTTAGCATATTGATATATATGAAAACTAATATCTGTTTCTCAAAACAAAATATGAGTAAAGTCAGAAGTTCAAACTCTGTGTTAACCAAAGTGAACTCCATCCTGGTATTCTGATAAGAAAATATCTCGTCAGGTCCTAGTTCTTCAAGTTGTTGCACTCCCCTACAACAACCATAGCTCCACAAAGGTCTACACAAATAATGGAAATAAGATGAAAATTGTTAGCTGAACCATCTTACACGGCCGAGTTAAGTAACTAATCAAAAACGAAACAAACTTATACATAACATACCAATACAGTACAGTGGATGTGACAACCCTTTCAGTATTGTATTAAAGTTCGCAAGGATAAGAAAATTAGAATCACTCGGTATCTAAGAATATTATGTTTCTAAATAATCTATATAAAACATTAAATTTAATGATCTTTGCCATAACTGTAATCTTTATTAAACTTATGATACCATGTGAGAGAAAGGAAATAACTAAATGTGAAAGTTTACTTCGTATTCAACATTTTGCGAATATTGAACATTAATATTTATATAGAAACACTATATATCCCCTATATAAATTCGGAAACAAACGAATTACAGTCTTTCTAACAAAATATAAAAAAAAACATTATATACTCGGCTCTTTGCGAAAAATGTTTCTCTTTATATTGGCTTTAAGAGAAATCAGAGGGAAGGAAACATAAGTTTAATTTTCTAACTGTGATTATACATGTTTTTATGATATAACATAAACAGTATATATCATAAGGATCCCATAATTTTCATTGGTTGAAACTATATAAATGCGATCGTAAAAATAAGTGAGGATGGGAAAACAGTATATATCATATACACTTGAATAATATATGAAATTTGATTTTTGTGTGCGTCTATGTTATTTTTATGATTACATTTTTAGGAAATACGACTAAAGCAATGAGATGACATTGGTCAAAAAAAAAACAACTAAAAATCTCAGACGCATAATAGTCCGTATAAGGCAACATAGATAAGTTTAGAACGGAACCAAACTTTTTAATAAACTTCGCTCTAATAAACTTTGTTGAATGAAAAAATGTCTACTTAAAAACATGCACAGAGATCCTGCAATCTTGAAATTACTGAAAAGTAGTTGTATAAATGGTATACATAGCCGCTTGAAGAGTACATATAATTTTGATGCGCATAACTTCAGTTGGTTTGCCTGCAAATTGTGTGTGTTTGAGTTGTCGATAGGTAATTGTCCCTGCAATTACTTATATTAACTGTTTGCTTTAAAACATGAGTATTTACTATATAAAAGTACGCAATCGGCATACCTTCCACGTTAAAACACTTGTTCTTGCACAAACTTGCCGCACAACCTCTGTTAATTAAACATAAAATATTATAAGCAACATAGACAATATATAAAAAATTTAAGACTTCTCGTAAGAACATATAATACCATAAGCAACACAGCAAATACTTACTTATATGTCTTTTTCTTCAAACAAATTCTGAAAAACTTCTTTGTAAACGACATTCATGGTTGACCTCTGTGGCTTCCCAACTTTGTCTGTAATTAAAATCTTTAACCCTTTCCTGGATTTCACTTTGTGGGTTTTAACCAGGGTTGACCTTTGTGGCTATTATGTATTATAATATTAAATATGTTTTAATATCTTTGAAAGTGATGTCTCGTTATAATGGTTGCATGAACTATAAAGCGTATCGTTATAATGGTTGCATTATATTTAGTTTTGAAAGTGATGAGTACATCTTTCACTCTGTGGTGACGTAGTGGATCGTGATGCAAACCCCCCCCCAGCGATGTGCACGGACAGAGCACAACCGTCTATGGTTTTGAAAGTGATGAGTACATCTTTGAGATGAACGGTCATGTCTCGTTGAAATATGATACAGATTGTGCTCTTCTTCAAAGTGTTCAGGATGAGTTCTTCATTGAGATGAATGGTCATGTCTCGTTTAAAGATGATACCGAGGGACTCGTCTTGAACCACGACGTGTCTAAACGTTCCGAGCCTTGGGGTAACTGGGTCGTGGTTTCCTGAGTCGGGGGATACGTAGAACTCCGAACCTTTCATTAAAAACAGTGCGGTTGAAGTAAAAGGTGGGTAAGAATGAAGAAGAGACAAATCCGTAGCATTAGCTTTACGTGAGAACTCCAAATCATGAGTTGGTTACTTATTTTTCTAGAGTAAGGAAACTCTTTAAGAAATCCGCTAATAGAAAAATCAAATAAAGAAACTAATTTGTGAGAGTCTCTCTCCAATAGACACGTGTCCTAATTGGTGTGAAAGCATTAACTCCAATGCTCCTCTTTTAATATATAAGAGATTCGATGCCACAATGTTTTATTATCTCGTAGAAGAAGTTCCATGTCGTCATCATCATAAACATATTACACCAAATACTATAGAAAAAAAATCTAAAAGCAGTGCAGAAAACATATTAGATCCCTCACGAGAATTTAACTAAGAAAATAAATCAATTATACAGAATCTAAAAAGTGGCAAAAGCTCGACTAGCTCCACTGTTGCTTCCGAAGCAAAAATGCTTTGAAGTTTTTCATCACAATTCACCATATATTATTGTTTTTAGGATCCTTTTAGAACAAAAACCAATCAATCAAGATATAAAACTTCTTTAGCAAATACTAAATGATCCCTTGAAGTTTTTCTTGTCATAGATATAAGACCAGACACTCATGAAAACAATCAAAAATATATAAAAGCCAAACGGTGCCTTGATGTATCTCTTTTCTTTATGTTACAGTTTATTAGTTACTGTAACTTTGTACTTAGATTATATTTATGAACTTTGTGAATATGGGCTCATAAAAATTCGTGGAGTTGCAGTAAATTTATGACATACTTTTCACAATTTAAAAGAATGTAGTTCCCTGTCTTTAATGATTGATGAACTTGTAAAGCAACATGGTTTAATCCATTTCGTGAAAAACTAAACCCCAACAACATTACGTATTTATCTCAAACTTAATTTTCACACACACGAATAATAATAATATTTTCATATTTACATTTTGGTTATTAAAACGTGTAATATCATATTAGAACCATGGTAAATATGTCTTATCATATACAAGAAAGTGTAATTTTAAAAAAAATATATTTTCAAATTTTAAATGATAAATGGTGTATTTTTCAAATTATCCATTTAGCTTTTGATATCATTTTACAATATCAATATTTAAATACATGTTTTGTAATAAAAAGACAAAACTCGAACATTTGACCATGCATGGTTCAAAATTTTAAATAGAAACGACACGCATGCACCTTCCTCTCATATGCATTCAATTAATTACTACCAGGGCGTCAAGAGATACCAATACGTAGAAGAACACAAATATTAGACGACAAAGATTTTATTAAAAATCTAACAATCTAACAATGATTCGGAATCAGGTGCCGCACCAGCATCATCAAACCAGCAAACTTTGAAAGGTAACGAAGCTCCCTTATTATAAGTTTTTCGTACAAAAAATAATCTTTAATATACAAGACCAACTCAATGGTGTCACAGGCTGGGACAAAAAAAAAATTTAATTTTCAAATTATTATTTTTCTTTAAAAAATCTGATAGATATATGTTTCTTTTCAAAATACCAAAAGTATTTTTAAAAATAAATCTATGAAAATAAAAAATATTTTCATATAAAAAAATCTGAACCCTTTTTCTTATTTTTAATATAAAATACATGTATTTTTTAAAAAAATCGAACATTTATCTGTTAAGAAATAGAGGGACAACAGATTGGACCCGAAACGATCGCATCGTTCACCCCCTATCTAAGCCGGTCCTGTTAATATATTATTCAAGATTATCAGGACAGTTTTTACCTAATTTGCTTTTTAAATACAACACCGTTAGTTAAGTAGACAACTCTATTTTATCTTTACTATTTTAAGTTTTTTTTGGATAAAATGAAATATATTGAAAATACTGAAAATCTCTAGTCATTTATTTTTTATTCTCATGATATTTTAACATAATATAAAGGGTTATTAGTTTCAAGGGTGTATATCGTTTGATTATCAACTTCTATACACTTTTTGGTAAAATAATACAAATAATAATATTTTGTAGTTATCTTGGAGTATTCATGATCTATGGAAAGATTCAGATTAATTTCTAAAAGAATGTGCAGTACACAGATTGACATTTTTCTGGGTATTCAAATAATTTCTAAAAAATGGTCCATATCTAGTAATCACCTGATGAAGTGTAAAAGGATACTTTCGAACTCATGTTGTTTAGCAATCCAAAATTTAGTTACCATTAAACCCAGTGGTAGCTTGTAAGCAAGGGGATCACATGACCCACATGGATTTTCTAACAAAATAAAATATATTTGAATTTGACTTCAGTAAAACAAGGGGATCTTATGAAATATTGAAAATTTGTTACGAAAGTAAACAAAATCGGTCACCGTAATGTTTGAAATAATTAAAGATGTGGGTCCCGCTGCACTATTTGTACAGTAAATTTTCTTCTATATATACGAACGTTTGCGTTCGTTTATAATGCACACCTAAAAAACACTTCTCTTCTATTCTCTCTCTGTATCAGTGTTATTTCTTTTTACGGGTATAAAATTTTGCCCTTATTTAAATTCCTGCGATACAAATAAATTCCAGTTCTTTTTATAACACGTTATCAGCACGATCACTCTGCGATTCGGTAAAATTTATTTGTATCATTTATACCCTGTTATAATGGTCGGTATACCGCCTATATTATTTACTAGTAATTTAATTTATTTATTGGTCGGCAGAGCCGCCTCATATTCTGTTTATTATTAATTGGTCGGCCGAGCCGCCGTATAATTTATTTATTACTCTGCATTGATCGGCTGAGCCGTCGCATGATTTTATTGTCATATTTTTTTACTTTTATGAAATTTTATAGATTTGATTGACCGTTTAATACGATATTTTCAGACTAATTTTTGGTGCACTCGATTTAACCCCAACGGTCACAAAGAAATTTTTTCAAAAATTTTCCCTTTCTCCAACGGTTATGAACAGTGTTTTTCACCTATAAATACAACTCATTTTCACTCCATTTCATCATCCAAAACATTTCATCTTCTCTCAAAAATTTCAAATCGCTCTCCTCCGATTTTCCATTTCAAGAAAGATGATTCGCGCACTTTTGTTTTTATGTGTCATTTTTATTTGTGTTTCTATTTATGGTTTATTCGTTGGAGAATTTACTCCGAGTGAATTTAAGATGAATATCGGTTTAATTTTCTTTACATCGCTTCTCCTTGTAATTGCTTGTATGATTAATGTAAACGGTTTTTAAATTATGAAGTTCTAATGAAATTATTATTTTGTGTTTTAGAAATACAAATGGCAAACATCGAGAAACTCCAGTTCCCGGCTCTGAAAGTAACCGGCGAAAATTATGTCAGATGGGTCACAAATGTGAAACCTTATCTTGTAATAAAAAAGATAACCGAAGCGATAGAAGTCGGTAACAAATCGCCACCCGAGCATATAGCCGAAGCGATTATCTTCCTGAAGAAGCATTTAGATGAGAATCTAACTCACGACTATGGAGACGTTGAGGACCCAGCCGTACTATGGCAGGCCTTGAAAGATAGGTTCGATAATCAAAAGGAAATCAATCTCCCTCACGCTCTTGAAGAGTGGAAAACCCTGAGGTTTCAGGATTTCCAAAGGGTTAGAGATTACAATTCGACTATCTTGAGGATAGTTGCACAATTAAAATATTGTGGTAACCCTGTCACCGAAGCAGAAATGCTTGACAAGACATATAATACTTTTCACAAAGAACACAACGTCTTATCCCGAATTTACAGAAAATGTGGGTACACCAAATTTTCTGAATTGATGGTAACACTCATGTTGGCTGAAAAGAACGATGAGTTACTAATCAAAAACCATAATTCCCGACCTACGGGAGCCAAGGCATTTCCCGAAGTGAATGCTACGGCGGTAGAATATTCGGGAAGGAGAAACCAGACCAACCGAGGTCGTGGTCGGCGTTTCAACAACAAACGTGGAAAGCCTTACTATCCTAAAAGTATTAGATCTAACAAATGGGTTAGATCTGAACAACCTCCTAAAGGCAAAGAAACCGAAGAGGATACCACAAAGAAAAGTGAGACTGTATGTTACAGATGTGGATGTAAGGGACATTGGTCCCGTACCTGTCGTACTCCCCCACATTTGTGCAAGTTATATCAAGAGTCCATAAAAGGAAAGGCTAAAGAGGTGAACCTCACAGAAAATGTTGAAGGGACTTCATACCTTGAATCCTCCGACTTCGCTAATGAGCTGGACTAGATTACTCCTGAAGAGAATCGAAATGCCTATGATAAGAGTATTGAATAGTTTTCAGTATTACCATGTATAATTATTACATTTCTTGTTTTAAACAAATAATGATGTTTTAACATCACCTTAATGTATAATTATTGTGTTTTTCCTTATATGAATGAATTTTATGTTTCCTTTTACATTTATGACAATTTCAGAAATGGATCAGAATGGTAATGAAGCAAAATCCAAGAAACGGATTCGTGAAATATGCATACCAGATAGTGGAACAACGCACACTATTCTGAGACAAAAGAGATATTTCTCTGATATAAAACCAACAAGAATTGTCGTCAATACAATATCAGGTCCTGCAGACGTGATTGAAGGAACTGGTAAAGCAAACTTTACTTTACCGAATGGAACAAAATTTTCCATAAATAATGCTCTATATTCTCCAAGTTCTAAAAGGAATTTGTTGAGTTTTAAAGACATATATCTTCACGGATATGATACTCAGTCTGCAACTGAGGATGGAAAGAAATACATGTATGTAACTTCTGAGAAATGTGGCAGAAAACACATATTGGAAAAGTTTCCAGAGCTTCCTTCGGGGTTACATCATACTTATATCGATGAGATCGAATCAAATCTTGTAGTAGAACGGAACCCAGAAGAGTTCACGTTATGGCATGATCGCCTTGGCCACCCAGGAACTACAATGATGCGTAAAATCATAGAAAGTTCACATGGTCATCCACTGAAAATCCAGGAGATTTCTCAAGGGAATAAAATGACATGTGTTGCATGTTCTCTAGGAAAATTGATCGTAAGGCCATCGCCAACCAAAATCGATAAAGAATCACCAAAGTTCCTTGAAAGAATTCAAGGCGATATATGTGGACCTATACACCCACCTTGTGGACCATTCCACTATTTTATGGTATTAATTGACGCATCCAGTAGATGGTCACACGTTTGTCTATTATCATCTCGAAATGTGGCATTTGCGAGATTTCTAACTCAGATAATCAAACTGCGAGCACAGTTTCCTGATTATACTATTAAAAGAGTTAGACTAGACAACGCTGGTGAATTCACATCCCAAGCATTCAATGACTATTGTATGGTAATGGGAATTGAAGTTGAACATTCGGTTGCTCATGTTCATACGCAAAATGGTTTGGCTGAATCTTTAATTAAGCGTCTGCAATTGATTGCAAGACCATTGATCATGAGATCAAAACTTCCAACCTCTGTATGGGGACATGCCATTTTGCATGCAGAAGCACTCATTCGGATCAGACCGAGTGCATACCATAAGTATTCCCCACTACAATTAGCGTTTGGTCGAGAACCAAACATTTCCCACTTTAGAATCTTTGGTTGTGCGGTATATGTGCCTGTAGCACCACCACAACGTACAAAGATGGGACCACAAAGAAGATTGGGAATATATGTTGGTTTTGATTCCCCATCAATTATAAGATACCTAGAACCACAGACTGGTGACGTCTTTACAGCACGTTTTGCTGATTGTCATTTTGACGAAAATGTATTCCCAGTTCTAGGGGGAGAAAACAAAAATGTTGGAAGTGATATAAAATGGAGTGTACCATCATTGTTATATCTTGATCCTCCTACTAAAGAGTCAGAACTAGAAGTTCGACGAATTATGCATTTACAGAGTATAGCTAACCAGCTACCTGATGCATTTGTAGATACCAAGACGGTAACTAAATCTCATATACCAGCTGCAAATGCTCCTGCTCGTATCAAAATGCCAAATGAACAAGAAAAGGAGGATGACACACGAGAGCCAAAAACACGCCTGAAGCGTGGTAGACCTGTTGGTTCTAAGGATAAGAATCCTAGGAAACAGAAGAAAGCTGAAATATATGATGCACCCAAAATAGCAGAAAATATTTTGGAAGAAATAAATGATAAGGATTCTGATGAATCAGAGCATCATGAATCAGAGCATCATGAATCGAAAGATAATCATGAGATTTCTATTAATTACATCCATAATAAAAGGATATGGAATAGAAATAAACAAAATGACCTTGATGATGCTTTCTCATATATTGTGTCAAGTGAAATAAATGAAGAAATCGATGATCCAGAACCAAAATCTGTCTATGAATGTCAAAAGAGACATGATTGGGAACAATGGAAAAATGCAATACAAGCTGAACTTGATTCGCTTAATAAACGAAAAGTATTTGGATCTATTGTGCTCACACCTGCAGATGTGAGACCAGTTGGGTACAAATGGGTTTTCGTTCGAAAGCGAAATGAGAAAAATGAGATTACGAGATACAAAGCTCGTCTAGTGGCTCAAGGTTTTTCTCAAAGACCTGGAATCGATTATGAAGAAACGTATTCTCCAGTTATGGATGCCATTACATTTAGATTCTTGATGAGTCTAGCAGCTGATAAAAATCTAGAGATGCGTCTCATGGATGTTGTTACAGCTTATCTATATGGATCATTAGATACTGATATCTACATGAAAGTTCCTGATGGATTTAAAATGCCAGAAGCATTAAGTTCCAAACCTAAAGATGTATGTGCAATAAAATTGCAAAGATCATTATATGGGTTAAAGCAATCTGGACGTATGTGGTATAATCGTCTCAGTGATCATTTAACAAAAGAAGGATATGTGAATGATCCTATATGCCCATGTGTTTTCATCAAGAAAACAATATCCGGATTTGTAATAATCGCGGTATATGTTGATGATCTTAACATCATCGGAACTCAAAAGGAAATACAAAAGGCATCAGACTATCTCAAAGGAGAATTTGAGATGAAAGATCTTGGACAGACACAGTATTGTCTTGGCCTACAAATAGAACATTCACAAAATGGTATATTTGTGCATCAATCCACATACACTAAAAGAGTGTTGAAACGATTTAACATGGATAAATCAACTCCTCTTAGCACCCCGATGGTCGTTAGGTCACTTAATATTGAAAGTGATCCATTTAGACCACCTGAGGAGAAAGAAGAGATACTTGGTCCAGAAGTACCATATCTAAGTGCAATTGGAGCGCTGATGTACCTTGCAAATTGTACACGGCCTGATATATCATTTGCTGTGAATCTTTTGGCAAGATTCAGCTCATCTCCAACTCGAAGACATTGGAATGGGATTAAACATGTTTTTCGTTACCTCCAAGGGACCATTGATTTGGGCTTATTTTATCCTAAAAGTTCAAAAGGTCAAATGGTTGGTTTTGCAGATGCAGGATATCTTTCAGATCCACACAAAGCCCGATCGCAAACAGGATACGTTTTTACGATCGGAGGCACTGCTATATCTTGGCGTTCCCAGAAACAAACGCTCGTGGCTACTTCTTCAAATCATGCTGAGATAATTGCACTCCATGAAGCAAGTAGAGAATGTGTATGGCTGAGATCAATGAGCCGACACATCTGTTCAAGCAGCGGGATTGGCGAAAATACGGAGCCAACTATTCTATATGAAGATAACGCGGCATGTGTTGCTCAAACGAAGGAAGGATATATCAAAAGCGATAGAACGAAGCATATTCATCCGAAGTTCTTCTCATACACTCAAGAGCTCGTGAAAAGGAAAGAGATTGAAGTAAGATATGTCCAATCATGCGACAATGAAGCTGACCTCTTCACAAAATCACTCCCTACCTCGGTATTCAGAAAACACATCCATAACATTGGGATGCGCCATCAGAAGGATCTATGAATGTTCATTCGAGGGGGAGCTTACGTAGTTGTACTCTTTTTACCTTACTATGGTTTTTCCCATTGGGTTTTCCTGGAAAGGTTTTTAACGAGGCAACAAAGACGTTAAGCGAGAGCGGATAGTGACACCGGCCCCCAAGGGGGAGTGTTACGAAAGTAAACAAAAGCGGCCACCGTAATGTTTGAAATAATTAAAGATGTAGGTCCCGCTGCACTATTTGCACAGTAAATTTTCTTCTATATATACGAACGTTTGCGTTCGTTTATAATGCACACCTAAAAAACACTTCTCTTCTATTCTCTCTCTATATCAGTGTTATTTCTTTCTACGGATATAAAATTTTGCCCTTATTTAAATTCCTGCGATACAAATAAATTCCAGTTCTTTTTATAACAAAATTTAACTTATTGACACCCCTGTAACATGTAGTTATTATTAAATTGACTTCGGTAAAACAAAATGCTGCCTCCGCCACTGATTAAACCCATCATCTGGTTACAAATAATAATACTAACTGTGCTAAAAACTAAAAGACGACCCATTATATAGTTCTTTTTCCATTTGGTGCTAGCTATAATATATATTATGCAAAAAAATCCATTATCGAAGTACAAACTTCAAGTTTTTAGTGATATATTACTCGGTATCGTGAATTTTTTGTTTCGGACAATAGTAGAATATTATCATTCTAGGCAATTAGATCATCCGTCCACTTCACATATTATTCCCCCACGATTTGCTCTACGTACTGTTCCCTTTAATTATTCACTTTTGTTTTGTGTTCTTTCGGATTTACCCAACAAATTATACATTTTGGACGGTCCTCTCGGCTCAGCCAATCCGCCAATTATCAACAGCGGAACACAAAATCAACAAAGAAAAGCCATTTATTTTGATAATCATTGTGTTAATCGTTGTGGATTTTTATATCTTTTGTATCTATATGTTTATAGTTTAAAGTCATCTTCTGATCATGCATGTCTGTATGATCTTTGATATAGGCACGTAGCGAATTTAAATTCATATAAATTTCTCTCTTTCATATTGTTGAACATAGAAATACTGTATCGTGTAAGTCTAGATTTATTCCCTTTATTCTTTTGGTTTATCTTATTACATATTTACATGTTTGAAGGGACAATAAGGACTGATCAGATTGATGAATTTAATTAACGCATTATTTCAAAAAATAAAAAGATCGATATATTGGTCCTGTTCCGAAAAGGTAAGTCTAGATGCTTAAAGACATATAATTGGTTTTTCGTACTTCAGTTCTTCTCATTACAGGAATTCAGCTCTTTAATTTGTGGAAAAATTGCTTCTTCAGTTTCAAGCAAATAAAAGAGAGAACATTCCGATTTAAACATAGCCCGGATCGTCTCTTGGAACATTCCAAAACAACCCAAAGTTGTACTTAGACACAGTTGGTTTTGTGATTTCGAGAGTTCTGTTAGAAATTAAAAATATAAGATAAATTTATTTTGTTTTAATTTTTCTAAAAATATTTTTGTTCATTTTTAAAAAACAAAGTTTAGTTTAAAATATTTATTTTTGGTTAAAGAAAATAAAAGTTGTAAGTTTTAGTGACATAAAATATATTTTCTTATTTAATTATAATATTAAATTTATTTATTTAGTTATAATAACAAAAAACTATTTTATATATGTAACTATATTAATATATATACACATATATGTAGATGATGCATTGCATTAAGCTAGCTAACCAATATTCTCTCTCTCCAAACACTTTCTCTCTAATTTTCCGGCGAGAATAGTGTCTCCGGCCGATGGGATAGGCTCCCACAGCCTCCGTCGGTCCGGCTTTTGGTGTATTTCCTCTCCTTTTCTCTGTGTATTTTATCGTTTACTTTTTGATTCTGGGATGGAGAGACTCTTAAAGCTCTGCTGTCGCCAGCTTTTGTCTCTCGGGGGTGGAGGTATCCTATGCTCTGCGTCGCCGGCTTCGCCAAAAGTTCTACCGTCTTTCTCCTTTAAAAACAAAAGTGGGTGGTTTTGTGGTTCTCGGTTTTATTACCGATTAGTGGTTCATTCTGAGTTTCTGTGGAATTGGGAGGGTAAAGACTCTTCTAGCTGTGTTTGTTTTCTTAGGGCTTCGGGTGAGATCTCGACTGTCGATTGATGCTCTCCGAGGTTCGAAACACATGCGACGAAGGTGTATGTCTTGAAGATGGTGGGTTCGTTTGATCCTATTCCCGGCAGGTTTCCGATGGGTGTTGTTTAGTTCCGATGACGACTTAATCGGTGAAGACATGGAGGAGGAGTTATGCGTTCGACGCGTGTCCCTTCATTCTCTTCTTAGTGCACCTGGTGTTTACGTGTCCCTGGGTGGTGGTTTATGTTTTTTTTGGGCCTTTTGTTTAGGCCACGTCTGTGTTAGTTTGTTTATTTTTCTTAGTTGTTCGGACCTGTTCTAGGCTTTGTAACTCCTCTTTGTTTAATATTAATACTATCGGAACAAAAAAAAAATATATATACACATATATTTTTCTTAAATTGGGGGCCCCACAATGATAAGGAGTTTCACAAAACTTCCCTCAAACCAGCCCTGCTTATGGATTAGGTCATGGATGCATACATATATATATAAGTTAGGGGGTGTCCGCGCTTCGTGCGGAATATTGTTTTTATTATTGTTAAGAACATGGTTTTTTGGATAATATAATTATGTTGTCGTTTTTATTTGTTAAGATCATTATTTGGTGTTTTTAGTGTGTTATGTAGTAATAGATGATAGTTTAATATATTTTATGTTTGTTTTTTTGAATAATGTGTTGTTGTGTGTATAATACTTGTTAGTAGTGAAATGAGCATCTAATGTAAAAGAATATTGAATTTCAATAAATTTGTTGATTCTAAGATTAACGGTTTCAGCGTCAAAATTGTATTATATTTTTCATATTTTTGAAAATTATAACTTTTAAGATGTTTTTTGCCCTCTTCCTATATTTTGACCTTGAGCCATCACTGTCTATGTATTTCGTTACCTTTCTGGTGTGCGGTGCTTCTCACCATCACCGGAAAAAGACTTACATCTTTCTCTTGTTCTTCATTGTCTTCTTCACCTGTGAGATTATATGGTATTTGTTGTAGATCGGATGTATGAGTTTTCAGTTTTTTGGTTGATTCTCACGGCATTGTAGATTGTTCCAGTCAATATTTACTGCTCCTCTTCTTTCTTAGATTTCAGCTTATGTTAGAAACTGCATCTTCTTGGTTGGGTCAGAGTTTAGTCGTTTTTGATGTTGTATTCCTCAACGTTGGCTTACCGTCAATAGTATCTGCTCATCTTGGTTTTCAAGATCTAGTTTTTGGTGTTCTGACTTCTATGTTCTCTTTCATAGCTCGAGGACGGCTTCATAGTTTGCTGATTTTGTTTCGTCTCCCTTTCCCTCTCTATTCTCGCATCTCTTTGCAGCTTTCATCGCATCTCTGGTGGCTCTCCCTTTCACCATGTTTGCCACTCGAGGTTTGGATAATGTTTTCGTTCGTGCATGTTATATGGGCTTGGAATGTTATTTATGGTCTCAAGTTTAGTCTCTGATTTCTTGGTGGTTGTCTTCCATTCTCTTTCCCTCAAGTTGTTTCTTTTCTTTCCATGTTTCCTTTGTATAGGTGTGCGGAGTTAGTCTCCTTGAGCTTTGGTCCCTTCTATCTAGAATTTTGTGGTTTTTCACTTGCATGGCCGTGTTGTATATTCTTGTTTAGTTTGTGAGGCGTTTCTTATCTTTTAGCTACTGATTGTGATTCCAGTGTTTTAGGCATGTATGTTCCTGCTTCTTGGTGGCTTTGGCCTTTTGATTATTATTCTCTTTCTGACCCGCTTTCTTGGTTATTTGCGTTGGTGCTCTAGTTTCTTATTCTTAGTTTGATTATCTTATGATATTAATAGTGAAATAAGTATATAATTTGTAAATGAAATAATAAATTAGTAAAAATAATAAAATGGTGAAAGTTTATGTTATTTTTAATTGTAAATAAATTAAATATTTTAAATCTATTTTTATTATTTTATTTATTTCTTGAATTTTAGAGACTAATAGTGTGAGAAGGATTAAATAGTACATAATTAGAAATTTATGGAACAAATTACAATAATCTAAAAGAAAAAAGATTTTTTTAAAAAAAAAATATATGAATACACATGTCAACAAACCCTTCTTCCACATGTCATAAGAAGAGAAAAAACCAATTTTATATATATAGATAGATAGATATATTTAGAAGTCAAGGTTAGACAAGTTTTTTTGTTTTGTAAATAAATCACAAATCTCTTTTTTAAAAGTGGGTATGTAAAAATATTGTTTTTCTCAAAGAAATATTTCTTATTTAAATTTTAAACTGTTACTATATTTCTGTCAAATCAATGTTAGCTAATCTTTAAAGTTGAATCCTTTAGTACAATAAATATTAAACAAAACCATGTAAAAGAGTATTCCAAGTGATATGAAACACGTGGATATCATATATGAAAAGGTCCATATTCTATAGAAAACTATAGATTCGCCCTCTCGCCAGTCGCCATTAGAGAAAAGAGTGTAGAGTCATGACATCTTACCATTAAGGCCTTAACAAATTTTGACGAAATTCACCAAACTCAGATTGCTTCCCATGCAAACTTTCTTCATCTTCTATGGAGTTTTTAATTTTGTCTTTCCATTTTCTTTCGTTATCATTTGCCACCAAAAAAATCACTGTGTATAATGTATGGAATAGTATACCAATTTTCTCTCTCTTATTTTATTCGCATTTACTCATCCAACCCATTATAAGAAAAAACACTTAAATTCGTCCATAGCACTTAAAAGATGAAATCAAGACAAATGATCCACAATTTTCTCACATTTTCCGGCAATTCTTGTTTTACATGTAAAATCATCTACATGGGATCCCAGCTACTGCGTTGGAGAGAGATAGACATGGGATCCCAGCTAGACATATATAGTAGTATATATTATGTTATCCATGGTAAACATATACATTTTCACTCAAGGTAGCTTTGCAAAACTAGCTTTTCTAAACAAAACAAGTTTTATTAATTATTTCATTGCTTGTATAATACAAGCATGTTCATTCATTTCAGGAGGATTACTTAAAAATAATTTATCTTCATTCCATAATTAACCGGAAGTCAATAGAACTCTGTGTTTTATCATCTATCAATAATTCCTTAACATAGTAGATACTAAAATATCATTTTAAAAAGAGAAATCATAGTTTGGAATAGAATGAAAAATAACGGTGTGATCAAGTAAATATTTGAATATAGCGGTGCGTCGTTGGACAAACTTTTATGGGCGCGTCTCGTTGAGAACGAACATGTATATAATATAACTATATATAATATGCATGTGATAAATTTAGAACATGACTTTCTGCGACGACATCAACCTGTAAGCCAAATAATTGACAAATGCATCAAAGAAACTACAATAATTAACGTGCCTATGGAAAAAACACTAACTCTATAATCTATATACGTAATGCTCCAAAACCTACCTACGTAAAGATACGCATATCGACGGTTATATAAACTGAGGTTTCAATATGATTAATTATAAACTAAGTTGGTGAAGTCATATATCGACGGTTTTAAAAATTTCAGGCAGAATTAATTCAATAATTTGTAAATACTTATAATACATGTCTGATGCGGCCAGTATCATGTATTTGTAGTAATAGTTTTCTGTTTATCTTCCATTTATTATAAAATTTGGTTTATCAAAGTTATATTTAGGTATGTCCATTTTACTCGGATCTGAAAATCTGAATTCGAACCGATCCAAAAATATCCGACCCAAAAATTACAAATATTGAATTGAGCCCAAAATTCCTCTATCGAAAAGAACTAAAACAAAAAAAACGATCCTAATAGACTTCGATAACCAGATCTAAATAGATTTGACCGATAAAAACCAATCTATACCGACCTAAAAATAAATATTCAAGACTATGAATTCACGTGTTTTCTTTTCTACATTTAATATATGATTTAGTTGTAATATTTTGTTTTTTAATTATATTGATAAAACATTTACAATTGTAGCTGATATCTTACTATGACTTGGTCAATCATGAATAATGGGAGTTCTGAGCTAACTTTTGTTTTATTTTTATAGCATTCTCAAATAATATGATATTTTAAATTTCTAGTTTCAATTATTAATAGTTTAGTTTTGGTTATTTTCAAAATTTTATATAAATAAGATGGTTTGCAGCTAAGTTTTGACGAATTTTGGATAAGAAAATTGAACCGAACCCATTTATATTCAATTTTTGGGGTATTTATAGGTACAAAATATTTAAAACCAAGCCAACCGGACACTGAAAGAAATCTCCCAAAACCAAACCAAAATATATAATATTTAGATTAGTCCAGATTTTAAGATCCGAGAGACTTAGACTCGATGGAAACTGACATGAACCCGAACTGAATATATGAACGCCCAAACCTAGTTATTATAGTCATTAACATTATCTGGATATATGGTACCAAAATTATTTTTAAAATTTGATTCAAAATATAATAAAAATAAAATTAAGAATTCAAAAGAAAAGGAAAACATGTTAACATACATAATTTTAAAAACATGTTTCACAACCTTTTTATTCATCTAGAATGGCTACTTTTTTTATAAAAAAATTGGATACTTTAACCTAATTTAAAATTTTAAAATCCACTTTTGAATTTCTCAATTATGAGTGTCAATATATAACCTTTGGATAATTTAACGTGAATGTTAAAATAAAATCTAAATATACAAATGATAATCATATGAGTTATTGGTTTTAGATTTCAAATATTTGTAAATGTATATCAGAGGGATTCTAATCTATCTTAGTATATAAATTTGAAATAAGTAATATGGTCCGGATAAGCGTCATGCTACCGATTAGATTTTGAAACATATGAAAAATACTTTTAAATTGAAAATAAAATTATTTTTAGGTTTTGTAGTTTTTATATTAATTAATTAGAATTTAAGAACTTTATAGCTCACCCGATGAACACATGATACACACAAAAAATCGGGTGCAATGTCATTATTCAGGCCAAAAATAATGATTAGAAGCATGGAATTCCGGAGTCGAAACAAAATGATTCTGGGTTCAGAAAACTGCAAAAGGGCCTCTTAACTAATCTAAACAAAAAGTCTAGTTCCAACCCACTGTTAATAATCGTATTAACACTACTTAACTCCATTAACTTTGTTTTTAGTTAAGTTTCTACTTTCCACCCGATAAGTAAGTACACGTACTAAACTTTACAGTGTTTGTGATAACTGATAACTACGAGACTTTTGACGTCATTGTTACTTTGCAATAACCTCACCTTTACGTAGCCTTCTTTGGTTTTAGAAACATAAATAAACTTTTGAAGTGAAGCGTTTAATTATAAATTTATAGGTGAACAAAGGCACATCTTCCAGACAAGATGGAAACTTATTAACATGCCACATCCCGACTTTTTTGTAAGAAACATGTGTGCAGATAATTCGAGAGCTCATTTACAATTACAAATTACAAACATCAATAAACTTGAAGAGAACAAAAAAGAAAAAGACGAATGCATTACTATTACGATGACTGTAGGTTGTTAATTTGTTTAAACGGAGCTTTTCTATATAGATTTTTAAGGTCGAGGGTCATCGTTAGGATGTGAGCTTGCTTCCTACAATCTAGTTGCTTATGGACCCTACTGTTTCTTTCCTTCTGATAATTACATCACCTTTTTTTTCTTTTCCATATTATTATTTATTTACTATATTTCCAATCTCTGATACCATATACGAAAGGAGGCTGAATATTTTATTGATAGGTATTTGTACAGTATTTATACATAATACATAAGGGATTAGGTATTCACTAATTACAATAATAACCCTTAATGATATATCTCCTATAATTTACTCATCGCCATAGATTGAAATAGATGGAGATAATAATTATATCATGATTTTTAGTTACTTATTTCGATGGGTTTTTTGCAAAATTAACTCAAAACTCAAAGTCAACCACAAAACTAATCTATGTTTTTTTGAAAAATTTCATTTGTCTTATTCACCCCACAAGTTCAGATTATTCACGAAAATGCCATTAATTTTTTTCTTTTCGAAAATAGTCTTTTTACTCTCCCAACCTCATCATCTTCAAGTATTTACAAGATTGCCATTGCCATCAATATACCAACCACCATGAACAACCAATTTGAAGCTCTTAATGCACCTCAAATCAATTTACACTCTTTCTTTCTCAATTCTTATGAACTAAAAACAACATATTTTTCACTTTCTCTCCGTATTCATCCAAAAAACCCAAGATTTTAATTCTAAATTTTTTATTGTTCATAGAGCCATTGAAACTTACGATTCTTGGTGGGTCACTTTTCTTTGAGATTCTTGGTGCTTGGAGAAGAATTATGTGTGCTAAACAAATTATCTCACTGGTTGAAACTATGAAATCAATTTTTTTTTTCAGATCTGTTCGCCCAGACGACTTCCGGGTAAGTCTTCTGGCTGTAGACGACTTACATGGAAGTCTTCAGGTCAGTGCAGAGGTTAGTTTTTCAATTAAATTTTAAATGTGTTTTTAGAGATGACTAACATGGAAGTCGTCCATCTTTGTTTGTTAAAACAAAAATCTCGAGACGTCTTCCATGTAAGTCGTCTAGGGTAAACGGGTTAGTTTTGCATTTGACTAGATTGTGTCAAGAATTTGACTTTTCCTAGACGACTTACACATAAGTCGTCCAGTAGAAAATTAAAAAATCAATATTTTGTTATACCTAGACGGCTTCCATATAACTCGTTTCAGGTTAGTTTTGCAATTGAAAAATAAAACTTAAAAATTTAACTTTTTTCCAGACGACTTACACGGAAGTCGTCCATTAGACAACTTACACGAAAGTCGTCCATTATTTTATTCCGAGATTCTGGTCAAACTTTTTTTTATCTTGGACGACTTCCAGGAAAAGTCAAATTTCTGACATGGAAGTCGTTTAGAGATTTTTTTTTGACAAAAAAGATGGACGATTTTCATATAAGTCTTCTAGGTTAAAAATCAATTGCAAAACTAACCTAAATGGACGACTTTCCTAGAAGTCTACCACAAGACTTCTGTGGAAGTCGTCTACGTCAATGTTATGAACTTTTATTTTCTCTAAAACTATAAAAAAATTTTAACAGTTTCTTGTTAATTCATGTATATTAGTCGATATTTAAGCTCCTGAATGAAATTCATAACTTAATTGGTTTTAATTATGAGTTTACCAACATTCATGTGTATTAATGTTTCCAGCTAATTCGAGAAGACTTCCATGGAAGTCTTCTACATTAGTTTTTTGTAATTTTTTTAAGGAACTATAAGATATGTTTATTTAATTTTCAAAAGTGTTAAGTAATTTCAAGAATATCAAGTAATATGGTTTAATATGTCTTCTTAGATCATAAGATATACTTTTTAAGTTTCAAGAAATTTGAAATTTCAATTTTCACTTAAAATTTTTGAGTTTCTCGCTTAAATTTCCCGCTTATATTTCAATTTCCCGCTTTAAATTTAAGTCTTCCAAGAAGACTTCTAATGAAAGTGTTCTATCTTTGAACTTATGTAATGTTTTATCTTTTGTGAATTTGACTAAGTTTTCTTGAGAATTCTTCTCCCTTAGTAGTAATAAATTTGATTAATTTTTTGTGTTATTGTGTTTTGCTATTGAAGTTGTATCAATAACTTCAATTATGTAAAGTAATTTTGGCAAAATAGTATTGTGGACAATGAACATATTTACCAAATTTTTTTCATTAATATCTCTTCAAATTTACAAAAAAAATCACAACTAAATGAGTACACATGCAAATCACAAATCAAACCACAAACAAAACTATTATAGATCATTACTCTACAAAAACAAGCTTGGACTCCACTTGATATGGAAGAAGACTCTGTCAGAAGACTTCCCGAAAGTCTTCTAGCTCATTATATTTTAGAAGACTTCCCATAAGTCTTCCAAAGTCTGATCCAGATCTGAAAAACATGTATATCAAACTCAAATCTGAAAAACATGTATATCAAACTCAAATCTGAAAACATGTATATCAAAAAACGTTCAATGGCTTAAAAACAGAGAAAATGAATGGAATATTAGATAAATATTTTTTTATAGAACACAAAAAGTACATATCCAAGTGGAAGATGAGAACCATCTGCTTAAAAATCTTCAACAAAAAAATATATATTAGTGAGAAAGACATGAGACAAAAATGAAAAAAATCATATAAATTGGTGTTTTCAAGCCAAAGAGATTAGAGTGTGTTTGGAGAGTTTTAGTTTGGAAAAAAAGGTAAGAACTTTATGCAACATGAGGTTACCAAATAAAGAAAAATCAGACATAAGAACTTACCAAAACACTCAGATCTATTATGAAATTGAGACATAGGATAAGACATAAAAACTTCCTGGAAGTCTTCCAGAGGACTTCCTGGAAGTCTTCTAGCGCATTATATTTTAGAATACTTTCGAGAAGTCTTCCAAAGTCTGATCCAGATCTGAAAAACCTGCATATCCAAAAACGTTCAAATGACTTAAAACAGAGAACATGAGTGGAAGATTAGATATATCTACCTTTATAGAACACACAAAAATACATATCTAAAATTAATAAATCTACCTTTAAAGGAGTGCAAGATAAGAACCATGTGATGAAAACAAGATAAATTAGTGAGAAAGACATGAGATAAAAACAATAAATTGATATAAAGTTTGGTGTTTATAAGTTCAAAGAGATTAGAGAGCGGTTGGAGAGTTTTAAAATGAGGAACATTACATTTTTGTTGCACCCATTTGAGAGGAGGAGAGAAAATGTGTAAATTTTTCTTTATATAGAGAGACAAAAATTCGAATAAGGTTAAATATTTTCGATTCAGAAGATTTTCAAGTAAGTCTTCTGATAGGAGACTTCTTAGAAAACTTAATTGTAACTCACCCAGAAGACTTCAATAATTTTAGCGGGAAACTAAAATATTTTTGGCGGGAAACTAAATATTTTTAGCGGGAGTTAGAAGACTTTCAGAGAAGTCTTCTAACCGATAATACTAATCAACAGACGACTTCTCTGTAAGGCGCCTAGACCCTAAATATAACCCCTAAACTAAATTAACTAACTAAACACTTCATAAAATCAAATTAAACTTAAAAAGTGTTTACTATACACAAAAAATAAACACATATAGGTAAAATTTTAATTTTTCAAAAAAAACATTTAAGCTTTCCAAAATATAACCCTAATAATACATAAAATATTACAACATATGTTGTCAAACCCTATTCCAAAGAATATCATGATTCACTACTTTCATCCATCTATGTTGAAAACAATTCAATTTTAATATATCTTAATTTATATCACTTAAAACTGTGAATAGTTACATGATTTCAATTTTTAACTTATCCAAATATTTTTTTACAAAATTTATAAATTATTTTTAAGATCATCTATACCAGAAGACTTCCTTAGATGTCTTAATGTCTTACAGACGACTTACGGTATCTCAGAAGACTCAGAAGACTTTCTGAGGTTATTTTCGTAAAAATGAGTTTTTTTTTTTTGTTTGGTCAGAAGGGACTCGCTGTAATTTCGTAAGGCTATTAGGTTAGTTTTGCAATTGATTCAAGTTTGGGTATAGTTTTGCATTTAAAATCAAGTTTTAAGTTATATCTGGTAAATCTCCCTATTTCTATTGATGTTTTAATTTTTTTAAGTCATAGAAAAGAAGTATATGGACGAATATAGCATTCACGTAATTGTACATTTGATGATATTAAGTTATTGAAAAAGACAAGTAAAACCAAAATCGTCTTAGAGAGAGATCCGTGTTTTAATTTGTAAACTAATTAATTAATGGAAAAAATAGCAAAACTATAACAAAAGTCGATACAATAATTGAGAAAAAACAAAAGAATAATAACCATTAATTATTGAATAGTGCATTGGATGGCTTATAAAAAGTCGAATTTATTAAGTAATCGAGAAAAACAAAAAAAGTTGTACAAAACACATGCGTTTTCCTCATGCATCTTGTTCTTAGAAAACAATATATATTGGCTCATTCTCCGCTAGCTTTCTCATTCCAACTTTTGTATTGGTAGTTAAATAAACACTATATGCTCTGTTCTTTTGATCTTGATTCTTGATTTAGTTTGCCTTGAAATCTGTTGATCATGATGTCCAAATCTATGAGCATATCAGTGAACGGACAATCTCAAGTGCCTCCTGGGTTTAGGTTTCACCCGACCGAGGAAGAGCTGCTGCAGTATTATCTCCGGAAGAAAGTCAATAGCATCAAGATCGATCTTGACGTTATTCGCGACGTTGATCTTAACAAGCTCGAGCCTTGGGATATTCAAGGTTTTTTTTCCATAAATAAAATTTAGTATTTTCGGTGTAGTGATAAATAAATTGCCTGTGTACCAATTAGTATTGTTTTTTCCATAAATAAATTCACTCTTTCGATAAAAAAAAAATCTCTCTTTTCACAATCTCCCAATTGAATTTCTGAATTTGATAGAAGTTTTACTTTTATATAAATGGTAGTCTTGTTTATACTACTTTCGATACATGACGTACCTCTCATCATGTACCCTTTTATGATGTTTTTACCAAAAAAAAAAAATGTACCCTTTTATGAGAATATGACTAGAATACAAAGACTCTACACTTAGTCGTTGTTATTGCTTGTTTATATGAGGGAGGTAGTTCATACAAAAGATCCAAGATAGGCTTTGGTTAATTACATAATTTATGTTAAAAATATTCTGATTGTTTTTGTCGTTATGCAGAGATGTGTAAAATAGGAACAACGCCTCAAAACGACTGGTATTTCTTTAGCCACAAGGACAAAAAATATCCGACGGGAACCAGAACCAACAGAGCTACGGCGGCCGGATTTTGGAAAGCAACGGGCCGTGACAAGATCATATATAGTAACGGCCGTAGGATCGGAATGAGAAAGACTCTTGTTTTTTACAAAGGTCGAGCTCCTCACGGCCAAAAATCTGATTGGATCATGCATGAGTATAGACTCGACGACAACATTATTTCCCCTGAGGATGTCACGGTTCGTGAGGTATGTATCAATATCATTACATTTATACGGGTTATCTATATTATATATATTGGTGACACAATCAAGTTTCACTTTACATCACAGACTCAATTTTTTAATTTTGATCCTTAGAGCATCATTATCGGTAAAGACTTTTGAGGGTTCTTAAATTTTTTTTTTTCTGATTTAAAAAAATAAAATAAAAAATAAACCAATTGTGGAACGTCACGCGTCAGTGGAATCCGTAAACAGTACAAGGACCAAACGAAAATATCTCTTAATTAACAAACTTCTCTCCTCGGTTTTACAATTTTTGTGGTTCCCCCCTTAAAATTTCACATAAGATACACCAATAATCTTGCTCTTATAAAAGTTACTTCTACTAACACGTACTAATATTTTTCTATAAAGTATTGCGGTGATTTCATTTGAAAATTAGCATCAAAACTACATATTATAGAAATATATTCCTGTCTCAGATTTCATTATAATTATAAAGATATAAATACATAAATATTTCACATACAAAGTAAAAATACTATTTTAGTCTTTTGATGTTTAAACTAAAAAGAAAGCAGACAAGATAACTATGGTGAAGCATGACTCACTCGAATTGCAAGTGAAGTGATGAGGATCTAAAGGGATTAAGCAAGCTCTATTGAAAACAAGATATAAAATATGGACTTCTCTGATATATGTTAATAATTGTGGAATATTTAAGGTGGTGACTATTATTGGGGAGGCATCACAGGACGAAGGATGGGTGGTGTGTCGTATTTTCAAGAAAAAAGACCTTCACAAAACCTTAAGCAGTCCCATCGGAGGAGCTTCCCTTAGTGGCGGCGGAGACATGGCAAGGGCGACGTCCTCATCTCAGATGTTCAACGATGATACTATTGACCAACTCCTAGAACTAATGGGGAGATCTTGTAAAGAAGAGCTAAATCTAGACCCTTTCATGAAACTCCCAAACCTCGAGAGCTCTAGCAGTCAAATAGTCAACAACAACTGCCACGTCAACTCTCCTGACACAAATCATGACATCCACGTCAGCAACGTGGTCGACACTAGCTTCGTTACCAGCTGGGCCGCTTTGGACCGGCTTGTGGCTTCGCAGCTAAACGGACCCATATCATACTCAATCGCAACCGTCGATGAGAGCCACGTTGATCAGGATCATCTCGCTTTCCCTAGCATAAACCGGTCCGGTTCGTACCACGCCGGTTTAATGCAAGAATATACACCGGAGATGGAGCTATGGAACACGACGACGTCCTCCCTATTATCATCATCTGACTCATTTCGCCACGGTAGTGGATAATGGAAATGGAGGGAAAGAGAGGCACACAGAGAAAGTCAATTTACATGTGTAGAAAGATAATCATACCATATTGTTGAAAACATTAAAAACGGAAGTCAGATTTGTGATAATTACAGTGGTTATGTGAAATATTGTAAAACAGATTATATAAAACTAAGGATTCTTAAAAGAGGACAAAAAAGATTTCAAAAAGGATAAATTTTGTTATAGATGGGGTTCGCATTATCTATCATGAATCAAAATGTCTTCCAGTTATTAATTATATAGTTATTTTTCTTTTAATTCCGTGGTTTTGCTTCTAGAAGAAACAAATAAACATATTCCAAGAAACTATATTAAACCCATGATCATGGAAAGAATGTTTTTAATAAAAAATTGATGTCTTTTCCAGGAACTAGTTGTTGAAAAAGTAACCGAAAGACAAGTACTATACAGTTTTGTCGGGACATCGAACTATACTTGAGTCGAAATTCGTGTATATATTTTCCATTCCTAAATCCCAACTCTAGTAATTAAGTAGGCAAAAAGAAACAATGTATGATCTTTTGTTTTTGTAAAAAAACAATGTATGATCTTTGCACAAGGAAAACAATGTATGATCTTATCTTAAGTACTATCAGTCGTTCTATGTTCTATATCAATATATAGATAACGGTTGAGTATCATTAATGACACTATACATAGTGGTATATATATATATATATTTGTTCTTATAAATTGAAGAAGGTTTATATATTTGTTCTTATAAATTGAAGAAGGTTAAGAAGAGAAAAAATAACACGTACGGTACAATAATTTTAAGACTTTCTAAATCAATCATAATCTATTGATTGATCTCAAACATAGAATCGAGTGATATGGTACTGAAGATAAGGGTAGCCTTATTATTCTCCGTCTTGACTATAATAATGTATCGCTTAAACACATGTGCATCGAAATTATTTAGCTAAGAAAATTCAACACTTAAGAAAAAAATTAACGATTATGCATATGTAATCACGTCTTTTATATAAAAAAAAACTGTTTTTGTTTTTATATGTAGTGACCGAGAAAGTGAGAAAAGAATCAGAACTATATATTTCTTTTGTAAAAAAAAATCAAAACTATATACTATATCGATGCTTTGTTTCTTCTCCTTTTTTCGGAGAACAGTTTTTATGGTCGTGTAAGTGCTTCCCCGTCTTCTCAAATATCTAGTTTTCACCCTAATCTTAGAGCATTATAACTATAAACAAATAGCATCATTTTCTATTTTTTTGTTGGTCTAAATCATTTTCTAGTTTTTATTATAAATATAAATTCCTTAAATATTTGGAAATTACCATAGACTTGTGGTTCACAAAGAATTTTTAAATTATTCTCTTCATGGACGTTACAAGGTATGCGCAGTATATTTTCTCTGTTTCTAAAATATAAATATTGTAAAATAAAATTTGTTTTTAAAAGATTTATATTTAAAAACTTTATGTAAATTTTATTAATTTTGAATTTTAAATTTCAAAAGAAATTAATTGTACTTTTTAAATACTATTGGTTCAGAATCATGAAAAAATAGTAAATACTAAAAATAGCTGATATAGAATCTTGTGGAAAAGTTGTTAAAAAAGGGACCTTGTGGAACAATAATATATTTTTTTATCAAAATTTATTATGTTAGATATGGGTAAAACAATATAAACATACATCATTGAGGAACATAGGAAATATAATTTAATGATTTGCGTTTTAACTTCTTTTTTTTAAGTTTAGCACAAAATCATTGTGGTAAATCATCCAGTGGTATACTTTTCATAACAATAATTATTCGTACTAGTAGGCGTTCAAAATTAATTTAGTTTTGAACTTTATATTTTACACTAAGTTTCATAAATTTATAGACTAAAGATTCAGCTGCCATCTGCTATGATAACTAATTGCTAACTGCTTCTACACATAAAATCCAAAAACAAAACTGATTATACACGTGATAAGTTATAACCCGACATGTGGAGATAAGCAATTAATATGGGGATTTTTTCAGCTTATTAATGAATAACCTTCTTTTTATATATTTAATGATAATTTAAGGTGTGGGTCGATAGATTAGGGGAGGGGGGGGGGGGGGGGGGGGGGGGGGGGGGGGGGGGGGTTATTAGAAGATGAATTTGTATAGAGTTTGTGAATTTTAAGAATCTATTGTTATCGGTTTTTGGATTTCAAAAATCTTAGTGGAATCCATTATTATTGGTTTAAGAATTTTCAAAATCCATTCAAAAAATTTAGCTATTATTGATTCTCTAATTCTAACTAAATTTAGTGTTATTGAGAGATGAATTCTATTCATTTTTACTCCTAAGGCTCAACTTTCAAAATATCATATGTATCCATGTGATTTTCAAAATACTTGTGATAAAAATACTAGAAAACAAAATAATTATTCTTACCAAATATCTATTGCACCTTAAATCAAAATTATATGTTTCAAACTATAATTCATTACATTTATATACTTTTACATTTTTGAATATATAATTATTTTTTAAAATATTATATTTTTAATATAAATAATAATAATTAGATTTACAAATTTTAATAATTTTAAAATAATTTTTTTTAAGTTTCAAAAAACATTTTCGAATTTCAAAAAGAAAATTTGAAAAAGTATATTTTTTTTAAATAAAAAAATTATAAAATTGTTCGAATTTGAAAAAAAAATATAGAAACAACTTTTTATTTTTTTATTTTTTTATTACTTATACATCTATACCGTAAGGGGTAAAATAGTCTTTTCCATTTTTAATGAAACTTTTTTTGGTCATTTTCTTTTTTTTGATGTTCTTTTTGTGACAAAATATTTTAAAATGATTGTTTAAGAAAATTGTTCAATTTTGTATGTATCAGTATTGTTTTCTTTTTAATTTGAAAGCAAAAAATAAATAATCATGTTATATGATTTAGAAAATAAATATATTATTTTACAAAAAATGATAGAAAAGAGATAATACAAATTCATGAAAATCTATATCAATCTAAAAAAGTTATGATCAAATTTCATAAGTCAATGTATATAAATTTTCACAATCCACATAATTTTTTTAAATCTATCAACTCTCAAAATTCACAGACTCTACACAAATTCATCTACTAATAACCCCCCCCCCCCCCCCCCCCCCCCCCAAAGTATTTCTTCCCACAAAGTTGACGATTTCATTTTAACGCCATAATAAATATATACACATAAACATATCATTGATTAAAATTCGAAGGGTTACTAAGTATAGTAAAAGGCATATATTAGCTTTTAAAGGGATGCAAAATTTCAACAACGCACGACTTAAAAAGTCATGTACATATCTTCTATGGCAAAATATTGGCATTGCTGTTGTGTTGGTGAAACGTTCATATTGTTTTCCTAATTTGTATACATAGAAATTTGATTTCATGGAATCGAAAATTGCCATGCAGCCTTAGTCTAAATTGTTTTTTTGCCATGCACGTATTGTTGGGTGTTGCCATTATGTAGTAACATTGGTTGAAAAAAACCCGTTAAATTAGATGAAAAATGGACCTTAAATTACGCCACAAAAGTAAGTTAAGACAATATTTCAATATATTAACAACAATAAAAAACTACAAACAAATTAATACTCAAAACATAAACGTCTCGAAAAGCTGATTAAATTTCAGTGTTTCATCTGTCAACCCCAGAAAAAGGCAATGTAACGACCCGGTTCCTGGCTCAAAAATTTCTATAAAGGAATGAGCTTCTCTACGGCCCACTTGACAAAAACCTAGGGTTCTCTGCACCTTTTCCTATAAAAGGAGTTACAACCCCTTTCTTTTGTCTCATTCAGAAACTGCAGCGAAGCTCTGTCGGGAAATCCCAGAGACTGAAAACCCTAGCCTCTCTCTCTCCTCCGCGCCGACATCGTGTGGTGGTGGTGGTGGTCGTAGCCGATTGGTGGTGGTGATCAGATCTCGTCTCTCTCTTGTTTCCTTGTTCCAGATCCAGATCTAGGCTAAGGTGAAGTGTCTTGAACCCAATCTTCTCTCATGATCCTGTATACTCGAGTTAGGATTGATTAGTTCATGTTTGAGAGATAGGTTGATATATCATGTTTACCGCTAGGATGATAGATGAATGGATCATGATGCATAAGAACCCTTATACTGTTAAATGAGACTTAATGGATTGTCTTGTGTTGCATATGATGATTGGTTGATGATTGATGCTAGTATGATGGGTTGTGTAGTCTCATGTGTTGTTTGTGAATAAAGCTAGAATGCTAGAAATAAGTGAATGCTAAGATGATAGATGTGCCATTGATTATTAATGTTATTACAGAAGTACGTGAATGAGATGTCTTTTGGCATCAGCTGTTGTGTTTGAGAATGTGATGTGTACTGTGTGAGACACCGATAACGGGTGGCGTCTAGTGAACGTGTATGAGTATGAGTCTAAATGTATGAGAGTGTGAGGTGAATAAGAAATGAGAAGGGAAGAACGTGAATGAGAAAGTGGATAAGAATGAGATTGAGAATAAGAAAGTGAATGAGTCAATGAACCTGCTTGATGTCCTGTTTGGACCACCAAGAACGGGTGGGCGTCTAGAGTCTAAGATATGTAAAACATGGGGTAGTAGCTTTACGCTAGGCACCTATAGGGACTTGTGGGGTAGTGCCTAACGAGGCACCCGCAAGAACCTGTGGGGGTAGTGGCTTAGCGAGAGCTACCCATGGGAAGCAATGAGAAGTGCCAGCCGCGAGAGGCGGGATATAAAAAGTGCCTACCGCGAGAGGCGGGATATAAAAAGCGTATGGGTGTCGTAGGAGTCGAGTCAGTCAGAGTCTATGGATTGATGTGTGTGACAATGAGTGAGATCATTGTATTGGGTGATCGCTAGGTTGTTAGAAATGTAGAGAATTGTGAATGATTGGTAATGATGATGTTAGGAAACAATAGGTTACATTAATTGATTGTCTAGTCAGCCCTAGTTCCCGTATAGAGTAGTATAGAGTATCATGCGGGCAGGCTAGGATAGAGTCACTTCACTGAGTAACCCATATACTCAGGCCCTCCCGTTCCATTTTCATGTGCGCAGGACTGTAAGTAGAAGAATATGGATATGAGTGTGACAGTATTTCAAAGAAGGTTATGCGTCCGTCGACTCTTGAGACCAGTAACGGGACACGTAAGGTTATCTAAATGAGTAGACACGTGTCCATAACCTCCTTTTCGGTAACCCGGTCGGGCCAGTGGCAGAGCCAAGAAAATCTTTTAGAGGGGTCAATTTCACATATATACATATATTACATGGGTCAGTTGGTAACATTTCTCAGTTTTCTTTCCAAAATTCAAGTAAATTTTATGTTTATAAAAATTGACATGGGTCATGTGACCCCCTACCAAAGAGCTGCCTCCGTCACTGGATCGGACGCCGGGGAATCGGGGCGTTACAGGCAGACTCAAAGAAAGAAGAAAGAATACAGTTTTGTTTGACCAAACGAGAATATAAACTAAATAATTAATATTGATTCTGTTGATAAAATTAACAAATAAAACCTTGGTGATTGTGTTAAAAAAACCTTGGTGTACTCTCTACAAGTAAATAATCGGAAAGAGTTCAAAGAAAAGGAATATATACTACGTTTCATCTTAAATACATGCATATATATGCTTTTCTTGACAAAAAACATTGATAGATGCAAGATACACTAACATACAAATGATGATTATTACACACCATCTTTTCCGATCACGATCGTAGAAGCTAAATATCGCTTCAAAAGGGAGACAGTCCGAACATAACGGATTTGCCGACAAAAAAATTGACCCTAAAGTTTATCACTTTCCGATCACCTCTCTTTATTAAAATTTTCCTTTATTTTTCTCTCTTTTGTTACTTCTTTATCTTACACTAACTAATTTCAAAGATAATTATATCAAGTCACTAATCCAATTTCTTTAATAGAAAAAATATAGGCATGTTAAGATCTTTTATGTTGATGCTTTCTTTGATTCACTGTCAATATTTAGTGTGTATCGCTTACTCATTTGCTCTTTTTACCTTTATCAATTTCTCACCATTAATCATACATAAATCTTATCCTTAACTAACCAACCCACAAGGATTATGGAGGAAAAAAAAAAACTAAAAATCATTATTAGAAAGAGATAGACACTCAATAAACCCTCTAATAAACTTGGAATGGTTGCCTCCGTAACCAAATAATAGATATTATCTCAAACTAATTTATTTTTGAAAAATGTATAGTTCAATAGTTTATGAAAAAAGTACTGAATGCTTATATATATCTGTCATGTTAACCAATGTAAAGGTGAGTATGGGTATGGGATAAGGACATCTCCAATGATAAATCAAATTGTTGGAAAATATAAAAAAATGAGGAAAAATTCTCTCTAATAGTACATTATTTTTGAGGTAAATTTATGAATAGTGTTATATCATATTTGAGGGAACACTATTTACAAACTTATTTTACTGTTGAATTTTTTTTATTTGCATAATAATCTTTAAAGTTTTAACAAAACTTTGTTTAATGCAAAGGCAAAAAATTATACAAAATCTTGCTTTTAAAATTTTTTTGTCATAATTTTAAATTTTTTTATTTAATATGTATATAATGATCAAAATTTAAAACTTAATTATAAATAATGTTAGTTAAATACTTAAATATAAAATTTATAATTCAGTAAGGCTATATATAAAATAAAAATATAATAAAAGAACAAATAATAACATTAATACAACATAGAACAATTCTTGACAAAATAGTAATGATTAAATAGAACTCTACTATTGTTTTCTTTGTGGTTATGCAATTTTACTAATATAATAAATATTTCATTTTAATAAATTTAAAGTTAGTTAAAATTTTTTTTTTTTTTAAATTGAGTATAATCTTATCAAATAAATGGTGTTTTAAGAAATAAACAAGCAATTGAAAAATAAATATATAAAGAATTAAGAGGAAAACGAAAAAAAAAAAACAAAATTTATACTCAAAAAAAGAAAACGAGGAAACCCATTAGAGAATATCGGTCGAAATTCATAACAATTTCCAACCTAGATGGATAAATATATCGATTAAGGGCAAAACTGGTCAGATATTATATGTAAGATTTTTTTTCAACAATCAATAAGCAGATGATTAGCGGTAGGTGCGATGGGATAGTGCAAGCTCGTGCCAACGAGGTCTAACATCTAGATGTCGAATTTTATTTATATCCGACGGATCATGAAAAACAACTTTCGTGGTTCTAGTGTGAAAAGAAATAAATCAATAAAAGGTGAATGGAATCTTCGGTTCAGTTTTTCTCCTTTTTGAATTTAATTTCACATCATTTTGATTTGATTAGTAATTGGTCAGAAAGCTATTAGGCTTTGAGCTTTAATATTTCCACTTTATGGAACTAGCTAGATTCGATTTTTAATTGATACGATCATGGGTTTGATCGGTAACTAGCAGCGTTAATGGATGAAATTAAAGTGGAGTGAATGAATAGAAAAGAGAAGAGTAAAACAAATAATAATAAAAAATGAAAAGTGGAAATCAACGTTACTCTTCCAAAACTATGAGAGAAAAATACAACTCATTTACCCTTTGTTAAACAATAACCGGCGTAAGACTATTAAAAAATTATTAAATTTTGTTTGACCTGATTGGAAGAATTGCAGCTGAATATGGAGTAAATGTTTTTCAGCTATAATATTAACGCTACTTGTGTTATTCAATCACACCCCATGTGTATTCGAGATAAAATATCACATTGATTTTTCTAGGGTTTGATCTATTAGATTAACATCACACTGAGTTACTTTGGTAAATACCAAATCAATATATGTTTAATTGATAATTGTTTTATCTTATATTTTTCAACCAAAAATAAAAATCTTGTTTCTTGTTGAGGCTGGTTGCTTGTTTGACACTTACGGTTACGGAGAGTACTCATCTGAAATTTTCATACTAGTCCAATTTTCATATTCAGTCGAAGTAAGAACTATTTACCATCACCCAATTCCAGTTCTTCAAGTTAAATAAGCCTGATTTAGCTCACTAGTTAGTAACTGAAGAGTAGCTTGAATCTGCGTTGGTCAATAATTGTATGCATTGAAAGCAATATGATATGATGATTCTTGTCGTGTATTCTCTTGACAGTCTAATCTTTAGTTACGCTGTCTATAATTATAGCTAACAGTCGTTTTAGTAATCTCCTATATATTAATCGAGAAACATTAAGACTTTTTTTATAGTCACGTGTCATCACTAGGTTTATTTTTAGAATCATTAGAGAAATATGTTGGTCCATCTAATTATATAATAAGTTTTTTATTAAACACACCATAAATTTATTATTAATGTTCTTTATTATTTCCCTAAATAAAAGTTACGGAATTGCCTTATGTGACTAAAGTATATATATGGCAATAAATGATTTTGAATAATAAAGATTTGATAAAAATTAGTGTATCTTATATCATATTTATTTAATTTTAAATTATTAAAATAAATTAAACAACCATATAATAAAATTTTAATTTTTTTGTATATGTTATATTTTGAATTTTTTAAAACGACTATAAAGTATTAAAACTGTTAAAAGTCTCATATTCAAATTTTGTGATCCATGGCTTAAATTTTTGTTATGACAAATCATATAAGTAAAAAAAATCTAATTTAATTAAATGCTAAGATTAAAAAAAAAAAAAAATATATATATATATATATCTATATATCGTTTTAAATTAAACTATATACTATATAAATTACATAAATATATTAATTTTGAAATTTTTAATTTAGACATTTTTTTTAACATTCCCAACTTAATTTTTTAAAATTATAAATTACTAAAAATATTAATCCCACATGAATATTTTGTTATCAATAATTTAAAGTTTTTGCTATAAATGATACAAATGATCAAAAAACCATATGAGTAGAAAATATTATTTAATAAATATTAATATTAAAAATATATTATGTATGTTAATATCATTTAAATTTAATTATATATCCTATCAAATAGAAAAAAAATATTGTTTGGATTAATAAAATTGATTTATATATTCGTACCAATTTAATTATATATGTAATAGTTACTGACTTTTAATTATTTAATATATATATATATTATTTCATAAGATGTAAGAACATATAATAGATAAAATAATTTTTATATATAATGCTCTTTGCGGATCTTAGTAATCATATAATACTGTAGATGTTGATTATATTCGTGACTGTTATATAAATTTTAAGTGTTTATTTTAAAAAAATTACTATATCCTATACTCTTGCAAGACACACAAACACACATATATCGAATGACTTGGGCAACCCTTTGATCATGTTTACCTTATTAAGAGAAAGCGTCATTTTCTTTATATCAAAAGTTGAATTGAAATTTCTATAATTTTGGACCGAACTGGACCAGAAAAAAAATTTCCGGCTGATGCATGGTCAACAGAAGTATAAGCCGTCTTTTAGTCCACTAAATTACGAGCCTGGTTCTTATTAAAAATCCAAATGGTGTAAATCGGTTGAAGGCCCATGTAATATTATCAGACTATATTTTTCTGGTATTTCTCTCCAAGAAGTATAAGCCATCTTTCAGTCCATGAAATAACGAGGCGGGTTTGTGCATCTCCAAAAGTCCCTTACGTTAAATTTGGCAAAACTTCAAATACAACGTTCCAAGGTATTTTTATCCAAAAACAAAATTTTATATTAAATCTGATTTTTTTGTATTTTATATAATAGTCTTTATGTTTAATAAAACTTAACTAAAAGCATAAATCTTTTACAATAACTATAAAATATACAACAAAAGTATTATAAACAAAATTAATAAACAAAATATTATATTTAAGTAAAATATTGCATGTAAATAAAAAATTCAAAAATATTCATTAAATTTAAATAAATTACATAATTATTCATTATAATTACCTCTGTAATATCCCATATATAATCAATTAAAGCATTTTGATATCAAGTTCATTTTTAGTAATCATGTTATGCATGATAATATACGATGTTATTGTATAATATTTGTTGTAGTATTAATTAAATATTTTGTATTAAAAAGGACTATAATGATTACACAAAAAAATTATTAACATTATTTGAAAGTTATATAAGTAAAAGGATTAGAAAAATAAGGTACTTTATATATAAGGTTTTGTACAGTAAAATTTTATATTTGAGGTTTCATTGTACAGCTTGTAATTTCTCTATATGTAATTTATTCATATATAATGATCACTCTATTAAATTAAATAACATTATATATTAGGATGGTCATGAACAATTCTATGATAAAACTCTTCCGACAATACACATATCTATAATGAAAGATTTTACATGTATTTTATGTCCATTATAATAATTTTTATATTTTATCTTTTAACATATGAGACCATAATTAACAACTATATCTTGACCCTGACCCGCACGACCGTGCGGATTTTCTTTAATACTAAAATATTTTAGATTATATAATAAAATATATCAACAAGTTATATAATTTAGTGTTATATATTATCTAATTTTATAATAATATTTTGAAAACATTATTATGTAACAATACTGTTTTAAATAATTTTTGTTTTATTTCTAAATTTGAAATATAAGTGAAAATTAAATTAAGTTAAACCAATTTAGTATAACTGTTTAAATAATAAACCGAATTGGTTTTCAACTCAGGAGAATACACAGACGTTAATAACCGTAGACTAAAGTTTTATATACGATATGAATAAAGATCAAATGTTTTATCTATGAAAGAATGTGTAAATTAATTGTATTATATGGTAAAAACATTTAAAGCGTTGATGGTCTATATTAAAAAATCACATATGAAATAAGTCTCAATTTATGTGCTAAATAGATAAGATATTTTTATTTTTTTAAATTAAAAATAGAAATTAATATTTATTTTTTAAAACATATTTTAAAATCTTTCTTAAATTTAATTTTTAAAATTAATCAATTTAAAATTGTTATTATCATTAAAATATTATTAAAAGTATTTTATATAATTATTAATTTTTGTTCACAATCAAAACTAAACTAAATTTTAGTTTCTAAGTATACTTTGTGATAATTAAAATTTTAATTAACTAATCTCAAAATATATTGTAAAAAGATTCTAAAATGTATCTCTATAATATTATTTGAGAAGTTACTTTCCTATATGGCGCACTCACGTTAAATCTCACGATGGTTTATTACATTGATATCTTTAATGAATTGAATTTATTGTATAATTGCCATTATTAATTTTTTATTTTTTTCTTTTCTTTTTATCAATACATTCCTTTTATAACAAATTGTTATCAAAAGAAGTTTCATATATAAGACAATATTTATAAATATTTTTTTTGTTTTTATTTTCGTTTTTAAAACCATATTATTATGAATAAAGAATATTATGTAAAAAGCAATATTTTTACTATTAAAATACAATAGTTTAATATAATTGACACATCTGATTTAATAAAAACGAATTTTCCTTTAATTTAAATTCAAATTTTGTAAACTTTTTTGTCGAGCTTAGTATAACGTGAGTTTGTAATCCGAGTGGAGACACCTAGCAGACGGATTGGAGAAATTGCGCCATATGTGTGCGGCCAATTTAGATCCGCGAAACACAATAAAAAAAGGTTCTGTGACCTTTTATTTATATTTTAAAAAAATTCTTAGGATATTAAGAAAGGAAAACTGTATGATTATACCTTTTGATAGTTATACAACTTTTTTTTATAAAAAAATATCCCCATTATTTTATGCAATTTTCTTCTTCGTTTTCTACATTATAAATTCTTAATCCTAATAGTATTTGGGTATCTATCCGGGTTCGGTTCGGTCTTTTCGGGTTTTCGGGGTTAAAGATTTCAGCCCCATTAGGATATTTATATATTTTGGTTCGGGTTCGGTTTGGATCTTTGCGGGTTCGGTTCGAGTTCGGATAACCAGTTTAAATTATTTTAAAGTCTTAAAATTCATTTATGCTTTAAATTTCTTAAAATCTAAAAATATAAATAATATATAACATATAAATTTGAGTAATGTATGCCAAAGTATCTAAATTTAATTTAAAAATCTATAGATATTTTAAATATTTTTGGTGTTTTAAGTACTATTTAGATATTTTATACATTTACTTTTGACTATTTATATATATATATTTCAAATATTTTGAACAGCTTCAAAATATCTTATACATTTTGGACAACTTCAAAATCTTTGGATATTAAATCTGAAAATATCTGATATATTCAAGTATATAAATCTGATTTGGATATATTCAGATACCTGAAATTTTTTAGTTTGGATCGAGTTTGGTTCCCGCTTTTTAAATACCAATAATTTGAACCCGTTTGGATATTTAACCAGTTTCGGTTCTGATTTGGTACTATCCAGATTGGATTCAGTTTAGTTTTCTGGGTTCAGATTTTTTTTCCAGCCCTGCCTAATACTATTTGAAGGCCTCCAAAAGTATACATAAACAACTGATTCTCATAAATCTAAACTATTAAACTATCGACATAAATATACATTATCACTCAATCATCCATCCTTTATAGAAAATCTTCTTAATGTATTTTCTTTGTAGGATAAGAACTCCCATGGCTTCCATCAGAAAATTTCATTTTTCATTAGATATATGCAAAACAAAATAAGACATCAAGAGTTTTTGGAAAAAAATATCTTAAAAAGTTGTTTCAACTCAGATTGGTTTTGATTGATGATGAGATAATTTTTAAAACTCATATTTTTCGACTTCTTATAATCCTACAATTATAAAAATCAAAATTAAATAAGAGGACCGTATTCATGCAACAACTAAAGGTAATTATTTGATTAAAACTTTTGAGAAAAAGTTAATAAGGGTGAATCAAAAATAAATAACACACACAAGATCAAATTTTACACTCATGATTTTAGAACTTTAGAAATCAATATCATGGCCAAATTAAATATATTGAATAAAAAATTATAATACCACAGTTAAATAACTTATAAATAAAACTTTAATTAAATAACCTAAAAATACACAGACAAATAAAACTACAAGTCTTAAACTAATTAAATACTATCCAAATTATTATATTTTGTTTTTTAAAAAAATATTCATGTCCGCGCATAGGCACGGGTGAATCACCTAGTTTGAAATATTTTGTTAGACATTTATTTAAAATATTTATTAATATTTAAAATAAAAATAAAGATATTAAAATATATCTAAACTATTAAAACAGAAGTACAAATTTGAATTAACCCTGAGTTTTCCTAAATAATTACGCCTTAATGCCACTGCTTTTATCGGTTACCAGAGAAATTATAGTTCCATAATTAACCAAATTTAAACGTGATTCAAAACCAGTTATATCTCGGTTTAGTACTGCCTACACAATCCAATTATATCTATCCAGAATTCAATTAAATACTTTTATATACCAGTTGGTTTTGAAACACGTACACAATTGGTTTAGGTTATTTCTCGGCTAGTGCTGTCAACAGAATAAAATCCAACCTTTCCAAAATTCAATTGACTACTTTTGTTTGTATACCAAATTTGTAAAACTTTCCACACAAAAAAAAATCGATCCATTAATATCTAATCAATTCTACTCATTTGTTTTTATTATATCCAAAATATATTGAAAATGCTAAAATTGGTTCCTTAATATAAAAAATATTTTCTGTCCACCAAATCTAAACTAATAAATTTGTAGCGCAATTAAATCATGTAACATTTAAAAAACCTTTCCTATTTTTAAACAGTCATTATACTAAAAAGATTGCAATCTTACTTACAATAACTTCATATTCTATTATCAAAAAAATGCAAATCACGTCTAATTTAGAGAAAGGAAACAAGTATACCTCAAGATTCAAATCCGATTAAGGTATCCCACATTAGTCTTTTCAAATCACGTTTGACTTACCCAAATAATGAATATACTGTTTTTATACAATATACAAGTTATATTGTATGTTGTATAAAGAAAAATATTTATAATAAAAATATAAAATTACCCGTTGAGATTAGTTGAATGATTAGGTGGGTTTATGACAATGGTACATGTAAAACCCAAGAAAATTATAAATTCTATTATAAGCAATAAAGTCAATTAACATATTTTATCTCATATAAGTTAAAATATAACATATCATCTAATACTTATTTATTTATTATTAAGCACCAAAAAATAAATTCGGCATAAATAATGAATAATTATAATAAATAATATCTAAACAAAACAAATAAATAATAACTCAACATTAAGAGATTAGATATCTTATTTTATTTCCAACACATTATATACATAATAAACAACTAAAACAAATAACAATTAAAAAAACTAATAAAATTGATGCATTTAAACTATAAAATCATATTAAACATTTGTAAATCGTAAAAATATATACAATGAAGAAAGTTTGAACTATAAAAGTTTAAACCCGCGTGGGCGCGCGGGTCATGATCTAGTTATAATTAAGTTAGGTAAAAGTAAATAAATTTTCTAAAGATGATCCAAATAAAAAAATCACACATGAAAGAAATCATGAATTCTATTTTAATAATATAGATTTTACTTACAAGTTACAACATACTAGAATCATCAAATCTATATTTGTTCCCTTTTTACTCACACAAAAAATCATCTAAAGTAGAAGTTAATAACTTTATAATATGGAATCAAAATTTGATAGGAAAACCCCACACGTGTCTATTCTCCCTACATTTGACTCTCATTGGATTTTTTTTCTTTTCTAAATTTTGTGAAGACGTGCTTACTTTGGTATTCATACCCTAGCTCCGAATGGTGACTGCGGGTTGAGCGGTGCGGAACAAGCGGTTTAATTGCGGTGCGGTTCTAACAGTTATAAAAATGTATAGATATAGGGTATATATAGAGATTTTTGTTACTGTTAATTGCGGGGCGGGACGGAAAACTAGTTACCATTCCAAGCCTTTATATAAGCGGGCCTAAAATCACGACTAGTATTATATTTATATAGTTTATTGGTATGACCCTACTCAAATTTTTTTTTTTTTTTTTTTTATTAACCAGGTGTTGACCTTGCGGCCCACCACCTAGGCCCGGCGCCAGCCTTTGTCTGTACCTTCTTACGGGCCCTGGACACGCCTCCCCCTCCCCGCGAGTCGAACCGGTCACCTTCCCTCCCCAAGGACGATACCACTGGACTACGAGGTCCTGGGTATCCTACTCAAATTTTACTTATCACGTATGGTGTAACCACCGCTGTAGTTTAAAAAATATATATATATAGTGGAATAATACCTTTTTCAAATATATAATATCGTGACTAGAAAGAAATAATTACCTGCGCTACGTATTTTACACACAAAATGCTAAATTTACATGTATATTATGTTAAAACATCAATATCACCGATTGATATAAGTGTGGTCCAATTATTGTAATACAATTATTAAAACATTGTATTAATCATTTAAAAGAAATATTATACAAAAAAGAATATAAATGTGACTAAAACACACAAATATAAAAATTAAAATTTTAAAAAATGTAAAAACAAAAAATGTATCCGCTTTTTTAAGGGCAGGTCAGAATCTAATAAATATTTAAAATAAGTTTGTTTTCGGTTGATATTTGTTGATTTCTCTCTCTTAAGGTTATTTAACTGGTTTTATAGTAAAGATTGTATTCCATATTTATGTCCGGCTAAACAGATTGGATATTTTTTTTTGATAGAATGTGAATTTTATTTACCAAAAACTGGAACGGTTTTAATACATATGCTCGGCGGAGCTATGAAGTTATTAGAAGGCCCAAAAAGTGAAAAAAAGTCTAACAATAACAAGAGAAGAGATCAAAGAGAAGCTCTACTCAAAAGTGAACCATTGAGATAGGAGATTCTTGAATTTGTTGCAGTTGAGGCGAGCGAGGATTGAATTCCTGACACTCATGTCTATCAGCTTGAAAACAAATGTTACCGGAGCTGCTACAGAGGTGTGCAGCCGACTGTTCCTCTTTTTCCAGATGTGGTAGATCGCTATTTGGATAACCAGACGCTTTAGAGTGAGACTGAAAAGTCCATTACCTGGTAAAATCCAATCAATCATGTCTGGCCAGTCAAGAAAGCTTTAGTTACTTCCAAACCGACGAAGAACTAATCGCCAAACCGTAGAGCTGTATGGGCAGTGTATGAACAGATGGGTTCTTGTTTCCGTTTCAGACCCGCAAATGCAGCAGAGGGAGGGAGCATGAATACCCCATCTCGCTGTTCTTTCTCTTGTAAGAAGCCTCTTAAGGTGTGTAACCCAAAAGGTGAAGGCGTGTTTGGGAATATGTCCTTTGTACCATATAGCCTTTGCCCATCGCTGAGAAGGAGCTGCAGGACGGAACTTTTCTCACGTAAGTTTTATTGAGAACGAAGTGGTAGGAAATCCCTTAATAGACCACAAGTACGGGTCAGAACCTCTATTACTCGATGGCGCAGTTATAGTTAGCAATGTGTTCCTAACTTCCGCAAGAGCAGGGTTCCTGGTCAGAAGAGAAGGAATGATCCATCCATTAGGGGAAGAGCCCGCAGCTATTGGATATTATGTTCGCAAGTGTTTTGTTCATATATAAACCCTAATTAGGTAAACTGGTTTGACGGTGCCGTTTATTAGTTGGAAAATATTACGACCATTTAAATTAGGAAGACGTGAGTTCTTTGGAAAATCAACTGCTAATATCTTTGACCACACAACAAACAAAAGATTTTGTAATTTGTACTATCATACTATTATGTAATTCAGCAATCAACAGTACAGATGTTGTGGTTACAATCCTTCCTAGCTACTTCATTAGGTTTGAAAAACTTTTTCTAACAACGTATCAAACGTTAATTTATTTTAAAACTCTTTTAATGAATACTTTGTCATTAGGATTTACACAAATGAAAATGGAGGGATTCCAAATGATGAATCGATGAAATAATAATGAGAGAAGATGATACAAACATGATCATTAATCTTATCTTACAAGCATCTCATATCTCAGTTCTCAGTTTTTTTCTTATCAACCGGATATTATAAATTAAATCACACTGTAAACGGGCCTTTTACGCCACACAACCTTTGTATACCAAACATATATATCTACAAAGAAGAAACACCTAATCCGCAACACACTTGAAAAATGACCTCACTAATGAGCACCCTTCTCCTATTACAATGTGTATCTACACTAGTCTTCACTACCATCTCAACACCACCTGATGATCCTGTCAAGTGTGTGTCTGGAAACTCTGACTGTACAGTCACAAACTCATATGGAGCCTTTCCAGATAGATCCACGTGTCGAGCCGCAGAAGTAACCTATCCAACCACTGAAGCTGAGCTCATATCAATCGTGGCTGCAGCTACTAAAACCGGACGGAAAATGCGTGTAACCACAAGATATTCCCATAGCATCACTAAACTCGTGTGTGTCGACGGAACGGACGGTTTGTTCATAAGCACAAAGTTTCTAAACCACACAGTGCAAGCCGATGCAGATGCCATGACCCTGACGGTTGAGAGCGGTGTGACACTTAGGCAGTTAATCGCTGAAGCGGCTAAGATTGGATTGGCGTTACCTTATGCACCATATTGGTGGGGACTGACCGTGGGTGGTATGATGGGAACCGGTGCTCACGGGAGCTCATTGTGGGGTAAAGGAAGTGCGGTCCATGATCATGTGACAGAGATCAGGATGGTTAGTCCTGGCTCGGTCAATGATGGGTTTGCAAAGGTTAGAGTTTTAAGCGAAACTACGACTCCTAATGAGTTTAATGCGGCTAAGGTTTCTCTTGGTGTTCTTGGTGTTATCTCTCAGGTATGATTCATAAAAACTTTGCTCTCTGTTATTTTGCATGCTATATGTTATGAGAATATCATAGTTCTAACACATTATTTATAATACAATTGTCCCATAAAGGTGACTTTTACATTGCAACCGATGTTTAAGAGATCGTTACGGTATGTTATGAAAAATGATTCGGATTTTGGGGATCAAGCTGTGACATTTGGAAAGAAACATGAGTTTGCGGATTTCATATGGTTACCAAGCCAAGGCAAAGTAGTGTATCGAATGGACGACCGAGTACTTGTCAACACATCGGGCAACGGTTTGTTTGACATTTTGCCGTTCCGTTCACAGCTCTCGGCGGCATTAGCCATCATAAGATCATCAGGTTCATCTTTTTTTCTAAAGCTTAGGCTTTCGTGTTTGTATATGATAAAAAAATTATAAAATTATCGATAGTAGTTCGCTATTTATTAAATGTTATAGTACACAACTTAAATTCTTCCTCATGTATTGTATTAATTAAGAGGAGACGCAAGAGAGGTTCAGAGATGCGAATGGGAAGTGTGTAGGAGCCACACTTATTTCATCTACACTGTTTGCTAGTTCATATGGTTTGACCAACAATGGTAAATAATTATTAGTTTATTCACTTTCAGATACAATATTCACTTTTATTGATTTTAACTCACTCATTTCCTATATTGTTGCGATTATTCACCGGCATTAGGCATTATATTCACCGGTTATCCCGTCACTGGAAGCCAAAACCGTATGATGTCGTCAGGATCATGCTTAGACAGTCTTCAAGATGGGTTGATCACGGCGTGTCCATGGGATTCACGTATAAAAAGCGAATTCTTTCACCAAACAACTTTCAGTGTTCCACTTACGCAAGTCAAAAGTTTCATCGACGACATCAAATCTCTTGTTAAGATCGAACGTAAATCTCTATGCGGACTTGAGCTATATTACGGTATTCTCATGCGCTATGTCACATCTTCTCCAGCTTATCTTGGGAAAGAAACCGAAGCTTTAGACTTTGACCTAACTTATTACCGAGCCAAAGACCCACTAACACCACGGATTTACGAAGATTTCATCGAGGAGATTGAGCAAATTGCTTTGTTCAAATATAACGCATTGCCACATTGGGGTAAGAACAGAAACTTAGCGTTTGATGGAGTGATTAAAAAGTATAAGAACGCGCCAGCGTTCTTGAAAGTAAAGGAGAGTTTTGATCCGACCGGTTTATTCTCGACCGAATGGACCGATCAGATCTTAGGGATCAAAGGAAACGTGACAATAGTAAAAGATGGATGTGCATTGGAGGGTTTGTGTATATGTTCGGAGGATGCTCACTGTGCTCCGACAAAAAGATATTTGTGTCGACCGGGAAAAGTTTACAAAGAAGCTAGAGTTTGTACACGTGTCAGTGGGATAAGTGTGATTCAATCAGTAAGTTATTAATATTCATTGATTCTAAAATCAGAAAGCATATTTTATGGATGGGTCGATATTTACTATGACGAGTTATTGCTAATGTTGTTGTAACCAAAATAATAATGTGTGAATTATTACTATTTTTGTTCAAAATTAGTTCTATTAGTTTATACTTTCTAATTCTGAAAATAATGATTTTAGTAATTCATGAAATAATGTATACCTTTATACTGACGTGCGCATACCATGGCGTTCTTATCTTCAGCCTCCCATTTGTCTAAATAGTTTTAAGTTTACACATAAAATAAATTAGATGAATGAGATTTAGCTGAGTAAGGTATATATTTAGAATTAAAACAAATTTATCCCATTCAGTTTCCTACATAATAGTATAAATGTGTTTTATTTTATTCTTTTGGTAAAATAAGTGGAGTTTTTGTTCATTCAATGTATCCGATCTAAACGCTATATTATTTTTAGCAAAAGATATATATGAATGTTTTATTTGACATCTTTTAACCCTCTATCTAAACAACCATTCGCATAATCTCAAAACGATTTGTGTATCTTTCAAAATAAAATAAATAAAATTACTTGTGTTCACCCTATATTAAAGATACATGGAAAAATCCAACCAATGTGTCTTTTATAATAAAAACCCAACTAGTATGTGACTGCGTATTATATAGCTTGACATAGTCAGAGAAATCCAGAGTTGCTTTCTTAGATACTACGAAACTCGTACGCTTACTAATGTTTTTAAAATACAAACAAACTATAATGTGTGTATTTTACTGACAGATGAGTTCTTATATGCTACGGAAACCGTATGATATTTAGTAGTTGAAACTTTCTTGTAGATATATATCGTTGATTAATTTGCCATTAAGCTTTTCAAGTCATCGTTTTGAAATAAAGAAAAAGAACTGCATAAGCCGACGAGGCGAATATTTTGACTAAAAACATTTAGAAAATAAGGAGAAACAACAAACCAGGCATGCGGGCTGCGGCAATGGGACTACCATGATGATAGGAGTATGGTGAAGTCTTTCAGACCATATTATATAAATGAAATTACGGTGACAGCAAAATTTTGATGGATCGGATGGGGTTAGTGGTTACTACTATCTTAATTACAAGATAGCACGATAGATGCATCTTATCTCAACCTTTTCTACTTTAATAAACCAAAATATTTTTATTCAAATCGGTTTTAAACCGGCTTATACGCCACACAACTTTTATAAATAGAAAACATGTTTACAGAAAAAAAATCCATTTGCAATACATTTGGCGAGAGTCAGACAAAACTCAATCAAAGCCGATGGTATTTAGTTATTCTCCTTCGTATGGTTTTCCCCAAAATGCTGTGGTCTGGCGTACCCTCCTCGGGTTACTTTGTATATTTACACTTGTGCTTACGGCAGTCTCAACACCACCTGAAGATCCTGTCAAGTGTGTGTCTGGAAATGCAAATTGCACAGTCACAAACTCGTATGGAGCCTTCCCTGACCGTTCCACATGTCGAGCTGCCAGCGTGGCGTACCCAACAACCGAAGATGAACTCGTCGCTATCGTGGCTGCAGCCACTAAAACCGGACAGAAAATGCGTGTAACAACTCGTTATTCGCATAGCATAACTAAGCTCGTTTGTACCGACGGGACCAAGGGTTTGTTCATAAGCACGAAGTTTCTAAACCACACGGTGCAGTCAGATGCAAAGGCCATGACCTTGACTGTTGAGAGCGGCGTGACACTTAGGCAGCTAATCTCTGAAGCCGCTAAGGTTGGATTGGCGTTGCCTTATGCACCATATTGGTGGGGACTGACCGTGGGTGGTATGATGGGAACCGGTGCTCACGGGAGCTCATTGTGGGGTAAAGGAAGTGCGGTCCATGATTATGTGACAGAGATCAGGATGGTTAGTCCTGGCTCGGTCAGTGATGGGTTTGCAAAGGTTAGAGTTTTAAGCGAGACTACGACTCCTAACGAGTTTAACGCGGCCAAGGTTTCTCTCGGTGTTCTTGGGGTTGTCTCTCAGGTTAGATTGATTATTTTTTGTGTTTTACTACAAAAGACAATATTATAGTTCTATGTCAATTTAATTACAACTTTTTGGCTGTGGTCTATACTTTTTTTTTTAAAAGGTGACTTTTAAATTGCAACCAATGTTTAAGAGATCTTTAACATATACAATGAGAAATGATTCGGATTTCGGGGAACAAGCGGTGACTTTTGGAAAGAAACACGAGTTTGCCGATTTCTTGTGGTTACCAAGCCAAGGCAAAGTCGTGTATCGGAGGGATGACCGAGTTGCTGTCAACACGTCGGGCAATGGTTTGTATGATTTCTTGCCATTCCGTTCGCAACTCTCTGTGGCTATAGCCATCATAAGATCATCAGGTACGACTTTACATAACTTTTTCTGGACATTTTTTTTTTTTTTTGGACAACTCGACTTTACATAACTTTCTGAACTATTTTGTGCTAAGTGTTTGCATTTCAATAGTAAAAATAAAGATACAATCTTGTTCATGACATGTTTTACCAAACGGAAGAAACCATGATCTAATCTAAAATCTTATTTTGTTCACATTTCTACTCAATATGTTTTATTTTCATAAATTTCTTTTAAAAATTTCAAGTATGAAAACTTAATTAACCAAAAAACAACGACTTCTGAACCAAAATTTTCCATATATCAACGGCTTTTAAACGGTAGTTGATCCAAAACTCAAGAGAGACATACGTAATCAGGTAATTCTTGAAATAGTATTGTATAAAATTATAACTCTTGGATCCAAAACCGATACTGAAATATAATATATAGCATAATTGAAGTATGGTTGCCAAGAGATTATCAAGTGACCCACGATTCCAATATTTTTCTCCTTATTATATCATTTCTCTCATTGGATACAAAATGAAAAACGTTACTTTAATTTGTTTTCTTGTATGATTCAAGAGGAGACGCAAGAGAGGTTCAGAGATGCGAATGGGAAGTGTGTAGGAGCCACATTAATTTCATCTACACTGTTTGGTACCTCATACGGTTTGACCAACAATGGTATATAATTTCGTTTTTACTTATCTACTGTTCATCGATTTCAAATACAACCTTTTTTTTTTTTTTTTTTCAAATACAACCTTTACTTACTCTTACCTCGATGTTTCAAATATTAACCGTTTTTAGGTGTTATATTCACTGGTTATCCGGTCATTGGAAGCCAAAACCGCATGATGTCGTCAGGATCATGTCTAGATAGCCTTCAAGATGGATTAATCACGGCGTGTGCGTGGGATTCCCGTATAAATGGCGAATTTTTCCATCAAACAACTTTTAGTGTTTCTCTCACTCAAGTCAAAAGTTTTATTAACGACATCAAATCTCTTATCAAAATTGAACCGAAGTCTCTATGCGGCCTTGAGCTCCACTATGGTATTTTGATGCGTTATGTCACATCTTCTCCAGCTTATCTCGGGAAAGAGACGGAAGCCCTAGATTTTGACATAACATATTACCGAGCCAAGGACCCACTAGCACCGCGACTCTACGAGGATTTCATCGAGGAAATCGAGCAAATAGCATTGTTCAAGTATAACGCATTGCCACACTGGGGTAAAAACAGAAACTTGGCGTTTGATGGCGTGATTAAAAAGTATAAGAATGTGCCCGCATTCTTGAAAGTAAAAGAGAGCTATGATCCAACCGGTCTATTCTCGACCGAATGGACGGATCAGATCTTAGGTATCAAAGGAAACGCGACGATTGTAAAAAATGGATGTGCATTGGAGGGTTTGTGTATATGTTCGGAGGATGCTCATTGTGCTCCGACGAAAGGATATTTGTGTCGACCGGGAAAAGTTTACAAAGAGGCTAGGGTCTGTACACGTGTCAGTGGCATAAATGAGGCACTGTCAGTAAGTTAATTATCTACATCGCCTCTTATATCAGGAAGCCGTTGTTGTTATACATTGTTTATGTCGTAATAATATTATAAATAATAAATGGCCTACTGTAATAAATGGCCTACTGTAATCAGAGCCGTGCCTCTGTTATGAAAAATGAAGCGTTCGCCTAGGGCAGCGTTTTTTTTATAAACTTAATATGGCATCTTTTGTTTTTGATTAAAACATTTTTAATTAAGTATACTAATTTTACTCCTAAATAAGAGAAGATATCTATGTATAGTGTATGGATTTATGTTATAGTAATTTGGATAAGCTAAATATGGGTTGGGTAAAGAAAGTAATAAAAGATTGACTCTTATGGTCTTATGGATTTCTAATGACATTTTCATAGTTTTATTAGTAGAATACCTAGATAATATTTTTAAATAGAAAAACTGACAATAATAGAAAATAAGATAAAAATATGATGAAGTAAAATTGGTTATTTTTCCATTAAAACGATTTCTGGATATTAAAAATAAAGTTTAGTCATCAATTTGCATAATAAGAATAGGATAAATTATGTTTAGAATGAATGTTGTATCTTGTCCGTGTTTTTCATCTGTGACAATAGTATTTAATTTTATACAAATTAAGACATTTTATTTTCAACCGCTTATGTTCGTTATGAATGCTTGCACGCTCTGACTGTAATACATCGCCAAAACTTTTTACTCATTAAATATTAATATTTTCATTAATTAATTAAATGATATATTATAAATAAAAGTAAACCAATAAAAAAGTTACAAGTGTTTGTAAAGTCTCTTTAAAACAGAAGTTGAGCTCTTCCCGTAGAATCTTTCTACGTCCTTTTTTTTCTTGACTTTTTTCTTTTTCTTTCTTCTTTTACAATTTTTTGTATTTTTAATTCTTCGGAGATCATGCAAAAATTTTGATACTGATGCTTTAAAAACACCACTAGTGTTCTGTCCCGTACTTACGGGTAAAAATTTCCTTAAATTTTATATCATAATTAAGATGTATGTAACATATTTAGTGTTCCATCCCGTACTACTACTACTTACGGATAAAGAATTCCTTAAAACATAAGATATAGTGAGATCAATGCTTGTGCGGAAAATATAACTTAAAGCTAGTTTGTAATAAGAAATTGAGTCATAATTATGAAAAAAAAAAGATAGAACTGTAAAGTTTGCAGAATCTATTACCTTCTCTGTTGGACGGGATTTCTTTTTGCTGCGTAGTGCCTATAAAAAAGTTGGACATAACTGAATTTCTAATATTTCCTCATTTGCAAATGGTGTTCTTATTTTCATGTCTTTCTCTTTTGAAGAAATAAGCTTTGTAAAGCCCTTTTGAAAAGAATTGAAAAAATCTTTAAAAGAACAGTGTATTTAAGTGACATATTCTATCTGAATCACGCTAAAAGAATCAACCGATATAGATTTGTGCAAAATAAAAAAAATGAACACGAATATAGTAGTCACAACTCTCTATTGATTTTTGTTGATGCTAAAAAAATATGGGGGAAAAAATTGATGAAGAATATGAAACATGGAGAAGAAGGAAGAGAAAAGATTGTTCAACAAAAAAAGGGGAAGAGAAAAGCAAGAATAAAAAGGATGAAGCTGTTAGATTTTGTGCCATGATATGGGAGTTACGTGAAAGTGATCGTGGGGATTTGAGAAATTTTAGAAATCTAAAAACTAAACAATCTAAGAAATAAAAAGTAAGTTCTTTTTTGTTAAAACCATTTCTGTCACAATTCTTTAATTTTTCTATTGGCTCCGATTTTTACCAATGTCATCCGTTCTAGTTTGATTCGTCTTGTGTGTAAGTTAGATAAAAATACGTAAAAAACTGTTTAAAGTTGTGAAATTTAATTTTGAACGTGGGATAAGATCATTTGAGAAAATATAAGAGAATTTGGAACTGCAAAAAAGAATGGATTGACATGAATATTTTTTTCAATTTATTTTATTTTTTAAACATTACTTACGTGGCCGAATTTGATTGGTGAAACGACTTGCGCTTTAGTATATAAAGGATTAGTGAGATATATCTTCCCTCGAGTACCTCAACCATATTTTATTATAATATAAGTTATAAGTTTAATTAAATTTTAATTTTAAAAAACATAAACCACTTAAATATTGACACCTAAAACTAAAATCTCTCACACTTTTTTAAACGCTTCTTCCAACATAAACGTCTCACAAGTTTTCTGTTATTCTTCCCTACTTTTTGATTTTTACTTATTATTGTAAGAGCCATCTGCATCGCTAAAGTTTCTTATTATTATTATTTTTTTTTTTTCTTTTTCTGATTAAAAAAAAAATGCACCTATCGCGGACTGTCACGTGTCGGTGGAGCCCGCGAACAGTGCAAAATACACAGCACACGTTTCTTACCGTGCACACTTTGTTTACCGTTTTTTTGCAAAATCGTACCCCCCTTTAAAGACGCGCGATACAAATGCTCTAATACGTAGAAACAGTGAGAGAGACTTCCACTGCACCTGTCTTTATAGCCTGATTAATAATTAAACTGGATTGACTTATATGAATTACAAGAGTTATTCATATGCTTTTACGATAAATTATAGTTCGTAAATGTATATCGTCTGAAAATATGTTACAATCAAATACATATAGGGTTTCAATCGGCGGTGCGAAGGAAAATAATATATCTGGTTGTCGCGATCCGGTGCGATATACCGGATTCATGCTGGATCCATTTTTTAAAACAATCCATCGGTTAAAAAAAGAATCCGATTCAATTAGTTATGAACTGGATCGAGGTATACGTTGCCCATGATCATAAAACTAATTTATCAATTAGTCAGAGAGGAGGGGTTTGCCTCAATGTTTGAGATTCATTGACCACGTAATTTATTAAAATTTTGTCTCATTGACTTTGTCTAAATCTTTTGAGTACAAGACAACGGCGTGTGACTTTGTGAGGGACGTGGATGCCATGGCGTTCTTATTGATAATAAAGTGAACTGGATCTTATTCACGCGTTTATAGAATAATTAAAATAGGCATATAGCTAAACTTGGGGGACAAGCTTAGAAACCCTAACCCCGTACACCACAATACTGACCGTAAAGGCCTACACCAGTATATGCTGAGTAGCAAGCTATGGACAGCATATCCATATATAGATATAAAGCTAGCTATATCGACCAATACTTTTTTCTATCTCACATATAAAACTGATCTTTTTTTTTATCAAATCAAAGTGATCTCATAACTTATATATAGGGCAAAATCCAACTGACTTTATTTGTTTATAGTAAAACCCATCTAATGTTCCAGCAATTTCAGCCGCGTATCACTCATATGACATCACAACCACGATATTTTACAACGACGTCTTTAATTTTCCTTTCTACTTGCTCATCTTGGCTCATGTTCTGTTTTTTTTTTTAAGTTAGAACAAAGACTTTCCCGTCTGTACAGTTATATTTTTTTATATTAACCAAAAACAAAAAAGACCCATCTATTGTGTGTTTCATAAAAGAGTTTGGTATTGTCAAGGCTTTCAAGAGTTGAATTCTTGGCTGCTACGAAATTTATGTTATAATTAATTACTACTGGAACTTGTCGTGAACATACGGTTGATTGAATATTCACGTCTACCTTTAGTTTTCGATTTTTAATAAAAAGGTGTTATCGACTATCGTTTTTAGTTGCATAAAACGACGAGGCAAAGATAACTATTTTAAACTATTCAACTATATATATATGCACGACAAATTACATACGCAGGCCAATATTTCCATGAGAACTTTACAAAGAACATTGACTACTAATTATACTAAGCAGAAATAAAATGATTTGGTGTTTTAGTCATATTTGATAAGAGATGGACTCGTCGATTTTTTCTGATATAACATTTTTTTTTTGTCACAGCTCTGATATAACATATATAACGCACCTTTCAATTAACGGCTTATGTTTAGGGGACAAAACGTATTATTTGCTAGCGGATAAAAGTACAGGGAATAGAAACTGATAAAATTTTAAGGGTTATATGGATTAGTGGATACATACGCTGAAGGATTTTTCATTAACATTTCTTTTCCGGAAAGCAATAAACGGTGCCGAGGCCTATGGGGGTAAGACCATGTGATATAACTTTATTAACTTGACAGTCCCCTACTAATGGATCGAATATGTTTAAAGTTTCTACACAACATCTACCATGAAGTATCTCCTCTCAGCCTTTTATGACTTCACAAAAATATTATATTTAAATCGCACTGAGCCAGCCTTTTACACCACACCACCTCTATATATTAGACCAAAAGCACCATTCGCAATGCATCTCAAAAGTTTCAACAAAAGAACATGGCATTTCGTTTTTCTCCTTCGTATTGGCGGATCGTCCTGGGGTTATGCTGTATGTTTACACTTGTGCATACGGCACTCTCAACACCTCCGGAAGATCCCGTGAGATGTGTCTCAGGAAACACGGATTGTAGCGTCACAAACTCATACGGAGTCTTCCCAGACCGGTCCACGTGTCGAGCGGCCAACGTTGCGTACCCAACAACCGAAGCCGAGCTTGTCTCTATCGTGGCAGCAGCCACAAAAGCCAGACGCAAAATGCGTGTGACCACTCGATATTCCCATAGCATCCCTAAGCTTGCGTGCACGGACGGAACCAACGGTTTGTTCATAAGCACAAAGTTTCTAAACCACACGGTGCAAGCCGATGCAGGGGCCATGACCCTGACAGTTGAGAGCGGTGTGACACTTAGGCAGTTGATCACTGAAGCGGCTAAGGTTGGATTGGCGTTGCCTTATGCACCATATTGGTGGGGACTGACCGTGGGTGGTATGTTGGGAACCGGTGCTCACGGGAGCTCATTGTGGGGTAAAGGAAGTGCGGTCCATGATTATGTTACCGAGATCAAGATTGTTAGTCCTGGCTCGGTCAATGATGGATTTGCAAAGGTTAGAGTATTAAGTGAAAGTACAACTCCTGTGGAGTTTAACGCGGCAAAGGTTTCACTTGGTGTTCTTGGTGTTATCTCCCAGGTTAGATCATCTATATTTACTTTTTTCGGTTTAAATAAAAACCAAAATTATACTCTTTAACTACAAATTTTCATTTATTTAAGGTGACTTTTGGTTTACAACCGATGTTCAAAAGATCGTTAAAATATGTTATGAAAAACGATTTGGATTTCGATGATCAAGTCCTCACATTGGGGGAAAAACATGAGTTTGCGGATTTCGTATGGTTGCCAAGCCAAGGTAAAGTTGTGTATCGAATGGACGACCGAGTAGCAGTCAACACGCCGGGCAACGGTTTGTGTGATTTCTTGCCGTTCCGTTCCCAACCCTCTGCGGCATTAGCCATCATAAGATCATCAGGTTCCTAGCTATCCTTATTTCTAAGACTATAACTAGTAACTCATTTTAGGAATGTATGGAATAAATGGAATTGAAATCAATAGAATAAAAGTGGAATGAATTTGTGATGATTTGAGGAATTAAAGGAATGAAATATGTATTTATGTTTTAATTATATTTAAATTATATCATTCCATTCATTCTTTACATTCTTTTTCTTCTTTTTATTTATCATGAATGATTTTTAACATGATTCACAATGTATTCCATTTATCCCACCGAAATGTATGTAATCCAAAAAATTTATTTTTACCGTTAACTGGTAATATTTTTTGGAATACATATGAATGACTAATTTCACGTGATTCCATTCATAAAAAACATTCAGTTACAGCCTAAAGTTTTTGTGAGAAAAAGGTTTGAATTTATGTGGAGGTAAAATATAAAGGTACATATGAGAACATTTTATGAACCAATAGTTGAAGATGTAATCAGGTGGTTACAATTAGATTTCTATTAACTTATAACTTTAACCCATGTCCTGGATAAGAAAATTTAACTGTTGGATGATAGAATTATACGTGACAACTTGACATCTATTAGTTAGAAAATAGATTTTTATTTTTTTGGACAAAGTTAGAAAATAGATTATATCTTTTTGTCAAAGGGAAAAATGATATTTTACTTTCTATTTCTCTCTTTTTCTTAGAACATCTCTAACTTTCCTTTTAATCATAAGATATATGTTTTGTTTTATTTCATTCTTATTGTACAATAATTTAGAGGAGAAGCAAGAGATATTCAGAGATGCGACTGGGAAGTGTGCGGAAGCCACACTAATTTCATCTACACTGTTCAGTACCTCCTACGGTTTGACAAACAATGGTAATAACTAACTTTTCGTTTTATTATACATTTTGGTTGATTTCACATACGAAATTTATTCACTCCCATGTTTATGTTAAAAAAACTTCAACGGCATTGTTTAGGTATTGCATTCACCGGCTATCCGGTCATTGGAAGCCAAAACCGTATGATGACGTCAGGATCATGTCTAGATAGCCTTCAGGATGGGTTAACCACGGCGTGTGCGTGGGATTCACGTATAAAAGGCGAATTTTATCATCAAACATGTTTCAGTATTCCTCTCACGCAAGTCAAAAGTTTCATCACCGACATCAAATCTCTTGTCAAGATCGATCAGAAATCTCTGTGTGGACTTGAACTTTATAACGGTATTTTAATGCGTTATGTCACGGCCTCTCCAGCTTATCTTGGGAAAGATACGGAAGCCATAGACTTTGATCTAACATATTACCGAGCCAAGGATCCTTTAACACCGCGACTATACGAGGATTTTATAGAAGAAATCGAGCAAATTGCGTTGTTCAAGTATAATGCATTGCCACATTGGGGTAAGAACAGAAACGTAGCATTTGATGGAGTGATTAAAAAGTACAAAAACGCACCAGCGTTCTTGAGAGTGAAGGAGAGTTATGATCCGGATGGTTTATTCTCGAGCGAATGGACGGATCAAATCCTAGGGATCAAAGGGAACGCGACGATCGTAAAAGATGGTTGTGCGTTGGAGGGATTGTGTATATGTTCGGAGGATGCTCATTGTGCCCCGACCAAAGGCTATATGTGCCGACCGGGAAAAGTTTACAAAGAGGCTAGGGTTTGTACACGTGTCGGTGACATAAACGCATAAGTGTACTGGTTCAACAAGTAAGTTAATTAATTATAAACAAAATCTTCAAAGATTCTTACATCAGAAAATCCCATTTGTTGTTATGAGTGGGTCAATATATTTATCTACTATGATTTATAACAAGTTGCTTCATGCATGTTGATGTAATAACTACTATAATGCAATTAAAAAAAATATTTTAATAACTTCGTTTGGTCGCTACGAATAACAATAAGTTGTACACGCTCTTGCAATAATTTAATAGTAGCGTTAAAAAAAATAGTGAAAAAAGTACTCTGCGAATATGTGTGATGTTGTCTGAAAGATTAAAGTCAAAGTTCCGTGTCCTGTAAGTCTTTGAGAAGCTTGTCGAATTCGTCCAGTCTTTGTCCCCAATCGTTCTTGATCGTTAACGCCTTCACGTTAAAGTAATCAACACCGTTATCTCCGGTGGACTTACTCGCAGAGGATGATGACAGCTCCACGCTTCTCATCTTCTTCTTCTTCATTCTATCGGCTTTGGATCTGTTCCGCTGAGCCGTCGCTCTCTGAATCGCCCAAAGCACGTCTGATCCAGTAATCTCCCTCTCCTTTGGGATCGGTTTACTAGGGTTCGAATCAGCTGACCGGAGGACGATTTGTTGGCATAATCCACCGACAGATTCGGATGTTTGCGATTTCGTCGGGACGTTACAGAGTCGAAGGTGGATTCTGTTGTAATTACTCGGCGGAGGCTGTGAATAGCCGACGGAGGTTGATGCGGTTATCCCCCTGAAAAATTGAACCGGCATCGGTACCGGTTTCACGGTCCACATTGCTTCTCCGTCCTTTATGTGGTGGTGGAGAGTCTAGCCCACATATACTACTAATCAGTGGCTTATTGGGTTTCACCAACAAAGCCCATTAATATATTGGCTCAATTATAATTGATTACATGCATTAATTATTGGATATACTTTTAGAAAAGATACACGTAGAACATCTTTGACGATGATTCGTCTAATACATATTTTAGGTAACGGCTTAAATAAAAAGATACACTTACTAGATATGACATATGAAACTTTGTCATGTGACTTCACCACTAAAGTTTTGTCACGTGAACCGGATACTTATGAATCGAGTCACCCCACGGGTTTCCCACCAGTGTCTCGCTAGCCGAAATCGTTCTCAACGCTCTCCACACAATACTATTGCATTTAAAACCCGACCCGAACGCCAACTGCCAAACCCGATCTCCACGCTTGACCCGACACTTAGCCTCTATGTAAGCCAGCTCGTACCACAGAGACGAGCTGGAAGTGTTTCCAAACCGGTGCAACGTCATCCGAGACGGCTCGAGATCAACTTCACTGAGGCCAAGACCTTTTTCAACCGCGTCAAGTAACGCTCTACCACCAGCGTGGATACAGAAATGCTCGAAACATAGTTTAAAATTCGGAACATATGGACTGCTCTTTAACCTAAAAAGCCTACTCTTTACGATAGAGATAATAAACCGGAGCTTTTCAGATAAAGGCAGAACAAGTGGACCAAGTGCGGTTAGATTCGTCTTTAACGTGTCACCAGCAACAATGGTCAGTTCTCTAGATAGTGATACTCCAACGATACCTTTGTCGTCTTCTTTTTGGTCAGCACAAGTGTAATGTTTGTCGCTAGCGCCTTTGTGGGTCCTAACGAGTTGAGTTAACTCGTACTTAGACCGAACTCTGTCTTGGCTCCGGTTTGAAAGCAAAACCGCGGCACCTCCTACCCGAAAAATACAGTTAGGGACTAACATGGACCGGTCGTTGCCTCGATACATGCTTAGAGTCATGTTCTCGGTGCTAACAATGACTGCATAGGTATTAGGGTTTGCTTTAAGAAGATGCGCGGCGAGATCTACGGAGATTGCGCCGGCGCTGCATCCCATACCGGAGAGATTGTATGTTTTCACGTCGGTTTTGAGCTTGTACCGGTTTACGATCATGGAAGAGAGAGATGGGTTAGGGTTAAACAAGCTGCAGTTTACAATGAAGATTCCAATATCTCTAGGTTCGACTCCGGTTTTCTTGAATAGCGAGTTAAGAGCTCCGAAGATGACTAATTCGGCTTCATGTCTGGCCTCAAACATTGATGGTGTTGGTGGAGAGGTCAACATGCAACGTGGGGCGTACGTATCATCTCCTAAACCGGACCGGTTTAGTATCCTCGTCATGAATTGGATTGTTTCTTCGGTGTAGAGTTGAGCACCTTTGGCCATGTTGAAGAACGTTTCGGATGAGATTTTGCATGAGTCGGTGGGTTGGTGACATGAGAAGTCGACGAGGTAAACTGGTTTAGACCGGGTGCTTGAGTAAGCATAGAGGAGGATGGATATGATGAGCAGACCAATCTTGACCGGAAAAGAAGAGAAGAAGTCATGGTGAAATTGAAGTAGATGAAGCTGGGAGAAAGAGAGAACGAAAATTATAAGCAGAGGAAACTTAAAATTTGCCATTGAAATGAACAATGTGGGAGATAGTTGGTTATTAGGTAGGTTTTTATTTATAAGCAACGTACAACACAACCTTATGTTTGGTATAAATAGACAATATGAGGACTGCGTTAAGGATTCGTGCTGCGGAGAACATGGTGTGCGTTTTAAGGCTACCCTTCTTAATAAAATATGGTATTACTATATAAATATCCATAGGTGAACGCACTTTTAAAACAACAACAAAATTGTAATCTTTTCGTGCCGTGTTGCAAGAAATTATTTCAGTACAAGAACACATAAACGACAGATTCAACATTTTGTAAAGCTAAGCCTTTTCTCAAAAAAAAAAGAACATTTTGTAAAGCTACCTTAATTCACTAATTAAGCATTTTGACCATACTAATTATTAACCTATTTATTACCAAACATAGACAGTTTTCTGATTGGATTGCGTCGACTGCACATAGCTTTCATTAGTGCTGGGAATTTGAGTCATTATCCGTGGGCCCCGCCCCATTTGATCCGCTGCGGAGCGGGTGCGAGTCGAGCGATTTGAAAATTTTGATTCGTGGATGCGGGTGCGGGTCGAGTGCTTTTTATGAAAGCGTTTCATATCATCTGAGTTTAACTTTTATTTATTGAATTTAGCGGCTTCGAAACTTTTACACTTTACTTGGAAAAGTGTGTTGAATCACGTGATTTCCCTCAAATTGATGTATGTGGTTAACCAATTAATCCAAAAGAGGAAACTCGTAATAAGAAAGAGCTCCAAAGATAGAAAGAATATGTGTGTATATATGTATTGTATATGTGTATGTAGTTATGGGATCTAATAAATAGTGTAGAACCTTTACTTAAAGGTTTTAAAAGTTTTGTTTTTAGTAAATCTCATAACTACATACATATATACAATATATATATATACACATATTCATTTTTAGAATTTCAATGGGTAAAACTCTCCCATTGGAGGTGCTCTTACGAATCAGTGATCGGTTGAAGACTTGTCAGCCTACTTTTAATTATAGGTGAAGTGGTCAGTGGCTGGGAAAGCTGGAAGTGGACCAATGGGAAACATATATTCGTACTTTTTAGGTGAGTGAGTTAGGTTGGACCATTTAATTTATTAAAAACCCTATACGAATTAGTTCACAGTTATTTGGCAGACGGATATCGTTGTATCCAATATCGTACAAACTCATCAATTCATCTCTTGAAGAAGTATCTTATGCAGATGTTTATAAAGATATATATATATATATATTTATGTGGTTCTGAATGATGATTGCAACTGAACAACGCAGATTAGATAATTACTAACGATGTATTATGTTTGCCGAACAAAGACTTGTAATTGTTGTGTAATGTTTAAATTTGAAGCCTGGCGCGACAAATTTGGAGTTTGTAGAATCCTTTGTTCTTAACATACTCGAATTACTTTCAACCTCATAATTCAATACAATAATAATTGGAGTGGAACAAAAAACAGGCAATTGAGAAGTTTGAAAATATTTAGATTTTTTTTTGTAGATTTCTCTTTTAGGTTTTGATAATTACTATTATTATATGTTTTTAAGTCAGCACTCGACATTTGTTTTGCTATATGTTGCTGGTTCTGGTGTGCATTGATTGTATCGCTGTACTATTTGAAGCCTAGATAAATTTTCAATTTTTGTAACATAAAAATATATTGTATTAGAGCATGATTATTGGAGGATTTTTAGGATGGGATTATTAGCGGAATATAAAAACTCGTCTCTTAACTGTTAATTAAAAAAGCTAAGAACTGGTTCTTAAATAGAGTTTTAAGAACCGGTTCTTAGTTTTTTTAGTTAAAAGTTAAGAGACGGGTTCTTATATTCCGCTAAAAACTTCATCATAAAAACCCCTCAATAATCATGCTCTTGCGACTTGATTTCATTATGCCAAGTGGTTACAATCTAGTATTCTTATTGGATGATGGGTATGAATAAATGCTCACTACGTACACTTTCTCTGCATCATATTTCAATGTTACAAACATATATTTTTAGATTTTGATTGAATACTTTTTGAGTATTTTATTTAGGTTTTAGATCATGTGAATTCGTACTCGGAATTTTCCTACGTATTCACATATATAGACGATATTTATAACGTTAATGCTTCTAACTATGTAAAACTTCTCACAGATTTATTGGATTATCTATGTAAATCAATTTATGATCCTATTAATTAAGCAGATGACTATCATCACAGGGGTATAGAACCTACAAATATATTTCCAAGCTGATCGTTCTATAACTTTCCATTCATAGATACCCTCTACAAAATATTCTGTTTTTCGTTAAATGGTTAATATACTGAAGCCATCTTTAGTGTTGTTTTAAAATTTCTATCCATATTTTACATTTGTATTAATGTATTCTAAACTATCTTTCATGGTACATGGACATCGTTCTATTTTTTTATCAATTAATTTAGAAAAACTTTATATTCTCCCTAAATCAATGGACAAACCACAATAAAATCGTGATACTAAAGAAATGGAAACAACAAAGGTTCACAACCTCTATGACCATCATCATATGTTAGTTCATGATACAACTATGTATTAAAACAATATTATCATATTTTTTGAAATTTTCTCAAAATCTATGTGTTAACCTCTACAAAATATTCAGTTATTCGGTAAATGGTTAATATCCTGAAGCCTATAATCTTTTGTGTTGTTTTAAAATTTCTAACCACATTCCACATTTGTATTAATGTATTCTAAACTCTTTTACATGGTATATGAGCGTCGTTCTGTTTTTTTTATCAATTAATTTAGTAAAACTTCATATGATCCCTATGAAAGGACAAACCACAATAAAATCGTTATTCTAGAAAAACAGAGAAAACAAAGGTTCCAAACCTCTCTGACCATCATCATATTTTAGTTCATGATATAACTATGCACTAAAACAATATTATCATATTTTTTTATTTTTTCTCAAAATCTGTGTGATAACAACTACAAAATATTCAATTTTTCGGTAAATGATTAATATACTGAAACCTATAATCTTTAGTGTTGTTCTAAACTTTATAATCACATTCTACAATTGTATTAATGTATTCTAAACTATCTTTTATGGTACATGGTTATCGTTCCATTTTTTATCAATTAATTTAGTAAATTCATATGTTCTCTAAATCAGTGGACAAACCACAATAAAATCGCTATTCTAGTGAAACAGAGACAACAAAGTTTTCAAACTTCTCTGACCATCATCATATGTTAGTTCATGATACAACTATGCATTAAAACAATATTGTCATTTTTTTGAATTTTTCTTAAAATCTATGTGTTAACCCCTACAAAATATTCAGTTTTTCGGTAAATGATTAATACACTGAAGCCTATAATCTTTAGTGTTGTTTTAAAATTTCTAACCATACTCTACAGTTGTATTAATGTATTCTAAACTATCCTTTATGGTACATGGTTATCGTTCCATTTTTATCAATTAATTTAGTAAAATTCATATGCTCCCTAAATCAGTGGACAAACCACAATAAAATCGCTATTCTAGTGAAACAGAGACAACAAAGGTTCAGAACCTCTATGACCATCATCATATGTTAGTTCATGATACAACTATGTATTAAAACAATATTGTCATATTTTTTCAATTTTTCTTAAAATCTATGTGTTAACCCCTACAAAATATTCAGCTTTTCGGTAAATGGTTAATATACTGAAGCCTATAATATTTTGTGTTGTTTTAAAATTTCTAACCACATTCCACACTTGTATTAATGTATTCCAAACTATTTTACAAGGTACATGGGCATCGTTCTATTTTGTTTTTATCAATTAATTTAGGAAAACTTCATATGATCCCTAAATCAAGGGACAAACCACAATAAAATCGCTATTCTAGAGAAACGGAGAAAAAAAAGGTTCCAAACCTCTCTGATCATCATCATATGTTAGTTCATGATACAATTATGCATTAAAACAATCTTGTTATATTTTTTATATTTTTCTCAAAATCTACGTGTTAACCCCTACAAAATATTCAGTTTTTCGATAAATGGTTAATATACTAAAACCTATAATCTTTAGTGTTGGTTTAAAATTTCTAACCACATTCTACAATTGTATTAATATATTTTAAATTATCTTTTATGGTACCTGGTTATCGTTCCATTTTTTTATCAATTAATTTAATAAAGTTCATATGCTCCCTAAATAAGTGGACAGACAACAATAAAATCGCTATTATAGTGAAACGGAGACAAAAAAGGTTACAAACCTCTCTGACCATCATCATATGTTAGTTCATAATACAACTATGCATTAAAACAATATTGTCATATTTTTTTAATTTTTCTCAAAATTTATGTGTTAACACCCCTACAAAATATTCAGTTTTTTGGTAAATGGTTAATATACTGAATCCTATAATCTTTAGTGCTGTTTTAGAATTTCTAACCGCATTCTACATTTGTATTAATGTATTCTAAATTATCTTTCAAAGTACATGGTTATCGTTCCATTTTTTGTATCAATTAATTTAGTAAAATTTATATGCTCCCTAAATCAGTGGACAAAACACAATAAAATCACTATTCTAGTGAAACAGAGACAACAAAGGTTCCAAACCTCTCTGACCATAATCAGATGTTAGTTCTTGATACAAATATGCATTAAAACAATATTCTAATATTTTTTTTAATTTTCTCCAAATATATGTGTTAACCCATACAAAATATACAGTTTTTCTGTAAATGGTTAATATACTGAAGCCTATAATCCTTAGTGTAGTTTTAAAATTTCTAACCACATTCTACATTTGTATTAATGTATTCTAAATTTTCTTTCCAGTACATCGGCATCGTTCTGTTTTTTTATCAGTTAATTTAGTAAAACTTCATATGCTCTCTAAATCAGTGGACAAACAACAATAAAATCGCTATTCTAGAGAAACGGAGACAACAAAGTTCCAAACATCTCTGACCATAATCATATGTTAGTTCATGATACAACTATGCATTAAAAAAATATTGTAATGCTTTTTGAATTTTTTTTCAAAATCTATATGTTAACCCCTACAAAATATTCAGTTTTTCGGTAAATGGTTAATATACTGAATCCTATAGTCTTTAGTATTGCTTTAAAATTTCTTACCACATTCTACATTTGTATTAATATATTCTAAACTATCTTTTATGGTACATGGTTATCGTTCTATTTATTAATCAAGTAATTTAGTAAAACTTTATATGCTCCCTAAATCAGTGGACAAACCACAATAAAATCGCTATTCTAGTGAAACGGAGACAACAAAGGTTCCAATCCTCTCTGACCATCATCATATGTTGGTTCATGATACAACTATGCATTAAAACAATATTGTTATATTTTTTTGATTTTTTCTCAGAATCTATGTGCTAACCCCGACAAAATATTCAGTTTTTTCGGTAAATGGTTAATATACTGAAGCCTATAATCTTTAGTGTTATTTTAAAATTTCTAACCACATTTTACAATTGTATTAATATATTCTAAACTATCTTTTAAGGTACATGCTTATCGTTCTGTTTTTGTATGAGTTAATTTAGTAAAACTTCATATGCTTCATAAATCAGTGGACAAACCACAATAAAATCACTATTATAATGATACGGAGACAACAAAGGTTTCAAACCCCTCTGGCCATAATCATATGCTAGTTCTTGATACAAATATGCATTAAAACAATATTGTCATATTTTTTGAGTTTTTCTCAAAATCTATGTGTAACCCCTACAAAATATTCAGTTTTTCGATAATGGTTAATATACTGAATCCTATAATCTTTAGTTTTGTTTTTAAATTTCTAACCACATTCTACATCTGTATTATCATATTTCAAACTATCTTTTATGTTACATGGTTAGCGTTCTATTTATTAATCAATTAATTTAGTAAAACTTCACATGCTTCCTAAATTAGTGGATAAACCACAATAAAATCGCTATTCTAGTGAAACGGAGACAACAAAGGTTCCAAACCTCTCTAAAAATCATCATATGTTAGTTCATGAGATACAACTGTGCATTAAAACAATGTTGTAATATTTTTTGAATTTTTCTCAAAATCTATGTGTTAACCCCTACAAAATATTTAGTTTTTCGGTAAATGGTTAATATACTGAAGCCTATAATCTTTAGTGTTGTTTTTAAATTTCTAACCACATTCTACAATTGTATTTATGTCTTCTAAATTATCTTTCATGGTACATGGGCATCGTTCTATTTTTTATCAGTTAATTTAGTAAAACTTCATATGCTTCCTAAATGAGTGGACAAACCATAATAAAATCGCTATTCTAGAGAAACGGTGATAACAAAGGTTCCAAACCTCTCTGACCATAATCATACGCTAGTTCTTGATACAACTACGCATTAAAATAATATTTTTATATTTTTTGAATTTTTCTCAAAATCTATGTGTTAATATACTGAAACCTATAATCTTTAGTGTTGTTAAATAATTTCTAACCCCATTCTAAATTTGTATTAGTGTATTCTAAATTATCTTTCATGGCACATGGGCATCATTCTATTTTTTATCAGTTAATTTAGTAAAACTTCGTATGCTTCCTAACTGAGTGGACAAACCACAATAAAATCGCTATTCTAGAGAAACGGAGACAACAAAGGTTCCAAACCTCTCTGACCATAATCATACGCTAGTTCTTGATACAACTATGCATTAAAACAATATTTTTATATTTTTTGAATTTTTCTCAAAATCTATGTGTAAAACCCCTACTAAATATTCAGTTTTTCAATAAAGGGTTAATATACTGAAACCTATAATCTTTAGTGTTGTTAAAAAATTTCTAACCTCATTCTAAATTTGTATTAATGTATTCTAAATTATCTTTCATGGTACATGGGCATCGTTCTATTTTTTATCAATTAATTTAGTAAAACTTCATATGCTTCCTAAATGAGTGGACAAACCACAATAAAATCGCTATTCTAGAGAAACGGAGACAACAACAGTTCCAAACCTCTCTGACCATCATCATATCTTAGTTCATGATTCAACTATGCATTATAACAATATTGTAATATTTTTTGAATTTTCTCAAAATATATGTGTTAACCCTACAAAATATTCAGTTTTTCGGTAAATGGTTAATATACTGAAGCGTATAATATTTAGTGTTGTTTTAAAATTTCTAAACATATTCTACATTTGAATTAATTTATTCTAAACTATCTTTCATGGAACAATGGACATCATTCAATTTTTTTATCAGTTAACATAGTAAAATTTCATATGCTCCCTAAATTAGTGGACAAACCACAGTAAAATCGCTATTCTAGAGAAACGGAGAAAACAAAGGTTCCAAACCTCTCTCACCATCATCATATTTTAGTTCATGATACAACTATGAATTAAAACAATATTGTAATCTTTTTTGATTTTTTTTTCAAAATCTATGTGTTAATCCCTACAAAATATTAAGTGTTTTGGTAAATGGTCAATATACTGAAGCCTATAATCTTTAGTGTTGTTTTAAAATTTCTAACCATATTCTACATTTTTATTAATGTATTCTAAACTATCTTTCATGGTACATGGGCATCGTTCTATTTTTTATCAGTAAATTTAGTAAAACTTCATATGCTCCCTAAATCGGTGGACAAATCACCGTAAAATCGCTATTCTAGAGAAACGGAGACAACAAATGTTCCAAACCTCTCTGACCATAATCATATATTAGTTCATGATAAGACCATGCACTAAAACAATTTTGTCATATTTTTTGAATTTTTCTCTAAATCTATGTGTTAATCCCTACAAAATATTCAGTTTTTCGGTAAATTGTTAATATACTGAAGCGTATAATATTTAGTGTTGTTTTAAAATTTATGACTGAATTCTACATTTGTATTAATGCATTCTAAATTATCTTTAATGGTACATGGACATCGTTATATCTTTTATCAATTAATTTAGTAAAACTTCATATGCTCCCTAAATCAGTGAACAAACCATAATAAAATCACTATTCTAGAGAAACGAAGACAACAAATGTTTCAAACCTCTCTGACCATAATCATATGCTAGTTCTTGATACAACTATTCATTAAAATAATCTTGTTATATTTTTGAATCTTTCTCAAAATCTATGCGTTAACCCCTACAAAATATTCAAATTTTGTGTAAATGGTTAATATACTGAAACCAATAATATTTTGTGTTGTTTTAAAATTTCTATCCACATTCCACATTTGTATTAATGTATTCTAAACTCTTTTACATGGTAAATGAGGATCATTCTATTTTTTATCAATTAATTTAGTAAAACTTCATATGATCCCTAAATCAAGGGACAAACCACAATAAAATCGCTATTCTAGAGAAACGGAGACAACAAAGGTTCCAAACCTCTCTGACAATCATGGTATATTATTTCATGATACGACTATGAATTAAAACATTTATGTCATATTTTTTGAATTTTTCTCAAAATCTAAGCGTTAACCCCTACAAAATATTCAATTTTTAGGTAAACGGTTAATATACTGAAACCTATAATCTTTAGTGTTGTTTTAAAATTTCTAACCACATTTTACATTTGTATTAATGTATTCTAAATAATCTTTCATGGTACTTGGGCATCATTCTATTTTCTTATCAATTAATTTAGTATAACTTCATATGCTCTTTAAATCAGTGGACAGAACACAATAAAATCTCTATTCTAGAGAAACGGAGACAACAGAGGTTTCAAACCTCTCTGATCATAATCTATGTTAGTTCATGATACAACTATATATTAAAAAAATACTGTTACATTTTTTCGAATTTTTCTCAAAATCTATGTGTAAATATACTGAATCCTATAATCTTTGGTGTTGTTTTAAAATTTCTAACCACATTCTACATTTGTATTAATGTATTCTAAATTTTCTTTCATGGTACATCGGCATCGTTCTGTTTTTTTATCAGTTAATTTAGTAAAACTTCATATGCTCCCTAAATCAGTGGACAAACAACAATAAAATCGCTATTCTAGAGAAACGGAGACAACAAAGTTCCAAACATCTCTGACCATCATCATATGTTAGTTCATGATACAACTATGCATTAAAACAATATTGTTTTATTTTTTTGATTTTTTCTCAGAATCTATGTGTTAACCCCGACAAAATATTCAGTTTTTTTCGGTAAATTGTTAATATACTGAAGCCTATAATCTTTAGTGTTGTTTTAAAATTTCTAACCACATTTTACAATTGTATTAATTTATTCTAAACTATCTTTTAAGGTACATGCTTATCGTTCTGTTTTTTATGAGTTAATTTAGTAAAACTTCATATGCTTCATAAATCAGTGAACAAACCACAATAAAATCACCATTATAATGATACGGAGACAACAACGGTTCCAAACCCCTCTGGCCATAATCATATGCTAGTTCTTGATTCAAATATGCATTAAAACAATATTGTCATATTTTTTGAGTTTTTCTCAAAATCTATGTGTTAACAACCCCTACAAAATATTCAGTTTTTCGATAATGGTTAATATATTGAATCCTATAATCTTTAGTGTTGTTTTAAAATTTCTAACCACATTCTACATCTGTATTATCATATTCCAAACTATATTTTATGTTACATGGTTAGCGTTCTATTTATTAATCAATTAATTTAGTAAAACTTCACATGCTCCCTAAATCAGTGGATAAACCACAATAAAATCGCTATTCTAGTGAAACAGAGACAACAAAGCTTCCAAACCTCTCTGACCATAATCATATGCTAGTTCTTGATACATATATGCATCCAAACAATATTATCATATTTTTTTATTTTTTTTCTCACAGCCTATGTGTCCCTACAAAATATTATGTTTTTCGGTAAATGGTTAATATACTGAAACCTATAATCTTTAGTGTTGTTTTAAAATTTTTAATCACATTTCTACAATTGTATTAAAATATTCTAAACTATATTTTATGGTAGATGGTTATCGTTCTATTTATTTATCAATTAATTTAGTAAAACTTCATATACTCCCTAAATCAATGAACAAACCACAATAAAATTCCTATTCTAGAGAAACGTAGACAACAAAGACTTCAAACCTCTCTGAAAATAATCATATGTTAGTTCATGATACAACTATGCATTAAAACAATTTTGTCATATTTTTTAATTTTTTCTCAAAATCTATGTGTTAACCCATACAAAATATTCATTTTTCGGTAAATGGTTAATATATTGAATCCTATAATCTTTATTGTTGTTTTAAAATTTCTAACCACATTCATCATTTGTATTAATATATTCTAAACTATCTTTTATGATACATGGTTATCGTTCTATTTATTAATCAATTAATTTAGTAAAACTTCATATGCTCCCTAGATCAGTGGATAAACGACAATAAAATCACTATTCTAGTGAAACGGAGATAACAAAGGTTCCAAACCTGTCTGACAATCATCATATGTTAGTCCATGATACAACTGTGCATTAAAACAATGTTGTAATATTTTTTGAATTTTTCTCAAAATCTATGTGTAACCCCTACAAAATATTTAGTTTTTCGGTAAATGGTTAATATACTGAAGACTATAATCTTTAGTGTTGTTTTAAAATTTCTAACCACATTCTAAAATTGTATTTATGTCTTCTAAACTATCTTTCATGGTACATGGTCATCGTTCTATATTTTATCAGTTAATTTAGTAAAACTTCATATGCTTCCTAAATGAGTGGACAAACCACAATAAAATCGCTATTCTAGAGAAACGGAGACAACAAAGGTTCCAAACCTCTCTAACCATAATCATACGCTCGTTCTTGATACAAATATGCATTAAAATCATATTTTTATATTTTTTGAATTTTCTCAAAATCTATGTGTTAACCCCTACTAAATATTCAGTTTTTCGGTAAATGGTTAATATACTGAAACTTATAATCTTTAGTGTTGTTAAAAAATTTCTAACCCCATTCTAAATTTTTATTAATGTATTCTAAATTATCTTTCCTGGCACATGGACATCGTTCTATTTTTTATCAGTTAAGTTAGTAAAACTTCATATGCTTCCTAAATGAGTGGACAAACCACAATAAAATCGCTATTCTAGAGAAACGGAGACAACAAAGGTTCCAAACCTCTCTGACCATCATCATATGTTAGTTCATAATTAAACTATGCATTATAACAATATTGTAATATTTTTTGAATTTTTCTCAAAATATGCGTTAACCCCTACAAAATATTCAGTTTTTCGGTAAATGGTTAATATACTGAAGCCTATAATCTTTAGTGTTGTTTTCAAAATTTAAATCGCATTCTATAATTGTATTAATATATTCTAAACCATCTTTTATGGTACATGGTTATCGTTCTAATTATTTATCAGTTAATTTAGTAAAACATTATATGCTCCCTAAATCAGTGAACAAACCACAATAAAATCTCTGTTCTAGAGAAACGTAGACAACAACGGTTCTAAACCTCTCTGACCATAATCATTTGTTAGTTCATGAGACAACTATGCATTAAAACAATTTTGTCATATTTTTTTAATTTTTCTCAAATTCTATGTGTTAACAACCCCTACAAAATATTCATTTTTCGGTAAATAGTTAATATACTGAATCCTATAATCTTTAGTATTGTTTTAAAATTTCTAACCACATTCTACATTTGTATTAAGATATTATAAACTATATTTCATGGTACATAGTTATCATTCTATTTATTAATCAATTAATTTAGTAAAACTTCATATGCTTCCTAAATGAGTGGACAAACCACAATAAAATCGCTATTCTAGAGAAACGGAGACAACAAAGGTTCCAGACCTCTTTGACCATAATCATATGCTAGTTCTTGATAAATATATGCTTCCAAAAAATATTGTCATATTTTTTGAATTTTTCTCAAAATCTATGTGTTAACCCCCCTACAAAATATTCAGTTTTTCGGTAAATAGTTAATATACTGAAGCCTATAATCTTTATTGTTGCTTTAAAATTTCTAACCACATTCTACATTTGTATTAATATATTCTAAACTATCTTTTATGGTACATGGTTATCGTTCTATTTATTAATCAATTAATTTGGTTAACCATTATATGCTCCCTAAATTAGTGGATAAACCACAAAAAAATCGTAATTCTAGTGAAACAGAGACAACAAAGGTTCCAAACCTCTCTGACCATCATCATATGTTAGTTCACGATACAAATATGCTTTAAAACTATATTGTTATATTTTTTGAATTTTTCTCAGACTCTATGTGTTAACCCTAACAAAATATTCAGTTTTTCGGTAAATGTTTAATATACTGAAGCCTATAATATTTAGTGTTGTTTTAAAATTTCTAACCACATTTTAAAATTTTATTAATATATTATAAACTATCTTTTATGGTACACGGTTGTTATTCTATTTCTTTATGAGTTAATTTAGAAAAACTTCATATGCTTCCTAAATCAATGGACAAACAACAATAAAATCGCTATTCTAGTGAAACGGAGACAACAAAAGGTTCCAAACCTGTCTGACCATAATCATATGCTAGTTCTTGATACAACTATGTATAAAAAAATGTTGTAATATTTTTTGAATTTTTTTCAAAATCTATGTGTTAACCCCTACAAAATATTCAGTTTTTCGGTAAATGGTTAATATACTAAATCCTATAATCCTTAGCGTTGCTTTAAAATTTCTAACCATATTCTACATTTGAATTAATTTATTCTAAAATATCTTTCATGGTACATGGGCATCGTTCAATTTTTTTATCAGTTAATTTTGTAAAATTTCATATGCTCCCTAAATCAGTGGACAAACAACAATAAAATCGCTATTCTAGAGAAACGGAGACAACAAAGTTCCAAACATCTCTGACCATCATCATATGTTAGTTCATGATACAACTATGCATTAAAACAATATTGTTTTATTTTTTTGATTTTTTCTCAGAATCTATGTGTTAACCCCGACAAAATATTCAGTTTTTTTCGGTAAATTGTTAATATACTGAAGCCTATAATCTTTAGTGTTGTTTTAAAATTTCTAACCACATTTTACAATTGTATTAATTTATTCTAAACTATCTTTTAAGGTACATGCTTATCGTTCTGTTTTTTATGAGTTAATTTAGTAAAACTTCATATGCTTCATAAATCAGTGAACAAACCACAATAAAATCACCATTATAATGATACGGAGACAACAAAGGTTCCAAACCCCTCTGGCCATAATCATATGCTAGTTCTTGATTCAAATATGCATTAAAACAATATTGTCATATTTTTTGAGTTTTTCTCAAAATCTATGTGTTAACAACCCCTACAAAATATTCAGTTTTTCGATAATGGTTAATATATTGAATCCTATAAACTTTATTGTTGTTTTAAAATTTCTAACCACATTCTACATCTGTATTATCATATTCCAAACTATCTTTTATGTTACATGGTTAGCGTTCTATTTATTAATCAATTAATTTAGTAAAACTTCACATGCTCCCTAAATCAGTGGATAAACCACAATAAAATCGCTATTCTAGTGAAACAGAGACAACAAAGCTTCCAAACCTCTCTGACCATAATCATATGCTAGTTCTTGATACATATATGCATCCAAACAATATTATCATATTTTTTTATTTTTTTTCTCACAGCCTATGTGTCCCTACAAAATATTATGTTTTTCGGTAAATGGTTAATATACTGAAACCTATAATCTTTAGTGTTGTTTTAAAATTTTTAATCACATTTCTACAATTGTATTAAAATATTCTAAACTATATTTTATGGTAGATGGTTATCGTTCTATTTATTTATCAATTAATTTAGTAAAACTTCATATACTCCCTAAATCAATGAACAAACCACAATAAAATTCCTATTCTAGAGAAACGTAGACAACAAAGACTTCAAACCTCTCTGAAAATAATCATATGTTAGTTCATGATACAACTATGCATTAAAACAATTTTGTCATATTTTTTAATTTTTTCTCAAAATCTATGTGTTAACCCATACAAAATATTCATTTTTCGGTAAATGGTTAATATATTGAATCCTATAATCTTTATTGTTGTTTTAAAATTTCTAACCACATTCATCATTTGTATTAATATATTCTAAACTATCTTTTATGATACATGGTTATCGTTCTATTTATTAATCAATTAATTTAGTAAAACTTCATATGCTCCCTAGATCAGTGGATAAACGACAATAAAATCACTATTCTAGTGAAACGGAGATAACAAAGGTTCCAAACCTGTCTGACAATCATCATATGTTAGTCCATGATACAACTGTGCATTAAAACAATGTTGTAATATTTTTTGAATTTTTCTCAAAATCTATGTGTAACCCCTACAAAATATTTAGTTTTTCGGTAAATGGTTAATATACTGAAGACTATAATCTTTAGTGTTGTTTTAAAATTTCTAACCACATTCTACAATTGTATTTATGTCTTCTAAACTATCTTTCATGGTACATGGTCATCGTTCTATATTTTATCAGTTAATTTAGTAAAACTTCATATGCTTCCTAAATGAGTGGACAAACCACAATAAAATCGCTATTCTAGAGAAACGGAGACAACAAAGGTTCCAAACCTCTCTAACCATAATCATACGCTCGTTCTTGATACAAATATGCATTAAAATCATATTTTTATATTTTTTGAATTTTCTCAAAATCTATGTGTTAACCCCTACTAAATATTCAGTTTTTCGGTAAATGGTTAATATACTGAAACTTATAATCTTTAGTGTTGTTAAAAAATTTCTAACCCCATTCTAAATTTTTATTAATGTATTCTAAATTATCTTTCCTGGCACATGGACATCGTTCTATTTTTTATCAGTTAAGTTAGTAAAACTTCATATGCTTCCTAAATGAGTGGACAAACCACAATAAAATCGCTATTCTAGAGAAACGGAGACAACAAAGGTTCCAAACCTCTCTGACCATCATCATATGTTAGTTCATAATTAAACTATGCATTATAACAATATTGTAATATTTTTTGAATTTTTCTCAAAATATGCGTTAACCCCTACAAAATATTCAGTTTTTCGGTAAATGGTTAATATACTGAAGCCTATAATCTTTAGTGTTGTTTTCAAAATTTAAATCGCATTCTATAATTGTATTAATATATTCTAAACCATCTTTTATGGTACATGGTTATCGTTCTAATTATTTATCAGTTAATTTAGTAAAACATTATATGCTCCCTAAATCAGTGAACAAACCACAATAAAATCTCTGTTCTAGAGAAACGTAGACAACAACGGTTCTAAACCTCTCTGACCATAATCATTTGTTAGTTCATGAGACAACTATGCATTAAAACAATTTTGTCATATTTTTTTAATTTTTCTCAAATTCTATGTGTTAACAACCCCTACAAAATATTCATTTTTTCGGTAAATAGTTAATATACTGAATCCTATAATCTTTAGTATTGTTTTAAAATTTCTAACCACATTCTACATTTGTATTAAGATATTATAAACTATATTTCATGGTACATAGTTATCATTCTATTTATTAATCAATTAATTTAGTAAAACTTCATATGCTTCCTAAATGAGTGGACAAACCACAATAAAATCGCTATTCTAGAGAAACGGAGACAACAAAGGTTCCAGACCTCTTTGACCATAATCATATGCTAGTTCTTGATAAATATATGCTTCCAAAAAATATTGTCATATTTTTTGAATTTTTCTCAAAATCTATGTGTTAACCCCCCTACAAAATATTCAGTTTTTCGGTAAATAGTTAATATACTGAAGCCTATAATCTTTATTGTTGCTTTAAAATTTCTAACCACATTCTACATTTGTATTAATATATTCTAAACTATCTTTTATGGTACATGGTTATCGTTCTATTTATTAATCAATTAATTTGGTTAACCATTATATGCTCCCTAAATTAGTGGATAAACCACAAAAAAATCGTAATTCTAGTGAAACAGAGACAACAAAGGTTCCAAACCTCTCTGACCATCATCATATGTTAGTTCACGATACAAATATGCTTTAAAACTATATTGTTATATTTTTTGAATTTTTCTCAGACTCTATGTGTTAACCCTAACAAAATATTCAGTTTTTGGTAAATGTTTAATATACTGAAGCCTATAATATTTAGTGTTGTTTTAAAATTTCTAACCACATTTTACAATTTTATTAATATATTATAAACTATCTTTTATGGTACACGGTTGTTATTCTATTTCTTTATGAGTTAATTTAGAAAAACTTCATATGCTTCCTAAATCAATGGACAAACAACAATAAAATCGCTATTCTAGTGAAACGGAGACAACAAAAGGTTCCAAACCTGTCTGACCATAATCATATGCTAGTTCTTGATACAACTATGTATAAAAAAATGTTGTAATATTTTTTGAATTTTTTTCAAAATCTATGTGTTAACCCCTACAAAATATTCAGTTTTTCGGTAAATGGTTAATATACTAAATCCTATAATCCTTAGCGTTGCTTTAAAATTTCTAACCATATTATACATTTGAATTAATTTATTCTAAAATATCTTTCATGGTACATGGGCATCGTTCAATTTTTTTATCAGTTAATTTTGTAAAATTTCATATGCTCCCTAAATCAGTGGACAAACCACAATAAAATCGCTATTCTAGAGAAACAGAGACAACAAAGGTTCCAAACCTCTCTCACTATCATCATATATTCGTTCATGATACAACTATGAATTAAAACAATATTGTAATCTTTTTTGAATTTTTCTCAAAATCTATATGTTAACCCCTACAAAATATTAAGTGTTTTGGTAAATGGTTAATATACTGAAGCCTATAATCTTAAGTGTTATTTTAAAATTTCTAACCATATTCTACACTTTTATTAATGTATTCTAAACTATATTTCATGGTACATGGGCATCGTTCTATTTTTTATCAGTAAATTTAGTAAAACTTCATATGCTCCCTAAATCAGTGGACAAATCACAGTAAATCGCTATTCTAGAGAAACGGAGACAACAAAGGTTCCAAACCTCTCTGACCATAATCATATGTTAGTTCATGATAAGACCATGCACTAAAAAAATTTGGTCATATTTTTGAATTTTTCTCAAAATCTATGTGTTAACCCCCTACAAAATATTCAGTTTTTTTGGTAAATTGTTAATATACTGAAGCGTATAATATTTAGTGTTGTTTTAAAATTTCAAACCATATTCTACATTTGACTTAATTTCTTCTAAACTATCTTACATGGTACATGGGCATCGTTCAATTTTTTTATGAGTTAACATAGTAAAATTTCATATGCTCTCTAAACGAGTGGACAAACCACAGTAAAATCGCTATTCTAAAGAAACGGAGACAACAAAGGTTCCAAACCTCTCTCACCATCATCATATTTTAGTTCATGATACAACTATGAATTAAAATAATATTGTAGTCATTTTTGAATTTTTCTCAAAATCTATGTGTTAACTAACCCATACAAAATATTCAGTTTTTCGGTAAATGGTTAATATACTGAAGCCTATAATCTTTAGTATTGTTTTAAAATTTCTAACAATATTCTACACTTGTATTAATGTATTCTAAACTATCTTTCATGATACATGGGCATCGTTCTATTTTTTATCAGTAAATTTAGTAAAACTTCATATGCTCCCTAAATCAGTGGACAAATCACAGTAAAATCGCTATTCTAGAGAAACGGAGATAACAAAGGTTCCAAACCTCTCTGACCATATTCATATGTTAGTTCATGATAAGACCATGCATTAAAATAATTTTGTCATGTTTTTGAATTTTTTTCAAAATCTATGTGTTAACCCCTACAAAATATTCAATTTTTTGGTAAATTGTTAATATACTGAAGCGTATAATATTTAGTGTTGTTTTAATGTATTCTAAACTATCTTTCATGGTACATGGACATTGTTCAATTTTTTTATGAGTTAACATAGTAAAATTTCATATGCTCCCTAAACCAGTGGACAAACCACAATAAAATCGCTATTCTAGAGAAACGGAGACAACAAAGGTTCCAAACCTCTCTCACCATCATAATATTTTAGTTCATGATACAACTATGAATTAAAAAAATATTTTAATCTTTTTTTGATTTTTTCTCAAAATCTATGTGTTAACTTAACCCCTACAAAATATTCAGTTTTTCGGTAAACGGTTAATATACTGAAGCCTATAATCTTTAGTGGTGTTTTAAAATTTCTAATCACATTCTACAATTGTATTAATATATTATAAACTATTTTTTATGGTACATGGTTATTGTTCCATTTTTTATCAATGAATTTAGTAAAATTCATATGCTCCCTAAATAAGTGGACAAACCACAATAAAATAGATGTTATAGTGAAATGGAGACAACAAAGGTTCCAAAACTCTATAACCATAATCATATGTTAGTTGATGATACAACTATGCATTAAAACAATATTGTCATATTTTTTGAATTTTTCTCAAAATCTATGTGTTAACCCCTACAAAATATTCAGTTTTTCGGTAAACGGTTAATATACTAAATCCAATAATACTTAGTGTTGTTTTAAAATTTCTAACCATATTGTACATTTGAATTAATTTATTCTAAAATATCTTTCATGGTACACGGGAATCGTTCAATTTTTTAATCAGTTAATTTAGTAAAATTTCATAAGCTCCCAAAATAAGTGGAGAAACCACAATAAAATCACTATTCAAGAGAAACGGAGACAACAAAGGTTCCAAACCTATCTGACCATCATCATATGTTAGTTCATGGTACAACAATGAATTAAAACAATATTGTAATCTTTTTTGAATTTTTCTTAAAATCAACGTGTTAACCCCTACAAAATATTCAGCTTTTTGGTAAATGGTTAATATACTGAAGACTATAATCTTTAGTGTTGTTTTAAAATTTCTAACAATACTCTACACTTGTATTAATGTATTCTAAACTATCTTTCATGGTACATGGGCATCGTTCTATTTTTTATCAGTAAATTTAGTAAAACATCATATGCTCCCTAAATCAGTGGACAAGTCACAGTAAAATCGTTATTTTAGAGAAACGGAGACAACAAAGGTTCCATACCTCTCTGACCATAATCATATGTTAGTTCATGATACAACCATGCACTAAAACAATTTTTTTATATTTCTTTTTGAATTTTTCTCAAAATCTATGTGTTAACTCCTACAAAATATTCAGTTTTTCGGTAAATGGTTAATATATTGAAGCGTATAATATTTAGTGTTGTTTTAAAATTTCTAACCACATTTTACATTTGAATAAATTTACTCTAAACCATATTTCATGGTACATGGGCATCATTCAATTTTTTTATCAGTTAACATAGTAAAATTTCATATGCTCCCTAAATAAGTGGACAAACCACAATAAAATCGATGTTATAGTGAAATGGAGACAACAAAGGTTTCAAACCTCTCTAACCATAATCATATGTTAGTTGATGATACAACTATGAATTAAACAATATTGTAATCTTTTTTGAATTTTTTTCAAAATCTATGTGTTAACCCCTAGAAAATATGCAGTTTTTCGGTAAATGGTTAATATACTGAAGCCTATAATCTTTAGTGTTTTTTAAAATTTCTAATCACATTCTAAAATTGTATTAATATATTATAAATTATATTTTATGGTACATGGTTATCGTTCTATTTATTTATCAATTAATTTAGTAAAACTTCATATGCTCCCTAAATCCGAAAACAAACCACCATAAAATCTCTATTCTAGAGAAACGTAGACAACAAATGTTTCAAACATCTTTGACCATAATCATATGTTAGTTCATGATACAACTATGCACTAAAACAATTTTGTCATAATTTTTTAATTTTTCTCAAAATCTATGTGTTAAGCCCTACATAATATTTAGTTTTTCGGTAAATGGTTAATATATTGAATCCTATAATCTTTAGTGTTGTTTTAAAATTTCTAACCACATTCTACATTTGTATTAATGTATTCTAAATTATCTTTCATGCTACATGGGCATCATTCTATTTTTATCAATTAATTTAGTAAAACTTCACATGATTCCTAAATCAGTGAACAAACCACAATAAAATCACTATTCTAGAGAAACAGAGACAACAAAGGTTCAAAACCTCTCTGACCATAATCATATGTTAGTTCATGATACAACTATGCATTCAAACAATTTTGTCATTTTTTAAATTTGTTTTGAAAATCTATGTGTTAACCCTACAAAATATTCAGTTTTTTGGTAAATAGTTAATGTACTGAATCCTATAATCTTTAGGGTGTTTTATAATTTCTAACCACATACGACATTTGTATTAATGTATTCTAAATTATGTTTCATGTTACATGGTTATCGTTCCATTTTTTTATCAATTAATTTAGTAAAATTCATATGCTCCCTAAATCAGTGGACAAACCACAATAAAATCACTATTCTAGAGAAACGTAGACAACAAAGGTTCCAAACCTCTCTGACCGTCATCATATGCTAGTTTATGATATATCTATGCATTAAAACAATATTGTTATATTTTTTTTAATTTTTCTCAAAATCTATGTGTTAACCCTTACAAAATATTCAGTTTATCGGTAAATGGTTAATATACTGAAACCTATATTCTTTAGTGTTGTTTTAAAATTTCTAACCACATTCTACATTTAAGTTAAATATTCTAAACTAACTTTTATGGTACATGGTTATCGTTGTATTTATTAATCAATTAATTTAGTAACACTTGGTATACTTCCTAAATCAGTGGACAAACCACAATAAAATCGCTATTCTAGAAAAACGGAGGCAACAAAGGTTCCAAACTCTCTGACCATTATTATATGCTAGTTCTTGATACAACTATACATTAAAAAAATATTATTATATTTTTTGAATTTTTCTCAAAATCTATGTGTTAACTAGGCCTGGGACGGATCGGGTATCCGGGCAATTTTAAGATATCCGGATCCGGATCCTTATCCGGCGGATCCATAATTTTACTATCCTTATCCAGATCCGGGGTTCGCGGATATCCGGGTGTCGGATATCCTTCTAAAAATTATAATATCCGACGGATATCCGGACCCGGATTTGGATCCTTAAAATAAATAAAAAATAATATTAATATATATAAAATATTAACAATAATTTAAAAATAAAAATATATATAATGTTTTTAATTATTTCTATGTATAATATTACAAAATTTACATAAAATTTATATATACTATTATAAAAATGAAAATATATTAAATAAAATTAGTTTTTATATATAGATATTACTATTTTTGAAATAGTTATTAATAAAATTTACGGATCCGGATATCCGGACTAAAAAATCAAGATATCCGGATCCGGATTCGGCTTTGACGGATCCAACATTTTACTATCCGGATCCGGATTCGGCCTCTCTGGATATCCGGATTTTCGGATCGGATCCGGATCGGATCACGGATCGAATCCGGATATCGGATAAAAGTTCCAGGCCTAGTGTTAACCCCTACAAAATATTTAGTTTTCGGTAAATGGTTAATATACAGAAACCTATAATCTTTAGTGTTGTTTTAATATTTCAAACAAGATTCGAAAATTGTTTTAATATATTCTAAACTATCTTTTATGGTACTTGGTTATCGTTCCATTTTTTTATCAATTAATTTAATAAAATTCATATGCTCCCTAAATAAGTGGACAAACCACAATAAAATCGATGTCATAGTGAAATGGAGACAACAAAGGATCCAAACATCTTTGGCCATCATCATATGTTAGTTCATGATACAACTATGCGTTAAAACAATATTGTTATATTTTTTGAATTTTTCTCAAAATCTATGTTATAACCCCTACAAAATATTCAGTTTTTCGGTAAATGGTTAATATACTGAAACCTATAATCTTTAGTGTTGTTTTAAAATTTCTAACCACATTCTACATTTCTATTAATGTATTCTAAACTATATTTTATGGTACATGGTTATAGTTCCATTTTTTTTATCAATTAATTTAGTAAAATTCATATGCTCCATAAATCAGTGGACAAACAACAATAAAATCGTTATTCTAGTGAAACGAAGACTACAAAGGTTCTAAACCTCTCTGACTATCATCATATGCTAGTTCATGATACATATATGTATTAAAACAATATTGTTATATTTTTTTTTAATTATTCTCAATATCTATGTCTTAACTCCTAGAAAATATTCACTTTTTCGGTAAATGGTTAATATACTGAAGCCTATAATCTTTAGTGTCTTTTAAAATTTCTGACCATATTCTTCATATGAATTAATGTATTCTAAACTATCTTTCATGGTACATGGCATCGTTCTATTTTTTTATCAGTTAATTTAGTAATATTTCATATGCTCCCTAAATCTGTAGACAAACCACAATAAAATCGCTATTCTAGAGAAACGTAGACAACAAAGGTTCCAAACCTCTCTGACCATCATCATATGCTAGTTCATGATACATCTATGTATTAAAACAATATTGTTATATTTTTTTAATTATTCTCAATATCTATGTCTTAACTCCTAGAAAATATTCAGTTTTTTGATAAATGGTTAATATACTGAAGCCTATAATCTTTAGTGTCTTTTAAAATTTCTGACCATATTCTTCATTTGAATTAATGTATTCTAACCTATCTTTCATGGTACATAGCATCGTTCTATTTTTTTATCAGTTAATTTAGTAATACTTCATATGCTCCTTAAATCTGTAGACAAACCACAATAAAATCGCTATTCTAGAGAAACGGTGACAACAAAGGTTTCAAACCTCCTTGACCATCATCACATGTTAGTTCATGATACGACTATGCATTAAAATCGCTATTCTAGAGAAAAAGAGACAAAAGATGTTCCAAACCTCTCTGATTATCATCATATGTTAGTTCATGATACAACTATACATTAAAACAATATTGTAATATTTTTTGAATTTTTCTCAAAATCGAAGTGTTAACCCCCTACAAAATATTCAGTTTTTCGGTAAATGGTTAGTTTACTTAATTCTATAATCTTTAAGGCCTTTTAAAAATTCTAACCACATTTTACATTTGTATTAATGTAATCTAAATTATCTTTCATGTTACATGGGCATCGTTCTATTTTTTATCAATTAATTTAGTAAAACTTCACATGCTTCCTAAATCAGTGAACAAACCACAATAAATTCACTATTCTAGAGAAACGTAGACAACAAAGGTTCCAAACCTCTCTAACCATAATCATATGTTATTTCATGATACACCTATGTATTAAAACAATATTGCAATATTTTTTGAATTTTTCTCAAAATCTATGTGTTAACCCCTATAAAATATTCAGTTTTTCGGTAAATGGTTAATATATTGAAGCCTATAATTTTTAGTGTTGTTTTAAAATTTATAATCACATTCTAAAATTGTATTAATATATTCTAAATTATCTTTTATGGTACGTTGTTATCGTTCTATTTATTTATCAATTAATTTAGTAAAACTTCATATGCTCGCTAAATAAGAGAACAAACCACAATAAAATCCATATTCTAGAGAAAAGTAGACAAGAAATGTTTCAAACCTATCTGACCATACTCATATGTTAGTTCATGATACAACCATGCACTAAAACAATTTTTTCATATTTTTTGAATTTTTCTCAAAATCTATGTGTTAACCCCTACAAAATATTCAGTTTTTCGGCAAATAGTTAATATACTGAAACCTATAATCTTTAGTGTTGTTTTAAATTTTCTAACCACATTCTACATGTGTGTTAATTTATTCTAAACTATCTTTCATGGTACATGGTTATCGTTCCATTTTTTTATCAGTTAATTTAGTAAAACTTCATATGCTTCCTAAATCAGTGGACAAACCACAATAAAATCGCTATTCTATAGAAACGGAAACAACAAAGGTTCCAAACCTCTCAGGATAAAATTATAAGCAAGTTCTTGATACACATATGCATTAAAACAATATTGCTATATTTTTTGAATTTTGTTTCAAAATCTATGTGTTAACCTCTACAAACTATTTAGTTTTTCGGTAAATGGTTAATATACTGAACCCTATAATCTTTAGTGTTGTTTTAAAATTTTTAACCACATTCTATATTTCTATTAATGTATTCTAAACTATATTTCATGGTACATGGTTATCGTTCCATCTTTTTATCAATTAATTTAGTAAAATTCATATGCTCCCTAAATCAGTGAATAAACAACAATAAAATCGCTATTCTAGTGAAACGAAGACAACAAAGGTTCCAAATCTCTCTGACCATCATCATATGCTAGTTCATGATACATCTATGTATTAAAACAATATTGTTATAGTTTTTTTAATTATTCTCAAAATCTATGTCTTAACCCCTACAAAATATTCAGTTTTTCGGTAAACGGTAATATACTGAAGCCTATAATCTTTAGTGTTGTGTTAAAATTTCTAACCATATTCTACAATTGTATTAATGTATTTTAAACTTTCTTTCAAGGTACATGGTTATCGTTCCATTTTTTTATCAGTTAATTTAGTAAAACTTCATATGCTCCCTAAATCAGTGGACAAACCACAATAAAATCGCTATTCTAGAGAAACGGAGACAACAAATGTTCAAAACTTCTCTGGCCATAATCGTATGCTAGTTCTTGATAGAACTATGCATTAAAAAAATATTTTCATATTTTTTTATTTTTTCTCAAATTCTATGTGTTAACCCCTACAAAATATTCAGATTTCAAAAAATGGTTAATAGACTGAAACTTATAATCGTTAGTGTTGTTTTCAAATTTCTAATCATATTCTACACTTTGATTAATGTATTCTAAACTATCTGTCATGGTACATGGGCATCGTTCTATTTTTTATCAGTAAATTTAGTAAAACTTCATATGCTCCCTAAATCAGTGGACAAATCACAGTAAAATCGCTATTCTAGAGAAACGGAGACAACAAAGGTTCCAAACCTCTCTGACCAAAATCATATGTTAGTTCATGATAAGACCATGCACTAAAACAATTTTGTCATGTTTTTTGAATTTTTCTCAAAATCTATGTGTTAACCCCTACAAAATATTCAGTTTTCGGTAAATTGTTAATATACTGAAGCTCAAATATTTGTTGTTGTTTTAAAATTTCAAACCATATTCTACATTTGAATTAATTTATTCTAAACTATCTTTCATGGTACATGGGCATTGTTCAATTTTTTTATGAGTTAACATAGTAAAAATTCATATGCTCCCTAAACCAGTGGACAAACCACAATAAAATCGCTATTCTAGAGAAACGGAGACAACAAAGGTTCCAAACCTCTCTCACCATCATCATATTTTAGTTCATGATACAACTATGAATTAAAAAAATATTGTAATCTTTTTTGATTTTTTCTCAAAATCAATGTGTTAACTAACCCCTACAAAATATTCGGTTTTTCGGTAAATGGTTAATATACTGAAGCCTATAATCTTTAGTGGTGTTTTAAAATTTCTAATCACATTCTACAATTGTATTAATATATTATAAACTATTTTTTATGGTACATGGTTATTGTTCCATTTTTTATCAATAAATTTAGTAAAATTCATATGCTCCCTAAATAACAGGACAAACCACAATAAAATCGATGTTATAGTGAAATGGAGACAACAAAGGTTCCAAACCTCTCTAACCATAATCATATGTTAGTTGATGATGCAACTATATATTAAAACAATATTATCATATTTTTTGAATTTTTCTCAAATTCTATGGGTTAACCCCTACAAAATATTCAGTTTTTCGGTAAATGGTTAATATACTAAATCCTATAATACTTAGTGTTGTTTTAAAATTTATAACCATAATATACATTTGAATTAATTTATTCTAAAATATCTTTCATGGTACACGGGCATCGTTCAATTTTTAATCAGTTAATTTAGTCAAAATTTCATAAGCTCCCTAAATCAGTGGACAAACCACAATAAAATCACTATTCAAGAGAAACGGAGGCAACAAATGTTCCAAACCTATCTGACCATCATCATATGTTAGTTCATGATACAACTATGAATTAAAACAATATTGTAATCTTTTTTGAATTTTTCTTAAAATCTACGTGTTAACCCCTACAAAATATTCATCTTTTTGGTAAATGGTTAATATACTGAAGACCAAAATCTTTAGTGTTGTTTTAAAATTTCTAACAATATTCTACACTTGTATTAATGTATTATAAACTATCTTTCATGGTACATGGGCATCGTTCTATTTTTTAATCAGTTAATTTAGTAAAATTTCATAAGCTCCCAAAATCAGTGGACAAACCACAATAAAATCACTATTCAAGAGAGACGGAGACAACAAAGGTTCCAAACCTATCTGACCATCATCATATGTTAGTTCATGATACAACAATGAATTAAAACAATATTGTAATCTTTTTTAAATTTTTCTCAAAATCTATGTGTTAACTCCTACAAAATATTCAGTTTTTCGGTAAATGGTTAATATACTGAAGCGTATAATATTTAGTGTTGTTTTAAAAATTTTAACCACATTTTACATTTGAATTAATTTATTCTAAACTATCTTTCATGGTACATGGGAATCATTCAATTTTTTTATCAGTTAACATAATAAAATTTCATATGCTCCCTAAATCAGTGGACAAACCACAATAAAATCGCTATTCTAGAGAAACGGAGACAACAAAGGTTCCAAACCTCTCTCACCATCATCATATTTTAGTTCATGATACAACTATGAATTAAAACAATATTGTAATCTTTTTTGAATTTTTTTCAAAATCTATGTGTTAACCCCTACAAAATATGCAGTTTTTCGGTAAATAGTTAATATACTGAAGCCTATAATCTTTAGTGTTGTTTTAAAATTTCTAATCACATTCTACAATTGTATTAATATATTATAAATTATATTTTATGGTACATGGTAATCGTTCTATTTATTTATCAATTAATTTAGTAAAACTTCATATGCTCTCTAAATCAGAGAACAAACCACAATAAAATCTCAATTCTAGAGAAACGTAGACAACAAAGGTTCCAAACCTATCTGACCATAATCATATGTTAGTTCATGATACAACTATGCACTAAAACAATTTTGTCAAAATTTTTGAATTTTCCTCAAAATCTATGTGTTAACCCCTACATAATATTTAGGTTTTCGGTAAATGGTGAATATATTGAATCCTATAATCTTTAGTGTTGTTTTAAAATTTCTAACCATATTCTACATTTGTATTAATGTATTCTAAATTATCTTTCATGCTACGTGGGCATCATTCTATTTTTTATCAATTAATTTAGTAAAACTTCATATGCTCCCTAAATTAGGGAACAAACCATAATAAAATCACTATTCTAGAGAATCAGAGACAACAAAGGTTCAAAACCTCTCTGACCATAATCATATGTTAGTTCATGATACAACTATGCATTCAAACAATTTTTTCATATTTTTTTAATTTTTCTCAAAATCTTTGTGTTACTCCCTACAAAATATTCAGTTTTTCGGTAAATGGTTAATATAGTGAATCCTATAATCTTTAGTTTTGTTTTAAAATTGCTAACCAAATTCTACATTTGTATTAATGTATTCTAAATTATCTTTCATGGTACATGTTCATCGTTCTATTTTTTATCAATTAATTTAGTAACACTTCATATGCTCCCTAAATCAGTGAACAAACAACAATAAAATCACTATTCTAGAGAAATAGAGACAACAAAGGTTTCAAACTTCTCTGACCATAATCATATGTTAGTTCATGATACAATTATGCATTCAAATATTTTTGTCATATTTTTTGAATTTTTCTCAAAATCTATGTGTTTATCCTTACAAAATATTCAGTTTTTCTATAAATGGTTTATATATTGAATTCTATAATCTTTTGTGTTGTTTTAAAATTTCTAACCACATTCTACATTTGTATTGATATATTCAAAACTATTTTTTATGGTACATGGTTATCGTTCCATTTTTTATCAATTAATTTAGTAAAATTCTTATGCTCCCTAATTCAGTGGACATACCGCAATAAAATCGCTATTCTAGCGAAACGGAGACAACAAAGGTTTCAAAGGTTTCAAACATCTCTGACCATCATCATATCTTAGTTCATGAAACAACTATGATATTGTCATTTTTTTTTTTCAAAATCTATGTGTTAACCCCTACAAAATATTCAGTTTTTTTGGTAAATGGTTAATGTACTGAATCCTATAATCTTTAGGGTGTTTTAAAATTTCTAACCACATACGACATTTGTATTAATGTATTCTAAATTATCTTTCATGTTACATGGTTATCGTTCCATTTTTTTTATCAATTAATTTAGTAAAATTCATATGCTCCCTAAATCAGTGGACAAACCACAATAAAATCACTATTCTAGAGAAACGTAGACAACAAAGGTTCCAAACCTCTCTGACCATCATCATATGCTAGTTTATGATATATCTATGCATTAAAACAATATTGTTATATTTTTTTAATTTTTCTCAAAATCTATGTGTTAACCCTTACAAAATATTCAGTTTTTCGGTAAATGGTTAATATACTGAAACCTATAATCTTTAGTGTTGTTTTATAATTTCTAACCACTTTCTACAATTGTATTAATATATTAAAAACTATCTTTTATGGTACATGGTTATCGTTCTATTTATTTATCAATTAATTTAGTAAAACTTCATATTCTCCCTAAATCAGTGAACAAACCACAATAAAATCCCTATTCTAGAGAATCGTAGATAACAAAGGTTCCAAACCTATCTGAACATAATCATATGTTAGTTTATGATACAACTATGCATTAAAAAAATTTGTCATTTTTTTTATTTTTTCTCAAATTCTATGTGCTAACCCCTTTAAAATATTCAGTGTATCGGTAAATAGTTAATATACTGAAACCTATAATCTTTAGTGTTGTTTTAAAATTTCTAACCACATTATACATTTAAGTTAAATATTCTAAACTAACTTTTATGGTACATGGTTATCGTTGTATTTATTAATCCATTAATTTAGTAAAACTTCGTATACTTTCTATATCTGTGGACAAACCACAATAAAATTGTTATTCTAGAGAAACGGAGACAACAAAGGTTCGAAACTCTCTCACCATAACTATATGCTAGTTATTGATACATTTATGCATTAAAACAATATTGTTATATTTTTTTGAATTTTTCTCAAAATCTATGTGTTAACACCCCTACAAAATATTCAGTTTTTCGGTAAATGGTTAATATACTGAAACCTATAATTGTTAGTGTTGTTTTAAAATTTCAAACAACATTCTACAATTGTATTAGTATATTCTAAACTATCTTTTATGGTACATGGTTATCATTCCATTTTATTATCAATTAATTTAGTAAAATTCATATGCTTCCTAAATCAGTGAACAAACCACAATAAAATCCCTATTCTAGAGAAACCTAGATAACAAAGGTTCCAAACCTATCTGACCAAAATCATATGTTAGTTTATGATACAACTATGCATTAAAACAATTTTGTCATATTTTTGAATTTTTCTCAAAGTCTATGTGTTAACCCCTTTAAAATATTCAGTTTTTCGGTAAATGGTTAATATACTGAAACCTATAATCTTTAGTGTTGTTTTAAAAATTCTAACCATATTCTACATCTGTTTTAATATATTTTAAACTAACTTTTATGATACATGGTTATCATTCTATTTATTAATCAATTAATTTAGTAACACTTCGCATACTTCTTAAATCAGTGGACAAACCACAATAAAATCGCTATTCTAGAGAAACAGAGACAACAAAGGTTCCAAACTCTCTGACCATAATTATATGCTAGTTCTTGATACAACTATGCATTAAAAAAATATTGTTATTGTTATATTTTTTGAATTTTTCTCAAAATCTATGTGTTAACCCCTACAAAATATTCAGTTTTCGGTAAATGGTTAATATACAGAAACCTATAATCTTTAGTGTTGTTTTAATATTTCAAACAAGATTCAAAAATTGTTTTAATATATTCTAAACTATCTTTTATGGTACATGGTTATCGTTCCATTTTTTTATCAATTAATTTAATAAAATTCATATGCTCCCTAAATAAGTGGACAAACCACAATAAAATCGCTATTATAGTGAAACGGAGACAACAAAGGATCCAAACATCTTTGGTCATCATCATATGTTAGTTCATGATACAACTATGCGTGAAAACAATATTGTTATATTTTTTGAATTTTTCTCAAAATCTATGTTATAACCCCTACAAAATATTCAGTTTTTCGGTAAATGGTTAATATACTGAAACCTATAATCTTTAGTGTTGTTTTAAAATTTCTAACCACATTCTACATTTCTATTAATGTATTCTAAACTATATTTTATGGTACATGGTTATAGTTCCATTTTTTTATCAATTAATTTAGTAAAATTCATATGCTCCATAAATCAGTGGACAAACAACAATAAAATCGTTATTCTAGTGAAACGAAGACTACAAAGGTTCTAAACCTCTCTGACTATCATCATATGCTAGTTCATGATACATCTATATATTAAAACAATATTGTTATATTTTTTTTTAATTATTCTCAATATCTATGTCTTAACTCCTAGAAAATATTCAGTTTTTCGGTAAATGGTTAATATACTGAAGCCTATAATCTTTAGTGTCTTTTAAAATTTCTGACCAAATTCTTCATTTGAATTAATGTATTCTAAACTATCTTTCATGGTACATGGCATCGTTCTATTTTTTTATCAGTTAATTTAGTAATATTTCATATGCTCCCAAAATCTGTAGACAAACCACAATAGAATCGCTATTCTAGAGAAACGGAGACAACAAGGTTCCAAACCTCTCTGACCATCATCATATGCTAGTTCATGATACATCTATGTATTAAAACAATATTGTTATATTTTTTTAATTATTCTCAATATCTATGTCTTAACTCCTAGAAAATATTCAGTTTTTCGGTAAATGGTTAATATACTGAAGCCTATAATCTTTAGTGTCTTTTAAAATTTCTTACCATATTCTTCATTTGAATTAATGTATTCTAACCTATCTTTCATGGTACATGGCATCGTTCTATTTTTTTATCAGTTAATTTAGTAATACTTCATATGCTCCCTAAATCTATAGACAAACCACAATAAAATCGCTATTCTAGAGAAATTGAGACAACAAAGGTTCCAAACCTCCTTAACCATCATCATATGTTAGTTCATGATACGACTATGCATTAAAATCGCTATTCTAGAGAAAAAGAGGACAAAAGATGTTTCAAACCTCTCTGATTATCATCATATGTTAGTTCATGATACAACTATGCATTAAAAAAATATTGTAATATTTTTTGAATTTTTCTCAAAATCTAAGTGTTAACCCCCTACAAAATATTCAGTTTTTTGGTAAATGGTTAGTATACTGAATTCAATAATCTATAGGGTATTAAAAATTCTAACCACATTTTACATTTGTATTAATGTAATCTAAATTATTTTTCATGTTACATGGGCATCGTTCTATTTTTTATCAATTAATTTAGTAAAATTCATATGCTCCCTAAATCATTAGACAAACCACAATAAAATCGCTATTCTAGAGAAACGTAGACAACAAAGGTTTCAAACCTCTCTGACCATCATCATATGCTAGTTTATGATACATCTATGCATTAAAACAATATTGTTATATTTTTTTAATTTTTCTCAAAATCTATGTGTTAACCAACCCCTTTACTAAATATTCAGTTTTTCGGTAAATGGTTAATATACTTAAACGTATAATCTTAAGTGTTGTTTTATAATTTATAACCACATTTTACAATTGTATTAATTTATTATAAACTATATTTTATGGTACATGGTTATCGTTGTATTTATTTATCGATTAATTTAGTAAAACTTTATATGCTTCCTAAATGAGTAAACAAACCACAATAAAATCCCTATTCTAGAGAAACGTAGACAACAAAGGTTCCAAACCTATCTGACCAAAATCATATGTTAGTTTATGATAAAACTATGCATTAAAACAATTTTGTCATATTTTTGAATTTTTCTCAAAGTCTATGTGTTAACCCCTTTAAAATATTCAGTTTTTCGGTAAATGGTTAATATACTGAAACCTATAATCTTTAGTGTTGTTTTAAAATTTCTAACCACATTCTACATCTTTGTTAATATATTTTAAACTAACTTTTATGATACATGGTTATCATTCTATTTATTAATAAATTAATTTAGTACACTTCGAATACTTCCTAAATCAGTGGACAAACCACAATAAAATCGCTATTCTAGAGAAACGGAGACAACAAAGGTTTCAAAATCTCTGGCCAGAATTATGTGCTAGTTCTTGATACAACTATGCATTAAAAAAATATTGTTATATTTTTTGATTTTTTCTCAAAATCTATGTGTTAACCCCTACAAAATATTCAGTTTTTCGGTAAATGGTTAATATACAGAAACCTATAATATTTAGTGTTGTTTTAATATTTCAAACAAGATTCAAAAATTGTATTAATATATTCTAAACTATCTGTTATGGTACATGGTTATCGTTCCATTTTTTTATCAATTAATTTAATAAAATTCATATGCACCCTAAATAAGTGGACAAACCACAATAAAATCGCTATTATAGTGAAACGAAGACAAAAAAGGATCCAAACATCTGTGGCCATCATCATATGTAGTTCATGATACAATTATGCGTTAAAAAAATATTGTTATATTTTTTGAATTTTCTCCAAAATCTATGTTATAACCCCTACAAAATATTCAGTTTTTCAGTAAATGGTTAATATACTGAAACCTATAATCTTTAGTGTTTTTTTTTAATTTCTAACCACATTCTACATTTCTATTAATGTATTCTAAACTATATTTTATGGTACATGGCTATGGTTCCATTTTTTTATCAATTAATTTAGTAAAATTCATATGCTCCATAAATCAGTAGACAAACAACAATAAAATCGCTATTCTAGTGAAACAAAGACAACAAAGGTTCCAAACCTCTCTGACCATCATCATATGCTAGTTCATGATACATCTATGTATTAAAACAATATTGTTATATTTTTTTTAATTATTCTCAATATCTATGTCTTAACTCCTAGAAAATATTCAGTTTTTCGGTAAATGGTTAGTATACTGAATCCTAAAATCTTTAGGGTCTTTTAAAAATTCTAACCATATTTTACATTTGTATTAATGTAATCTAAATTATCTTTCATGTTACATGGGCATCGTTCTATTTTTTATCAATTAATTTAGTAAAACTTCATATGCTCCCTAAATTAGCGAACAAACGACAATAAATTCACTATTCTAGAGAAACGTAGACAGCAAAGGTTCCAAACCTCTCTAACCATAATCATATGTTATTTCATGATACACCTATGCATTAAAACAATATTGGAATATTTTTTGAATTTTTCTCAAAATCTATGTGTTAACCCCTATAAAATATTCAGTTTTTCGGTAAATGGTTAATATATTGAAGCCTATAATTTTTAGTGTTGTTTTAAAATTTCTAATCACATTCTACAATTGTATTAATATATTATAAATTATCTTTTATGGTACGTTGTTATCGTTCTATTTATTTATCAATTAATTTAGTAAAACTTCATATGCTCCCTAAATCAGAGAACGAACCACAATAACATCCATACTCTAGAGAAAAGTAGACAAGAAAGGTTTCAAACCTATCTGACCATACTCATATGTTAGTTCATTATACAACTATGCATTAAAAAAAATTTGTCATATTTTTTGAATTTTTCTCAAAATCTATGTGTTAACCCCTACAAAATATTCAGTTTTTCGGTAAATGGTTAATATACTGAAACCTATAATTTTTAGTGTTGTTTTAAAATTTCTAACCACATTCTACATGTGTGTTAATATATTCTAAACTAAATTGTATGGTACATGGTTATCGTTCTATTTATTAATCAATTAATTTAGTAAAACTTCATATGCTTTCTAAATCAGTGGACAAACCACAATAAAATCGCTATTCTAGAGAAACAGAAACAACAAAGGTTCCAAACCTCTCTGGCCAAAATTATATGCTAGTTCTTGATACAAATATGCATTAAAAGAATATTGCTATATTTTTTGAATTTATTTTCAAAATATATGTGTTAACCTCTACAAACTATTTAGTTTTTCGGTAAATGGTTAATATACTGAACCCTATAATATTTAGTGTTGTTTTAAAATTTCTAACCACATTCTATATTTCTATTAATGTATTCTAAACTATATTTCATGGTACATGGTTATCGTTCCATCTTTTTATCAATTAATTTAGTAAAATTCATATGCTCTCTAAATTAGTGGATAAACAACAATAAAATCGCTATTCTAGTGAAACGAAGACAACAAAGGTTCCAAACCTCTCTGACCATCATCATATGCTAGTTCATGATACATCTATGTATTAAAACAATATTGTTATAGTTTTTTAATTATTCTTAAAATCTATGTCTTAACCCCTACAAAATATTCAATTTTTTGGTAAATGGTTAATATACTGAAGCCTATAATCTTTAGTGTTGTGTTAAAATTTCATGGTACATGGTTATCGTTACATTTTTTTATCAGTTAATTTAGTAAAACTTCATATGCTCCCTAAATCAGTGGACAAACCACTAGAGAAACGGAGACAACAAAGGTTCAAAACTTCTCTGACCATAATCATATGCTAGTTCTTGATAGAACTATGCATTAAAACAATATTTTCATATTTTTTGAATTTTTCTCAAATTCTATGTGTTAACCCCCTACAAAATATTCAGATTTTCAGTAAATGGTTAATAGACTGAAACTAATAATCGTTAGTGTTGTTTTCAAATTTCTAACCATATTCTACAATTGTATTAATATATTCTAAACTATCTTTTAAGGTACATAATTATCGTTCCATTTTGTATCAATTAATTTAGTAAAATTCATATGCTCCGTAAATCAGTGGACAAACCACAAAAAAATCGCTATTCTAGTGAAACGGAGACAACAAAGGTTCCAAACCTCTCTCACCATCATCATATGTTAGTTCATGATACAACTATGCATTAAAACAATATTGTCATATTTTTTTAATTTTTCTCAAAATCTGTGTTTTAACCCTTATAAATATTTAGTTTTTCGGTAAATGGTTAATATACTGAAGCCTATAATCTTTTGTGTTGTTTTAAAATTTCTAACCACATTCTACATTTGTATTAATTTATTCTAAATTATCTTTGATGGTACATAGGCATCGTTCTATCTTTTATCAGTCAATTTAGTAAAACTTCATATGCTTCATAAATCAGTGGACAAACCACAATAAAATCGTTATTCTAGAGAAACGAAGACAACAAAGGTTCCAAACCTCTCTGACATTATCATATGTTAGTTCATTATACAACAATGCATTAAAACAATATTGTCATATTTTTTTAAATTTTTCTGAAAATATATGTCTAACCTCTACACAATATTCAGTTTTTGGGTAAATGGTTAATATACTTAAGCCTATAATATATAGTGTTGTTTTAAAATTTCTAACCACATTCTACATTTGTATTAATGTATTCTAAATTATCTTTCATGGTACATGGGCATCTTTCTATTTTTTTATCAATAAATTTAGTACAACATCATATGCTCCTTAAATCAGTTAACAGACCACAATAAAATCATTATTCTAGATAAATGGAGATAACAAAGGTTCCAAACCTCTCTTACCATAATCATATGCTAGTTCTTTATACAAATATGCATTAAAACGCTATAAAATATTCAGTTTTTCGTTAATTGGTTAATATACTGAAACTTATAATCTTTAGTGTTCTTTTAAAATTTCTAACCACATTCTACATTATTATTAATGTATTCTAAAATATCTTTCATGGTACATGGGCATCGTTCTATTTTTTTATCAATTAATTTAGTAAAATTCATATGCTCCCTAAATCAGTGGACAAACCACAATAAATACGCTATTCTGGTGAAACAGAGACAACAAAGGTTCCAAACCTCTCTGACCATCATCATATGTCAGTTCATGATACAACTATGCATTCAAACAATATTGTCATATTTTTTTATTTTTTCTCAAAATCTATGTGTAATCCCTACAAAATATTAAGTTTTTCGGTAAATGATTAAGATACTGAAGCCTATAATCTTTAGTGTTGTTTTCATATTTCTAACCAAATTATACATTTGTATTAATATATTATAAACTCTATTTCATGGTACATGGGCATCGTCCTATTTTTTATCAATTAATTTAGTAAAACTTCATATGTTCCCTAAATTACTAGACAAACCACAATAAAATCCCTATTTTAGAGAAACGGAGACAACAATGGTTCCAAACTTATCTGACCATAATAATATGATATTTCATAATACAACTATGTATTAAAACAATATTGTCATATTTTTGAATTTTTCTCAAAATCAATGTTTAACCCCTACAAAATATTCAGTTTTTCAATAAATAGTTAATATATTGAAACCTATAATATTTAGCGTTGTTTTAAAATTTCTAACCACATTCTGATTTGTATTAATGTATTCTAAACTCTCTTTCATGGTACATGAGAATCGTTCTATTTTTTATCAATTAATTTATTAAAACTTCATATCCTTCGTAAATTAGCAGACAACCCACGATAAAATCGCAATTCTAGAGAAATGGAGACAACAAAGGTTCCAAACCTCTCTGACTATCATCATATGTTAGTTCATGATACAAATATGCGTTAAAAAAATATTGTTATTTTTTTTTATTTTTTTCTCAAAATCTATGTGTGGTTAATATATGGAAGCCTTTGATCTATAAAATTTATAACCACATTCTACAATTGTATTAATGTATTCTAAACTATCTTTCACGGTACATGGGCATCGTTCTATTTTTTTATCAGTTAATTTAGTAAAACTTCATATACCCCTAAATCAGTGGCCAAACCCCAATAAAATCGCTATTCAAGAGAAACGGAGAAAAAAAGGTTCCAAAACTCTCTGACCATAATAACATGTTAGCTCATGATACAAGTATGCATTAAAACAATATTGTCATATTTCTTAAATTTTTCTCAAAATCTATGTGTTAATCCCTACAAAATATTAAGTTTTTTAATAAATGGTTAATATACTGAAGCCTATAATCTTTAGTGTTGTTTTAAAATTTCTAACCACATTGTACATTTGTATTAATGTATTCTAAACTATCTTTCATTGTACATGGAATCCTACTATTTTATCAATTAATTTAGTAAAACTTCATGTGCTCCCTAAATCAGTGAACAAACCACAATAAAATAACTATTTTAGAGAAACGGAGACAACAAAGGTTCCAAACCTCTCTGACTATCATCATATGTTAGTTCATGATACAACTATGCATTAAAACAATATTGTCATATTTTTTTATTTTTTTTCTCAAAATCTATGTGTTAACCCCTTACAAAATATTTAGTTTTTGGTAAATGGTTAATAAACTAAAACCTATAATCATTAGTATTGTTTTAAAATTTCTAACCACATTCTAAATTTGTATTAATGTATTTTAAACTATCTTTTGTGGTACATGGTTATCGTTCCATTTTGTTATCAATTAATTTAGTAAAATTCATATGCTCCCTAAATCAGTAGACAAACCACAATAAAATCGATATTCTAGAGAAACATTGACAATAAAGGTTCCAAACCTCTCTGACCATAATCATATGATATTTCTTGATACAACTATGTATTATAACAATATTGTCATTTTTTTGAATTTTTCTCAAAATCTATGTGATAACTCCTACAAAATATTCAGTCTTTGCGTAAATGCTCTATATACTGAAGCCTATAATCGTTAGTGTTGTTTTAAAATTTCTAACTACATTCTACATTTTTATTAATGTATTCTAAACTCTCTTACTTGTTACATGGGCATCGTTCTATTTGTTTAATCAATTAATTTAGTAAGACTTCATATGCTTCCTAAATCGATGGACAAATCCCAATAATATTCCTATTCTAGAGAAACGAAGACAACGAAGGTATCAAACCTCTCTGACCATCATCATATGTTAGTTCATAATACAACTATGCATTAAAACAATATTGTCATATTTTTGAATTTTTTTCAAAATCAAAGTTTAACCCCTACAAAATATTCAGTTTTTCGGTAGATGGTTAATATACTGAAACCTATAATCTTTAGTGTTATTTTAAAATTTCTAACCACAATCTACATTTGTATTAATGTATTCTAACCTATATTTCATGGTACATGGAAATCGTTCTATTTTTTTACTAATTAATTTAGTCAAACTTCATATGCTCCATAAATCAGTTCACAAACCATAATAAAATTGATATTCTAGAGAAATGGAGACAACAAAAGTTCCAACCCTCTCTGGCCATCATCATATTTAGTTCTTGATACAACTATGCATTAAAACAATATTGTTATATTTTTGAGTTTTTCTCAAAATCTATGTGTTAACTAACCCCAAAATATTAAGTTTTTCGGTAAATGGTTAATATACTGAAACCTATAATCATTAGTGTTGTTTTAAAATTTCTAACAACATTCTACATTTGTATTAATGTATTCTAAACTACCTTTCATGGTACATGGGCATCGTTCTATTTTTTATCAATTAATTTAGTAAATTTCATATGCTCTCTAAATCAGTGGACAAACCACATTAAAATCGTTGTTCTAGAGAAACAAAGACAACAAAGCATTCATACCTCTCTGACCATAATCATATGTTAGTTCTTGATACAACTATGAATTAAAACAATATTTTTGAATTTTTGAATTTTTCTCAAAAACTATGTGATAACCTCTACAAAATATTTTGTCTTTCGGTAAATGCTCTATATACTGAAACCTATAATCTTTAGTGTTGTTTTAAAATTTCTAACCATATTCTATATTTGTATTAATTTATTCTAAACTCTCTTACATGGTACATGGGCATCGTTCTATTTTTTATCAATTAATTTAGTAAAACTTCATATGCTCCCTAAATCAGTGTACAAACCATAATAAAATCCATATTTTAGAGAAAATGAGACAAAAAAATGTTCCAAACCTCTCTGACCATTATCATATGTTAGTTTATGATACAACTATGCATTAAAAAATGTTGTCATATTTTTTAAATGTTTCTCAAAATCTATGTGTTAACCCCTGCAAAATATTCAGTTTTACAGTAAATGCTCTATATACAGAAGTCTATAATATTTAGTGTTGTTTTAAAATTTCTAACCACATTATACATTTGTATTAATGTATTTTAAACTCTCTTTCATTGTACATGAGCATTGTTCTCTTTTTTATCAATTAATTTAGTAAAACTTCATATGCTCCTTAAATTAGTGGACAAACATCAATAAAATCGCTATTCCAGAAAAACAGAGAAAACCAAGGTTCTAAACCTTTCTGACCATCATCATATGTTTTTTCATGATACAGATATGAATTAAAACAATATTGTCATTTTTTATTAAAAAAATCTTAAAATCTATGTGTCACTACAAAATATTCAGTTTTTCGGTAAATGGCTAATATACTGAAGCCTATAATCTTTAGTGTTGTTTTAAAATTTCTAACCACATTCTACATTTTTATTAATGTATTCTAAAATATTTTTCATGGTACATGGGCATCGTTCTATTTTTTTATCAATTAATTTAGTAAAACTTCATATGCTCCTTAAATCAGTAGACAAACCACAATAAAATCGCTATTCTAGTTAAATGGAGACAACAAAGGTTTTATGCCTCTCTGATCATCATCATATGCATTAAAACAATATTGTCATATTTTTTTAATTTTTCTCAAAATCTATGTGTTAACCCCTACAAAATATTCAGTTTTTCGGTAAATGGTTAATATACCGAAACCTATAATCTTTAGTGTTATTTTAAAATTCCTAACCATAATCTACATTTGTATTAATGTATTCTAAACTCTCTTTCATGATACATGTGCATCGTTCTATTTTTTAATCAATTAATTTAGTAAAACTTTATATGCTTCCTAAATTAGTTGACAAACCACAATTAAATTGTTATTGTAGAGAAACGGATACAACAACAGTTCCATACCTTTCTGACCATCATCATATGTTATTTCATGATACAACTATGCATTAAAATAATATTGTCAAATTTTTTGAATTTTTCTCAAAATCTATGTGTTAACCCCTACAAAATATTCAGTTTTTTGGTAAATGGTTAATGTATTGAAGCCTATAACTTTTAGTGTTCTTTTAAAATTTTCAACCACATTCTACATTTGTATTAATGTATTTTAAACTCTTTTTCATTGTACATGTGCATTGTTCTATTTTTTATCAATTAATTTAGTAAAACTTCATATGCTCTCTAAATTAGTGGATAAACCACAATAAAATCGCTATTTTAGAGAAAAAAAGACAAAGGATGTTCCAAACCTCTCTGATTATCATCATATGTTAGTTCATTATACAACTATGCATTAAAATAATATTTTCATTTTTTTAATTTTTTTCAAAATCTATGCATTAAGCAAATAATGTGTTAAATTATGTCACAAGGAAGGACGAGGATGAATTTCGCTTGTTAAATTATGTCACATGGAAGGACGAGGATGAATTTCGCTTGTATTTATTGCATTCACTATTTCAATTTTGAAATGTCTCGTCTTAGCTGAATTATCTTTCACTACTATAGCAGAAATTTCTTGCTACTGTTAATGTTTTAAAAAAAAAAATCTTGCTACTGTTTTATGGTTGCATGATAGGGTTGAAGTTGAAAGAGACTAACATTCTTGGATTTTTTTTTACTGAAATTTGTAATAATCTAATAGAATAGACATCATATCTGGGTTGAAAGGCCAAGGTAATAAGAAACCCACTCCCAGTTCCCCTCTCGCCAATGATTTTAATGGAACAGAGTAGTATTTTGACTATTTTCTCTAAGAAAAGAATAACTGTTAAAAAGATCCGACCAGATATAATGTATCACATGCATATTAGTCAAGGCTGCGGTTTTGTTCTGTTCAATTTAAAAATGAATTAAGCTCAAATACACCCGTATGAATGAACTAAGAGTTCAAACAACTAACACCTATACTCGTACTTCACAATACATTTTTTACACTCTCAAAAGCAGAAAAGGGAACGAAAGGGAGGTTTAGTAATTAGAATTTACCAAGGCAAAGAAGAGAGACGTGAACCCCAAGCATCCCGTCCTCTTCTTCCTTCATCTTGATTACTTACAAGAGGTTTCTTTGTCGATCTGCTTGACTTAAACAATGGATGCTTACACAACCTCTGAACAGTTCCAGTATTTTCAGTTGTATCTTTATGATCGTTTCTCTTCTCAATGTTCCAAAACTTTTCTTCATTGTCAGCTTCTAGCCTACAAAGAGTAGCCACTCTCAAGAACTTAGGGTTATGGTTGGGTTTCTCAGGGGCTAATATCTCAGAGTGTTGTTGTTCCCATTCTTCTGATGGATCTGATGTTTGTTTCTCGATCCACCGTGCTTTGGCATCTGCATTTTCCCTCTCTTTGAGGTTCATTAAGATCAAAGTCTTGAGAAAGTTCATCACTTGTACCGCGTGGATCAATGCGGTTAATGGATCTGCCATCTACAATAACAAAACATTTTCATGAGAGTTTTGAAACATCAAAGCCTTCATTAGCGGGAAAAGCATATTTGTTTACTGACTTGGGTCATGTTTGGTGCGAAAACCATAGCTACGTTGCGAGCATTCATTTTGTTAAACTGTTCATGCTCCACCACGTCAGCCATTAAACCGATGGCCCAATCAAGAAGTGCAGATTCAACCGGAGGAAGAAGAGTCACGAGCTTGTTACAATCTTCTTCTGTGTTACATTTCATCACTTGCTCTGGTGTCAAAACATCAAGAACTCCTGTTGGTAGCTCCCTAAACCAGGCCTGATTCATGAAAAAGGAAGATTAAACCTTTTGAACCTAAAGTAATGTTGGAGAAACGAGATATATTGTTCTTTTTTACACCTTTATTAAACCCGCCAAGCAATGAACATCGATTCCACGTGGTATTACACCGCGGTTTAGCTGCTTTCGGACATGCTCTTCTTTGCCATTGTCTGGATTTATTCGGAATATTCCTTCTGCCTTAGGGCAATAAAACAATCACACATAATATCAGAATTCTTTTGATCCGAAAGTAATCTTAATTTTTACAAAAGAGAGTAGAGGCTTACTTTGAGACCTCCTTCAGTATATAGGCGTTTCTGCATCCTGAGAAGGATCGTTGGGACGCTATTTCCCCTGTTGTCGTACGAGCATTGCATCGACTTTGCTGATACTCCAAACACGCTCACACTGAAAAATAGAAGGAATAAAATACTATGATGTCTAGACAAACCAAATTTAGTGAGAATCCATAGTTTGATCGCCAAAATCGTTTTTTATACGAACATTAATGAACTCAAAATTTTGATGATAAAGTAAAAGCATTTACAAAAACATCCAAGTTCTATCAGTAGAAAACAACTAATCTCTTTAGTCCTTCTCAACTCTATCTACTGACAATCTACGAGTTCCTACCAATCTATATCTTATTAAAACTCAAATACAAATTAGGTTTGTTTGGAAACATCTCTAGCAATTTAAAAAAAAAAAATTTGTTTAGAAACATAGATTGTAGTTTAAAAAAAAAAATTTGTTTGGAAACATGGATTGCAGTTTTAAAAAAGAAGTTTGTTTGCAAACATAGATTGTAGTTTTAAAAAATAGATTTGTTTGGAAACATGAATAGTAGTATATTAAGATAAAAAAAAGTAATGAGTTTATATTTTTAAGAAAATTTGGAAGTCCATTATATTATGAAAAACTATCTATCTGGTACCTAATCGGATTCGGTTCAGGTATGTTTGGGTTTCGGGTTTCTGGGGTCAAAGATTTCAGCCTTATTCTAATATTTCTAAATTTCACTTCGGGTTCGCTTCGGATTTTTGCGAGTTTCGTTCGAGTTCGGATAACCCATTTAAGTTACTTTTAAAATTTTAAAATTCATTATATATTTATATACTTTAAATTTTTCAAAAACTATAAACAAATAATATATTAAATATAAATTTGAATAACATATGTCAGAATACCTAAACTTAACATTAAATTATTTTAGTTCAAATATTTGGATAGAGAATCAATAATTATTTTAAGTATTTTGGTGTTTTAAGTATACTTTTAATATTTTATATATTTACTATTGATTATTTGTATATATTTTCAAGTATTTAAACCAGTTTAAAAGTATCTTATATATTCTAGATGTTTATATATATATATATATTAAATCTAAAATTAATTAATATATATAATTATATAAATCTATTTCGGATACATTCATGTACCCAGAATACTTCGGTTCGGATCAGATTCGGTTTCGGTTCTCCAAAAACCAAAATTTTGAATAATTCAGATATTTAACCAATTTCAGTTTGGTACTATTTTTTTGGATCGAGATCGGTTTGGTTCTTCAGATTCGGATATTTTGCCTAGCCCTTATATTATTGTATGTTGACATGAAAGGCAAATAGAAACATATTTTTGAAAAATACGATCATACTCCTTAAAAACAAATCACGTGGCCCCCAATTTGTAGAGATCCACAAATATAATGACTAATATAATTACGAAGAAAATACATCTGTGGCGTATGGATTTTCTACAGTGCTTTTATTGATTAGGCCAAATCATGATTTTTTTTCTCTAACATTTTCGTTCAACTTGATATTTAAACAATAATATTAATATTTTAATAAAAAATATTATTTGATTAAAATTTACTATCTAAACAAATTAAAAACACTCTCCTTTTTCCTTTTTTATATTTTTCCAATTTTATCTTTTTAACTAATAAGATATCTATTGGGTATTTATCAATAAAATATTCTTAGACGCATTTATTGGAAAATAAGCCATGTAAGAATTTATTATTATTATTTGGTCAAATTTGTTATGTAATATGGTTTTTGTTTATATATGTATTTTTCAGGATACAAATCAATCTAGTGAAAGCCCAAAACCTAAATCATCAAAAACCTATTCTATAGGGTATTCGGTTCTTACAAATTTTCACTCTTGATTAATCTTGTATTTTTTAAAAAAAGTAAGAGGATCTTCTTCTGTTAACTAACTAACACGCATGTCGTATTCATGCATTTAATCTAAGCAACAACCATCTTAATGATTCAATCCAACACAGTAACATGTCAAGTGCAGATTTCCAGCTACGAAATAATAAATATATTTTCAAGAGATATATATGAAATTAATATCTCATAATTGAATTCAAAGTACTTTATACAATCTTTTTTTTTGAAACTTTAATTTATACTCCCTCTGTTCCTAAAAGATCCATATTCTAGTTTTTTCACACATTTTAATAAAACACATTAAATTTGCATATTTTTTTTTTTATCTTCTTTCCACAATTTTAAACCAATAAAAAATCAATTAGTGCAATTAAGATTTTTGAAGTTTGCAATTAGTTAATAAAACATGCATTGAAAATGTAAAAAATGAATCTTTTAGAAACAATTTTTTTTTCTAAAATATGTATCTTTAAGGAACGGAGAGAGTATAATCTTTTGCGGTAATAAATAATAATTAACGGACCTGGCGCTAGGAGCTTGAGGAGGGACCTCCGGTTGGAGCTCAGAGGGAAGACCGAGAAAACCACTAAACCGGTCGAAAGTAACGTGACTAACGTGCTTAACCTCCGTAGGCCAACCTATATCCATAGACGCCGCCACATCATCATCACCTCTCTCCATAGTACAAGACATTACAAGCGACTTCTTCAGCACCACCGCAAAAATGTCGAGGATCGTGTATTGACCCGACCCGGGTCCAGATCTCGACCCATGTGAGCTCAACGGCGTGGATACGTCGTAGTAGTCTGTGCTCGCAGTGCTATGTTCTTCTTCGTAGTCGTAGTCATCGTGGTGGATATTCTCATATATGTCTGGACCGGGTCGGGTTGTTTTGACATCCGGAAACCTAGTAGTTCCGGTGGACTTTGATCGGGAGAAGTTTGTCATAGTTCTTTCGGTTTGCTCGGAGAAAATGAGAGAATGTAATATTAACGGTGGAGTTAAACAGAAGATGAAGCTTTGAGTGTGAGAGAAAGAGAGAGTGGGATATAAGGGACCATTTGGTGAGAAAGATAATGCGAGAAAACGAACGAAAATTTACAGATAATCGCGTAGGAACAAAGGGACGAATCTTTTTCTTATTTTACCTATGTGTTTTTGTTTTTGGGATCTGTATTTAGTGGATAGGGCGAAAGAGTGAGGGAGACGTAAAATAAAAACTGAAACCACCTCATGAAAGTAAAAAATACTGTTTCCGTTTCAAATTAGTTGTCATTGTAGAGTACAATTATCGTTCCAATGCAAAATTAATTTACAATATTCTCTAGACTATTTTTTATTGGTTGAAATATGGTTAGGTGTATTGGTAATGATGTTTTTATTTTGGTAATATGTAAAATAAAATGTTTTCTTATTATGTGTGCATAAATCTAAGACGACAATTTTGGTTTTTGAAAAAGATATAATGCAGAGGGGGTGATTGGTTGGACGGTAGGAAGTGACTTTAACTTTAATTTTCATCTACAGCCTTAAATACTACCAATTATGATTTATCTTGATTTTTAAAGCTAGAACAAAAAAACTAAAGATACAGTAAAAAGTAAAAACACACAAAAATAGTTGTAAAAATCTTATTTTCTAAAGCTCCATCTTTATACCTGTAGAAAATTTTAAAGTTACATCTCTTAAAGCTAAATAAAAAAATTTTACAGACTAAAATAAATTTTTTACAGTTACAGTCCAACCAATCATGTCTCGTGATAAGATTTATATACCGTTAGAATAGTGAGACGGCTCGTGACGCTGCCTAGAAGATGCTTAGGCGAGATGGTTGACAAGTAAGAATGGGGGACATACGAGTCAGTGTTCGTTTTGGAACTTTCTTTGATTTTGTTTTATTTACATGTTCATTAATTGACAATTTCGTTTATATGGATGGCTCTTTAGTGTCTGTACCTCATGATATTAGAGAAAATTGATAATTTAATAAATTTTCTAAAGACACATGTTGAATTCCAAACGATTTTTTCTCTTTTGTAACACGAATTCCAAACGATTAAATTCACATATTAAGTCATAAGTTGATGTTGATTTGACCCAAACAATCAAGGACTAAACAATAGTGGAATCACTAAGTTAAATTCCATTAAAATTATTTTTTTAAATTATATTCTACTCTAAAATGAAATCCTTAAATCTCTAAATAAATTTTTCTCCAAATTAATTTCTATAGATCAAGCATCAAATCCATTACTGAGCAGAGGTAACTTTCGACGGTAAGCTTGAATGCCATTTCCAACAATGACATAATGGAAAACATAAATCTTTATCCACAAAAAGGAATATTTTTTTGTAACTGATGACAAGTAAAACTAATATGTGTAATGATAAAAATTATTATTTCTGGAATTTAATGGAACGGAATCAGCATTCCACTTATTGCAAAACGTTTTTGATTTGAAATAATTTTTCAAATGAAAGTTAATTTTTTTTTTCTGGAATGGTATGGAATGTTACGGAATGAATTAAGCATTCTGGAAGTTTTAATTCCAAAAAAATCATTCCAGTTGCAGACTTATACAGTTACAACTTACAATGATAAGTGACTTGTGTCTACCCTTTTCAAATCTATTTTTAAAAAGTCAATACAACTTAAAAATTAAATTTACGTATTCAAATCTCAATAAGTACGTATATTTAAAAACCTGCAAAGATTTAAGAACATGCAGCTAATTTTCGTTATGCTCATATTGTTAATCATAAAAATGTAAGCACCATTAATGATTAAACGTATACATTGTATACTATACAACGTCGTTGTTAAGTGGGGGCTACAATAACTCGGCATCAGAAAAGACGACCTCGCTGTATTGTCTTGGCTATTTTTTTTATTAGTTTTTGGTTTCGGGATACGTTGTCACATGGTTACATGTGCACTGGTTCGTCGACATTCTTGTAAGTTGTAACACGTCAAATACTGAAATGCACGATGATTCTTCACGTCGAATACTGGAATACACAATGTTCTATCTTTCTAGGATTGGTTTACGTTTTATATGTAATATTTAAATATTTTCATACAATCTAATTCGGTGGGCGACAACTTATTTCCAATAACTCGTACTCCTCTGTTTCGTAAAGAGTGTCAAAAGAAAACTAATAAAAATTTATTTTTATCTATCATTAATACATTAACAAAAAAAGCCCTTTCCAATTAATACATTAGTTTAATAATATTAAAATTGGAATATTATTTACAAATTTGCATTAAAAATGTAAAGTGACATTTTTGTGAAACAAAATCAAAATACTAAAATGACTATTTTTATGAAATGCATGGAGTATATAGCCAGCTCAAATCATGGTTCTATAGCTCAAGCTTATGATAGCTAAACGCATTATTTATTTTTAGGTGTGTATATAATTAGAAAACGGTCGTGCTGTAATTATTCGATATCATGATTATTGGTTTAAGCTTTTTCTTTCCATAATTAGACCATTACTCCCTATATACTCTCGCTTTTCAATCATTTTAGTTCTTATAACTTTAGTTGATAAAAATTAGTCATCGTTTTCAATTATATTTAGATAGGATATGATTATTTTTTCACCTGTAATTTATTTTATAAAACTATATTATAGCCTTATGACAAATTGATTCTGCAATATTATATAACTAAGATTGTAATTTGTTGGCCGTATTATTATTTGATTATAAATCTATACCTATAAGACGGTGTTAACCCCGAAATATAGTTAAGGATCCCGGAAAATCCCTACGCGAGGAAATAACTGAGTTAATGATCGCTCGCACTTACTGAGCACACTGGTTCACGTGATATCCACTGTTTTAATTCATTGCGTTGCCGTACGATGAAGACATTATAACGAACATTTCGACGGTTCACGTGATATCTCATGCACTTGTAGTTTTTTTCTTTTTGGTAAAAAAAACTTGTAGTCTTTTACTTATGATTTTATTCACCTAATGTTTTTTTTCTTTAATAACTACCAGTAAATTTTAAAACTAAAGGTTTAAATAAATCTCCAGGTTTTTCTGCGCGTCTCCATCTTGATTGTCATATATTGATATAGACCCTAGTTAAAAAATATAAAGTTTATCATCAAGTTTTCTTTACCTAAAGTAACATTTTTGTTTTTATGTTTAATTAATTATTTTGTCCCCGTCGACACGGACAAATGCATATTGCAATATTTATCATTATGCGTAACATCTAGATAATAAAACAAAATGTGGTTTATAAATATACACTAGTTTTGCAGTGTCAGATCGTTAGTCCATATATGTTTAAATACATCCATATTGAAAATGTAATGTATATGCGTGTGCTGAATTTATCACATGATCAACAATCCAACAACTCCAAAAAACCGCCGGTCCAAATGTACCACTGCATGCTTCTTGCTGAAGCAAGAATATAAATAATTTAATTATTTTTAAGTAAATATAGGTATATTACAAATATATACAACATATAGTACAACATATACGCATGTGTGTATAGGGATGGGATTCGAATAATCATTAAGTTTATAGGAAAGTGACATTGACATATGCATACTCGTATGTTTGTTTAGTAGTGTTACCTTCAAAGTTACTCTTGGATTCTTAAATTGTTTCGTCACTAGATTTAGGTGTTGTGGCAACGACCTTAACCAAACCCTCACCAACTAGTGTATAGACAGACAAGTGCCCTTTTCAATGTTTCGTTCGATTTAATCCTTAAGCAACCATTGATTAGTTATTTTGTCTAAATATTATAAGGTGCCACGATTAGTTATATTGTTAATGCAATCCAATATTTATAGTGATTGAAAGAAAACTAAGTGTTATATCAGGTCGGTGGGTTAATTTAGTTTTCATTATAATTTTCGTCATGGTTATGCTATTGAGTTTAAGAGTTAGTTTATGTTTGACCTTTCGACATAGAAAAGGGTTGATTACTGGGGAGATGTTAGGCCTATATTGGGCTAGGATGTTTCTTTTGAACACTTGTAATAAGCTTAAGATTTTTAGCGATACGCTGGGCTCAACTAATAATGCATTGTCCGTTTCGAGGTACAACTTTTATACAGAAAACAAACAATGAGAAAGTTTACAAATATCAAATCTCCAAGTGATTTCTATAAATAATCGCACATGCAAAACAGATTAAGGCATTTCGATCATACATGTTCTGGAGCAAAGTATGAACTGGGAAAAGAAGTGGGTCGAAGGCATTTCGGTCATACATGTTCTGGCCTTGGTAAGAACGGAGAGATCAAGGACCATCCTATTGCTGTCAATATCATCTCCAAGGTTAAGGTCCAAATCTCCATTCTTATGATCATCCTTGTGGAGGTGATTTTTGGAATATCTATAATGATCTCCACATTGTGGTAATTGACGTCAATGTCGTCCCAAACCTTTCTGAAGCTTAAAGCATGTCAAAGTAATGTGTAAGATAGGTTTCAATGTGTATATTATTGATGTCATGAGAGCTTATTTATACAACACGTACAAGATCTTTGATAAGACCAGATCTAGAGATACGCTCTAGAGTTATAGATAAATATCAACAATCATTATCTAAACTTATACGATATACACTAATACGCCCCCTCAAAATGGACGAGTCGGAGACAGTCCAATCTTGACAAAAAGATCATGAAACCTTGCCCGCGGAAGTGGTTTGGTCAGGGCATCAGCTAACTGATCAGTGGAGCTGACATGTGACACTCGAAGTAACTTGCATTGCACCAGCTCACGGACAAAATGATAGTCCAAGGCCAGATGTTTCATTCGTGAGTGAAAGACCGGATTTGCTGCGAGGTACGTAGCTCCGATGTTGTCACAGTACAGTGTTGGTGTAGCGGTTAGTGGAAAACGAAGTTCTCGAAGTAGATGCGCAATCCACATAACTTCTGCTGTTGTTGTTGTGAGGCTTCTGTATTCGGCCTCTGTGCTTGACCGAGCAACACCTTTCATCTTCTTTGAGCTCCACGAAATAGGTTGCTTGCCTAGGTAGACAATGTACGCTCCTGTAGACGTTTAATCATCTTGATCTCCATCCCAGTCTGCATCCGAGTAGGCATGAAGTGTTAGCGGTGTGTTGCGGGAGAAGAATAACCCTTTGTTCGCAGTGCCAACGAGGTATCTAAGTACACGTTTTGCAGCCTCCAGATGAAGTGTTGTCGGACAGTGCATAAACTGTGACAATCGGTTGACTGCAAAGGCTATGTCTGGGCGTGTAAGGCAGAGATACTGCAGACTTCCTACTATCGCTCGAAAGGTGAGAGGATCCTCAAGAGACACACCTCCTTTCTGAGTTAAGACTTGCGTGGAGCACATAGGAGTTGCGACAGCTTTGGCTCCTAACATCTTGGTTTTGGTGAGTATGTCGGTGATGTATTTGGTTTGTGTAAGGTGGAGCCCTGCTGAAGACCGATGAGCCTCCATGCCAAGGAAGTACGAGAGATCGCCAAGGTCCTTGAGAGAGAAGCGAGATGAAAGATACTTAATAAACTTGGTGATCTCCACCAGGTTGTTGCCTGTTACTATGATGTCATCGACGTATATTAGGATGTAGATGAGTAGACTTCCTGAGCTGAGCACGAACAGGGATGCATCAGCCAGTGAGTTTGTGAACCCAACACTGAGGAGAGCATCACGTAGAGCATTGTACCAAGCTCGAGGAGCTTGTTTGAGACCGTATATAGCCTTGCGAAGTCTGCATACATGATCCGGCTTGTCTTTGTCAACGAAGCCAGGTGGCTGAGTCATGTAGACTTCCTCCTGGAGATCTCCTTGCAGGAATGCGTTGTTGACATCAAGTTGCTTAAGAGCCCAGTTTCTAGCAACTGCCAAGCCAATGACTAAACGTATGGAGACATGTTTGATGACTGGACTGAATGTTTCATGAAAATCTATTTCTGGCCGTTGATGGAATCCTTTGGCTACCAGGCGCGACTTGTTCCCTTTGACAGTGCCGTCTGGATTGTATTTGATGCGATGGATCCATCGACAGCCTACAATGTTTGTAGCTTGTGACCGAGGAACAAGTTCAAATGTTCTGTTGCGGACTATGGCGTTGTATTCATCACTCATGGATATTCGCCATCGTTTGTCTTTCAGTGCTTGTGCAAGGTTGACTGGTTCCAGTTCTGCAAGTATAGCCGCGAGGCCATACTTCTTATTTGTTTTGGTGATGTTGTTTTTGGATCGGGTTGTCATGGAGTGCATGTTGCTTGACTGAGTTGTGAGTGATGTGTTGTTGTCTGATGTTGTTGGTGTTTTCGTAGACGGTGGTGGTGGTGCTGTTGTAGTTGTTGGTGAAGTGTCTGAGACCGGAGGCAACGCTGTCGTTGTAGGCGCCGAAGGTGCTGTGACTGACTGACTGAATATTGGAACAGAGGAAGCTAAATTTGAAGAGTTAGGCACGCAATGATCATCAGACACATTGGACATATTTGAAAAGGATGAAAATGGGAAGATAGACTCATGAAAAACGACATGTCGAGATATAAAGACGCGAGATTTAGGAACATCAAGACATATAAAGGCACTTTGAGTAAGTGAATAACCCAAGAAGACACATGGGGTAGAGCGAGGAGTGAATTTGTTGGTACGTAGGGCCGTATCCATGGATAGCAGAGACATCCAAAGGAGCGGAGCTTGCTGTAGTTTGGTGATGTTTGAAACAAGACTTGGAACGGAGATGAATGTGCTAGCACCGGTGTTGTCATGCGATTAATGAGGTAGACTGCAGCGGCAAAGGAGTAGCTCCAATATGTATTTGGTATGCCGGCGTGTTGAAGAACCGTTAGTCCTGTCACCACGATGTGTCTGTGTTTGCGTTCAGACACACCATTGTGCTCCGGCGTGTGTGGTGGTGTCGTGTGATGAGCAATGCCGTGCTGAGCTAGATACGACCATAGGCCAACAAACTCGCCCCCATTGTCTGAGTACAGGGTTGTTATCTTTGACTTAAATCGATTTTCCACCAGCATTTTGAAAGCTGGAAAGATCTGAGCAACTTGAGATTTTGCTTTCATCGGAAACAACCAAGTGTACCTTGTAAAATGATCTACAAATAGCACATAATACTTGTAACCATCAATTGAATAAATAGGAGATGTCCAAACATCAGAGAATATGATATCAAGTGGACGAGTAGATGATAGGGTGGTGTTTGAGAATGGAAGTTTGTGTGTTTTATTGCTGGAACAAGAATTGCAAGGTAAATATGATTGAGACGATACTGGTAAATGAAAACTTAAAAGCATATGATTAAGAGTTTGAGAGTTTGGGTGGCCTAAACGCGAGTGCCAACCCGATTTTGAAGTTTTAAAATAAGAAAAAACCAAAGCACTGTTAAAACTAGATGGGAATTCAGTCGGCCATTCATAAACACCTTTACTGGCCTTGCCGTTGAGCAGTGTTGCCCCCGTTTTGAGATCCTTCACCTGAAAATCAGGAGGGCACATTTGTACCATAACATTGTTAGTCTTGCAGAGTTTGTTAACTGAGATAAGGCTTCTCTTCATTGATGGAACACAAAGAACATTAGTAAGTGTTAAAGGTCGAGAAGAGAAAGGAAGTTTGGTTAAACCAGTGTGGGTGATTGGTAATCCAGTTCCATTGCCTATCATAACGTCATCATCTCCTTGATACGGTGCATGCAGCGACAGGTTATTGAAGTCTGAGGCTATATGATGCGAGGCACCACTGTCAAGTAGCCAAGGTGAGATGGACATGTCAGTTGTGCTCGCAGTTGTATAGTGAGCCTGAGGATTCCATTGGGGATGAGCCACTTGTTGAGGAGCATGCCACTGTGGTGTCTGTAGTAACGGTGCCCCTGGACGGTATTGAGAACTGTACTGTGGAGAGGCAGAGGAGTAATGTGGGCATCGACGTGCACTGTGTCCCTGAACACCGCAGATCTGACACTTTCCAAGATAGGTTTCAATGTGTATATTATTGATGTCATGAGAGTTTATTTATACAACACGTACAAGATCTTTGATAAGACCAGATCTAGAGATACACTCTAGAGTTATAAATAAGTATCAACAATCATTATCTAAACTTATACAATATACACTAATATAATGTAGCCTATATAGTTATACTCTAAAACTGTAAATGAAAAAAATTATATACAAGATGGTTGTGAGCTGGTTCGAAGCATTATACAGGGAATAAAGAAACCTCAACCTCTTTTTGTTTGACCATTTAAGCAACATCAAATTTTTGAAAATGTGGCCTACATTTTGTTTATATTCTAAGTTGCCTAAACCCAATGCTTCACCTGCTTTATAGTAGGGACGGGCAGATTGAAGTAGTGAAAGTAGATTCATGGGTTTGGATAATGTCTTCTTACAGCAGATTCTTTTGAGAGGAACAATGTCGACGTCTCTTTAGATAGAAAAATATTTTGTCTGGAAATGAGTTGAGCAGACAGTAATGTGTACTGTTGTTGATTTGTCTGCACTAGGACATGATGGCAATCAAATAATTTCATGTCTGAGTTTCATATTCTAATGTTTCATGAACGATGTATTCTTCAAGCGTTATACTAATGATGATCGTTGTCACATTTAGGTCTACCAGACCCGGTAAGATTTTTCATACTTCAGCCTTTCCTTGATTAGCTTTAATGTTGCTACCTAATAGTGAATCTTTTTTTTTAACTCCTCTATACAGATGAAAGACTGAATGATATCGTTGGAAGTGCATACTATGTCGCCCCTGAAATTCTACACAGATCATACAGCCTTCAAACTGATATATGAAATACTGGAGTTAGTACATATATATTCTTATGTGGAAGCAGCCCTTTCTGGGCACGCATAGAATCTGGAATCTTTCGCACTGTGGTAATTAAGAACTGAACCGAACTACGATGACTTACCTTGGCCTTCTGTTTCATCATAAGGTAAAGAGTTTGTGAAACGACTTCTCAACATAGACTATAGGAAACGAATGTCTGATATCATAATTAGTACTTTCTGAATTATATTGAAAACATTATTAGCAATATAGTCTAACATAATATTCATGCACAAGAAAAACCAACTATTAAACCAAACAAAATACAAATCGGAAGGGCTAAAACTTAAAACTTAGGGACAAGAAAGTACAATGTTATAAACCATCTCCAATAGTTTACTTTATTTTTTCTTTAACTCTTTGCGTTATACGTTAATGTTACTCTATTTTTTTTCTTAAAATAGAATAAAATAGAATATCATTAAAGTATAATTCACCTCTACTATAAAAAAATAAAGTAAACCATAATCACCGTATTAAAATTGAAATGAAAAGTTAAAAAACAACAATTAGTGATAATAATCCAAAAAAAGCTAAACCTTTCCTTTTCTATAATGGTGCCGACAATAAAATCATGACCATTTATTATAAATTATGATAATGAGATGAGTGGGTTTATTCGTACTCATTAGTCTACGGACTACAAGGAAACTACAAAGCTTTTTTATTTTTTTTTTATTTTTTTTTTATTTTATTTTTTTTACAACAAAAAGTTAAAACAAAACTTAGTTGATTCATAACCCAAGAGCCACCTCGAGGAAATTAAGTCAACATAAACTATAGCAGAAAGCTGATTCCTAGCACCTCGTATCAGCTTATCCGCCAGTGTTTTTTTTGTCCTTGGAATATGTTGAATAGTAAAAGGATGAAAAAAATTCTTACATCGCAGAAAGTACTCCTCCGTGTGTGTAATGAACGCCGGCCATTCTGTTGGTGTAGACACCATCTTCACCAGTTGAGAATAGTCAGTTACAAACACCACTTCTGAGATTTGTAGGGTCTTCATGCACTCCATCACCCATATCAAAGCTTCACATTCAGTATGTAAAGGTGATAGACTCTTGCGAATAGCATTGCACCCATCATAGTATCAGTTGATCCACCTTTTTTATAAACCCATCATTGCCCTGTGCAAGAATCTTGTTCCCTCCATGCCCCATCAATGTAACACTTATTTATGTCATATGCAATATGGTTCTCCACAATATGTGGGAATGTCCGATTTATAGAATTTTTGGTCTGAGATTCAGCCCACAAGACACTTTCTATTTCCGCAGTCCGGAGAAGATCTAAAGGATCCCTTATCTGATTTTTATAAATCTTAGCATTCCGATTTTTCCAAATATACTAGGAATCCATGGAAAATAGCTCAAATCTGATTCTTTTGGTATCCGCCAAAAAAATAGTCCATGTTTGTAAAAAGAGTTGGGGTCGGAAAAATCCTTGGGCATGATGGAATATTAGATAACGCCCAAATTTGAAGTCCTAATGGACATTAAAAAAACACATGATTAATAGATTCTTCCTCAGCCCCATACATTTGACATTGCGTATCACATTTAAGCCCTCGTGAGTGAAGATTCCTATACACCGGTAAACAACCAGAGATTATTTGCCAAACAAAATGTTTCAATTTTGGTGAGCATTGCAGCTTCCAAGAGTGCGCCAATAATGGTTTAGTATCTGGCCCCATATCCCTATACTGAGCACCCATAGCAAGATATAATTTCTCGGTCCGATAGCCTGATTTAACCATATATTTACCATTATCCGTAAAATGCCAGCCATATGAATATGGCTTAGGGTTACGACTAATGGCTAAACTCTGTATAGTACTCACATCGTCCTGATGAACATATGCTTTGAGTAAATTCAGATTCCAAGAGAGATCCACTGGATTAATTAAATCCTCCACCTTAAGTAATGGATTCAAGAATTGATGTGAAAATTTTGGGATTGCTGACCTCGGGCGAGGAGTGGGGGATCCAAGGATCATTCCAGACTGAAATGCTTGAACATGTTTCCACTCTTTTGATTAGCCATTTATTAACCAGAGATCATGTTATACTCCTCCACCCATATGAAGGAGAATATGATCTGATAGGATCCAAAGGACCTGACTTTTGATAATATCTACCTTTAAATACTCTTGCAAAAAGCGAATAAGGTTTGTCGATTAATCTCCACAACTTTTTCTCTAATAAAATCGTATTAAAATTCTGAATATCTCTAAAACCAATGCCCCATTCAGCTTTATCCTTACATATTTTGTCCCATGAAAACCAATGCATACCATTTGTATTGCCGCTGCCACCCCACCAAAAATGAGCAATTGTGCTCGTAAGTTTCTTAGTAACCGTTTTTGGTAAACGGAAGCAAGACATAACATGATTTGGCATGGGAGATGCTACTGATTTAATTAAGACTTCCCCTTCGTAATAAATCGGAGACTCCAATTATTGACTTTATTATTAACCCTTTCATTAAGAAAACCAAAACTTGTATTTTAGAACCACCAAAACTCTCTGGTATTCCTAAGTATGTTCCCATGCCACCTAGTATAGTAATACCCAATACATGTTGTACTTCTAATCGTACTGAATCTGAAACCTTATGTCTAAACTGTAGTGACGATTTCAAAAAATTAATCTGTTGTCCCGACGCTTTTTCATAATCTTTCAAAATTTGTAGAATGGCCTCACATTTTTATCTATTGGCTTTGCAAAAAAAAAAAGACTATTATCAGTAAATAATAAATGTAAAAGCTTTTTTATTTTCGGAAACTAATTTATCTTCTTTACAGAACTACTATAATTTTCTGTTTTGTATTTTTTTTGGTTGGTAAAATAGCTTTTGTAGTTAAATGCTTGAAGTGTTTTGTTTTGTCATCATTTTTTTTCAAAAGTATCACGAAGATCCAATACTATTACAAATTCAGTGTTTATGAAATTTCATGAAAAATAGATGATACCTAATATCTGAACTAATCATAAACCTACAGTTTGTGTTTTTCCAAAAAAAACTAAAATTTGTTGTCTTTATGCAACTCAAGGTTACTTTTCCTTTTTTTGAATATTTGTTTCAAATATCTCATTATATTTATTTTTTCCTTGCTATCAAATTTATACATGTCTTGACTAAATTGCAGATGCAAATTTACAACAAAAAAAGTTTCATCTTCTTCATTTTCTTGTGATCATCGTCGTGGTGATTATCTCCAGTCATTCAAAAATGACTAAACCAATAAAATCAGAAAAAATTAACTTTCTTTTAACTTGATATTCCATACAAATTACAGAAAATATACTAAAATCGTAAAAAAGAAAACAGAAAAATCACTTTATTCTTGGGTTAGGCCAGTTTTGGCTCCTCAACTCCACAAGGATTGAAAATTTAAGCGCATACAAGCATTCATTCATCCTCCTCATCCACATCGTTCATCACGCTCTAAAACATCCAACAAGAGGATGATACAGCTCACGACCGCTATGTTTATGAAGATGGTTCTTATTACCATGATAAACCATTCTCTCTCCATCAATCAAAGCTTGAACGTAACGAAACTCAGCCACGTGGCAAGGGATCGTGATGGTGCCCTTTTGATCGAATCCATACTCATCTTCTGCTTCTTTCAAGAGCTGCATGAACAACGGATGATTAAAATACAAAATAGGAACTATAAATCTTTGCTGCTCTTCTCCTTGTGATCCAACTTTGATCGCTAAGCATCCTTTTGGAATATCTTTGTTTTTGACCGTTTGTTTGCGATGTAAATGGAAGCTTTTCAGGTTTTTTTCTCCAGTCCCCATGATTTTTAGAAAGCGTTTTAGAAAAATGATGGAAAAACAAGGACTCAGAATTAAAAAAAAAAAGATTCTCAAAGGAAATTAGGCTAGAAAGCAGGCCATGGGTCTTCAAGTGTAAGAGATGAGAATTCGAGAGAACTAATAAGGTTGCTCATTTTTTTGTGGAGATAACAACTAGATGAATGAAAGAAGCAAACGAGGGGGCTTTGTTTATAAAGAGAAAATACATAACTGTAAAGAATAAGTCCATCGAAATGAATTGGGACTCTCCTATTTTCTTATTCAATTTCTCATAATAAATACAGTGGTGGTATTTTAATTTCCTATTTGGTTGTCATTTGCTTTATAAAAACCGCATAACAACCAATGGGTATTTTTAAGAAGTTATAAATTAATCAGCAATAATTGTGAAAAAAATAAACGGTAGTTAACTATAATATATTCGAGAAGTTCTATCGATTTGTACTTCTTATATTGTAATTAAATACAATAAGACATTATAATAATGATGGGAAGTGTGAGACTTGAAAGAAAAAACATAGACAACATATATTCTTAACAATAATATTATTTTGATTCCTAAAATTATACGAATATATATGTTTTCCATTTCTATATATTAAAAAAAATGTTTTATAAGACTATTCTATCATTTACAAAATCAAATCTATCATTATGCAAAAAATTTGTTTGCGACATCAAATTTTCCCTGAACATCTGCATAACGGAATGAAATAATCTTCTGTTAAAAAAATCTTATGTTTTGTCTTTGTGTGTAAAAGCGTGGTTTTCCTTTGTTTTTTTACCAATTATCTTACCATTCCTGCCAAATTTATTTATTCATCAATAACCTATAATTCCTTGATCAATAAATTTAGATTAAATACAAAATAATATTTGTATTGGTTTGTACTTTGTATATATATATGATACACCGTGTGTAGTTGATGATATTAATTTTTTGTGCTAATCGCTCATATATACATAGTGAATTATCGTCAACAGATAGTTCTAAGAGTACTAATGTGGTCAGCAACTGAGGTCTGAGCTGAACATAAATGAGTAGTGACGACCCACGAACCGAGGGCCACGATTAATATTGGGTTGGTGACTCAAGAAAAAGGTTGACACTTTTAATTAAGTAATAACCGAGTAAATTAGTCAAATTATTCGACTAACTACTGTTTTACCTAAAATATGAACCATCGTGTAGTGACGGAAACATATCAGCAATAGCGTGATCAAAGTATATCTAGAAATGAAAATTTACAGTTGACTAATCTCATATACTCAAGACTTCTTTTTTATTAAACGGATAGAATAAGTTTTAAGAAACTTATAATAAATCCAACGATATAGCAAATTAAGTAACATCCATTGGCACAAAGTGTTTTTTTTTTTGCTTAAACTTTAATTATTGGCACAATGTTGATCAGTCGACTGCTTTCATTTTCTGTTTGCTTTCCTTTCATTAAATTACGTGCAACGATTATTTATACATTATTGGAGCGGCTTAGGTATTGTTAGTTATAAAGAAACCGAATCGATGTCGTCACATGATCAAGATGTGGTGGTGGTGTGGAGGCGATGTATATTTTTTGGATTCTTGTAATCAAAATGTCACTTCTATATAATTATTATTATGTATGACTTCATGTACACATCATGCAAATCAATATCTAAAACGTACAAGTATAATAGATATAAACATACCACTGTTATAGCTTTAATAGATAAATGTCATAATCAAAAGTGAGGGACTATTCGATGAACTTCTAATACAGCCGGTCTCGGACGACATGCCGACGTATAAACCACCCTTTAAAATATTTAAAACCTATTCAGTCGATTGGGTCAACGGGTTTGGTATAAATCGGTTGGGTCGATTTCGCTCGGGACGTTGTTTTCTAATTTCTTTATCGGTGTAATATTAACATCTCGATGGATTTTTTTTTTTTGAACTGATAGAAATATGGTTGATCTCGATGGATTTTGAATAACTCAAAACATAGATATTGGCACATTCAAAAGACAAAATTCAATAGAAGAGAAATTGGGAAATTGATATTCTTCCCTAATATTTATATTCTGAATGGTACCACAGCTATGAATTACAAATACAACGAATATATTTTTTTATAAAATGTTTTCCGATTTCTTGGCGAGTTGAATAAAAAACGAGGCCGTCCAAGTTGGTGGTAGTGTGACATGGTAGCGAATACTAATGGTACACTGAAAAGAAAAGAAAAAAAAATATATACAAAATTCTAGGACATGTCACTCTATCAGTATCTAGAACCAAAAATTAAATAAGAAAAGTTGAATATCTTAGACCCGTTCGAAATTGAAATAGATAAGATAAAGCGGAGCACACTAACAATAATGACACATATATTCACTTTGTGTGGAAAATGAGACAACGATATTCCTAAATAAGTCAACTTTATGGGACGGTGTGGGTCTCGACCTTAGATTATATCTTTATTTTATCGGCCCTTGTCATACTTTTCATTTTAACTTTTCATTCTAAACAGAAGTTACAATCATTCCATTTTATTTTACGCCGCTGGGTCATCAAGTATTCAATTTTGCGCATGCAACTAACAAACTCTAATATTGATATTTTTGCAAAGCGTAGTAAACTAAAGAATTTTTTTTGTTTCTAAATCATTTATTATACTAATCGAAGTTTATATTGTTGTATCATCATTTTAATTTTTCAAATTAATAAGAAGTTAAGTTTTTTTTTTTATAACGCTGATTTATTATGACAATTTATGAGAAAGATTACATAGACGATTCGACAACCGACAATATTACCTGCTTTATAAAGATCTACGCCTAACTGCATCATCTGAATCGTCCAGATTTACTTGCATCATGTTGAAGATTCCTTGTAAACTTTTTTTCTCTAGCTTGCATTAATAAATCGCTCTCTCCGGGACTTGAAACCTGGATTTCCTGTAATCTTCAAGAAATTACATAGTCTGGGGTTCGAACCCCAGACATGGGTATAGAAGCCTTTAAACCTTAACCAGTAGGCTATGGTGCTTTTATAATAAGAAGTTAAGCTATGCTTTACAAATAGAATTTTCACATATTTCCTTTATTTTATTTTTGTCAAACCATTCATTATTTGTCGCAAACAAAAACAGAGTTTACACCATAGGTGAGTTAAAAGCTACAACAGCCATTGCTTTAACTAGTCTATCAGCAGCCTTATTCTTGATACGAGGGATAAAAGAGAAAGAGGCAGTCCACGGATCGACTCATCATACCAATATCGTGGAGGATACCTTGGATGGCAGCCACATAAGAATTTTTCACATATTTCCTATTATTCTGAATTTCACCAGTTAAAAAGAGCAATTCGCATGAGTGATTTCGCTGTAAGTTTTTTTTTTTTAATATAGTTTAGCAGCACACCGCTTCTAATGAACTATGTAAACGACAATGGGCCTTCTGTTATTTAATGCTCTTTTTTTGCTTATTAGATATGATTGCCTGTATTGGCCCAATTAAAATCCATGGCCATCCAATTCCATTCTCTTATTTTTCCCTATTTAAGATTATAAGTTTTTTGTGCAAAATAGATAAAAAAGGAAACTAAAAATAGTTGAATTATGCACTATTCACAATCTCATACCATATATATATGGTGTATCAACAGAAAAGATATATGATATTTCATCCATTTCAGTTTAGTTGTCGATGTAAAGTAAAATTTTTGTTTCAAAATAAGTATAGTTTTATAATTTCAATTCAAAATTTATTGATTTTATATTTTAATCAATTTTCTAATGATTGAAAATTGGTTAGGACTTAGGTGTATTGGTAATGGTGTTTTTATTTAGTAACTATACAAAATAACATTTTTTTCTTAATATGTGTACTCAAGTCTAAAACGACAACTAAAATGCAACGGAGAGAGTATCAAAGAGGTTTAATACCTATGTTACATGGAATTAGAAGTGAGTACACGGAAGCGGAATCATATGGAAACGTAGAAGTAAGATTTTAAAAAAATTAGGAAGCGGGTGCGTGTTAGAATCTTATATATATTTAAATAAAATAAATTTATAATTCATGACTAAAAATATATAATTCAAATTAAAATAAAACATTTATTCATTTATAATAATTTTAATGATTTCATATTAAGAATGTAAAAATACACATAAATTAAGTTATATCTCTAATAAGAATCTCAATGCATAAAGATAATGTTAGTTTTAATATTTGTATATTTATATTCTATCTATTTCATTACTATTAAATTTTAGACTTTTATAAAAATAATAAACATGATTTGTAATTTTTATTTATTTATGACATTGTCTTTTTTAAGCGGAAGCGTGATTCCGAAACAGAATCGTAAGCTTCCAACGTGTTTTTAAATAGGTTATTTTAGAAGCGCTTTGGAAGCGAGATTCCATAACTTTCCACAAGGTTGAGATTCCAAAACGATTACCGATGAAGCTTCCGCACAACCTAGTTTAATACCGGACGTTAACATATACTATAATTCTGTTTAATCAACCTCTTACACTTTTAACAAAAATGCATTATGTTACACTTTTAGGAAAAAACACACGTATTAAGAAAAATATTTTTTATCTAGAAAGTATACCTAAACTATAAAATAATTGTGTTCAACCAATTGCAAAATAAATGATTAAATATGATTGGTTACACAGTATTTAATGAAGTAAAAGTTACCAAGAAAATTTAAAACATCATCAAATTTTTTAGAAACATCCTACATTTAGAAGGAGTATTAATAAAGCACACTTATGGTAAATTTTAGGCAACCGGCCTTTAATTGCTTGACAGTTGAAAATTTAAGGTATTTTATCGATAATAAATGTCATTACACACTTGAGAAGTCTAACAAAATTAAAATAATTGACCCAGAACCACAGTCGTAGGTTTAGCAGGATTGACACTGAAAACCGTAAAAACATGGTCAAAGTCTTCGGTTAAAAGTACATAGTAAAAAGATGAATCCGATGAGCCATGGTTCATAGAAACTTGTGTCATCCGTGAAAAAGTTTAGAAAGGCCAGAATATTAAAAGCATCACTTTATTTAATACTAGTAGTAAGATTTTCCTCTACATATTTATTTTAAAATAAGAATTTATTTTCTCTAACTAATCTTTTTCTTGTGAGATACTACCTCCGCTTACCGAAAATATGATGTTTTAGATTTTTTTCTTATTCCACAAAGGTAGATTTTCTATATTGTTAAGGTACTTTTTTATACTTTTGATGAACATTAATTGAGAATATTTGAATTGATTAAATTTCATTGGTGGAAAGTTATTGGAAAGTGTATAATAAAGTAAAAAGTAAATTAAATTATACTCCCTCTGTTCCTGAAAGTAAGATTTTCTAGAGTATGCACGCTTATTAAGAATTTAATAAATGTTTATAATTTAATTTATTTTTTACTTTATTATACACTTTCCAATAACTTTTCACCAATGAAATTTAATCAATTCAAATATTCTCAATTAATGTTCCTCAAAAGTAGAAAAAGGTACCTTAACAATATAGAAAATCTATCTTTGTGGAACAAGAAAAAAACCTAAAACATCTTACTTTCGGGAACGGAGGTAGTAAATATTTATTAAATTCTTAATAAGCGTGCATGCTCTAGAAAATCTTATTTTCAGGAACAGAGGGAGTATATTTCTAGATTAGTAAAGGGTTTCTCGTTTCGAAATATAAAATTAAGTTATTTCACAAAATAAATCGAAGTATAAACTCAATGAGCAATTGTAGTACCCTGAATTTTGCATTACCCTCATTTTGTTTTGATTTTTGTTCAAATACCCTCGTTTTGTTTAATTTATGAATTCACACACAAATAAATAACACACACACACATATGTATAACTTAGTAGTCTTAATATATCGTTCCGCTGGATAGACTTCGTATAGTTTACGAAATATCTGGAATATGTTCATCGTACATTAAGAGGATAAGGTTTCAAGAACAAGTCTGGACTTAAGTATTTCTTCATTCTCGAGAGAAAGATGTAAGTATATAGTAAAGACACAAATCTTCCACGAGCAGATGACACAATTCTCCAAAGAGAATTATAAAATGCTAGCAATCAAGTTATAACAATAGATCATACAAAATTAAGTTTATTCCGAGACTAAATGAAATATTTTTACATTTGAGTGGTATATAAAATGATTACAGTTTCATACAGTGTGAGTAATCTAGAAGGAGAAAGAGATATAGAAATTCTAGCTCTTGACCACAGCTCTTCATCCCATGCAAAAAGTATCTGCATAAGTTATCCTTAGAATAAAAGGGTTAGTACAATATTGTCATCGCATATATAACTCTTCTTAACTCCAGAAGAGGATCCAGAAAACCCTAGTTATGTCATAAATAGTTAATAAAGAATTAAGATTCAAATCTCGTAGATCTGGTATGGTAATAAACAGACAGATCTGAAACTAGACTATCATCATCATGCATGACCAAGAAGATCCAATCTTATAACTTAACTCTTCCTGACAATAAAAAAAACAATCATATCAGAATCATAGCAGCGCAGAAAAACTCAAAATACTATAAACATATGTAGAAAAGGTTGTAATGATGAAACTTTTCAGATTCCAAGAGTAAGAAAGTCAGATTCTTTCATCATTACACCAATCTGCAAGTACCTGAAAACTTTTATTTTCCCTACTGGTCCCAAGCACACGTAGATAAAAACCGTGTTTAATGCAAATATTACTCAATAAAACGTGTAACTGAATCAGAGAAAGCAAATTTAAAATATCAAAACCTTTTAACATCGGTTCAATCCAAAGATCTGAAACCCTAAATTGAGAAAAATGGAAGAATAAGGAACAATGGAGTATTCAGGGAGCAATAATTGGGGGGAATGAAGCCTGGTCCGACGACACTAAAACCCTAATCAGATCTCAAACATAGAGGTTTGATTCGATTAGATCGAAGAGGATCCAACATGAGTAGATAGAGCTAGAGTCCTCGAGCCAGACAACATTCCCCTCAAAAGAGAAAACCCCTTCCTTCAAAAAAACCCTTATCAAGATCAAACTCTAGGGTTTGTAGTTATCTAAAAATATATCTCTATATGTTCCCCCACTAGATCCGGCTAGGATCAATGGAGAAGAAGCAGAGAGAAAGAGAGATGGAGAAGAAGATAAGTGAGTGGTGATGAAGGAAGAGAGAATGATGAAATAAAAAGGGCTTTTATGTAGAAATTGAGTAGTGGAGAGCCAAAGCTATACAAGACAAAAAACATGGGTGTCTCTGGTCCCACACGCTCTTCCTCTCCTCTCCATCTCTCTCTCTAGCAATACATACTACTAGTATAACATTGGCTTTTCAAGTTTCAAGATATCGCAGTAAAAACTTTGGATTTACTTTTTGAGACATGTCACTGGATTCTCATTTACTGTGTTATTACTTGTTCAAGCAAAAATATAATTCAAGTTCCCATCCCTTCTACTAGTGCTAAATTGAGCCTATTTCCAACGTTCTTTACTAATTCTTATATTTTTTATTTTATTTGAACTGATTTATTCTTATATTTTGATAATAAAAATGGTTTTAAGTCCAAACAAAAACGAAAATTTAATGGTTGAATTAAAGTTCTTTATAGTTTGATGATTTATTCCACTATAGTATCATTGTGGTTTAAAATTTTAAATGGTGCCCGTGCAACAGAATATACGGAATATCTCTGATACGTGCGGATTAAAATGTTAATGGATTATAATAAACTAGCATGTTATACTAGTCTTACCATGGTAACAAATGTTTAACTTAACCATTTCCAAATTATTGCATTCTAAGAGATAGAGGAGCATCATTTTCTACCACCACTTCTTCCGCGACTATTACCAGTTCACAGCCTCAAATCTAATAAACCCAATCGCCAACACTCTTTGATTTCCAAAAAAAAATATCTGACGAGGTACCCAAACAAGTTGTTTCAGCTCTATGGTCCCCCGAAAATAAAATAATGAAAAGAAACTAGAGCTGGAAACGCGTAAGAGAATTAGAAAGTAAGAAAAGTACAAAAACTATATGAATCACTATATAAATTAAGAGAATAAAGAAAAATGTAAATCTGAGAAATGGAAAGGGAATCAAAAAGAGGGAAAGGAGTGACTATAAAAGTTAGTCAGAGGAGTGGTTGAGTTATTGAGCTGCCCAATATTAGCATTCTTCATTTATTGTCTCCAACCTTTTTCTTGTTTTCTTCGTTGTTTTAATATTTGTGTTTCACCTTTATTTAAATTCACCCGTTTCATTTTTGATTTATAATAAAAAAAATGAAGAAAACTTTTTACTACGAGGTACCCATCATCAAATATAAACGAGATGAGAGTTTATAAAGGATCATTTGCTAACTTAAAAAAGTTACAACACGGTTACATATTAAAAATGTGATTCTTCCATTTTCTTAACATAGTGTTTCTTCCATTAGAACGAATTAGTTAGCAAATGAACTGTCTCGTTTATAATACGAAGGATCATAGCGAAGCACTGAATTTGCAGTATGATGGGATCTATGAAAAGCATTGACTAATTATAAATAAGAACCTGTATTTTCTCATATTTAAATCACAAACATAATATAAAAGAACAATAATTATCTTACGAACTGTTAGACCAAATACGTTTTTACTAACTGGGGGTTTAATCAGCAATATCTTTTTAAATCATTCATCATCGTGTTAATTTATTGTTAAGTTTCGAGTCGTTGAGGTTCGTGAAATGGTCCATGCACATGGGGAACTCGTATTTTTTGGCTATTTCCCTTGGGGACTCTTTTTCTGGTGTTAAGTCAAAGTCTCTGCGTTTTCCTAAGCTTTTGTATATGAAGAAATTGACTAATAAAATTAATTTTTCGTGTAACCTTCAACATTTTCCCAGTTTTTATCTGCTTCAAAAGAGTACAGACTACTTGGTTGTTAACTTCTTGTACAGTACATATATTTAGTTATTAATACTATTTTAAAAATTATGTCGGCAAAAAAATTATGGAACTTGTGGTAAAATCTTTAATCTTTGACTCGGGTTTTTTAAGTTTGTTACGTAAAAAGTTTTTCAATGTTCAGGAATGAGTTTTTTCTTCTTCAGTCCCGAAAAATAAAAATTGTGACAAGCATGTAACGGAGATGAAAGTCACCATGTTTCATAACGGTAAACGTTTTGGTCAACGAGGAAGAAAGAGAAGTAATCATGATATCAATCTGGTAATTAGTTAATGCTCTTGTTTTTATTTTCGAGATTTAGTGAGAGATTTAATCGGTCTGTGCATCGTTTTCACGCAAACGAAGCACTTTAATGAAACTAGCAGTTATAATCATTCTCTCTTACGCAATAATTAAGCTCAGCAATCTTTATTTATTTATTTTCAGTAAGCTATTTTATTTTCGCATGACTATTCAAGTGTATCATACTCCATACATTTCACTATAGTTATCATTGTACAGTAAAAAAAGTTGTTTTAAAATAAGTGCTATTTTATAATTTCAATGCAAAATTTATTAATTTTACATTGAATTTATATATTAATAAAACATATTAATTTTTGGTAATAGATACATATTTTTGTGATTATCTATTTTCATAATTACAAACCAAGAAAGTTAAATAAATACAATTAATTTTTTAAAGTTACGATTAATCATTATTACTTGATAAAACGCATTAAAATATTGAAATATACATTTAAAAAAAAATCTAAACCATGCATATTTATGAAACCAAGGGAGTAATAGTTATAGTTACACTATTATATATTCTAATGTATAATAGTATATACTTATTTTCTTTAATATTAAATGTAGTTGTAGAATTTAAATTTTGTTTCACTATAAATTTTTTTTATATTTCAATACATATTTTTTGGTAATTTTTTCAATAGTATTTATATTTTAAGCTTATTGATTAAGAAAATCAAACAAAACAATATTTTAATTAAAGGTATAATAATTATTTAATAATTATTTGATATGTGCAAAAAAAACTTAAACAAATGAAACGGAGGAAATAGTAATTATCCTTTTTCAACCACTTTTTATGTTGTTGTCAACATGTTTTTATTTTTAAAACAATGCATTTTTTTGTGTTTGAAACTTTTTGTCAATAATATCTTCAATCTTTTTCTTCTTGTGATAACAAATTTCTTCATTCTTAAGTATAACCTGAAGAAAATCAATCACTATTTTAATCCTTAAAATTTATTCATAAGATTGACTTCTTATATATTAATTTTCAATCTTATAGGATGATTTTGAGGGACAAAAAGATGAATTTACAAATAGCGATTGATTTTCTCTATAATCATATTTGTTATTGCTTGGTAAACCAACTCCAATACAACGAGGGTTGAGGTCATTTAACAAATATAAATTTATCGTGTCAAAACATTGGACATTGTTTTATCATTTCGTTTGATATTATATGTCAAAATATGTGCATTGTAAATGAAATTATGCTACGATAAAATGGGGCAGAGAAAGCAGTCACTTTTCTATGACTCGCTTTTGAAATAAAGTTAGGTCCTTTAGTCAACTAATTAGTACCTACTTTTGTTTGTGTATTTTTATTGCTTTAGTGATTGTCATTTTGTTGACAAAAATGTAATTGTCATTCTATAAAATAATTAGCTAATCAATCAGCCAGCTGGAATACGAATAGTTCATTGGTGAAAATGTACAAGTAAGAAACCCTAATCAGATCAACAAAACAATTGGTATATAGGATAGGAACCTTGGTAAAAATAATAATTAGTATGTAGAACATGGTGGTGCCTACAATCTGATATGTCATTGTCTCATTTATATTTGTAATATATTTATGGTACATCATTCATCACATTACTAAAAAGACAGAAATATAAGATGAAGAATTAAAAGGCAGAGGTGCCCGCGACAAGTGCTGCAACATTTTGTTTTGCTTGCTAATGTCCAAGAAAGGTAATGAACTATCCACGCATACTCTATTATATTTTTCTTTTAGCAACTCATACTATATATATAATAATGTAATGATATAAGTAATAGGTAGAAACTGTGGACGAGAATGACAAATGGAGAAGACGATTCTGGCTACAGATTTCAACGTTTATGACAGTCTTCGAGAGTTGTGTTTTGTGTTGTGTCCGAGAGAGAGACGACGTAGATGTCAAATCCCTGCATCCGAACCCACGCTCTCCATCCTTCCATTCCTTTAAGAAACAAAGCTAATTTAATTGGACATATTTGATCGTTTAATTCATTTATCTATTCTATAGTTATGTTTATGTTTTCTTCCTGTGGAGGAAACTCAGGAAAGGCTTATTTAATCATGTAAACCAGTCAACCACGATAAAAATACTTTTTCTAGTCCACACTACTTAATTTCTTCTTGTAACAATTTTTTCTCCAGATTATTGAAAGCCTCTTAAAGTTGATATTCAAAACAATGTACAGATGAGAATTGTGTAAGTGATGCAATAACATATAACCATACATATGAGAATTGCTATTTTGATTCTCTTATAACATTAAATTATCTTAAGGGAAATTACTTGTATCCACATCATATAAATAATGATAGCTACACCATTAAATTTCCATACAATAAATCACAAAGGTGTAGATTAAAATTTAAAAATATTTCTGTAGCCCTATAAGCTTTTCAGTCCCATAAATCATTGACTGTAGTAAACGACCTACTTCTTTGTTTGATGTAAAAAAAGTAAACGAGCGACCGTTTCTTATGTATTTAAGGACTAAACAAAAAATTTGATTGTTCTAAAAACTGAATTAATGCAATTAGAATATCAGAGAAAGAACTAGGGGAGGAGGAGCGTGGGGTATCATTGAAATTAGGGAAAATGAGAGGACAAGAACATTTAATGCCTCTTTGTTCGTATTCTCTGCCCATTCAATTTCTCATATCTCAGATTCCAAATTTCTATTAAAACTATCTTTCCTCTTCATTTTTTTTTTTGAAAAGAACATGATATTTCCTAGCTATATACTGTACTTTTTAACTGCTACAGTACTAACTCTCTATCTATATATGTTAGCTGGGTTACGGTGAAAAGACTGTAAATAAAGTCATTATTCAATAAACCACAGCTCAGTAATATTATATGTAAACCACAATGAAACAAAGAAAACCAAAAGCTAAAGAAAAAATTATATGTAAAAGCTATAAAAAGTGTGGATCTCAAGGTAATGAACATGAAGACCCTTTCCAAATGTCTATTGATGGAGACCCTTACTTGTCAAAAACTTTTATTCACTGTATTTTTAACCATTTCTTCGATGTATCTCCATCAATCTTTGTTTACACCTCTTCATTTCCACAGACATATATCCTATGTGTGTGTGTACGTTTTGTTCTTACGTATAAACATATACGTAACATACAACACTAAAACCCGCAGTAGGATTTGTCCCCGTAGTCAGTGGCGTATCCAAACTCATAATATAAAAATTACACTATGTCACCGTTTATGATATCTTGTGTATTTGTATAGTTTTAGCAATTATTTTAGTTTTCAATTTGTTCATTTAGATGTATTTAGAGTAGATTTAGGTGCATTGCATATACATTTGTCTCTATTAGGTGATTAATATGCTATTTGGTGAGTTTGGAACCTTTAGAGATGGTTTAGAGACAAGAATGGTGATTTTGGTTCATAAGACGAGTTCCTAACTGTCCCAGTGGCCTGACGTCTTCGCAGCGGCCTAATGATCTCGTCCACAAGCCGCTAGGGGCATGCAACGGCCAAGCCAAGCCGCTGGAGAAATCCACTAGCCCCTGCCCGATATGTACTTGTTGCAGCGGCCTAAAGTACGCGTCGAAAACCAGCTGCGGCACTTAGAAAAATCTGCACTTCTGTTTTTACCAATTTTTACCCAAAAGTATCTTGGGTCAACCCATGATTGTTGGGTCGGCTCAGCTCGTTTTTAGGCCATTATAAATACTTTTTAGACCTCATTTTAGACATATCTTGTTTTCTATCTAATCAAAAGCCACTTTTGGAGTGAAAGATCTAATCTTGATCATTATCTTTTGTGTTTGCTTGATTGCTTTGATCATTAATCATGTTTAGACTTAGATCAACTAATGATTTAGTGTCTACCATGATAATGAGTGAGTAGTCATCTTTGGATTCATGGGTTATGATGATTAAGTGATGATCTAGAATGTTTAGAGTATATTGATATGTTTCCTTGCTTGATTGAGTGATCTTAATGCTAATCTAGAGTTGGTCATTTTAGATTAGAAATCTAGACATTCATTGTCCGGAAGGTGTTCGATGAAATGTCTAAGCCAACTCAATATGCTCTTAGTACCAAAGGCATTTGATGTTAGGGGAGTTTAGAAAGTTGAATGATCTGTTCTTAATGATTGCTTGATTGACACAAACCAAAGGAATTTGATGTTTGATCAATGAGAGTAAATGAGATTTTGTCTTGACAAAGAACTTGCTTAGAATTGTTATATAGACTTAGGGAAATGTGTTGATTGAAACTTTGTCCTTTTAGATTAAATCTTAGTCATCTGAAATCAAATTCCTACATCCGTGACTCCTCCTTTATTCATTTGCTTGAAAGTTGCTAGTAAATTGTGTTAGAGTCTTGTTAGCTTAATCAAATCACTTCATTACATTGAATACATGTAGCTTAAGTATGAACCTTAATTCTCTTTGAATTGAAACATTTAAAAATAGATTGACATCTAAAATACTATTTTGATTTGAACCTTGGACCCTTGAAAAGTCCATAGCAGTTTACGAGTCTCAAGTCACGAAAGTACAAAATTCATGATAAAAAAATTACACAATATCGCACTGAAAAAAAGATTACACAATCTTGCTTAGTCATAGTACCATTATTATACTATTAGTCGAATTTATTTACGATTAGTACTTGTATGTATTTAATCTAACACAATCTACATAACAACTACATTTGTTTAAGGATTCCTTTTGGTGTCATTGTGAATGTTGTGATTATGAAAAACTCATTATATAACAGCGGGGTAGATGGGCTTTTATTCACTTAGTCCAATGTAATCTCCTTTCATTTTTAAAACTTATCAAGGGATAATGGGCCTAGCAAATCTACTACGGGCCTTGGTTCGTATTGGGCCTTTTCTCTAGATTACTTTTTGTGGTCAACTTTTCCGAGAAAAAGATAACAGGTAACACATTCAATGTAAGAGATAAGCATTGGGGGTGGGTGGGGGGGGGAGTGGGGTGGAGGGCATAAAATCTACAGTTTTATGACTAATATCGAAATTGTTTGGGTGGTAGAAATAGATCGAAACCTAAAGCAAAAGAACAGATAACATGACTAAAATAGGTGAAGGTCTTTGGTCAGACAAAGTCAGCACCAAAACCTAATCTTCGGTTTTTCTCTTGACATGGTATTATCAACTTCTATGACTGATATCATTTAACATTTCTATAGCTAATATAATTAAGAGTTAATAGCTTTGATTACGATGACAAATAAGCAATTAATTAGATCGATGTCAAAAAAAAAAAAAGAAGCAATTAATTAGATCTTTCTTCTATGATGAACGTACTTGTACTTCCTTATACTGTAGTCTGTAGATATTCTTTCCACGTAGAAAGGGAAACCAACCAAACAAAAAAAAGAAATTCTAATACGGATGAAGTTCATGTCCTATCATCACTCGTTATCTTCATTAATTTTTGCTTGTTCATTTTGGTTTCTTTTTTTTTGGGACTTGGGACACTTTGTTCATTTTATTTTCTTCCTGCCTTGGTTTTTTTTTACGAGAAAGATTTCGTTTCTTCTTTTTCAAAAAGTTGTAGTTTATGACCTGTAACATATAGTATAATTATATTTCTTGTACAAAAGTTAACTGCGAAACTCTGGTTCAATAGCTAATCCAACATACATTAAAATTGTTGATGTCTGTAACATGCTTATTTTAAGATGGATTTATTTGTTAATTTACTCGGTAAGAAAAGTCGAGCCGCTTTATTTTCCAATATCGCTTTAACGAGTAGTAGTAGTTAAAGAAGTAGGGTAAGATTGTTGGCCACTTGAGTCGTTTGTGACACAGAATTTACACGTATTATATCCTTTTCGATAATAACGTCATAAAACCAATGATGAATTTGACCAAAAGTAATTAGATATTTCTTTTTCATTTATTAATTCTATGAAGCAATTATCAGGGAAAGATAAGCTTTTTTTAGACGGTGCAAAATGTCTCTTCCTCATTGGCTCGAGTTGGCATCATGTGTCTACACCATTAGATATTAAGGGCAAAATTAAATCCGATCTCTTAGCAGGGTTCTTAACTGATTTGACACTTTTTTATTTTTATTTTTTTTACATTTTTTGACTAAAAGACGGTTCTTATATCTTTTATTTAAGTGACAATTCTTAGCTTTTTTTAGTTAAAATCTAAAAAAAACTAAGAACCGTCTCTTAACCGAAGTTAAGAGCCTCAGTTAAGAGACTGAGGTTAATCATGATCTAAAATTACAGATTAATCGATCTAGTAGTACTTTCTCGTAATATATTTTTGTAATCTTTTGCGGAAAAAAAATAGAATGTGGTCTTAGAATACTTTTTTTTTGGCTAAAGATTAGAATACTAATTTAGTGTAGTTTAAAAATACTATTGTTGTTGACAAATTTTTTTTTATAAATAAAATCTGTCCGAAAAATCAGAAATCAAATACGGTTACAAGCTTGTTTTGAACAAAATATTGAAATCAAACTATTAAGCTTCGTCCGCTCACTAAACTTGACACATTCTGCTAGTTTTTTTTTCGAAATCCTTTGATATCGGTAGCCGTTCTCTACCCAACGTGATTCTCGAGAAAGTGAGGTTCTCTTCGCTGCCTCGGATGCCGGGAGTTCTCTTGACGTTTCCGGAGTAGCTAGTTCCCGATGATCTCCACTAAGCTTATAACTTTTTCTGTCTACGAAGCGTAAGAGGATTGAAGGGGAGGTTTCAAATACTTACCAAAGCTTTGCCTACGCCACCAAAGCTGGTTTGTATGTAACGCTACACGACGCTTTGAAGCGCATCCCATATCGAGCAAAATGTTAGTCGTAAAACAACGTTTATTTTAGGACTTATGACTAGGTTTGATTCTCGTGGTCGTGGAATGTTATATAAATACGTGTAAATATCGGATGCGAAGTATCACAGTTTCATCAGAGATGTTTTTTTTTTTCACTATCTGATTTTTATTAAAAGAACCAAGTCCGAAAAGGCAAGGTCAAGTCACCAACATAGGAAACCCTAAACAAAAGCCCAAACCAAAGGAAATCCACACCCAAAGCCCAATAACAGGCAACCCAAAAAAGAAACGACACCTAATGTCCACAACGTGTTTAACTCCAACAACGGAGTAACCACGTGTCGCCCATGCCTCCATCGCTTTCACCGCCTCGAGGATCAAGGCCGGTGCGCATCCGACGATACACCGGAATCCTCCATCTCCCACCAGAGTCATCTCGGAAACACGAAACTCCACTGTCTTTCTCGACTTCAATCTCCTCCACCGAACCAAACAAAGCAATTAAAACCACCGGAATCCACCGGGAATTCAACCACAACCACCGAGAAAGCCACCTCCAACGACTGTATTGGAAGATAAAGGCTTCATCAGCTAAGTACATACCCTGAGCTTCGGAGAGCATCAATCGATTAGAACCGAGATCTCGTCCAAACCCATACTTGACTTCATAATAAAAACCAACTTTAATCAAGATCAATCCTCCAATCGAACTCGGACTGTCTGTCCGAAGAGGAAATCAATCGATGGTGAGAATGAGAGAACGAGACTAGCGGAGCTTAGGGAGCCGGGATAATCCCGGGAGAAAATCATCAACACCGCCAAAAAAATAAAGCTGGATGCTTCCGTCTAGAAGATCGCGGAGCACCAGAGTCTAAGCCAGCTATACTACGGAGGAGATCACCGTTTACCGGAGTCAATATCACAGACCAGAGGGAAGGGGGAAGAAAGGAACCACCACGATTCAGTCTTTCTCTCTCAAGGATTCTTAAGAGAGAAGGGAGAGAGTCTACCATTTCCCTTGAGACAATGCATTCAATTATATCAGAGATGTTTATTAATTTTAGAAGAACCAGACTATTTTCACTGTTTCATACCATAGGTGTACATAGCTATCAAATAAAAACAAAGAACTTTGCGAAACGAAACGTGTAAAAGAAAAAAAATTAAAAAAAATTGCAAAAAACTTTGCGAAACGTGACACCCTACTAATTAATTGAAAATATAGAAGCAGAACTACACGAGGCAAGTCGTGGAGCTTGCAAATACAAACAAGACAAGGAATTATTTTCCGAAATTAAAATTTAATTTTTTGAGAATTTGTCTTCTACTACGGCTCTTATCAGACACCGCAACATTTAAGTAAGCCGCGACGCGTGTGACCTTTTGCTGGGCCAAAATAGGCAGGAACCACCATAAATCAACTGACACGCCAGCTCTTTTTCAACTTTCATGTCCGAAAGCAAAGATATCTCATTCTCTGATTACAACCAGTTGGCTAGTTTTCAGTGGCCGAACTTGATGGTTTTGATTGCCACTTTTCTAAATTTCAAGTCTAATTTACATGTTTATCTCCTATATATAAAGATAAATGTCAACTGAAATTACCTTAAGATTTGTATTGTGGTAAATTTTTTTTTTTCCGAAGATAAGATGAATTCTGTATTAGGTGAAAGCTATAGGTTGGAAAATGTCAAGCATAGATGGCCCAAAATAATTGGTGTTTGTATTAATTAGTCAAAAGAAATATCCGACAAGCAAGGTGAACGAAAACCTTAAACTAATCACGAAAGCAAGAATTAAAGTCGCTATTCACATTACTGCCAGTATTTGTTAAATTGTTATCGTTGTCGTCACCGTGAAGAAAAAAAAATACTATGATCATAATCTCTTTTTCGAAAATAATATAAGAAATATTTGTTTTAAAGGCTTTTTTGGTTGAAACATAGATCATTCTATCTGGTGACAAAGTCCACAAGTGATCAACAATTTAGTTGGCAATAGGTCCACGAAAATTTAGAGTACTTGATTACATTTTTTGTCTCAAAATATATTTGTTTTAGAATGCATAGAGTCCAAATTTTCTCAATGATCTTGTAACATAAAATTCTAATTTGATAAATCAATAAAAGATCTTCAGAAAGAATCAAGAAACGAATATTTGGAGATAGGGCGATCCTATCTAGATATCCTAATTTGGTTTAAAATCAGGATTCATGTGTAAACATTTATAGTATGCAAAAAAATATTTTTCTGATAAAATACATGTAAATACCACAATCTAAATCGCTAAAATGCTCATGTAAACGTTTTTTAAAATATGTAATAATTTAGAAAGAGTGTTTGGGCGTTTCTATTTGGCGATACTTTTGGAAAAGAAAATTAAAAGTGATATTTATAAGAAAGGTTTATAAAATAGCATAGTTATCTAAAAGAAGAAAATAAAAAGGTGGAAATTATTAATCAGTAGTTAGATGATTAGTTCACGTTGAAATGAAACTCGACTTAACAAGTGAAAGCGACGACTCTATAAGCAGCCAAAATCCGCCCCTATTGCTACCTGTCGACACATAAATCGTTTAGCTCAAAAAGAATAAAAAAACTTGCAATAAAGCAACCTAAAGTTTATATCTTATTATATACAACAAAAATTCGAAAAATTCATTATATCATCAAAAAAATTGAACGTAATAATCTTAGCCTCAACACCACATATATAGAGAGCCAGCATCTCAAAAACAGAGATTCAAAAAATATATAAAAAATACATCATAAATCCTCTCAGGTTAGATGACAGAAGGAGGGGAATATTATCTGGCGAGGATGTCAGTAGATCCTTTCATGGCCATGAAGAAGAGCAATCACAATAAGAACAATCAGAGAAGGTTTAGTGACGAGCAGATCAAATCACTTGAGATGATGTTCGAGTCTGAGACAAAGCTTGAGCCAAGGAAGAAGGTTCAGTTAGCCAGAGAGCTTGGCTTGCAGCCTAGGCAAGTGGCTATATGGTTTCAGAACAAGAGGGCTCGTTGGAAATCGAAGCAGCTCGAGACAGAGTTCAACATTCTCAGACAAAACTATAACGACTTGGCTTCTCAGTTTGAGTCACTCAAGAAAGAAAAGCAAGCTTTAGTCTCTGAGGTATTGTTATCTTAACATAATTAATTAAAGAGGTTGATCACATGATTTGATAGAAACCCATGCTTTAATGGTTATAAACTGCAATTAATGATAAAAAAATGTGTTTAATGGTTATAAACTTCAATTAAGGACTGATAATGTGATTAAAAAAAATCTTTGTTTGAATGTTTAACTGAAGCAAGTAATAGATCTTTAATGAGTTGTTGACATGTTATAACTTTTTATGCAGTTGCATAGACTAAACGAAGAGGTGCAGAAAACGCACGAGGAGGAAAGACTGTGTTGTGGTGATCAAGCAGCGGTGGTGGCTCTAAGCAGCACAGATCATGAATCAGAAAACGAAGAGAACACAAGGCGTGAACAGGAGGAGGAGGTTAGGCCAGAGATGGAAGTGTGTGAGAAGGGTGATGATGGGGTTCTGTGTGGTCATCATAATGATGATTATGATGATGGTGGGTACAATAACAACATCAAGAGAGAGTACTTTGGTGGGTTTGAGGAAGAAGCAGATCACCTGATGAACATTGTGGAGCCAGCTGATAGTTGCTTAACATCATCTGATGACTGGGGAGGTTTCAAATCAAATGCTAATCTCTTGGACCAATCCAGCAGCAATTGCCCATGGTGGGATTTTTGGTCATGAAAAAAGCGATAACTTAGTCTTTTGAGCTCAAATATCATATGGTTTTTGTCTGTATAAATTGTGGTAGAAAGAGTAGTATATTCTCCCAGTTAGTCTTTGTAATTCTGTACTAAGTAGTAGTATGAAGTAATTATCATGCTTTGTAGCTAAGTAGCAAGTTTAAGACTTGATTTGGATGAATAATGGATCAAAGGCTGAGAATCATTATATATAATAATATATAGTTTGTGCATCAAGATGTAATGATCAAGACAAGAGCTAAGTTTATGTTTTCATTACAAAACATTTGTATTAGGAACACGAGAAGAATGATGAATGCTAGTTAACAACAACGTCTTCTCAACTGATCGATCTAACCATGCAGACAAATTTACATTTCAGAGATTACCAAAAAAAAATTACATTGCAGAAGAAGTTTACTCGATTCAAGGATTGTATGTAACTTATTACTTATTGATGTGTCCAGAAACTTCTCCCTGCGAAGAACTTTGTTAGTACTTTTTTTACAAAAATTATGCCTCTTCATATCAAACACTTAAACACGACATCGTTGAGCTACAGATCCTATAGGCCTTCTTACGATGTATTCAGCCCCTGTTCGAAAATTACGTGATTCGTGTGCTGTCCGTGGCGAATAAGATCAACTCGGCTAAGTTATACGGCTGTCCGATTTTGTTCCGAATCGAGCGTGAAAAACCGATTACGCGTCCGCGTTATTAAAAAATCGTTGGGACCATAACGATTACGTTACGCGGGATATGTTTTCTAGCCCAAATGTATTTTGGCCCATTCATCAAAAACATTATTAATTGACTAAGTTTTGCCCCGACAACCAAACATCACGTCTCTTCTATTTGTTTTTTTTTTGTTACTAGTCAACTGTATCTTCTATTTGTTCATCTTATGAACTTTATGGTGTTTTTTTTGTAAAAGAACTTATGGTGTTTGTTTGATTTATCTATTCATCTTTGTCTCTTAATGAAATTATATGTTTTGCTAGTAAATAAAAATCCTTAATATTTTTGTTTATTTTTCATTGATCAAAACTATATACTTTTTTGGTGATTCTTGTGAGTGGATTGGTTTTTGTTATTGTGTTAAATTTAAATATGATTGAAGAGACAACAATTGAAATAAAAATTCTTTAGATTAAATATGATCTAATTTGGTATTTGTTGAATCTTTTGTATATTTAAAACTAAAAATTATTAAAAATTAGGCTCCGCGTATACCCCGATTTTTTTAATAACTCGCTAGGCCCGGGGTCGTTGCACGGGTAGCGCGTAATGCGTTTCCGAATAGGGTATTCAGCCATATTTCAGGTTTTTGACAAACTATAATACCTTCAAGTGCTATTTCTGTACAATTTTATGACTTGTGATTTATCTGGGCTTTTAAGCAAATTTATTTATAAATGGGCTTTAAGCTCTACAACATGTCTGGCCTTTTGCCAAACTTTAATATCTTCATATATTCCATTATTCGATTATAACCTTGGGCTGGAACTGCACGGTATTTTTTTTTCTGTCGCGATAATTCTTCTTTTTTCATTTTATATAGATTTTTTTAATATAGATCCGATAACGAATTATTTATATATTGCATCGTATTCGTAAGCTAGGGTTTGACAATTGAAAGTTGCCATGTAAGAGGGTCGGTTACTCAGTTGTATACTTTTTTTTTTCTTTTCACTAAAAATCGATCTTTATTAAGGCTAAAAGCCCAACAAACCAAAAGATATAAGGAGAAGCCCAGGAGCTCAGCCAAATAGCACGTTAGGAAAAACCAAAGAAGCCCAAAATAGCCCAAACCAAAAAAAAAGACCCAGAGGAAGGCGGTGCTTGCCTCATCAGAAGAACACGTGTTATACGCCGAAGCTAGGAAAGGACACGCGTCGCCGAGACACCACACGTCTTCACGGTCGGAAAATCGTCGCCGGAGCATCTCTCCGACATCCACCGGACACACCGGAAACATGACACCGAAGAGAAGAACCGTCGGGACGACTTTAGAAAGGAGATGAGCCAAACGTCACAGCCAAGACATCGAAGCACCAACAATTGAAAAATATCAATCGACAGAAGCCGAGAGTAAATCCATCAATCGGAGCCACACAAAGACGCCAAGCTGAAGCCATATCCTCCGCTTATAACAAGGTTTCAGTCCAAAGACACCGACACAGAAATCAATTCTCCTAATAATGAACTCAGACATCTTTAAAGATAAAGAGAAGAGAGAAGATGTAAAAACCCAATCCAAGGGAAGGAGAAAAACATCAGAATCTTAGGCGGAGCTCAACTGAAACCGAAAGAGATCTGAAGCGGAGGAGAAGAGATCTGGATGAATCGGAGATAAAGCCACCATCTTCACCGGAGAGGAAGGTGAAGATGACAGAGCCAAGTGCCAGTAACTCTATCGGAAGGAAAGGTAGGTCACCGGAGCCAAAAGCCAGCCAAGCGATGCTGAGAAAGCCACCGATGTCGGAAAAAGGGCCCAACCACGGGATGACGACGCCGAAGAGTACACGGCAGAGCTATCTCTCTCTGAAAGATATAGGTAGAGAGAAGAGAGAGAAGCTCGTTCATCTGAACCTGTACTCAGTTGTATACTTATTGACATACGTTTCTACAGTTAAATTGTAATGAAATAGAAATATTTTTTATGAAATTTCAAATTTATTACATCCTTCGATGAAATTCAAATATTAATCAGGGTTTGATTACAAAAGTGACAAAGTAATAACAATTTTGTCCAAAAAAAAGACAGTAATAACAAAATTGGTTGTTTTAATTTAAACCAATGTGGTACTGCCTTGCTCTTTGTCTAACTTATTATTCTTAACATTTCTGGTATTCAATAGCAAGCCCTTTGTAATTAAAAAATAGTTGTCTTTTTTTATTAACGTTAGATATATTATGACATTACAAACTCTGAGAAATATTACATAGCCGTCAATTCTACATGTCTTATGAGGTTTCACATTTGGCTGCATCACCTGAGCCGCTCTATCGGATCCATGCTTGACGGTATTCTTTGCGCCATGTTGCAGATCTCTTGTTTGCCGTTTCTCCATTAATTCACATAATTCCGCCTTCTCCGGGAATTGAAACTGAAACCTCCTGGTGTAGAAACATCAATGAACTTTTGATCAAATCACTGTACCAAAAAAACTTTCCACAAAAAAATAGTTGTCTTAAGTTCGTAAAATTTCGTTAAAAATTAGTTCGTAAAATATAATGAAATAATGACAGAGATCGTTTTAGTCAAAAAAATGACAGAGATTGATACAGTCAATTGTTTTTATTTCATACATATTCGAACTTTATTTAATTAATAAGAATTATTCAAAGTGTGCAAAAGGGAGAGCAAATATAATGATGCAGGAGCTTTTGGTAGGGGAATCTCCAAGGTGTAGAGAGACTTTGCATGCAAGTTTTTTTTTGGTCTAATCTTTGCATGCAAGTTGTGTTGACTTAACTTAAGCTTGAAGTTATCTTGTTGTTATCTTAATGAGTTTAGGATTTGAATACCTTGTTTTGTAGTTTATCTAGTTAAGCTTATCCTAATGAGTTTAGGAAACTATGAGTTGTTATATAAGAAGCTATCATGATGTGGTAGAGCTTAACGTGTGTTGAGAGCTTTTAGTTTTTGAGGTTTTCTAAAGGAAATAAAGAGTTCTTGAGTTTGAGATTATTAACTTTGATTGTTGAGCTACGATCATACCTTTGGTTTCAATAATTGGTATCACAGCTTTAATATTGAAATCAAAGACGTTCGAGGAGAGAAGATAACCATGGCAGATTTGTCAATAACCACCTTCAAACCTAAAGAGAATGGTTCCTCGGCAATCAAGTGTCCGATGCTCACCACCACCAACTACACGGTTTGGAGTATGCGCATGAACGTTTTGCTCAAAGTGCATAAGGTTTGGGAAGCAATCGATCAAGGTAGTGATGATGGAGACAAAAGTGATATGGCTCGAGCATTCTTATTTCAATCAATCCTTGAGAGTTTGGTTCTTCAAGTTGGTACTCTAGCAACTACAAAGGAAGTTTGTGATGCGATTAAGACTAGGAATGTAGGAGCTGATAGGGTCCGAGAGGCGAGGTTACAGACGCTTATGGATGAGTTAAATAGGATGAAGATGAAAGATACAGAAACCATAGATGAGTTCTCTGGTAAAATTGCTGAGATATCTTCCAAGTCTGCAGCGTTAGGCGAAATTCTTGATGAACCAAAGCTCGTTAAGAAATTCCTCAGCAGTCTTCCGAAGAAAAAATACATACACATCATAGCTGCGCTTGAACAAGTCCTTGACCTAAACACAACAGGCTTTGAGGATATTGTGGGAAGGTTAAAGGCTTATGAGGAACGAGTTCATGATGAGGATCAACAAGACGATCAAGGAAAGCTCCTATATACTAATACTGACTCTAAAGAACAGCAAGAGAGTTATGGCAGAGGATGAGGCCAAGGTAGTCGCTATAACAACAGAGGACGTGGAAGAGGACGGTGTAATAACCGAACTAACTGGAGACAAGGATGCGACTGGACACAAGGGAGAGATGCATCCAGAGTTGTGTGTTTTCGCTGTGACAAAACAGAACATTACGTCTATGATTGTCTTGACCGTCTGCTTAAGCTCCAGGAGGCACAGGAGACTGAGAATAATAGCACACATGAGGCTAAAGAGTTGATGGTGCATGAGTTGATCTATCTTAATGAATAGAAAGTAGTACCAAGCAAGTTTGAGGCACAATCTGAAGGTGATAATATTTGGTACTTAGACAATGGGGTTAGCAATCATATGACGGAGAATCGAGGCTACTTCACAAGTATAGATGAGTCTATTACTGGAAAGGTGCACTTTGGAGACGACTCACAGATTGACATTAGAGGAAAGGGGTCGATTATGTTTCTTACTAAAGACAGAATGCGGAAGTTCTTGGCTGATGTGTACTACATACCTGAGCTGAAGAGTAAGATAATCAGTCTTGGCCAGGCAACAGAGTCTGGCTGTGAAGTCAAAATGAAAGATGAGTATCTAACACTTCATAATCGTGAAGGAAACCTGTTAGTCAAGTCAGTAAGATGAAAGAATCGACTATACAAGGTCACAATAGAGGTCGAAGGAACAAAGTGTCTCCAACTTGAGAAGGTTAGTGACTCAGCTCTATGGCACGCAAGACTTAGACACATTGGTGTGGATGCCATGAGAGCAATGATGAACAAGGAGATGATCACTGGTATGCCAAGTATGAGTATAGGGAGAGAAACGTGTGCCTCTTTTCTTATGGGAAAGCAAACAAGAGCCTCTTTTCCTAAGGCTACAGCTTATCGAGATACATGTGGTCGATCCTGTTGAGTGAAAAGAGCGAGGCTCTTGAACGCTTCAAGAAGTTCAAACATCTTGTTAAGACAGAAACTGGAGCTAACATTCAAACGTTGCGTACAGACAGGGGTGGAGAGTTCATGTCTCGAGAGTTTCAAGCGTTCTGCGACACACATGGGATCAAACGACATATGACTGCGCCATACTCTCCACAACAGAATGGAGTGGTTGAGAGACGTAACAGGACCCTAATGGAGATGACTAGGAGTATCATGAAAGCTATGAATATACCACACTACTTATGGGGAGAAGCCGTGAGACATTCAACCTACCTGATTAATAGGGTAGCTACTCGAACACTAAAGGATCAGTCTCCATATGAGTGTCTCAAGAAGAAGAAGCCTAATGTGGGGCATCTACGAGTATTTGGCTGTGTGTGTTATGCTAAACGTGACACTCCACACCTTAAGAAGCTGGATGATAGGTCTAGAGAGCTAGTACATCTTGGTGTTGAACCAGGCTCGAAGGCTTATAGGTTATATGATCCGAGGAGTCACAGGGTAGCGGTCAGTTGAGATGTTGTTTTTGATGAAAGCAAGGCTTGGAGTTGGCACAAAGTTGAAAGAAAGGCTTCTGGAGTAACGTGTGAGATCACTTTTCCAACTCATAATGAGGTAATTGTCGCTGAACCCGAAACTGGAGATAGTGAACCTGAAGAAGATGAAGAAGATAGTGACTATGGAGATGATGTCGAGTCAGAGGAGCTTGAAAGACCAATGCTAAGAAGATCAACGAGAACTATCACACGGTCGGGTTACTTGGATGATTATGTTCTTAAGATAGAAGTGCTTGAGACAGAGAGGCTTCTGTTGCTTATCAATGAAGAGCCATGGGACTGGAATGAGGCAAAAGTCGAGAAGGTTTGGAGAGAAGCCTGTGAAGATGAGATTGTGTCTATAAAGAAGAACAAGAGATGGACACTTGTTGAGCTTCCTGCTGGATGTAAAGCTATTGGATTGAAGTGGGTGTTTAAAATTAAACGCAATGCGGATGGGAGTATAAGCAAGTACAAAGCAAGACTTGTAGCTAAAGGCTACGTACAACGTCATGGCGTTGACTACGAAGAAGTGTTTGCCCCTGTCGCAAGGATAGAGACTGTTCGTGTTTTCATTGCGTTGGAAGCATCCAATAGATGGGAAGTTCACCATCTTGACATCAAAACGGCATTCTTACACGGTGATTTAGCTGAAGAGGTGTATGTGTCTCAACCTGATGGTTTCAAGATGAAGGGGAGAGAAGATAAGGTTTACAAGCTTCATAAAGCTCTTTATGGTCTGAAACAAGCTCCAAGAGCTTGGAACATAAAGTTGAAATCCATTCTTAAGGAGTTAAACTTCAGTAAGTGTTCAAAGGAACCCTCTCTCTTCAAGAAAAGAACGCATGGGAGAGATCTGTTAGTTGCCGTTTATGTCGATGATCTTTTGGTGACTGGGTCATGTGTGGAGATCATACGAGAGTTTAAAGCAGAGATGGCGGAGAAGTTTGAGATGACTGATCTTGGAAGGCTTACTTACTATCTAGGGATCAAAATGATCCAGTCTGAGTTTGGCATTGTCTTGAAGCAAGAACGGTATGCGCTCAAGATACTAGAAGAAGCAGGGATGAATGAGTGTAATGCAGTCCAAATACCAATGAATTCAGGCGTGAAGCTATCCAAGGCAGAGGAGGAATAAGACGTCAACGAAACAGAATTTAGGAAGAACATTGGGTGTCTCAGGTACTTGATTCATACGCGTCCTGATCTTGCCTACATCGTAGGAGTTCTGAGTAGATATATGCATAATCCCAAGGTCTCACACGCAGTGGCGTTAAAGCAAGTACTTAGGTATGTTCGAGGGAGCTACTCTCTCGGCTTGTTTTATAAAAGAGAGAACAAGAAAGGGCTTGTAGGATATAGTGATAGCAGCTACAATGTTGATCCTAATGATGGAAGAAGCACAACCGGTTTTATCTTCTACTTCAACGAGTGCCCTGTATCTTGGTGTTCGATGAAACAAGAAATTGTGGCTTCATCTTCGTGTGAGGCTGAGTTCATGGCAGCGACGGAGGCAGCTAAGCAAGCTATCTGGCTTCAAGAGCTTATAGGCGAGATTGTGGATGAGCCTAACAAAGCAATGATACTGATCGACAACAAGTCTGCTATTCCCTTGACTAAGAATCCGGTATTTCATGGTAGGAGCAAGCATATTCACAAACGGTTTCATTTTATTAGAGAGTGTGTAGAAGATGGGCTGGTAGCCATGAAACATGTAGCTGGTAAGGAGCAGAAGGCTGATATCTTGACTAAGAGGCACTTGGGAGATGTAAGTTCAAGGAGATGAGAGACTTCATTGGTGTTCAAGAAGTGAAGAAAGAAGACATCAAGCTTAAGGGGGAGAATGTTGACTTAACTTAAGCTTGAAGTTATCTTGTTGTTATCCTAATGAGTTTAGGATTTGAATATCTTGTTTTGTAGTTATCTAGTTAAGCTTATCCTAATGAGTTTAGGAAACTATGAGTTGTTATATAAGAAGCTATCATGATGTGCTAGAGCTTAACGTGTGTTGAGAGCTTTTAGTTTTTGAGGTTTTCTAAAGGCAATAAAGAGTTCTTGAGTTTGAGATTATTAACTTTGATTGTTGAGCTACGATCATACCTTTGGTTTCAATAAGTTGAGTCTATGCGACTCCAACCAGTGCCTTGCCTAGAGTATTAGGGCCTAAGGCAAAAATACTCCATTTTTATCATAGATAATAATACAAATTCTAATCCTAGTGTAATAATAATTTTTAATATAAAATGTAAATAAAACTTGGTATTTTGTTATTTCATATTTTCAAGTTACTATATAAAAAATATTTATAGAAAGTTCCAGTGGAAATGTAATATTTTTTTATGGGAAAAGAAAAAAATATATATATATATATCTAACTTTTAAACAAACCAACAAATTTCAGAGTATGAAAAAAAAGCCTGTGTCCATGACAATAAATGAAACCAGAAAAGACGGTTTGAATTATTTAGAAGAAAACTTAAGTTTTTTGCTAATGACTATCAACAAATATGGGGCCCTAAAATTTTCTAATACAAATGGGGCCTGAGGCTCAAAACATATATCATTCGCACGGCTCTGACTCCAACGATACACTACAATCATCAGAATCAAATCTTCACCCAACTTAGACTGTGCGATTGAATATTAATATACTTCAGTGCATTATTTTATCTCATTCTTTTCTTTTTTAGTTGATTTTATTTCCTTTTTGATAGTACGTAAGACACAATACGATGCATGCACAATGATTTGATTTGGAAAACGCGAGACGCAGATATGAAATATATATGTTAATTATATTTATCGATCTATGTCGTTCATACGTGCGTACACATGAAGCACCGAATATCTATTGTGCCTAACATTATTAGTTATAAACTTATAACTAGATTTTGACCCGCGCTTTTAAGCGCGAGTTTGTTTTCGAAATTAAATATTTTTTTAATATGAATTTCTATATAAAATAGTGTAAAATTCTAGACACATTTATGTGGAATCGTGAACCGAACCATATCAAACTGAAAACACACAAAACCCAAATTAAAATAAATTTTATAAATAACCGAGTTGATTCTATATCTGGAGAGCCGAATAACTGAAACCGAATAGAAAATCAAATGGATGCCTGAATTTTAAAATACAAATTATATACCTACAAATAATAAATTATATTTAATTTCTAAATAACCAAATATCCTAAAATTACTATTTATAAAAAAATTACCTGTAAAGCTGAATAACCCAAATTTTTATTCAAAATATTTAAAATTATCCAAATTATCTGATATTTTTATTCGAACAAACCGAATTACCTGATATTTAAACTAAAAATCTTAATTATCCAGCAATTTTCATCTACAAACCTGAAATTACTTGAAAGCCAGAATTAAACCGGAACAGAACTGGACCCATTTTTGAGATATTAGCCGGATTCAAACTACGCTACCGAACCAAAGCAAAACCTAAATAACCCAACTAAAACCAAACCGAACTTTGTAAATATATGAACGGTTCCCAAATTTCTAAAACCAAACATTAAAAACCAACTGATATGTTTCCATCAATTTTAGATTTAATGAAAACCTATTAATTAAAAATCAGATAAAATTCAAAAACTCGCCATTAAACATATGAACCGACACATGTTGTCCAGATTAAAACCCAGAAAAACATTAAAAAACTTTTTAAATTGACTAAAATTCTCATGTATTTTATAATAATACATAAAACTAAATAAAATATTCGATTTCTTCAGGTAAAAAACCAGAAAAATCTGATAAGACCTTTTAAAAATTTTATTAGACTTTTTATATATTTTATAATAATACATAAAACTAAATAAACTATTTGATTTGTCATATGAAGTACATGTATATGAAATCAAATTATAGTTTAGAAATATATGAAATAGGGTTTAGGATATATGGCTTAAAAGTTTATGGAAATATGGTTTAGGGTATAGGGTTTGATTTATACTGGAAATATGATAAAAGTCTCTAGAAAATATGTATTTAAACAAATACATATAGATTCAAGAAAATACATGAAAATGGTGAGAGTCAAATGAGTAAATACTATATGGTTTATGGTATAGGGATTTGGTTTGTATTGGAAATATGCATACTACCTTTGAACATATTTTGTAAGTTCATACACACTTTTTTTTAAAAAAAATAGCCTACCAACTAATTTCATCACGGCGGGTAGTATTTTGATTTTTTATATATGTTTGGTTATATAAGGTCAAAAATATGTATATTTCATATTATTAATTTGTTTTGACTTTTTCCTTACGTAATGAAGTGAACATTAATGCACTTAAAATATTGAGATGTGTAAAAGGATGTGTTAGATGCAAAAATATCGGGTGATACCAGTTGGAGTTTACATTTTAACAATATTAATAATTTTGATTAACTAAAGTAAATATAAAATAAGACATATTAAGATTATATTGAATAGGTCCAACAACTTTGTTTAAGTATATTTTTTCAGAATGTTTTTCTATTAATAGTATAGATTCGAGATCGATCGTACTAATTGCATGTATTTAACTACGATGATGATGTTCACACACCTCCATGCACTAGAATTATGCTCTATGTTTCATTATATAAAATGCTTATAACTTCTCTTTGTTCTATTTCATTTTTTTTTCAAATTCTTATACAAGTTTTTATTTATTTAGTAAGTTATAATTATTAGTACTCTGCAATATTTTTTGCTATTAGTTTGAATATTTTTATTACATGTTAACGAAATTCTTTATGTAAAAGGTAAAAAAAAAATATTTTTTAGTTCACACAATTTTAACCAAAACCTGTTATAAAATTAGACAAAAGGAATATGAAATTACCAAACCAATGTTTTTTACTATTTTATATAATTTATATAAAATAGTGAAACTTTATAAGAGATATAATTTACTTTAATGTTTTTAAATAACATTATCAAAATATAGAGTAAAAATAGAGATTGCTATTTTTCCTATATATAAAAGAAAAAATAACAATTTCTATTTTTACAAAAGAAATAAATGGGTTGAAATAGTTTTGACTCCGGTGTTTTTATAGCGTCGAAAAAGGTTTTTGCTTGATCTCTATGCATATACATATATATATATATTTTTTTTGCAACTGACTTTCTTAATTTAAATGCAAAAAAAAAAAAGTTTTACAAGCCTAACCTTAAGTACAGAGCAAAAGCCCAATAAGAAACTTTGTGAAAGAACCGAGAACCCAGGGAATAGAGCCCAATAGGCTCAGTAACCAGTAAGGGATTATCGAAGGAGAAGGAGTTGGGGAGCGGAAAAGACGATGAGACTTCTAGACTAACCACATATGCATCATCGAAGAGGATAGAGATGCATTAAGAGTCTCTGAAGCTGAAGATCTTATTCCTTAACTGACGATCAATGATCATGAAGAGAGTATCAACCGCTCTGAAGGTGTTTGCATGCAGTCGAGCGTTCCTTTCATTCCAAAGCCAGTAAATGGCCGCTTGCCAAGCCCAGATAGTGAGAAGACGAGAAGATCGAGTAGAGGAGAGAGAGACCATCTGTTGCAGGGAATCCTCCCAAGATCGCTGCGAATGGAGCCCACATCTTCGTGAGACAATAGACCATAAATCGAAGGAGAAATTGCAGTCCCAGAATAACTGAGAGCGTGATTCAGTTCTTGTGTTGCAAAGAAGACATAGGAGCCGATCTCTTGTCGGGAGGCGATCTTTGATCACAAGCCAGCAATGAAAACTATGTCTCGGAATCCCCCTTGAAGGCCAAGCAACCGACGCCCATTGAACATTTACCGACGTCTTGAATTTTAAACTAGTTTTCCCATTTATGTGCCACTCATAAAAGTCTGGATCTTCAGTGAGATTGATTGTCGTAAAAAAAACCGACCTTGCTGAAGGGATGCGCCATGACCCATTACGATACAGAGAGGCGATAGTCGCACTTGTCGGGATGCCTAGTCTTGTAGTACCAGCATCAAGGAAAGTTTCAAGGCATCCATAGGGACTCCAGTTGTCTGTCCAAAACCTCCCTGTCCTACCAGAGAATGACAGCGTTTTTATAGACCAGGAGGAGAATTTGGACTTCATTTGCTGCAGCAGAACATTACAGTTGGAGAGGGACAGCTTTCTGGAGTTGAGAGGAACCCCCAAGTATCGAAAAGGTAAACTTCCACATGACATTCCAGTAGATACTTGAATCCGGTTGATTTCATCATCTGTGAGTCCTGAGGCAAAGAAACTTGTCTTCTGCATGCTGATAGCCGGGCCCGAGCGGATTTCAAAGTCCTTGAGCACTTGCAAGACGCATTGCACAGACTCAATGGAACCATCTATGAAGATAAGGAGATCATCTGCAAAGGATAAATGGGTAAGTTTTGTTTTCTTGCAATGTGAATGGAACCCAAGTTTATTCTCCGTAGCTGCTTTGTTTAACAAGTGGGAAAGGCTATTCATTGAAATGACAAAAAGATAGGGAGAGAGAGGATCTCCCTGTCTCAAGCCTCTCTTCCCTTTAAAATATCCATCGACCATTCCGTTGTAGCTGATCATGTAGTGTGGTGTGCAGATACAAGCCCGGAGCCAAGATAGGAACTGGTCTGGTACATTAATTCCTTTCAGACAAGAGAAGAGAAAATCCCAAGACAGGGTATCAAAAGCCTTGGCGATATCCACTTTGATGGTAATCTTTTTGCTTCCCTTATTCCGATGGTAGCCATTGATCAATTCACCAGCCAGCGTAGTATTCTCTATGATTAGCTAGCATGTCCTTGATGAAAGCTGTTTGGCAAGGGAGTATTAGGTCTGGTAGGATAGTCTTTAACCGGCGAACTAAGAGTCTGGAAATGACTTTGTAAATGGTATTTAGGCAAGCGATAGGTCTATAGTCAGTGATCTTTGATGCCCCCGGGAACTTTGGAACTAAGGATAAAATAGTTGCATTCGCAGATGTAGGCAGGAACCCAGACAAGAAGAAATGCCTGACAGCAATCACCACTTCTTCCCCAACAACCTACCAAGCGGCTTTGAAGAAACCAGATATTAGTCCGTCGGGACCCGGTGCTTTGTTGGGATTAAGTTTGAAGACCAGAAACTTTATCTCTTCAGGAGATGGAATGGTTAGAGCAGTCTGAGCTGAGACCCTGAAAGGCTGCAACGAATCAAACTACTCTACGGAGGAGTAGATGTAGGCTGCTGAATGGACAGTAGGACCGAGGAAAACGAAATGAAATCGAAATGAAATAATAGTCTAAGAATAGGTTTTCAATAATTACGGGGTTCGACATGGCTGTTCTGATTTCTGATTAAGACCTTGGCATGGAATCTAGGTACGTTGGGCCATCTAAGAGCATTTTCTGAGGAGTTCTCACTCAACTATGGAGTTCTTTATACATTTATATGTGTAAATATGTAAAAGTAATAATATTTAATTATAGGTATTTAAAAAATAAGAATTTCATGCTAAAATATTTCAAATAACATATTTTTGGATATTCATGAAATACTCTCTTTACAAATGTTAATTTGTAACTAGTTTGATTTATAGAAAATTTAATCAAGTAATTCAACTTTACTAAAATACTAATATAAATTAAGTTAGTGTTTCAATTTTAAAATCTTAATAAGGTTACTCTGGTATAGTGTTTTGTTACTAAGAACATTAATAGAAAATATTGCAAGTGAGGCACTAACTCTGTGTTAAAGAAACAATTAATTATTAGAGATATACTAGTCCACAAGATATATCTTAATATCTTATGGACTAGATGTTAAAGACCGGTAACTAAATTCTGATTATAAAGGGAATCATATTAGCTGACAAAAAAAAGCGAATCATGTTAAATCTGTGAAGTTCAAACAAAAAATATTATATAACTAATATTGAAATAAGGATTAAATATGTATATATATATATATCATAATGATAGATAAATTCTATTCGTAATTGAGATATGTTTAAATATTGTGTATATACACAACTTTTTAAGTCATTATAATACAACTCAGTAATATATCTATTATATTATATTTTGCAACATCATAAATTTTAAATTGAAAACTTTTCAAGGTTAATCTTGAAGATATTGGATGCGTTTATTGTGGATAAGTCAGTGTCAATTTTTTGTGTAGTTAAACTTGTTAGTCTAACGATTTAATAAGTGATAATATTATTTAGTTAAAGATAAATGTAAGTGTTTAAAGTTAACAAAACAAAGTTAAGCATATATGCGTATTCTAAAAAATAAAAGGAGCAGAGGTGATAACACCCTACTGGAGCAAACGAATCTAAATTTTTTTTTCTTTTTTTTCTTGTATATTAATTTCATCTGTATTAAAGTTAAACAGAGACGAGAAAGATATAGACAAAACAGTAAAGTAAAAACCATTTTTTTTTTGCAACAAACTGATTTATAAATCTAAACGGGTAGTTCAATATAAAGTCGAGACATGGTTTTGGAGAGCAAACTTCGCAAGGGAGTCCGCTACACCATTGTGTCCGCGACCAATAAAAGAGATAAAGACAAATGAGAAGGATGAAGATAGTAGCTCGATATCCATGAAAACTCCAAAAAGCTCCACCGAATATTACTTCGAGTTTATAGCTCTCACGAGCTCATGTGAGTCGGTTCGAAACCAGACGTTAAGGAGAGATGTGCGCTTAGCTTCCTGCATTGCTTCCCTCATAGCCAGCGCTTCCGCCATGAAGGAAGAGGATATGTGATCGGGCCGCGAGCCTTCCGAGTAGATGCCATATGAGCTGCATTTTGGAAGCACCACCCGAGCCCTGCTCTTCTTGAAACAGACCATGCCTCATCCGTATTGCAGTAGATCACATCAGGGTTGGTAGGAGGTGTCTCATTACCTGTTTGTGTAGGAGAGTTCTTTGTTGTGTTTACCACCTGCGCAAGTAGCCATACGCGAGCTGCTACCACTGCATTCACTACCATGGTTCCCGCCGTAACTGACTTATTCTCAAACAAGAGCAGGTTTCGTGATGTGGACCAAACAGTAAAGTAAAGGCCATATTCTTAAAGCTTTCATTTCATCGTCACGTCAGCTGTGGACAGAAATCATTTTAGAAATTATTCAGAGATCTAAAGTTAAGCATCGAGCATATTCTCTGACAAATAACAATTTGACTAAAAAGAAAAAAAAAAAACTCTCGGGTCAAAGAACAATTAATTTTTATATTTCCTTCTTAGCATTGAACTTGAATCTAATCATATATTTCGAGATATCATAAAAACAGAACAAATATTCAATAATCTGCCTTTGTTATTTGTTTTTGTGTCCTCTCTCAGTTCGTCTTTCTGTGAAATAAAGAAAGACGTGGACAAACGATTTAACGGAATTGTGTGAACATTTTCCTTTACCATATTAGGATATAAAAAGAAGAAGATGAAGAAGATAAGACCGATTTTTAAGAACATACGAACCACGCCATATCTCAAACTGGATACTGAAACTGTATATGGTTAAAAATTTAGATATCAAATGACAGCCAAAAACTATTTAGTTGAGTGGTTTGATTCAGAGGCAAGACATGTTACAGAAAAAAAATCAGAAAGTATATGGAAAAATTAGTCTTTAAGGCATATATAAAAAATCTCAAGCAGTTTCGTTATCTTTATATATAATTATTCCAAGGTTTGGGGTGACTTATCTCTAATAGTTCTTGTTCAATATAGTCCAGATCAATTATTCAAGTCGACAAAAGAAGGATCAGTTCTTGTTTTATGGTTTGCAATGAAAAAAAAAATCGAAAATAGATTGGATATATTGAACTGTTAACTTCAATTATTTATTAAAATTTGTTTAGTTTCTATAGTAAAAAGAGAGAAAATACACAGTAACTTCTTGACTCTCGAATCATTTTTGGTCGACCACTATCTAATCATGGTAAAATGGGACAGTATCGACAAAAAGATATACATGTAGTTTTAACATTGATAAGAACTAATACAAATTGAATGTATTATTTAACTGGTTCGCTTTTAATAATTTTTAGATTTAGAATTCAAATAGTAACAGGCCATATATATTATATACCTTCCTCTTTTTGTTTTGAAAATACATACCATCCATTTTCTATGAAAACATATAGCCATATCTCTCTAAATGATTATTGGACAATGTTGCGAGTTCCATCTTTGTCAAATTTGCGAGTTCCATATGCGTTAATCTGTATAAAGTATAAAGATGATGTACACCGACACCGGCCCACTGATACCATATGGTATATAATAGTATAACACACATGTCATTAATTATGATCAAGAAATCGATCCAAATTTGCCCTAGCCACTATACTTCTCGTGAATATAAAAATTAATGATTCTAACACTATACCAACCAAATATACCAACCAAATCCGAATGATAACAATTTAGATGCTAGGTAGACATATATGCAGTATACTCTTTTTGTTTCAAAATAAAGGTTATCTTAAACTAAATTTTGTTGTTCCAAATTAGCTTTAATGTCATTTTTCTTTCAGTCAAATATTTCAAATTTTAAATAAATATAAATAAAACATAAGTTACAAGCCAACTGTTTTTGCATCACTATTGTAGAACAATTAATTTGTTATTCTCACTTGTTTAAAATATGTCAATTTGACATCTGTATTTGTTTAATTTTATTAAAATCCCCTACATATTAATTGAGAAACATTACAACTTTTTTTGTAGCCACGTGTCATCACTATGATGATTCTTAGAATATTTAGAGACATAAGTTGGTCCATCTAATTATATAATAAGTTTTTTATTAAATTAACCATAAATTCATTATTAATGTTCTTTATTATTTCCTTAAATAAAAGTTACGGAATTGCCTAATTTGTCTAAAGGATATATGAAAATTAATGATTTTGAATAATAAAGATTTGATAAAAATTAGTGTATTTTCTATGATATTGATTTAATTTCAATCTATTAAAATAAATTAAATAACCACATTAACCATATAATAAAAATTTAGATTTTTCTGTATATGTTATATTTTAAATTTTTAAAAGCGACTATAAATTACTAAAACTTTTACAAGTCTAACATTCAAATTTTGTGATCCATGGTTTTAAATTTTTTTTATGACAAGATACAAATGATTATAAAATAATATAAGTAAAAATATAATTTAATTAATTATTAAAATTAAAATATACATATATATATTGTTTTAAATTAAACTATATACCATATAAAATACATAAATATTTTAATTTTGAAATTTACTTTGAACAATTTCTTTTGATAAAAGGTTTGAACAAACATTGACAACTTAATTTTTAAAAATTATAAATTACTAAAACTATTTATCTACAATGAAAATTTTGTTATGAGTAATTTAAAGTTTTTTCTATAAAAAATACAAATAAAAATATGATTAAAAAACATCATTTAGTAGACATTAATATTAAAAATATACTATATACATTAATATCATTTAAATTTAATCATATATCATATCAAATAGGAAAAAAATTGTTTGGATTAATAAAATTTATATGTTCACACCAATTTAATTATATATCTAATAGTTACTGAATTTTTAATTATTTAATATATATATTATTTCATTATATATAAAAATATATAATATCTAAAATAATTTATATATAATGTTCATCGCGCGCGCAAGGTGTAGATCTTAATCTACTATAATAATGACTTTTTAAAAATCAACTATGTAAGTTTAAATTTTCATCATTGCTTGGCTATAGTTGGTACTGTTACATATACAGCGTACTATAGCTTATAAATGCCTATTAGCTATAAGATATGTGTTCGGTGCTATTAAACAATTGTCATGTATATATGGTCAATTTTTGAAATTAAACACATTAACGACATTTTAGTTTGCTCCATCTAAAAAAGGAAACGATCACACATTAACCTGCAAGGCTACGTTCATATAGAGACACCCCCTTCCAAGAAATTGACGTATCGATTACGGAACAAAACTATTGATGGCAAACCCCACATTCCAAACCTTAATTTTTATCATATTTTACTTGCTTTAAAACTTGGAAGTCTAATAATGTTCTACGAAATTCGAATAATTTGCTTGTATATTAGTTTTTTTTTAACTGGTTACAGGATAAAGGCAACATCTAAATGCCGATGTGCGATCATAATGAAAGTTTCTTAACACAAAGCAGTAGAAAGATAAAGACATTGTTATTGAACGAAAAGTGTGGTATAGTTTGGATAACTCATTGTTATAAATAATTATAATTAGCAATTCATATGTTTCTACTATAATTCAAAAGGTAATTATTAGAAACATGAATCACAACTAAATATTCCTCACTAACCCAGAATGTGTACAGTATATGCAGTATATATACAAGTGTGGTTTAGACTGATTTAGCCAAAGGAGACTTAAATAATTTTCAAACTATACAATAATTGATGCTAATAGTACATGCAACTGAAAAAAGTTTTAGGAATTTTCTTACGCTTTTACGGTATTTAACGTCAACCAAATTTTTAGTTTTATATTATAATAATCCGAATGCATAACCATAAACGTAATTTTTTTTTTGAAAAACAAACATAAATGTTAACACACAAAAAACTGTAGTTGTAGTTTATGCAAATAAGCTCAACCTCAGTCCTATGTATTACTGAAAAGACTGAGGTTGCGTAGTTAATTATTTTTTTTCTTGAACGAATGTTAAATTTTATTTTCAAAAAAAAACATGTTTACATCAGAGTGTGTGTGATCTATTGAATAAAATAGATCAATTCAACCGGCTATATTTACTCAAAGAACTCAAAACTGGAAAAATATTCACAGCATAGTGGCAAACCAAAACTGAAGTGTTCCTTCCATTCTCTTACCACCCTTCCCTCTCATCAAGCTGAGCTTGTTTCTGACCCCTTTCTCAACCATCTTCTTTAATGTTAGCAAAGGTAGAGACTGATCTCCATGGTTTATCTTGTTTCTTTCTCTCCACACCACATGAATAGCTGCTTGGAATGAATATCTGGTACAAAAAAGCTTCTTCTTCTCCATGTTACTATCTGTAAGCAACGCGTAGTTAATTTTTGTTCATATAGAAGGTATATAAAGTTTTGATATCTTATTAGTGTGTGTGTATATATATATTAACTACTAGTACAACAATAACGACATTCAATTCGACTGCACATATGTTATATGCCTATATTACAGTTTATAAATAGAAGTTGCATATGCATGGAAAATAGTTAAATGTTGAAATATGTTGTTCTGCCTCGTTAACTACCTGTATCATCTAATTGTAAATATGATGACCAAGTTGTGAATAAGTAGCTCTAAGTTGGGGGAAGTTGCAATCCTTATCAGACTATTTAATGACCAGTCTCGTCTTTGGACTGATCCTCACTGATTTTAGACCAAGACTATAACAAAACAAAACATATACATAAATAACCAAGACAAAAGAAGATAAAGCTATACTGTAATTGCTAAGTTGGCTATACTGTAATCAACGGCCAGGCACTTCTCAATGAAACACGAGAGACCTCCGACCGTTGATATAAGCCATCGACAAGAACTTAGCAACCGATGTTGGGACCATATTAGATTTTGTGTGTTTATCGAATCGTGTGGGGTTTGTCCGATTACCCATAAATGACCTATCTAGTCCATTTCCTTTGAGTTTGTTGAGGTTTAGGGGGTGGGTTACATGGTCATGTCGTACCAGTATTCAACCGATGCCAAGTGTACATATGTCAATTATACCACAGTCAGAAACTTGACACGATCACGCACTTTGTCGCTTAAACTTCACACGTGGCTAAATGAGAAAGCGACGGATTCTGATCAGTCTAATCTGGAAACGGAATTAACGGCTGTAAACAGAAAGCTGCCATCATCTAACGGCAAAGATCAACACAAGATACACTTTTGTCTGAGGAAGTGAAGAGAATTTTTTTTTCTCGGTACAATCGGCCAATCCATAGCTGAAGTCCTCAGCTGAAGGTCAAATACTCAATATTCATACTCTTCTTAAATTACTAATTCCAGTTGCGTTAGATTATTTGTTTACAAGTATAACTTGGAAGATATGATAGAAATACCACGAAACTTCTATCAGATATATGTTGTGTGGAATCTTTATATTGATATAAGAATTTTCGTTTTAAACATCAAGTTTAGCGGCAGTCGAGTTATAAACTGATAGCAACAATCATGTGGGCAAGACAAGGCTAGTTTCCAAAGTTCAACTAATTTTTGAGCCATTTTACCAAATATCGTATAAAATTATATTTTCTCCGCTTTAAAAAAATATTGTTAAATGTTTTTAATATTGTTTCACAAAGAATATTGTTTACATATTCAATACAAATTTTTAACAAATTTTTAACAAAATATATAAATAAAAGAAAGAAAAAGATAATATTTTTTTAATTTATGTGAAAAATATAAATTGATCTTTTTTAGTATAAAATAGAGGGAGTACATATATATAAGTGGATAGAAAATAACTATGAATATGTGATCTTACGACCTTGAACCAATAATGTTTAGTAGTTTATATATATGACATCACGTACGGACTAAATTTTGTAATAAAATGTTCAATGGATGGTGGTAAGTATAATAAGAGTTACAAGTCTTAGCGAACTAATTAAATCTTGTAGCTGTCAAAGCGTCATCTAGCACATACATAGGGAGGTTAGTACAATAATGTATAAATTACATTTGTCTCGTGGATAAGTTGTACTAACAACAAAAGGACGCGCTATTTTATATTTACAATTGAGTTCAAATCCTTTTAACTTTTCAAACCACGGTTAATTATAGCGAATTAACGTTAGTTTTTTAGTTAAATGACAAGTTTGTCTTATTACATTTTAAACAAATAATGAAACGCATATGTGGGCGACACCTATTGGAGAAATCTTTAATCGATCCCACGTCCATGTTTAAAAAACGTATTTAGAGTAGAATCTGTCAGGCCGTTATAAGTTATACAAGTACTCCTGAATCAAGACTGATTAATCAAGAACTCGTCAAAAGTTAAATAACAAAGGGAAAATTGTTTTTAGAGCAAAAAAAAATGATAATTATGTTCATTTAGACTAATTTTATATACTTTATGTCCTATTAGGTTAATTATTTTCAAAATGGCAATAATGCCCTTAAAATTGTAGTTTTTAAAATAATAAATAATAGGTTCGATCAAGTGGGATCGATCGATCCGAAATTACAAGGTCGAACGGATCGATCGATCCTAATCATTATACAGAACAAAAAACGCGGAGCATATACTGATCGACCTGGTCCATTTCACTCGATCGGTAAAGGTCGATTTCATACAGATCGACCGATCTCGAATTATAGACCGATTGATCTCGTACCCAGGTAAGTATTCCAAATCGATTTCTTGGTTTTCTTCGGTTATATCTGGTTTAATTCCCACGATTTGAACCGACCAAACACGATTTCAACTCTTTAAACTCGATTTCTTTGAGATGAAACCCATAATTTCTCATCTCCTTCACTAACAAAGGGGGAGAAAATCAAAAGTCTCAAGTTCATAAACCCTAACTCACTCAATTTCACACTGATTTGGTAGAAAATGTGAATTTTTTGTGAAAATTTTGTGAACAATCAATGAAATATAGAAGACGGCGTGAGAAGAAGGTTACTACGTTTTTTTTCGTTTTTGTTTCGTTTTGTTTTTTTAAATCAATTTTTTGAAAATATGAAAGTGAATATTCCCAAATATTTTGTTTTCATATTTTTAGGAACTGATTTCTTATCCGTAGAATACAGCTAATCTATAGAAATCGGTTTCTACAGGTTTTTAGAATTATAGTAATGTGTATATTTTGATTTCTACATGTTTTAGATTTACAGTAAATCTATAGAAGTCGGTTTCTACGTGTTTTAGATTTATATTAATATATATTTTTTGATTTCTAAAGATTTTAGATCGGTAGGTTAAGCGCGGAATGTGTATTCTAAATATTTTTAGAATACTCTTATTTACGTAGATCACGTATTCTAAACATTGTAGATTCAATGAAAAAAGTGGATTTCGTTTTCTACTTCGTATAATGTCATTTCTATTTTATCTAGAATAGAATCTGAAAATTATGATTTAAACATTTTTAGAACTGAACAAAATACCACTAAGTTTATATAGTTATTTTATCAATAGTTACTATTTTTCCGATTTTTTTTGCTTGTAAGACTATTTATTAAATTTATTTTCAAAAATATTAAAGAATATTATAGACAAAAATGACACAAAATAGATATTAGTATAAAAAGACATACTTATCATTGCGATAAAAAAAAAAACAATTTTCCCGATAACAAGTAACCCAAATCCATCGGCTACAATTTACAGCCCACAATACTTTTGTTGGTTATAACTAAATTTTGAATTGAATTGTTATATAGTTTGAGATAAACCCATGTTTAAAACAAACCCTATACTGTAAATGCATTTTCCTTTATGACGTTCAGTTATTAGAGTTCAGAATTGACTTTATTTTTACTTTTTACTGATAGATATGAAACATGGGCTCCATGAAATATGACATCATTCGAAGGAGCATAGATCCCATTGGATTGGAGAGGTAAGTCTCACGCGCCAACGTATGGCGGCGCTGAGCCGTAGATATTATTTGCTTGCTAGTAAAGGCACCGTTATGAACTCTAATCAAAAAAAATTTCTTAAATTTGCAATCAAATTTGTTGGTTTTGAACTTAAAGAGAGTACAAAAAAATCTATAGGGTAAGTTTTTCGACGAAATATAATAGACATGGTAGTTATATTAGAGCATCTTCAATGGTGCTTCATTTTCTACCTTTTGCTTCATTTTTTATTTCATTGGTACTTTATATTTTTCTTCATTTCTTCAAATTTTGAAGAACTGAACAGTATTTCTTCAAATTTGAAGAAATACATTTCAATTCTTCATTTTTTGAAGATGAACTCTTTTATTTACAAACTAATCCTTAACTTTTATTTATTGTTATTTTTTACTTTAACAAATTAAAAGTTTTAATGTCATCCAATTAATTTCAAATTTTACATTATTTCTTTTATCTAATTGAATGTTAATAACGAAGAATATGAAATTTTTGATTTTTAAGAATTTTATGTTCGATTTAGAAGAATTTAGAATAAAATAAGCTCATTTTTTTGTTTTAAAATACATTTTTAGTCACTTAATAGATATATGTATTTAGTGCTTTTTATAAAATCTTTTGTTTATTTGTTTATGTTATGTGTAATAATTGTATTATATAATAATTATTAATTTATAATAAATAATAATTGGGTCGAATTAATGTTAAAACAAAACAGATGGGTAAAATTAGTAAATTTAAAAAAGTATAAGGTGTTATTAATAATTAGTTATAAAGTGGTGGTAGAATATATATCTCGAATATTCCATTTTGAAGAAAAATATGAAGCAAACCATTGGAAATCATGTTGATTCATTTTTTGAAGAACTTCAAATTTTGAAGAAAAAAAATGAATTATACCATTGGAGATGCTCTTAGGAGGTGTTATTGGTTTATATATTTTGATTGATTTAGAAATCCATATAGTATTTATAAATCCAAGTAAAATATGCAAATCCGGAGGTTTTTCCTCGGATTTGAGTCTTTATATTTTTAACTAAAAAATCCAAACAAATCCATTATAAAATCAAATATATTAGTAAATTCGTACGATTGAATAACACTTGATTTGATATAGAATTTATGAATCATTAAACCAATAACACATTATTTTAATACAGATTTGAAAATCATAAAACCAATAACACTAGATTTAGTTAGGATTTTCAAATCCATTAAAATTCAACAACCAATAACCCCTAGTTAGACTATGTAATTTCAAGTATATTGAAAGAAATATTGGATGTGAAATTCAACAACTGTATAACAGTTACATGTAAATAAACAGACAGATAAGTGATTTAGATGTGATTTAGATAAGTCAAGTCAACTGGATTACACATTAACAGATAAAATTTATTTAATTAATACAAGCAGACTCCATGATTTACGTTTGATTCAACGGTCACGATGATAATTAAGTTAGCGTTTGCAATAAGTTAAGTTAATTGATGTAACCATCACATTACACCTATTTATTACATTCTTTACTCTGTACTATACAGTTAATTAATAAGATTCATATATTTTTCTATCCATTGCGATTAAAGCCACCTGTTGCAAACCCATTTGTTATTAAACAAATTTATTTTACTAATGACCATATATACACAATTAAAAGTTTTTATGTAAATCAATATTCGTTACATTTTTGAATCCATGTAAATCATCTAAACGATTACATTCAAAGTGGTCTTGCTTTTGTTCTAAACACCTTTAGTTTGATGTTTATTTATCAAATAAATCAGTGAACAAGACTCTGCAATCATCTTTTTCTTGTGGCTGAACGGTCTTGCTTTCTTATTTTCCTTTAAAACAATATTGGAATCAAATCTACAGGCACTTTCAATTTGTTAAATATAAGATATTCACACAAAAGAGATTCACAATCGACGTCGATCGATTCTAACGGAATCAAGCTTGGGAAGCCTAATTAACTAGCTAACTATCAGCACGGTATTAGTAACCTCTTGAAAGAGTATTTTAATAACATGTTGTACTTATATTAAATATCTCAAATATGAACATGTTATATTAATACTATGAATAATTTTTCCAAAATTAGAAAAATATCTTTTAAACTATATTTTGGCCATACATATGTAAAATTTGTTTTTTTCTTGCAAAGTTAGCCGCGAGAGACACTATTATACTCTCTTCATTTTATATTAAGTGTTGTTGTAGAAAAAAAAATTGTTGCAAAATAGGTGTCGTTTTAGCATTTCAAATGCACATTTCATTAACTTTTTTTCAAGTTTATTTTTCTATTGGTTAAAATATGGTTAGGTGTATGGATAATGATGTTTTTATACAGAAAATATACAAAATTAAATATTTTCTTAATTTGTGTGCACGAATCTAAAATGACACTTAATATTAAACAGACGAAGTAGTTGTTTTTTTTTAAACTATGCTAGTTTTTTTGACTAAAAAAGACCAGCATAGTCGAAATAATAAATTTACATAGGAAAATAACAAAACAGAAACTAAATTTGTCGAACGATGAACACATTCTTACCGCAGAGAGAGACAATAAAATAAATACAACTACACAAAATATTATTAAGAAAAAATGTTCCTCTAAATTATATACTAAAAGACAATATATACTAGGGATAGTACTATACAAATACATAAATAAATGTTGGCATTTATTTTAAGGAGTTCCGATTTTCTATATAAAGACCAAAGCTATCTGTTGATCTTTAAGCCCCACAGACCAAAAGACACTCTCCTTTAGTTTCTCTCCCTTCTCTCTTATAGCTTCACTTGCATTCCATTGATCCCCCATGGCTACAGAACTCGAAAGCTCCTTGATCTTTGCCCTTCTGTCCAAATGCAGCGGTCTAAGCCAAACCAGTCTCGCTTTTTCTATACTTGCCATCGTAATCGTCTGGCTCGCCTTCTCTCTCTTCTTCTGGACCTATCCAGGTGGACCTGCATGGGGCAAACACCTCTCTCGCCGGTTAACTAACAAAACCGGAACGGTTATTCCCGGTCCAAGAGGGTTCCCTTTCGTGGGAAGCATGTCTCTCATGTCCAGCACTCTAGCTCACCACCGAATCGCAGAAGCAGCCGAGAGATACGGAGCCAAACGGCTCATGGCTTTCAGCTTAGGCGAGACACGCGTGATCGTCACGTGCAACCCCGACGTGGCTAAAGAGATTCTGAATAGTCCAGTTTTTGCTGACCGGCCGGTTAAGGAATCAGCTTACTCTCTGATGTTTAACCGGGCGATTGGTTTCGCGCCACACGGTGTTTACTGGCGAACGCTGCGAAGGATCGCTTCGAACCATCTCTTCAGTCCTAAACAAATCAAACGCGCGGAAACGCAGAGGCGAGTGATCGCTAGCCAGATGGTGGGGTTGCTCGAGAAACAGAGCAGTACTAACAGGCTCTGTTTTGTCCGTGAGTTGCTCAAAACGGCGTCGCTTAGCAACATGATGTGCTCTGTTTTCGGACAAGAGTACGAGCTTGATCAAGACCATGTTGAGTTACGTGAATTGGTCGAAGAAGGTTATGATTTGCTCGGAGAATTGAATTGGACCGATCACCTTCCTTGGTTATCGGAATTTGATCCACAGAGAATCCGGTCTAGATGTTCCGTACTCGTACCGAAGGTAAACCGGTTTGTATCCCGGATTATATCACAGCATCGTACTCAAACCGGTGATTCCCCTCGTGATTTCGTGGCCGTCCTGCTCTCCCTTCATGGTTCAGACCAATTATCCGACCCGGACATGATCGCCGTTCTTTGGGTAATTAAACTTTATAAATCTAAATATTTCTTTAGAAATTCCGATAAAAAAACATGAATTTTTAGATGGAATGTGACATGTGATGGGATAAATAAAGCATTAGAATATTTATCAACAGATTCTATATAAAGTAATAAATAATTAAATACTAAAGAATTTGCGGTTGTTATATTTTTATTACAGGAAATGATATTCAGAGGAACAGACACAGTTGCGGTTTTAGTCGAGTGGATCCTCGCTAGGATGGTGCTTCATCCAGATATTCAATCGACGGTACAAAATGAGCTTGATTCGGTAGTCGGAAAATCAAGAGCCGTCGATGAGTCTGACTTGGTTTCACTTCCGTATCTGACGGCTATGGTGAAAGAAGTTCTGAGGATGCACCCTCCAGGCCCACTTCTGTCGTGGGCCCGTTTGGCCATAACAGACACGATCGTTGATGGTTGTCTTGTTCCGGCGGGGACCACAGCAATGGTGAACATGTGGGCCATAGCGCATGATCCACATGTGTGGGTTGATCCTTTGGAGTTTAAACCCGAGAGGTTCGTAGCGAAAGAAGGTGAGGTGGAGTTCTCGGTTCTAGGGTCGGACTTGAGACTAGCGCCTTTTGGGTCGGGTCGGCGGATCTGCCCTGGGAAGAATCTTGGTTTGACTACCGTTACGTTCTGGACCGCGACGCTGTTGCATGAGTTTGAATGGGGATCGTCTGTTGGAAACGGTGTTGACTTATCTGAGAAGCTGAGGCTTTCATGTGAGATGGCTAACCCTCTTGCTGCTCAAGTGCGTCGTAGGCGCAGTTAAAAAGCTTATAAGAAAATGGAAGGTTCTAATTAATGGAAACAATGTATTAACTAAGCAGCTTTTTAATTAGAACTAACATTCTTATATATACGTGTGGTGTTTGTGTGTGTGTGTGATTTGTGAGTATGAAAGGTGAGTGATGTGTCTCTATGTTGTAAATACAATGAAAAGTAATTTATATTGTTATGTTCTTGATTTGTGTCTAAAACGTAATTTATTTACTATCGTATAAGGTAATTAAAAAAATCACCGTGGTTAGTCCAAAAACCACATGCGTTTGTAACTTTGTATACTTCAAATATAGATGCCGCCCTAGTCAATTCTAAAAATACAACCCGCAGGTTTTCGACCCTGGCAAATTAGTTCTCCTTAAGCTATACAACTCAACACATTCTTTTATTAAAAAATTCTAAAAATCAAGATTGCAATCGTATATAAAACTATAAAATCTGTGTCGTTAAAAAAACCCATAAAATCTCTTTCGTGATTATGGAAATGATCTTTCAGAGTATACACACTCTGGGAATTTTTTACCTTTTATATACTAATATTTAACCAGCACATGTAATCCACGCTTTGAATATTTAAAGAAAATAAAATATATTTATTGACAGCAAATATTGACTTAAGAATAATATTTTCAGATTTTTTTTTCGAATATCCAATACTATGCACGAAAAGAACAACACTTCGAGAACAAGTAAAATAATTAATTATAATTACATTGTGAAATCGAATAGGTCAAATCAATTGATAAGTTTTAAAACCTACAACATTCTTCAGATCTTTGTATCCATAAAGTGCCAAAAAATATTAACAGACAATATGTAAGTTGAAATTATACATGTGGGTTTCATATCTTTTTTTTTTTTTTTTGGGTTTCATATCTTTATAGTAAACATATATACAATAACCTCATTTTATATATATCACGCCCATTCCTTCCTCCTTTGAGAAGTTGTATATCTGTCTTACTTTCTACTTGTTTTTTCTTTGCATATGTACAGTTGTATACAATATAACGAACTACTACTTAGTGTTATTTGAGCTTGCCTCACCCATTCATCTTTTGGTTAATGAAATTTTGTTTTAGTTGATTGTTTTTTCTATAACATATCAAAACGGGCCTGTTTGCTACGGCTCAGTCACAAAAAGAAATAAAAGCTTGAACTCCCATTCACGGGCCAACTTTTTGAATAAGAAACCCATTGTTATTACGAACGCACAAGACCAAAATAATACTAGTACAACAATATGAAACTATGTGATGGATGTTTCTTTCCAACATCAATCTTTTAACTTGTCTGCTTGTTGTTGTAGAATCTGAGAAAGAAAGCAACGCCGAGAATCAAGAGAGGAATCAAGTATACAAGCATCTTGTTTCCAGTTTCTTCTTTTGTGGTTTCAGCCGTAGATTCTTTCTCCCACGGCGGAATATACTTCGCCGTCACCGGAACCGTTGACTTGTCAACGTCACCGATACAATATTTCTTCATCGTTTCTTTTGCTTCATTGCTATGATTCACATCGTCGAAATCAGTCGACGCGTCCTTTCCTTTTTTAGTAAGTTGTCAATAAATTCACACAGTTACGTAAACCAAAAGAAATCGAAAAAAGGGATTAAACCAATAATTATTTGTACGTACCGGTGACGGCGAGTAGAACATTGTCACCGCCAGGATGTTCGTCAATGAAACTGCTGATGTCATAAACCTGTGGATACACTTGTTTTAGATTCATACACAGTAGAAGACTAAGAAAAAAAACAATGGATTCATGAAAAAGAGACCTTTCCGTGGATGAGAATCCAACAATCATTCTTGCACTTATGTTTAGCCACATCATGAAACGAAATAAGATTCGCCATTTGATCACTCTGTTGCTCTTACTTAGAAGTTAATTAACCTGAAATAGAGTTTCATTAGACTTCAAATATATAACACTGAAACAAAATTAAGAAAGCAATTGAAGGAAGAATTTCCACGATAACGAACCTAGATGGAACAAAGCGCAACTTATCGAGACCACACGCGGTCTGTTTATATTGTAAGCTGTGAAAGAAACTCTTGTATATTGTTATTTCTTGATTTTTGATTACATTACCGTTAGTAAATAGGTTAAGGCGTTGAAAAAATGTAAACATGGTACCTACCATAATGAAACGTGAAGAATATGATGATTGTAATTAAATGGTAGCTGAGACGCGCAAAGTGCTCAGCGACCTCAGGTTGGTGAAGTCCTTCACGTTTTTTTATCACGTAAATAAATATAAAGGAAGTCCAGCATCATTATTTCGTTTTGTTTAAACTTAAGCCTCAAAGTCACTTTTCCTCATCAGGCCCAATTAAGCAAAAGAGGTTTTTCTGTGCACAAAAAAAAATAAAAAAAATAAAAAAAAGCAAAAGAGGTTTTCCGGCATGATTATTGGAAAGTTACTCTTAACTTTTAACTAAAAAAGTTAAGAGACGGGTTCTTATATTCCATTAAGAACTCCACCCTAAGAATCCCCCAATAATCATGCTCTTAGAAATAGTATTTGTTGGGCAAGTTGTTTATTTTTAGAAAGAAAATATTCGATAATTAATAATATGTAATTGGCAGAAGTCGATGATTAGCAATGAGATTTCATCACTCAGTGAAAATAAATGCAAAATCTTTGGGATAGGTTCAATTTTTATTTATTTATTTATGACATTTTAAGAAATTACCTATAGACTGACTAAGCTATAACATGATGGAATAATACGTCTCAGACTGATACTGGACGAATTTGTTTTGTTACAGAGAAACTTGTAGAACGATGCACGAAGAATAAAACACGTTGTCACATAATAATAAAATAAAATATGCGTAAAACAGAATTAAACAGTAACAACTCCGTAATGGTTTGTGAAAGACAAGCAATAATTCTTAACGATACGAACACCCTCAAAAAAACAAAAGAAAACAGAAATCACAAATAATATGAAAATCATACGTCCAGTAATTGCTCTCGTACGACGTCGTGGGACTTCTAAGCCACGCAATCTGTTCAATAGCGCAGATGATTAAAAGAAAGATAACTATTGATAGCTAATTATGTAAATAATTCAAAAAGACGAACCTGGAACATTAAGAAGATAAAGTGTCTCGAGAGCTTCACATTTCAGGGCTGGCTTGTATGGACCGTCCTTTTTAGAAGCCTTAGTCGCATCCATATCTGGATGAATCTTCTTCTTTAGCATCCTCTTTATCATCTACAATCATATATATAAATAATGTTGTAATTGTACACATCAAATGGATATATACACACCTATAAGTACACTTACTAAGCAACCCAAGTGATACTAACAAGTAACAACAACAGACATGCGGATAAAAAGATACTAAATAATAATAACAGACATGAAACATCAACTTGAACTTGACGTGACGTCGTTTCGCTGGCATAATAGAGGCACTCAGGCACATGTAATACATTCTTATACCATCATCAATGTTGTGGAATCAAATAAAATATTTACCTGATGCACTTTCTTGATTGGACGCGAGTCATGCTCTTTCTTGATTGGACGCGAGTCTTCTTTATCTTTGGGCTTTGAAATGATCATCTTCTTAGCAAAGGAGAACTTACTAGACAGCTTTGACCCGTTTTGTTTATGATATTTAACCTCCTGGCCATCAACATCAAGATTACGGTTCTTTGGTTTCTTCTTGTCATGCTTCGTATCATCGTCTTTTACTCGGTCTTCCAGGAAAAGCTCGGCTAGTGTTGTCCTCTTCTTCTCCGGCTCCACCTCGGCCTCCGCCGCGGCCACGATCACCGGCCTTTCAACCGTTTTGACCGACTCAAAGTGATTAATGCATAACGCCTATATCCATAATACGATAGATATCACGGAAATCAATCTATCAGAAGATGAGCTAATTAATTTTAGAATATGGATTTTCATGAAAGAAGTATACGATATCAATTATTTCATCAGAGTATTTGAGTCAAGATAAAAAAAATACCTATACAAAATGCGGTGATAAAATGTTTGAAGTTATAAATTCATTCAAAACGAAAGATGTTGTCAAAATATAGCTTATCAATATACGCACATACCTCTAAATCCTCATGATGATCATAAACCTTATTCTCATTGGAGATAAGAGGGTCCGACTCTTGGTTGACGTTCTTGATGATGCTACCATCGACTACGACATAGTCCAAACCCACACTCTCGCATTCATCACCATCATCTATTTCGGCTTCTTCTTGAAATTTCAAAGTGTCAAAACCGAATGTGCCGATGGTGAGAACTCCATCGAACCAGTTATCAAGAGCATCCACTAACCCAACCTGATCCAGTATAGCTTTCGTGTTCTTCTCTATCTCACTTGTTCCTTCACCTCTCTTCTTTTTCTCGCTTTTCGCCACACCATCTATTTCTTTCACCACATGAAAATACACATGTTTCTAAATACAGCTTGGACCAAAACTATGCTTTTTGTAACACGAGAGTATATATATGTTCCATATAAAACTAAATAATAAACAGGGAACCACATGATTGTATATGAAATCTAATATTTAATTAAGCACACGATACTTCTGATAAGCGAAATACTGATTTAGGAGAAGCAAAAAACAAAACAAAATAACTAACCTCTGATGACATTTTGGTGCAGCTTCTTCTGCACCCAGTTAAAGATCTTCGGACAAAATCCAGAAAACAAAGAGATATTATATACGCTGAGCTATAAAAAAAGGAACTAAAAATGCATACAAGTGAAGGAATAAAAACATTACGTACCGTCATATTATTATATTTTCTTCCTGAAGAGTTTGAAGCAAACGAATAGTGTGAAATGAGAAATTTATTGGACACTCAAGGGGAGTGTTTAAGCTCCTGACACGTGTCAAGAAATGGACAGTGGGTGAGATAGGTCTGAGTTTTGGGAGACAATACCAATCAGTAGGTGCCACATGTCAGTGGTCTAGTGCTTATCTGGTCTCGATTATTAATAATTGCTTTTTGACCTGATTACTTATACTATAATCATCTCCAGTTTTGCCTTCTTGGCCTTCCTTTGGTTCATTTCTTGTAATATTGTTGGTAGGCTTCTGCTGCTTTCAATGCTTTATCGTTTTTATTTGACACTGAAGGAACAATTCGTTGCACAAAAGCGATAGTTTTGGTTTCAATCAATTTTCGTCACACTTTAGATATCCTATTTCAATAATTCTCATTTCAGCAATTTTGTACCACCAGTAGTTCGTCACAGTTAAGTTGGTGTTGTCGTGCAGTGGAATGAATGTTTTACGTTGTGTCACTGATACCATCAAAAGTTTGTTCGAGGCCAAGAGAAATATTACGATCCAAGATCCAAAGTACTCCTATGCATAACCCCCCCCCCCCCCCCCCCCCCAAAAAAATTCATTTTAGCAACGGTGGATCCAACCTAGTCGAATCAATGTAATTAACTTCTTCTCTAGTCTCCATTACCATTTTGTGATGGATTTTGGTACAAACCCACAAAAGAAATTACGATTTTACGGCTAATCCAGCTTCTCCCCATTTCGTCGGTGTTTAATGGTTTGATAAAGAAACTATAGTATCATCACTATTAATATTAGGTAATCGCAAGGTCGTTGGATACCTATTAAATCATCAAATCATGCACATGCAAAGTACCCCCAAGCTTTTAAAGTATAACACAATAACCCCACACACACTTCACCCTCCTTTCTCCTTGTCACTTGCATCTTGTTCCTAAGCTTTTGTTATCTTTTGCCTAATAATATGATCACTTTAGTTCTCTTACACAACTTTTCGAAAGCATTATGGTAGTGTTTATGTACACCAAAAGGTAGTGATATTTTTGAAAAATAATAAATATATAGAAGTTTAAAATACTAAAATATCCAATAAAATACTTATATAAACGTCTACATATAGTATACAGTCTTCATTTAGTTGGAAAACTATTTTCAACCTGTTAGACGACTTATTGTCTCTAAAAACAACTAATAATATTCATATAATAGGACATTGAGATGAGACGTTATATCATGCATTTTTCTTTGCCCTTGTTTACTCAGCAGTATGTATAATCAAACAGATATCATTAAGTGGATGAAGTATATGAATACGTTACACCAAAAAAAAAAAAAGTATATGAATACGTTGGGATATTTATAGAATATTTTGTAGGATATTTATGTAAATAAAAGGGTGCCTGCGGATTTATCGAAGCATGAGCTGCGCTTTACGGTTTATGTCTCGTAACGGACACACGAAACTAGACATTAGAAAATTTAGCAGAAGTTAATTGAACTGATTTGAAGGTCATTTGATTAGTAACATGATTAGTTCCATGTTTCTTTCACGTAAGTTTGTCGATGGTATAGTTCAAAAAAAAAAAAAAAGTTTGTCGATGGTGTCTGGTGACCATATCCTTTTGGAATATATTATCCAAATCGTTACCCCTATTTATCAAGATACAAATTGTATACATAGGCCCAAAATTCAAAACCGCAAGTGTAAGATAGGTCTGTCCAGTATAAATTGGGCCTTTAGAATTATAAGAGCCCATGCAGTGAATATGAAACAATTTCATCATTTTTATCTTAATAAAATCGATATCTCATTGATCATGTCAGAGAGAACCGTTTACAAGTAAAAAAGAAAAACGTTTCAATAAAACGAATCAAAGCCTCCATATAAGTAAGAGGGGTTTCCAAAAGCTTAGAGAAGAATCAGAAACCACTAACCCCACTTATATTTTCTTATTCTTTATATTTATTTAATCAAATTGAATTTTATTACAATGTAAACACAAAACCTTGAGCATTTTTTTTTCCAGAGATATCTTTTAGTTTATTAGTTGGTGTATCCACCGCCATTTTTACCGTACGTGTAGTCCTTGACGTGGAAACCATTGCCGGAGTCAGGTTTCCTAGAGATTTTAAGATGAACGCCAGGATCGTGATGAGTCGCCGTCGAGTTGTAAACGATAGAGTTGTTAATCATCTGGACGTTACTGTTTATAAATGCTTTCATCGGAAGATTACTATTATTAGCATTATGGTTCTTCGTCGCTTTCTTCTTCCCTTCTCCTTCATCACTGCCGCTGCTGCTGCTGCTCTGAAGTCGCCGTCCCTTCTCTCCAGTGCCGTGAAAACCCCTAGAGGGATGTGTTCCTGCTCCTCCGGTTTTGTTGTCTGAAGGAGAACGTAGGATCTCCATTACAGCACCTTTGTTTTCACCTGCAATGGTGATGACTCGAGAGCGCATTATGTTTTCGGATTCGGAATAAAATGGCTGACGTGGAGTCTTCTTGGTGTTGTTGCCTTGATGATTATGATTAGGATTGTGGTTATGATGGTTTGGTTCTTGGAGTTGGTTTGTTTTCTCGGCTGTGAGAATTTTTTTCTGAGTTGTTTCACGTTCGGAATGTAACTGAGGAGGTGGGAGAGAGTAAGGAGAGAGTACTCTCGGTGATGGCGCTTTCCGAGAAGTCCCTGATTCAGGTTTTACTGACCGAGTCGAATGAGCTGGACTCGGTGGTGAAGTTGGCTTTCGCGGTGGTAAGGCTTCTTGAACCTCTTTGAGAGATGGTGGCGGCGGCGTGTATGACCACCTGGGTGGTGGTGGTGGCGGCGATGGAGACGCAGCCTTTGGTGGGGTCGGTGGTGACATGTGGCGGCTCGGCGGTGAATGATATGGAGACCGCTCTTGAGGAGGTGGAGGTGGAGGTGTTCGCTGACGTGGAAGGGAAGTACGCTGACGTGGAGGTGTTCGCTGACGTGGAGGTGAAGGAGGTGTTTCCTGACGTGGAGGGGGAGGACGCTGACGTGGAGGAGAAGGAGGTTGTTGCTGACGTGGAGGTGACGGTTGTCTTGCCGGCGTTCTGACCACGACCGGACGGCGAGTGGTTTGTCGGGGTTGAGGAGGAGGAGGTGGGTCGCTTGAGGCTTGTGATGTAGGCCTAGCGATGCTAGAGAGACGGAACCATGGACGAACGTTAGACATTATCTTATAAATTTTGCAATGGAAGATGTTATTAGAGTGAAAACACGATGGAACGATTCATATTATGTAACCAGAAACTTATATATATATACAAGTGTGTTGAAGAAAAAGGAAACACGAGAAACATGAAAAGAAAAAAAGCAAATGGAGAAGAAAGGTATCAGATCCATGCAATAAGATTTCCAGCTTGCAAAAACCACATTTTTACGACTAGTATCAATCGTTAAGTTTCATTATCAAGCTTTTCCTATAAATTGTTTTTTTCACCGTTAATAGGTTTTTAATTTAGATTCTATCTTCTTTGCTATGTCCGAAAAAAAATGGTCTGCATGTAGTCGCCGACACAAAAGACGACTAAATCTGCATGCAGAACAAAATCTTTATAATAGTACCTTGCACATGAAAAAACAATGCATATGTTTAAACTTTAAACCATAAAGTTTTTTTTAGAACCATGGACTTTAATTAACACTTGAGGAGAGTCGTGCTTCTCCACGTGTGAGACAAGTTTATTCCCATTATCTCATCTTTTTCGATTTGACGGCTAATTAAGCATGTTAAATGTACCAACCCTTGTATACCTTTTATACGAACGGTGGAATATTATTTTATTTATGTTCATTTTTGGGCAATTAGCTTTTCTTCAGGGATTAATAAGATGCATGGAAAGGGAAACTTCAAGAACCAAACATCGAATACTGATAACCAGTAAGAAAGTATGTTTGTGCTAAGCATCTTCGTCAGCTTTTCTTTTCATATTCATAAAACCTAAATTCAAAATGTATTGGTCACTACTCTAATGGGGGTTATTGGAACATGAATTTCAGTGGAATTTGATGATTTTAATAGTTGAAAGGATTTTACAAGTTAACTAGATTTAACAAATTTTATCAAATACTTTTACATAGATTTTCATTACTTTTGTATAGAATTCTATTGATTGTTATTAACTTTTAAAGTAAGAAATTAATGGTAGTAGAAAAAAAAAGTAAATAAAATCATTTCAATTAAGACAATTTTTAAACAACTTTTAAAAAAGTTTTTGTCACAAAAAATATCTCAAAAAATAAAATGACCAAAAAATTTAATTTCTACTTCTTACTTTATAGATATATAAATATTAAAAAATAAAAAATATTTTTTATATAATTTCGAAATATATGTTTTAAATTTGATTTTTTCTAAAAAAAATTGAATTATTATTTTTGAAATGTTTTTTTAAAAAATTCGAAAGTGCTTTTTAAAACTATTTTTACAGTTTTTATTTTAAATTTTTAATATTTTTTCTATTTTTTTAAGTTGTGAATTGTATTATGTTAAAGTTGTAATTTGTATATTATTTCATTTTTCAATTTGAGTTTTTGTATGTGAGTGTATTTTATTACATTGATTTCAAAAATCTTATGGGTATAGATGATATTTTCAAAGTTGAGTACTATGAATAAAAACAAAGAAAATTTACATCCCAATAACAATAGATTTTAATAGAATCTTAAAATCAATGAAAACTAAAATTTTCCAATAATAAAGGATTTTGAGTGGAATTTAAAAATCATCACCCCAATAACAATTGATTCTATTTAGATTTTAAAAATTCACAAACCAATAACAATGGAATCTCAAAATTTAATAATTCCTCTAAAATTCTTTGCCCAATAACCCCCTAAGCCACTAATTCTTTCCTTTAAGAATTTTTTTTTTTAATATGATACAGTGTCTCGAAGTGTATTATACGTTATGCTTATTGGATATCAGAAGACCTATCTCAAGAATAGCATCACAAATTTAAGTCCAACTTGCATTTTATAAAATTATTACTATATGTGTACATCAAAAACAAGTTTTACAAATTTCAGCTGAAGTTTTATGTTTACTAAGAGAGAATTTTATTATTACTCCTAACGATTAAAATAGATAAGTATGATACACAATGTTTACCCCATGTTTATAGTCTAATTAAATTAGATGTATGTTCAATGTGTTATTGAAAGGAATTGTCAACAAAACCAGGGATATAAATTTAGTTAGCAAATTAATCTGAAGTTTAATATATCGTGACAGGAACGATGAGTAGTTAACAAGTGATAATCAGAGGAACCTCTAATATTGGCCACGATACCAATCTTTGTTTATGCACGGAGCAAAGTGTAGCAAACATCACATTTACTGAATAAACATGATACAAATGTCTTTTACAATTAGACGTTAGGAGAAACATTATTAGCCCTTAAAATGATGTCAAGGGCTTCATCGTTGGGCTTTTGATCCCTTATACTGTATAGGCATTTAGTTTGGTAACTTGCGTAAAGGCCCATTATATTCATTCTCCTATAAACAACAAAAAAATGTTTTTTTCCTTTTTATATACTCTGGACGGATTCGGTCGACTTAAGAAAGAATGCATTATAAAATAGACTGGCTACCACACTACCTGATCCAAATTTGAAATACTTACCGACTATTACCGACTAATATCAGGGTATTTAAGTCAATGTCATAGAAATGCGGTTACAATTCCACGTAGAAACACGTTTTCTTTGTAAGAATTTAGTTATGTTAATTTTGCTTCGAATGGTCAAAATTCCCAAACACATGGAACGGTTTAGTCGGATTAAATGTGAATAAACACGTTGATGTTATACCTATACAAGTCTTGGTATAATATCTTGAGCATATATTAGGTTCTTTCTTTTACGCCAAAGCACATGCAAAATATGCTAAAATTAAAAGAAATGAACCCAAATGCGTTTTTGTGTGTGAAAATTTTATAAATAAGATCCTCTATATTTTAATTGTATCATTTTTTGGGGTCAAATTGTATCATTTAAAATGTGATTATGGTTTGATTTTAGTTTGGTTTAGATCGGATAAACCAGATTGGTGAGCTCTATTTTAAAATGTGTGTAAAGAGGAATTCGAAGAAATAGCATAGAAGAATCATGATGAATGCACACACCGATGACATTCAATTGGTACAACTTTACAGACAATCCATTAGTGCAGAACATGTAAAGCAAAAGCTGAAAACTGATAAAAATATCGAAAACAGCATTTACAAGAAGAAAGGAAAGAGACGTCTTATTTCCATTGAATGTAATAATCACTATTAATATTGGACCACACCGTGTATGGGTTGTGTATGACTTTGGAATTTGAAATTTCCCATGCTGAAACATTCAAAGTATTTTTTGAGTTTTGAGTCCGACTATGTACTTCTCCAGCTGTATACAAAAAAGGGGAAAATGAAAATAGAGAAAAATCATGCATGGATTATTGTAATTTATGGTTTAAACTGAAATCTTAATGGGCAATTAATGAAAATTTGGTTAAATTACAAGAAACGTACAAAAAAATCTGTTTTGGACTGGAGTCTTCTTGTTCCGTGAACCATACGTCTTAATCGAGAATTTGCCCCTATCTTTTGAAAGTAACGTTCAGAGCACGACTAAGATAACATGAGTCAAGACAACCAAATATAAACAGTATAATCAAACTAAGTCAAGGTTTAAGAGCGTTAGATTATGGTAACAAGTAACAACAGAGATTGATAGATTAAGGAGAATAAGAGCCTACATGATATGTTACCTTGCCGTAATAAATTGAAATGCTGATTTCGTGTAGCAACCTAACACCTAACACCATACACATGCAATATTAAAAAAACCACATGGTGTCTTGAAATTGTAAACTAAATAATTATGAAAACTGCGATATTGTCCAAGTACGACCACCAACAGAGATTGATAGATTATAAATAATTATGAAAACTGCGATGTTGTCCAAGTACGACCCCCCCCCCCCCCCCCCCCCCTTTAAAAGAAGGTGTTTTGGACTTTTGGTCAGCTAATTAACTCCTTTGTATTTGGCTTGTTATGGGTGCAAGTATGCAATAACCAAGTTATATCACTCCATATTAAAACTGTAGAAAATTAGGCAGTGGATTTCATGTTACTTGTTTTTTTACAAGATAACTCTTTTTAATTAACAACATGTGATTTAGCTTGGTCAACCCTAACAATTACACGATTTTCGCGCTATATCCAACTTTGAGCACAATAAGCAATGCATAATCTAGAAACACAATCTCTTCCCTCTTTTCCAGCTAATCAAAATTTAACCACCTGAACTTGAACGTTGCAGACAAATTAGGTTAAGAAAATGTATAACGGCGTAAAGGGTCCACTAGATAAATATTCTAGTGCTAGAATGAGATATATGCGGCTATTTCGGAGGAATACTGAATATGTTAACCGGGCCTCGTGGTCTGGTGGTAAAGGAACCTCGGCTGAGGTGCCCGCCATCACGACTTCGAGCCCCGGTCACAGCGGATTTAACATCCCTTCCGTTGGGGCGCTGGACCCCCTACGGGGATAGTTGGTAATGTGGCTGCCTAGATACCAGAGTTACCAAAAAAAAAAAAATTCTGAATATGTTGTGTATATAAAATGATAAAATGTTTTTATGTATTCATGGGATATATTAGTTGGTAGTGGAAACTAAGCTTTTGTGCATAATCATGAATCATGAACCATACAAATGCTGCCTTCTGAAAAAAAAAAATATCACGTCCAATAATCCATATTTTAATATTCTGACTAATACTTTTATATTAAACATTTACGAGTTAGGCCCCGTTCGTTTGTACATTTGGAAGATGCATCCAGATGGTCCATCTAGATGTCTTATCTAGATGCTCCATCTGGGTGTTGTTCGTTTCTTCATTTCGTCCATGCATCCAGATGAATCATCTGAATGCAACTATGTTCGTTTACTTTTCATTTTTTAACTCTCATCTGCACTCAGGTGGACTTGTTAATAAAATGACTAAAATATAATTTTTTATGTTTCGGCGGAAAAATAACATTTTACCGTTTTGGCAGAAAATATTTTTGCGGTTTTTGAGGAAAAATGTGTTTTTGGCGAAAAAGTGTATTTTCGTGGTTTCGGCGGAAAATACGTTTTTATGGGTTTGGCAGAAAAATACGTTTTCGCGGTTTGGACGGGAAAAGTGTATTTTTGCGGTTTTGGCGGGAAAAGTGTTTCGACGAGAAAAGTTTTTTTATCACGATTTTGACGGGAAAGTTTTTTTTTCAGGGTTTTGGCGGGAAAAGCTTTTTCGTGATTTTGGTGGGAAAATTGTGTTTTCCAGTTTTGGCGGGAAATTGTGTTTTTCTGGTTTTGGTGGAAAATGTGTTTTTTCGGTTTTGACGGGAAAATTCTGTTTTTCGGTTTTGGCGGGAAAATGCATTTTTCCGGTTTTGGCGGAAAAAAATTTGTTTTCCGGTTTTGGCGGAAAAATTGTGTTTTTAAGTTTTGGCGGGAAAATTGTGTTTCCGGTTTTGGCGGGAAATTGTTTTTTTTTTTCTGGTTTTGCAGGAAAATTGCATTTTTCCGGTTTTGGCGAGAAAATGCTTTTTGCGGTTTTGGCCGGAAAATGCTTTTCGAGTTTTGGCGGGAATATGCATTTTTTGGGTTTTGGCAGGAAAATGCGTTTTTTCGGTTTTGACGGGAAAAGTTGTTTTTTCGGTTTTGATCGAAAAGTGTGATTTTACTGGTTTGACCGAAAAATGTGTTTTTATGGAAATGTGCGTTTTACGTTTTTTTTTTGCGAAAAAACGCATCTTGCGGTTTTAGCGGGAATGTGTGTTTTTCAGTTTTTGCGAGAAAATGTATTTTTTGGTTATAGGGGAAAAATGTATATGCAAGAAAATAGAATTTACGATTTGAAAATAATATTTTGATTTTAAAAAGTCATTTTTGTCATTAATCATTTTGGACTGAACTAGATGCATCTGCATCCAGATGTACCATCAAGACTCACCTTCATTTGGGTGACAATTTGAGATGAGGTTTTAAAAATTCAGCTGGGTGATCCATCTGGATGTAGCATTATAATGCACAAAACAAACATCGATTTGCATCTTCACCCAGATGGATCACCTGGGTGAGCAAACCAACAGGGTCTTAGATAAAATGTTATCAACTAAAACCCTTCAAAACTCCAAGGGGTTATGCGGCTTGTTAAATTTATAAACTAAAGTTACTTAATTTCTCTTTGCGCCGACCTCAGATTTTCTGACAAATAAAAATAAAAATGACAGCCAAAATTTGGCTTGTTTCTTTAGCTATGAACTTCTGTCCTTCAAACCGATTGTAATTATTTTATGTAAGAATATTCGAGTAATGAAAAAAATAATCATAGCCAAAAGGAACAAAACTAGTTGACTTTACAAGTATATTTTGTCATGATAATTGTGATTTGTGAAAACTAGTTTACAACGAAGAATTCTTCAGTTGCCCTATCAAATACCACTAGTACTACTACATATGTATTACATGAAGACCATAATATTTGTAGTGTCATCAACTTTACAAATTGTTTTTATTGCAAAACTGCTATAATCACAATGATACCAATCAAAAGAATAGTAATATTAATGAAAAATCACAAGGATATTTTAAATTCGATTCAAAAATCTGAAATTTAATTTTTTAACATTTTTAGAGTTGCTAAAAAACAATTCTACTTCTTTTTTTCTTTACTCATGAACTTTTAAAAAAAAATTCCTTGCTTTGTCAAATATATACTTTAAAAAACTAACAATGTAACTCAACCAAATTCTTAATACACTAAATTTGTATCGTTTAATTAGTTTCAAATTTTTGATTAAAGGATTCATGAACATACACAAAATACCAAAGCTCTCAATAGATTAACTAAATACAAAATCTCGTTTTTTGTGTATCTGTAAATATAAGTTGTTGACTCTTTCAAAAAAAAAAAAAACACCAGTATTATCAATTGATTGCTCAGTCTTCGTCACGTTTTCTTTGTATATTTATACACAATATATATTTCTAGCAAGGGAGGGCATTTTAGTTTAAATTTGGATTTGGTTCGGTTTAGTTTGTTTAGGTTTAAGAAACTTTTGACCGAAATCAACCAAAACTAGTTTGATTTGGTTTGGCTCGGTATTTGTTTCAGTTTAGTTTGTATTCGGTTTGGTTTAGTTTAGTTTTGTTTGCGTTTGATCAATTCAATCGAGGAGGTTTTTAGTTTTATTCTAGTTTGGTTACTAAAATATAATTTATATTACATGAAACAAATTATCATTTATAGACATGTCAAAATGGGTATAATTTAGTGGATCAACCCAAACCAAACCAATCCATGGACTTTAATGAGTCAAGAATTTGGATCTTATTGGATAATTGGGTTTAATGGATAGTGGGTTTAATAAGTTTGGTTTAGAATGAGTTGGACTAATATGAGTTAATGAATAACCCAAACCAAACCAATTTCTTCTTTAATTCCCTTAAAAAAATTTAGAAGCAGCGACGATCCTCTCGAAAGCTCCGACGATCGCCTTCGGCGACCCTTTAAGCTTCGGCGGCGATCCTCTCGATCACCCTCTTCGGCCGCGACCCTCTCCATTTCACCCTCTTCGGCCGCGACCCTCTCGATCTCTTCGATTGATCTCGATCTCTTCAATTGATCTCTACCGTTTCTCATCTCGTCACCTGCTGTATCTCGTCATCTAAGAGGCTCGATCTCATCTCCATCTACCGTATCTCATCTCGTCACCTGCCGTATCTCGTCACCTAAGAGGCTCGATCTCATCTCCATCTTCTCGATTGTTATATTCGTTGTGAGTATTTTGTTTTCGTTGTGGGTTTTTTTTGTATTGTAGAGCTTCTGTTGATGGTTTTAATGGTTCAACAAAGCCTCAAGTTTCAATACTTGTATATATATAAAGAACGTCACTGTCTCTCCTCTTGTAGTTGTAGCTCCCATACTCTGTGATTCAACACTTGTATATATATAATAAAAGAAGCATAACTTGTACATGTGGTCTTTTATAATGTAGATATTTGATTTTGTCTTATTGTTTTGTTTTGTTACATTATTTCAGTGTCTAAAAATGATGAACAATGATGAAGAGTGTCTTCCAAGTGATGTTGGTGGACCCAATGGTGGACAATCATCAACAAGTGCATCACAATATCTTCTTGTAAGTTCCACTCATTCAAAAAGAACTAAAAGATCAACTACATGAGACTTCTTTACAATAGGAAAAGATGAGAATTGTCAAGAGAGAGCTTATTGTAAGAAGTGCCCAAAAAACTATTTGTGGTTTAGAACTAGTGGAACTTCTAACTTAAAACGCCACGCTGAAAAATGCTCACAGGGATTAGATGGTGAAAGAGAAGAGAGGAAGATTGATGATAAAGTTGCCAGGGAAAAATTCAGTCGAGTCATTATCCGATGTAATCTTCCTTTCCTTGCGGTTGAATATGAGGAACTTAGGGATTATCTAAGTTATTTAAACCCAGATTATAAGTGTTACATTAGGAACACTGCTGCAATCGACGTGGTTAAAACTTGGGAGAAAGAGAAGCAAAAGATAAAGTCTTTCTGAAATGAAATGGACAAGAGTTTTATGTATGATTAAGTTGACTTTGTTTCTTTTTTTGTCTAACAGAATTTTTCCATGTTTGTTGTGTTTTTACAGGAAGTTTGTTATTAAAGACAAAAGACAATGACAAGAATAATTCCATACAGATGTTCACATGATGTTGCTTTTTAATGAAAATACTATGTTTTAATTTTATGTTTTATAATTTTATTAATTTTAACAATTTGCTTATAAATTTGCATGATACTATTTTAGACAGTGTTAATGATATTTTTATTTGAAAAATTTATATAAATTTCTCTTTATTTTAATTGATTTGTAATATTGATACTATATAATAGTGAGTCAACTCATTAAAACCATTAATCCATTATTTTAAATGAGTTATGGGTTGATCCAAACTATTAACTAAATGGATTAGGTTTATCCATTAACCATTAACTAAATGGTTCATATGGTTATGGATTGGTTTGAGTTGGATTATCCATTTTGACACCTCTAATCATTTATAACACTAAATATTAGTTTTTCATATTTAAACGTAAAATCAAACCTACAATGAAAGTGTAAAAGATGTATTATATATATAATATCACAATTTTTTGTTTTTGTTTTGATGATAATGTATGAAGTTCAAATTCATATTCATATTCATATTCTTTTATTTTATTGTTAATTGTATTTTTTCTATTTGTTTAGAAGTAAAATGTATAAAATTATGTTTAATTGTTTAAGTTAGATAGTTAAATATCTTAAACTTAATTATTTTAATTATTTAACTAATCTAATTAAATAAATATTTCATTTTTTCGGTTGATTAAATTTTTAAACAAATGATTCGGATATATTTTGCTTGGTTTGGTTCGGTTTAATATCAATTAAATCGGTTCGTTCTTTTTGTCCACCACCCCTACTAGTCCTTCTTTGCGTCTCTCTTTCTCAGAGTTTTCTCATGATTCTTCCAAGCCTCTAAATATCCCGTCAAAATACTCCGTCTCTGTTTTCTATTTGCAGTTCTCAGACCATGACTTTAATCTCTATATTCTCTAATCCGAGTAAGTATTCCTCATCGTTAGGAATATATATATTCTTCTAAAAGCGAGAGAGTTCTTTGAAACAGAGTTTTTTTTAAGTTTGTTTCGATGGGGAGGATTCTATGGCTGCTTGGTGTGGGGATCGTTCTGTTCTTGGTTAGGATCGTGTTATTCAAAACCGGTTTGATTCACATGGTTAAGAAATGGAGGAGGAAGATCGTCGACCTCTTTCACGTTTACCAGCACTACAAGGTTCCGGAATTCAACGGAATTCAAGAGAATCATCTCTACAGGAAAGTGTACACGTATCTGAACTCGTTAAGCTCCATCGAGGATTCCGATTTCACGAACCTCTTCACGGGGAAAAAGTCAAACGAGATCGTCCTCCGCTTGGATCGAAACCAGGTCGTTGGAGACGAGTTCCTCGGCGCTAGAGTTTGTTGGACCAACGGAGAGGACGAAGAAGACGGAGCCAAGAGTTTCGTTTTGAAGATACGCAAAGCCGATAAACGGAGAATCCTCGGCCCCTATCTTCAGCATATACACACGGTCTCTGACGAGCTTGAACAGAGAAGCACGGAGCTGAAGAGGCTGTTCATCAACGTCGTCAACGGACGGTGGAGATCGATTCCGTTTAATCACCCTTGCACGTTCGACAACATCGCAATGGAAACGGATCTGAAGAACAAAGTCAAATCCGATCTCGAATCGTTCCTCAAAGGGAAACAGTATTACAACCGCCTCGGCCGCGTTTGGAAACGGAGTTACCTCTTGTACGGACCTTCCGGCACCGGAAAATCAAGCTTTGTTGCGGCGATAGCGAATTTTCTGGACTACGATGTTTACGATGTAGATCTCTCCAAGGTAGCGGACGACTCGGATCTCAAGATGCTTCTGTTACAGACGAGGGGCAAGTCAGTGATCGTGATCGAGGATCTCGATCGGTTCGTTAAATCGACGGCTGTGAGCGTTTCGGGGATTTTGAATTTCACCGATAGTATTCTCACCTCTTGCGCAGCGGATGAACGGATCATGGTGTTCACGATGACTGGGAAAGAAAATATCGACCCGGCTGTGCTTCGGCCCGGTCGGGTCGACGTTCACATCCACTTTCCGTTATGCGACTTCGCGGCGTTTAAAACGTTGGCCAACAGTTACTTGGGGGTGAAGGAGCACAAGCTTTTCCCTCAGGTGGAAGGGATTTTTCAAAACGGCGCGACTCTGAGCCCCGCCGAGATCGGAGAGCTGATGATCGCGAATCGCAGCTCTCCGACTCGCGCGCTCAAGTACGTCATCAACGCTCTGCAGACGGACGGTGATCGGAGAGGAAATGCGCGGCGTTCGTTTCTCGAAAGCGGCTCGAGAAGATCGGAGGATGCTTCCAGCGAGATGAGCGGTCCTCTTTGCGGTGGAGGCGGAGGAGGAAGCTCGCCGGGGGTGAAGGAGTTCAGGAAGCTGTATGGGTTGTTGAGAATCAAGAGTAGTAGAAAGTCTGAGTCGTACGATGCGGCTAGGGATTAAAGTTTCGAAAAGTCAACAGCCACGTGGATTAATTGTATTGGCTGAGATAGAGAATGTTCCTCTGTTTTTTTTTTCCCTCCTTTTTTCTAGCTAATGTACAAAAATTCGCAATACGAAGAGAAAGCCCAAACTCAACATGTTGGGCCGGTTACAAAAAGCCTAATTCAGTATTCAACACAATTACCCAAATACCCTTGAAGATCGAAGGGTCGAAAATATATGTGAATTAGATCGAACGGTCATGGAGCATCGTCAATAAACACACCTCATTATAAAACCGTGTGTTGTTTTCGTCTTCTACATCGAGCGTCGTCGTCGTCGTCGTCGTCGTCATCTAGGGTTTTTCTAAGATTCTTCAAGGTAAATTTCGAAGCTTCCCGTAGAAGGCGAAAGTATATTCGAGTAGTTAAGATACCTCTGCGATCATATCGTTGACGTTTTTGTTTGCTGTTGCAGCGATTCGATTTCGTCTGCAAGTATGAGGCCGGTGTTCGTGGGGAACTTCGAGTACGAGACTCGCCAATCGGAGCTGGAACGGTTGTTCAGCAAGTACGGGAGAGTGGAGCGCGTTGACATGAAGTCTGGTAGATAACTCCTTCGCGACTTTATTTCGTTTAGAGGAGAAGTTGATTCGTTGTTCTGTTTGATCTATGATTCTAGATTTAGTATTAGGAGAATTCAAGGAACGAGTAGTGTTAAGTGTTTGTTTGGTGGCAGGAGGCTTGATTTTGAGTAATTTTGAGGCCATTGATTAGTGTTATGAGAGTTCCTCAAGGAGCTAGAGATGAAGATTATTTTGGTATTTTAAGTGTTTGTTTGGTCGCAGGAGGCTTGCAAATTACATTTTCATGCAATCATGCCTACCTTTATCATCTTGTGCCTACGATCTCCATGATCCATTGCCTTGTTTCTCTTCATGCTCTTCCATGTCTCCATCATCCATTGCTTTTGTTTCTCTTCTCATGCCTATCTATATCTGAACTCCTATTGTCAGAAGTGAAAGCAGTGCCTTTGCAATCATTCAGATTTCAGAATTGAAAAAAGAAAAATTTGGATTTTGATTAGCTTTTGATTGACTACAACTACACATGTTTGTTTTCTACTACTTCATGGATCGCCTCTGCATCGTGTGTACACCAGCCTTTACATTGATGCAGGTCTTGTATATATATATTTTTAGTTTTCACTTTCTCTAGGTTCAAAACTAGAAAATGGTGTCTTTGAGCTGACTTATCTCCTGCTTTGCAAATTCTGTGGGCTGCTGAAACATATATGCTCTCTGCGTCTTCTTTACCATGTGTGTGTTTTATTCCTTGCAGGTTATGCTTTTGTGTATTTTGAGGATGAGCGTGATGCTGAGGATGCAATCCGTGGGATTGACAATATCCCTTTTGGCTATGAGAAACGCAGGCTCTCTGTCGAATGGGCTAAGGTATCTATCTCTCTCTCTCTTTCTTCTTCCTAATGACTCTTATGCTCTGTTTATTTTTTTCAAGAGAGCTCTAAGTTTTCTTTCGGCTTTCAGGGTGAACGTGGGAAGCCCCATGGAAAGGCAGCCTCGAACCAGAGGCCTACAAAGACACTCTTTGTCATCAACTTCGACCCTATCCGCACCAAAGAGCGCGATATCGAGAGGCATTTTGAGCCCTATGCCAAAGTTCTCAACGTCCGCATAAGACGCAACTTCGCATTCGTTCAATTTGCAACTCAGGAAGATGCAACCAAGGCCCTTGAATCTACACAAAACAGGTAACAACAACAACACACTCTCACCACCTGTCTGATTCTAACAGATAATGAATGCCCTTACATGTTTATCCTCCGGTGGCAGCAAGTTAATGGACAGGGTTGTTTCTATTGAGTATGCTTTGAGGGATGATGATGAGCGAGATGATAGATACGCTGCTAGTCCGAGAAGGAGATCCCCTAGTCCAGTGTACAGGAGGCGTCCCAGTCCTGATTACGGCCGTCCTCGCAGTCCTGAGTATGACAGGTACAAGGGTCCAGATGCTTATGAAAGGCGTAGGAGCCCAGATTATGGCCGTCGCAGTCCGGAATACGGTAGAGCTAGGAGCCCCGGTTATGACAGATACAGAAGGTAATAACAACAACACTTGGCTTGTTAACAACTGTTTGTGTTATGGATCATTGTTATATTCTAAGTTTCTTTGTTTTGTCTGTGTAGCCGGTCTCCTGTATACAGAGGAAGAGGTTGAAGATGTTGGTTTACTGAATGTGTCTCTACTAGTGGTTGTGTTTTCTACTTTAGTTGCTATGCTCTACTATATGTGGTTGTAGTTTTTAGTAATGACATTAATCTTTGTTAACAATTTGAAGGTTGGATTCTCTCTAAATCATTTGCCTAAATAGATTTTTAATATTCAGAAACATTTATAAGTAATAGGATAAAGAAAAGAGAAAACACGAGAAATAGATTCTTCATGTTCAGAGTTCTTGGCTGGTTGCTTTCTCCAGCCAAGTCTGCATCTTTCATCATCTCGGGACTTAACCGAACCATGAGAACACAGAACTCGGTTTGGTTAAGAGCTCCATCTCCGTCGAGGTCTCCTTCTCTAACCATTGATTCTGCATCTTCCTTGCTCATCCCTTCAATCCCAAGTATCCCTGAGCTCCTCCTGAGACTCTCAGCGGTGATCAGATCCCTCCCTGGATCCGCTAGCAAACTGAAACATTTGCATAGCTCTGATACAAACTCATCAACGTCTAACTTCTCCGCCATAATCGGTAGCATATCTTCGTATTTGGTCTCCATACTAGGTTCTAGTACAAAAGATTTCTTGCTTGGTGGTTCCATTCGAGGAAGGAAGGAAAGAGAGGAGATAATGTGAACTGTATCTTGATTAGTTAAGTCCAACGAGGGAGAGATATATAAGTAAGTGGCGTATTCGTACCGATGTGGCTGTGCGTTCGAACCTAATCGTGTGGTGTATAAACTCTCTTCTTGAAACCATCGTTGTTGGAATCTGAGAGTTGAAGTAATAAAGGGACGTGATCCGTTCTCAAGATGTTGCGTTTTAGAGTGTACGAAGGCATCTGATTATTAAGTAGTTTCATAGAAACTTCGATTGTGCCGTGACTTGGGGACGTATCAGGACACTTATTATGTATTAGATTATCAAAAGAGAAGAGACATAGATAGGTAGGCAAATTGGCAGAAGTTTCGTTTTTCTTGGTTTCTAACGAGTTTTGTTTTATCTTTGGGAATTGGATCTTTGGGAATTGGATTCTCTTACATAAATAACGACAGATGATAGACTTGGTCTATTTCCGGGAAAAATGACTTATTCCCTTATGAACTAGTTGTTCCCGACTTTTTATACATGAACAATGGAAAAATGATTTATTCCCCTATGAACAAGATGTTCCCGGCTATTTCACACACAAACTTTTAAGTCATGCCAAAAACCACATGAACAACTCTATTTCTTGAATTACATGCACAAACTATCGATTTTAAAATAATTCCCTTAAAACCGTAACGGTGTTATTTAAACATTAACTTGGTTTATGAAAGACGGTTTAAAGAAAGAAGAGCAGCAAATACTAACTTACCAATCTCCATGTATTGTCACAAGGAACTATAAAATTGGCGTAGTCTAGGACGCTTGATTGGTTCCGTAAACGGATGTTACTCTCAGGTTATGGTCCTGCATGGATTTATATATTCTCCTCAATCCAGAAATTAATGTCATATGATTTCTTTATATGCTTTATGTTATATAACTCGAAAATATCTACTCAACCAGTTACTATGTCATATAACTCGAAAATGCAGAATAAATTTTTTTATCCTCAATTGATGATGAAGAGTAAAACGATTTCTGAAGAAGAAGAGCATTTGACAAAAAGAAGAAAAGAACAAAACGACATAGTATTTTATTTTTATCAACCTAAATGAAACCGACTATCTACCTGTTATAAACCAAGTTAACGTTTAAACAACACCATTTACGGTTTTAGGAGAATTAGTTTAAAATCGATAGTTTGTGTTTGTAATTCAAAAAATAGAATTGTTCATGTGGTTTTTTGCATGACTTAAAAGTTTGTGTGTGAAATAGCCGGAAACAACTAGTTCATAGAGGAATAAATTATGTTTCCGTTGTTCATGTGGTTTTTGGCATGGTTTAAAAGTTTACGTGTGAAAAAACCGGGAACTACCAGTTAATAGATAGATAGTCGCCCTAGCTTAATTTTCCGAGGGTCTTGTAATGGTTCGCCGGCTCTGTTTTTAGTGTCGTTAATCTTTTCAATGTACCTTTGTACCTTGTTAATCTAATGAAAATTCAGTGTTTAAAAAAAATAATGATTAACTATTTTTGGTTACTTTTTGTTGTAATAATTTTTTTAAAAATTTGTGTGCTTATACTAAGACAGAGGGAGTACCAAAGAACACGCCGTTTCATTCCTTTTGGTACTGCTAATGGATAATACTCTATTTCAAGTTTCAACTATGTATTTTAACTAAACCTTTTTGAGAAGTTGTTTTTTTTTGTCACAGTTTTTTTTTTTATTTGTCACAGCCTTTCTCAGAAGTTCACCATTTTTAAACTGAGTGCATGTTCCTTTATATACTTAGGGCATCTGCATCAGTGAACCCCATGGAAGGAGTTCACAAAATATTTTTTTATTATTTTTTTTTTCTGTTTGGTTTTTGTTTAAAAAAAAAAATTAATTAATCGGACCAATCACGGGTCGCCACGTGCCGTGGGACTCGCACTACAGTGATGACCCGGGTTCAGTGCAGTGATCCTACAGGAGACATGTTCATTTTTTTTGTTTATTTTAATATTTTTTTTTTCGAAAACTGTGTGAACTCCATAGATGCTCTTAGTTTGAAAGAAGGAAAACAAATATCCAATGTTTTTTATATATTTCGTATAGTTGACTCGATCCATTTGAGTTGTAATATTTATTCGTATAAAGTAGCATGCGCACTGCGCAGATAAGTCTAAGATTTCTTACACACCAGGAGAATATCTCGCTTGGTTTATTTCCTTTTAAAATATGATTGAATTTCCCAAATATGTCGTCGTGTCTCTATGCTAGTTTATTGATTATTCAAAGCCGTAAAGAGATTCAACGGAGAACTACTGTCACACACAGGAATTTAAAATATTAGTAGAACGAAAGCCCAAGAAAATTCGTGTTTAGTGGGCACTATTGAAGTGGCATCTCGTTCCGCAGTTCAAGTGATCAACTAGCTAGTAGCAGACAAATTAAGACATATACATCATTATCATCCGTCACGGCACATAGCAAAATATAACGTAGATTAAATAAACAGCAGGTTACGTAACGTTTTGTATGATAATCAATATATTTTTGGAATCGAATTATCATTATAAAGTACATGCGATGTCACGTACGGGGATGAAGAAAAGTTGGATTCATTTAAAAATGAAGGCTACTAAGATCCATCATTTACCTTATTACTCTCCCAAATTTCTCGTTACTCATTTCAGCTTTTTATATTCAATAATCACGTGATTATTTCTGGATTTTTATATAAACATATATTCACCAAAGAAACAATATAAGAAGCGATGAATACATATCACGTAACACTCAAGAGATTCGTATTCACATATTCTTCTAACCATACACAACCGTTATACATATAGTCATATATGCTACGTATCAATAAATCAAAGTGACCAAACAAACCCAAATTAACATCAAAATTATAGAGATTTTTTTTAAAAAAAGAAATATATATTTAAACAAAATAAAAACCTAGAAAAATAAGGAGAATAAAAGACTGTTGTGTTAGCTCAGTTCTGAGTTCTGACAACTTTAACTAAAGTTGCCCATGTGACTATGTAAGGCAAAAGATCATGAAAGAGAATTAGAAATCTAATGTCATAATCTCTTTTGATCATTTTGCTTCACCATGAAGAACCTCCTCCTGTAGTACTGAACATCCCACTCCAGTATCCATTATTAGGGATTGAAGCAATATTATTATTATTATTATTATTATTATTGTTACCATGACTGTTCTGTTGTTGATTATCATCATGATCAACTTCTTGTGTTATGCTTGATGAACGCTCCTTCATTTGATCCCCAAATGGAAACAAAACCCTACCTTGATGATTAGCATCATCTGACCTATTGTGGTTGTTGTGTCCAGTCCCTTGATGATGATCAGTAGAGAAAGAGAGATTACTTGGCTTGTAATCCACCATTGTTGGAAATCCTGAGGAAGTGTACATCACATTGTTTGATGAATCCATCATTGGACCAGAAGGCATAACTGAGTTTGGAGAAACACTAACTCCTCTTCTTAAAAGCTCAAGAGCTGAAACAGGAGAAGAACCATAGAGAGAGGATGATGATGAAGGCTGCTGATGAGTTATGTTGCCATTTCCTTCCATCTTAGGCATGTGAAGAAACTGAGACATGTGAACACGATGATGCTGATCTTGCATGACCGGGAAAGACAACAAGTTGAGATCCTGTGATGACCCTATTGATTTATTGGGGATTTGGTTTGAGAAGAGAATTGGTGGGTTTAGATCTGGAAGTGTTGTAGTCAAACCAAGTGAAGATGGTGTTGTCTGAAGGATGTTTGATGAAGAAGAAGAAGAAGATAATCTCTTGTTCTTTCTTGAGCTTCCCCCGACAGGGACATTCCTAAGAGTTCCACCTTCGGTCCAATACCTTCGACAACCTTTGCAGAAGTATCTTGGTTGTGTTAGACTATAGTTGTTGTAGTAACAAAACTTTGTGTTGGTTGAGTTACATCTTGGACAATTTAGTTTCTCTTGTGGTCTTGCTTTCCTCTCTACCACGACCGCGGTATTGTTGTTGTTGTTGCTTACGCTAGAGACGGTGGCTCCAGCGGCTGAGACGCCGTTAGGTGTGAGAATGGTGCTTGGCCTTGCACTGGAGGTGGTGGTTGATTGATGTGTGTTGTTGTTATTAGGAATCATGATTTGGTCCATTGGTTTAATGTTCATCATTTCTTGAAAGCCCTAGAACATTGAAACCGAAAGAGCTAATTAAAAAAAAAAGAAAAAGAAAGAAAGAGCTAATTAGAGTTTAATTTTGAAAATCTATATCAAATATACCACAAGCAATCATAAACTAAATAATAAGCTGATTAAGACATAAACGTGTGACTGATTATCATCATGCTTTTCAAGATCAAACATAAAAATTAAAAGAGATGAACACCAAGAACAAGGGGTAAAGAACAAATAATACTGACGTTTAATTATTTTCTATCATTTATTTTTCCAATAATACAACTAATGATTAATCACATTAAAAGGCTGAGAAAAAATGTATTGTGAGCTATAATGTATCCTAATCTTTTATTTCCAGCCTCGAAACCAACAAAATTATAATATCCCATGCAGGATTTTCATTGAAATATGTGTTAACTCAAGATATAGTCTTTATCCATAATCACATCATCAACATGATAGTATCTACGCACATAAATATGCATATTAATATGAAATCTCTAATGGATCATGGAAGAGAAAAGAGAAAGAAAAAGAGAGAAGATGTAGTTAAAAAGAAACAAAAGAGGAAAAAAGAGAGAGTTAAAGGAAGATCTTATAAGCACCTGTGTCCACTTCGTAGCGTCCATGAGTTCCGACAAAGAGAAAGCCAGAGGAAGATATATGTGTGGGTTTTGAGTAAAGGCCAAAGAGAAGAATGTTTTGGAGACTTTTTTTTTCTGCCTTTTCCTTTGTTTGTGAGTGATGGCTCTTCTATGCGTTGCCTTTCACTTTATGGATGTTGAATAAAGAGCCAGCGAAGAACACGGAGAAGAGAAGCACTCAACTTTTAACTTATTATCTAGGAGAATATTTTATTTTTTTGGACTAGAGAATATATCTATGTAAACACATTATTTTTTCTCCTATGCATTTCCTATGGTGAAAATATCATAATATACAAATATCATTAAAAAGGTTTGTCGAGTATGATGAATTTGGTTCTATTGGACTGTAGTTTCAATATTGATTATTGAATGTTAAAATAAATATGTGTCTAATAATTTAAATGAAAAACTTTAGAATAACATTTTGTTTGTTAAAATGTTAAAATGGCATTTATTTATGCCATTTAGATGAGCATTATGAAACTAAATTGTTTGATTTATAGATTATATTATGATTTGTAATTTCATATTATCATCCGCTAAATTTGGGAGAAAACTTTCGACAAAACTTTTAAGAAATTCTGTTATAAAAAGATAAAGAAGTAAAAAGAAAAAGTTGGGTTTGTTGATTTTGACTAGTGATGATGTCTAGCGACCGCTCTCTCTTGCTAGCTCTTTCTGGTCCCTCTTAATAAAATATATATATCTTCGAGAAAATATCGTGTGTAAGGAATTATGTCCTTTAGTTAAATTAATGTATTTCTTAATAATAGATATAAAACTCTTTTCTGTATCATATAATGCATGTAGTGTCAGTGGAACTATGAGTTGTATGCTATTTTCTCGACCTTCCATTTTGTGATTGGATACTATTTGTTTGCCATATGGTCCATCAAATCGCATAGCTATATTTAAAAATCCCAACACATACCTATATGTGTATCACTGTATACTACATGTGATTAGTGGCTTTAACACCTAAGTTCAGCTCGCCTTTAAACATTTACTATATCAATATTCAATATTCAATATTCAATATATCTACAAATTCAAAAGCAGAAGAATGATTATACGGGTTTGTATATAAGTTTATTTTTGTGTGATTACACAATTAGAATCAATATTTATATTTAGTTATTTACTTATTGTATTAACGCTGTGATGTTAATGATTTTTTTTTAACTGAAATTTGTCATTCCAACTCCTTCCCTTGTCTGTATGATTATGACATTTCATAATGTATGTTACCAAACAAAAAGCAATATTTATTTGAGAAATTACCTATAATAACTCAAATAATACTTGTAATGACATGGAAAGGCCGAAAATCAACAAAACAGAGTAAATACATGAAGACAATTTTACAACAATTTATAACTAACTAATTGTTCATACATATTTATTTGAACCTATGACTATGTGATGTTGTCTCAGGGCTGGGGGTGGTGTTGCGGTTCTGGTTGGTGTACCAAGCAAAGACGATGAGAGCATCCAAGACTCATCCGATGAAATGAGAGGAACTGCTCTCAAGGGTATACTTTCTTTGGGAACTACAAAACCCAAAAACTGACATTCCAAGAAAAGTACATGAACTAGGTAATGAAAATCCTTTCTTTTCAGCGTCCTTGAAATGTTTTTCATCTTTGTTTATATCAAAATGTTTCTGGTGAATATAAGAAACAAGCATGAAGATATACATACCATCAGCTTCCACGTTAGCATACCTCACATACATGCCATGCCTGTCTTTTTAAACCGGTCAAGATCCTGCGGAACCCTTTCAACACCTGGAGAGATTGAAACCTGTGCACAATGTTGTTGAGTCTGTAGACCACAATATATGGCATAATTAATTAATGTAACTAACTAAACCTCTAAAGAGACTAAATTATAAGTGAATCTCTGAACACACACATAAGTAGGTTCAACCACTGCGTGTCACATCTACATAAGACTAAATTTTACCAGAATGTGGAAGACACAACCACTAGGATATGAATCCTGCAAAGTTATTTTCCATGTGGAATTACAGACGACTAAAATACCTTTTGAGGATGATAAACATAAACAGAGACCCTTGACTGATTTAATAGAACCCAGAATGACTATACCAATATGTGCCTTCACAATGGTAAGGCATTTCATTCTCAAACCCACCAGTACAACCCCATCTTCATCATCATTGCAAGAAACATCAACAAGAACCATCAACAAGACTCAATTCTCTTGAGAAACACTAGTGAAGAAACATCAACAAGAACCATGTTGTTAAGTATCAACGTCACAAGCATTCCGGGGCAGTACAAGTAAGATCTATCAATTTCACATAACCAGCTCACGCACGCACATGGCGTCTAGCTCTACAGTTAGTAGCCCATACTCCAATATCAACTTCAGTCTAGAACTGGAGCCTCACGCAAAAAGCAAAGATCTGTCTTTAAGACTAATCAGTGATATCGTCTTTCTTCTTCATCAGTTAGTATAGGTCTGCATAAACAATAACATCGCCTAAGGATCAAGTTACAGAGAGAGAGAGAGAGGGGTAGTTCTTTGGATTACAACTTACAAGGCACCATCTTCGAGAAGAACTTGCACGACCGGTTTAGGGGTTGCAAGACCGGTTCGATTCAAACATTATTACCGTTAGGAGAAACGCACGCGTTTTGTGGCGATCGAGACCAGACTCAAACCTTTGAGAAATATAGCCGTTACGAAGGGCCGTAGCTTCTCTATAAATATTACAACACACCAACTCAAAAACACTTTAATCAGACAAGAAACCAAACCAAACTCAAAAACACTATAATCAGACAACAAAACCAAACCATTATCCCTCCTTTCTTCTCCGATTATATCGATGTTGTCCGAAGAAGACCGCTAATGTCAAAACCTCCAACCTCCAACCTCCTTCAACTAAAACTCTCTCTCTGTTCAATCCCGTTTCTGTGCAATGGAGAAACCACCGGAAGAAAGAGCCGGTGGCCCAGAGACCAAACCGGTTTCGAAATCGATCAAAGCTCGTTTCCTGAAGAAAGGCTCAAGATTCGGTGGTGGAGCTCCCGGTTTACATGGCCGCCGCTGCTGAAGAAGTAAGTCTCGAGATTCAGATCTGATTTTTTGTTTTAGCGAAAGTCATTGTCTGATTTCTACGATCTGTGGTGATTCAGGTGTTAAGAAGCTTGCTGCCAGAGACAACAAGAAGTCGACGATCATTCCCAGGCGCCTTTTTTTTTTTTTTGCCGATTAGGAACTATGAAGCTTTTACCAATTTGTTTTTTTCTTTTTAGAGTAATTTTGTATTATATATTTGTATTATGTTATATATATGAGAGAGGAGAGAGGAGAGAGAGAGAGAGTGGGGGGGGGGGAGAGAGAGGGGGAGAGAGAGGAGAGAGAGAGAGATAGAGAGATAGAGAGAGAGAGAGAGGGGAGAGAGAGAGAGGGCGGGAGAGAGGGGGGGAGAGAGAGCGAGCAAGCGCTCTCCCCCGGGGGAGAGCCGCCGCCCGGGGAGAGCGCCGCCCCGTCCGGGGAGAGCGCCGCCCGGGGAGCCTAAGCTATCAAAGGCTAGATCACAAGGCAACAAGAGCTTGAATGGGATTGTCGCCACAAATGGTAGCGGAAGTATCCCTTTGATAAGACCAGAAGCCTGCGCCTAATCCACACAAAGACAGAGAAACCTACACTTGTATCCTAGAATGAATCCACAAACTAAGGAGACAAGCAAACGAACAAGAAATCTAAAGGAATCCACCTAAAGACTAATTGAACAAACAAAACAATGTAAACTGAATAATACTTTATTAATTTCGTGCAAGGGTGTTTTACAATGAAACAAAGACTAGAGCTTTATTAGGCTCGACTAAGAAAGACTCTAACAGTCATAAAATGATAAAAGGAAACAAAATAACTTGAACTTAAAGTCTTGGGAGCAAAGGCTTTGATGGCTCCATGGAATATAGCCGTGGTTTGCTTCCTTCCAAAAGAGAAACTTGTGAAGACTTGTATCTTGATAGCTTCTGGACGTGGCCATGATCTTCAAGCCTTCCTGAAATACTCCTTGGCCTCAATAAAAGAAAATATGGCCGTTGGTCTTGGGCAAAAGTATGTAGAAACTCCTCCAAAGCATTTAGTGTAAAGGTGGCCATATATGGAATGTTGATGGAGAGAGAGATCCGCCTGATCTCCTGGGTGCTGGTGCAGCTAAGGATCTTGGATGTCTTCTGAATGGTCTAGAGTATCTCCTGGTTCCCATAAATAGCTCTGGGTCGAACCAAGTTGAATTGGTTGAAGACTTTCCATAAATGATGTCGGTTTGGCCAATCTGAGTAAACCGGCTTGATCTTTTGGTTTGATTGGGATCCGACTGATCCAGTGTGGCATGGTGCTTCCTAGGATGTTGTGTAGTGCCTCTGAATGACTTAGAAGGTCTCCTGGCTGCCATTCTTGAGGTTGGTTTGATGTGAAACCCGGATCTTCCAAATAAGGCAAGTGTAGAGCTGGTTTGGCCGGTTTTGGGAAATTGATCATATCTTCCAATTTCCTTGGCCATTTCTCGAGATCTTGGGCTTTCTGGAAAGATAATAAACTCCTCTTGACTCCTATGATCGGTTTTGGTTCAGGCCTCTTCTTCTTTGGGCTTGAATCCTCTTCTAAAGTCGCATACTCGCAGATGGACGGGCTGAGAAACCTCTGAATTGTAAAATTCATAACTTCTTGATCCCTGAATTTTTTGGGCCGATTCCAATTGTCCTGGACTCCTTCTTGAGTTGCGAATCTATAGCAACCGGTTTCACGGTTAAATTCCTCATGGTTGCAAAAATATCCTTCTTTGAGTGAACCTATGTTGCTGCTGGTTCCAATGTAGCTTGTATGGTTGATCTCATGAGTTGGTGGTCCAGCTACTGACTTGAGGTCCTCATCACCCGGGGAGGGAGAGCGACGCCCGGGGAGGGAGAGCGGCGCCCGGGGAGAGGGCCCCCGGGGAGAGGGCGCCCGGGGAGAGGGCGCCCGGGGAGAGGGCGGCCGGGGAGAGGGCGGCCCGGGGGGGAGAGCGGCCCAGGGGGAGAGCGGCCCGGGGGGGGAGAGCGGCCCGGGGGGAGGGCGGCCCGGCGGGAGAGTGGCCCGGGGGAGAGCCGCTGCGGCCCGGGGGGGGAGAGCGGCCCGGGGAGTGGCCCGCCGCGGCGGCCCGGGGAGAGCGGAGCGGGGAGAGCGCGGGGAGAGCGGAGCGGCGGCCGGGCCGGAGAGTATTAATGTATATTAAAAATTCTTTTAAGGTATATTAAACTCTTTTTCATCGTTTTAATTTTTTGTCAATTAATTTTGTAAAACTTCATAAAATTCTACCAATATAAAATCGTTATTTTCTAGAAAAACAGAAACAACGAAGGTTCCAAACTTCTTTTATCTTCATTATATGTTAGTGAATGATGCAACTATGCATTAAATTAGTATTTTCATATTTTTGATTTTTTTTGAAAATCGATGTGTTATCTATCCCCCTACGAAAATATTGATTTTTTCGTTAATGTTCTATATACTAAATTGATCTTTAGTGTTGTTTTAAAATTTCTAAATACATTCTTCATTTGTATTAATGTATATTAAACTCTTTTTCATGGTACATGTGCATCGTTTTAATTTTTTTGTCAATTAATTTAGTAAAACTTTATAATACTCCCTAAATTGGTGGAGTAACCACTATAAAATAGCTATTTTCGAGAGAAACGGAGACAACAAAAGTTCCAAAATCTGTTTGTGTTTCCCTACGAAAATATTGTTAGTGACTATGCATTAAAACAATATTTTCAAATTTTTAATTTTTCTCAAAATTTTTAACCCCTACGAAAATATTGAATTTTTCGGTAAATGCTCTATATACCAGTAATTTTTCGGTAAAACATATGATCTTTAGTGTTGTTTTAAAAACTATAAACACATTCTACATTTGTGTATATAAACTCTCTTTCATGGTACATGGACATTGTTTTATTTTTTTTTCAATTAATATAGTAAAACTTCGTAATACTTACTAAATTGGTGGACTAACGATTATATAATTGCTATTTTCTAGAAAAACGAATACAACAAAAAAATTCAAACTTCTTTGACCTTCATCATATGTTAGTGAAAGATGCAACTATGCATTCAAACAGTATTTTCATACTTTTTTATTTTTTTTCAAAATCTATGTGTACCCCTATGAAAATATTGAATTTTTCGGTAAATGCTCTATATACTGGAGCCTATGATTTTTAGAGTTGTTTTAAAATTTCTAAACACATTCTACATTTTTATTAATATATATTAAACTATCTTTCATGGTACACGGGCATCGTTTAAATTTTTTGTCAATTAATTTAATAAAACTTCATAGTACTCCCTAAATTGGTGGATTTAACCACTATAAAATCGCTATTTTTTAGATAAACGGAGACAACAAAAGTTACAAACCTATTTGACCTTCATAATATGTTAGTGGATGATACAACTATGCACTAAAACAGTATTTTCATTGTTTTGAAATTTTCTCAAAATCTATGTGTCCCTACGAAAATATTAAATTTTTTCGGTAAATGTTTTATATACTGAATCCTATGATCGTTATTGTTGTTTTAGAAACTATAAACACATTATACATTTGTATTAACGTATATTAAACTCTCATTCAAGGTACATTGGCATAATTTTAATTTTTTGTCAATTAATTTAATAAAACTTCATAATACTCCATAAATTGGTTGACTAACCACTATAAAATCGCTATTCTCTAGAAAAACGGAGATAACAGAGGTTCCAAACCTCTTTGATCTTCATCATATGTTAGTGAAGGATGCAACTATGCATTAAAACGGTATTTTTCATATTTCTGAATTTTTTTAAAAAATCTATGTGTTAACTCCTACGAAAATATTGAGTTTTTCGGTAAATGTTCTATATACTGAAGTCTATGATCTTTAGTGTTGTTTTAAAATTTCTAAACACATTCTCCATTTGTATTAATATATAGTAAACTCTCTTTCAAGGTACATGGGCATCGTTTAATTTGTTTGTTAATTAATTTAGTAAAACTTCATAATACTCCATAAATTGGTGGATTTAACCACTATAAAATCGCTATTTTCTAGAGAAATGAAGACAACAAAAGTTCCAAAACTCTTTGACCTTCCACGTATGTTAGTGAATGATGCCACTATGCATTAAAACAATATTTTTCATATTTTTGAATTTTTGTCAAAATCTATGTGTTAACCCCTACAAAAAATTGAATTTTTCGGTAAATTCTATATATACTGAAGCCTATGATCTTTAGTGTTGTTTTAAAATTTTAAAAAACATTCTACATTTGTATTAATGTATATTAAACTCTCTTTCATGGTACATGGACATCGTTTTAATTTTTTGTCAATTAATTTAATAAAACTTCATAATACTCCCTAAATTGGTGGATTTAACCACTATAAAATCACTATTTTTTAGAGAAACGAAGACAACAAGAGTTCCAAACCTCTTTGATATTCATCATATCTTAGTGGAGGATGCAACTATGCATTAAAACAATATTTTCATATTTTTGATTTTTTCTCAAAATCTATGTGTTATAACCCCCTACGAAAATATTGAGTTTTTCGGTAAATGATCTACTGAAGCCTATAATATTTAATGTTATTTTAAAATTTCTTAACACATTCTACATTTGTATTAATGTATATTAAACTCTCTTTCATGGTACATGAGCATCGTTTTAATTTTCAATTAATTTAGTAAAACTTCATAATACTCCCTAAATTGGTGGATTTAACCACTATAAAATCGCTATTTTCTAGATAACAAAAGTTCCAAACCTCTTTGACCTTCATCATATGTTAGTGGATGATGCAACTATGCATTGAAACATTATTTTCATATTTTTTTAATTTTTCTCAAAATCTATGTGTTAACCCCTACGAAAATATTGAATTTTTCGGAAAATGCTTTATATACTGAAGTTCCAAACTTCTTTGACCTTCATCGTATCATATGTTAGTGGAGGATGCAACTATGCATTGAAGCAGTATTTTCATATTTTTTAATTTTTCTCAAAATCTATGTGTTAACCCTTACGAAAATATTGAATTTTTCAGTAAATGCTCTATATACTGAAGCCTATGATCTTTAGTGTTGTTTTAAAATTTCTGAACACATTCTACGTATGTATTAATGTATATTAAACTCTCTTTCATGGTACATGGACATCGTTTTAATTTTTTGTCAATTAATTTAGTAAAACTTCATAATACTCCCTAAATTGGTGGACTAACCACTATAAAATCGCTATTTTTAGGGAAACGGAGAAAATAAAAGTTCCAAACCTCTTTGACCTTCACCAATATGTTAGTGAAGGATGCAACTATGCATTAAAATAGTATTTTTGAATTTTTTAATTTTTCTCAAAATCTATGTATTAACCCCTTACGAAAATAATGAATTATTCGGTAAATTCTATATATACTGAAGCCTATGATATTTAGAGTTGTTTTAAAATTTCTAAACACATTCTACATTTGTATTAATGTATATTAAACTCTATTTCATGGTACATGGACATCGTTTTAATTTTTTGTCAATTACTTTAGTAAAACTTCGTAATATTCCAAAAATTGGTGGACTAACCACTATAAAATCGCTATTCTCAAGAAAGACGGAGACAACAAAGGTTCCAAACCTCATTGATCTTCATCATATGTTAGTGAAGGATGCAACTATGCATTAAAACATAATTTTCATATTTTTGAATATTTCTCAAAATCTACATGTTTACCCCTCCGAAAATATTGAATTCTTTGGTAAATGCTCTATATACTGAAGCCTATGATCTATAGTGTTGTTTTAAAATGTTTAAACACACCCTACATTTGTAGTAATGTATATTAAACTCTTTTTCATGGTACATGGACATCGTTTGAATTTTTTGTCAATTAATTTAGAAAAACTTCTTAATACTCTCTAAATTGGTGGATTTAACCTCTATAAAATCACTATTTTCTAGAGAAACGGAGACAACAAAAGTTCCAAACCTCTTTGACCTTCATCATATGTTAGTAGATGATCCAACTATGCATTAAGACAATATTTTTATATTTTTATTTTTTTCTCAAAATCTATGTGTTAACTAACTAACCCCTACGAAAATATTGAGTTTTTCGGTAAATGCTCTACTGAAGCCTATAATATTTAGTGTTGTTTTAAAATTTCTAAACACATTCTACATTTATATTAACGTATATTAAACTCACTTTCATGGTACATGGACATCGTTTTAATTTTCAATTAATTTAGTAAAACTTCATAATACTCCCTAAATTGGTGGATTTAACCACTATAAAATCGCTATTTTCTAGATAACAAAAGTTCCAAACCTCTTTGACCTTCATCATGTGTTAGTGGATGAAGCAACTATGCATTGAAACAATATTTTCATATTTTTTAATTTTTCTCAAAATCTATGTGTTAACCCCTACGAAAATATTGAATTTTTCAGTAAATGCTCTATATACTGAAGTTCCAAACCTCTTTGACTTTTATCATATATGTTAGTGGAGGGTGTAACTATACATTGAAACAATATTTTCATATTTTTTTTAATTTTTCTCAAAATCTATGTGTTAACCCCTACGAAAATATTGAATTTTTCGGTAAATCTATTATTATAAAGAAGAATTACTCCCTCCTGGTTGAGACACCTCATCCGCCACGTCAGAAAATCATTCCTCCAGAGACTGACACGTGTCCAGTTCTCTAAACTCACCGTATCAATTACTCGGTGGGATCATGGGCTTCGACTGCGTGTTGTGCGATTGCGCCATTGCAAAACTATCGTTTCTGATTTCCTTTCAAGTTCAGTTCTCATTTCGAGTTATCATTTCCGGTTGCAAGTTTTCAGTTTTTTTCGCTGTTTCTAATAGTCATTTCGAGTTATCATTTCCTGTTGCAAGTTTTCAGTTTTTTTCGTTGTTTCTAGTAATAATTATCTTTGTTCTAGATTTACGTAATATAAATAAAATAGATATATTTGTTTTGAAAAACATCATTAGGACAGACTATGCATATCACGTTACATCATACTGAAAAAGAGAAACAATTATTATATATATAAAACACTGCATATTAGAAAGGCTCAAGATTCGGTGGTGGAGCTCCCGGTTTACATGGCCGCCGCTGCTGAAGAAGTAAGTCTCGAGATTCAGATCTGATTTTTTGTTTTAGCGAAAGTCATTGTCTGATTTCTAAGATCTGTGGTGATTCAGGTGTTAAGAAGCTTGCTGCCAGAGACAACAAGAAGTCGACGATCATTCCCAGGCGCTTTTTTTTTTTTTTGCCGATTAGGAACTATGAAGCTTTTACCAATTTTTTTTCTTTTTAGAGTAATTTTGTATTATATATTTGTATTATGTTTTATATATATGACAGGGAGAGAGAGAGAGAGAGTGGGGGGGGGGGGAGAGAGAGATAGAGAGAGAGAGGGGAGAGAGAGAGAGGGGGGAGAGAGAGAGAGGGGAGAGAGAGGGGGGCCCGGGGAGAGCGGGGCGAGAGCGGCCGGGGCGAGAGCAGCGCCCGGGGAGAGCGGCCGGCGAGGGCGAGAGCGGCCGCCCGCCCCGGGGAGGGGAGAGCGAGCTCGGGGAGAGCGGCCCCGCCCGGGGAGAGCCGACCGGGCCCGGGAAGAGCCGACCCGGCCCCGCCTGGGGAGAGTGGCACCCTGAGGAGAGCGGCCCCACCCGGGGAGAGCCGACCGAGGGAGAGCCCGTGGAGAGCGGCGAGCGGCGAGAGCCGGCGCGGGGAAGGCGGCGGGGGGGGATGAGGGGCCCGAAAGCCGAGCGCGAGCAGGGGAGCGTGCGGCGGCAGGGGAACAAAAAATATTTTTTTCGTTTCGTTAATGTCATGTTCTATATAATGTTCTATATACTGAATCTTTAGTGTTGTTTTAAAATTTCTAAATACATTCTTCATTTGTATTAATGTATATTAAACTCTTTTTCATGGTACATGTGCTTCGTTTTAATTTTTTTGTCAATTAATTTAGTAAAACTTTATAATACTCCCTAAATTGGTGGACTAACCACTAAAAAATCGATATTTTCTAGAGAAACGGAGACAACAAAAGTTCCAAACCTCTTTGACCTTCACCATAAGTGAATGATGCAACTATGCATTAAAACAGTATTTTCATATTTTTGAATTTTTCTCAAAATCTATGTATTAATACCCTTACGAAAATATTGAATTTTTCGGTAAATTCTATATATACTGAAGCCTATGATCTTTAGAGTTGTTTTAAAATTTCTAAACATATTTTACATTTGCATTAATGTATATTAAACCCGTTTTCACGGTACATGGGGCATCGGTTTAATTTTTTGTCAATTAATTTAATATAACTTCATAATACTCCCTAAATTTGTGGAATTAACCACTATAAAATCGCTATTTTTTAGAGAAACGGAGACAACAAAAGTTACAAACTTATTTGACCCTCATCAAATGTGAGTGGAGGATGCAACTATGCATTAAAACATTATTTTCATATTTTTGAATTTCTCTCAAAATCTATGTGTTTATACGAAAATATTGAATTTTTCGGTAAATGTTTTATATACTGAAGCATATGATCTTTATTGTTGTTTTAAAAATTATAAACACGTTCTACATTTGTATTAATGTATATTAATACTCCCTAAATTGGTGGACTAACCACTATAAAATCGCTATTTTCTAGAGAAACAGAGACAACAAAATTTCCAAACCTCTTTGACCTTCATCATATGTTAGTGAATGATGCAACTATGCATTAAAACATTATTTTCATATTTTTGATTTTTTCTCAAAATCTACGTGTTAACAACCCCTACGAAAATATTGAATTTTTCGGTAAATTCTCTATATGCTGAAGCATATAATCTTTAGTGTTGTTTTAAAATTTCTAAACACATTCTACATTTGTATTAATGTATATTAAACTCTCTTTCATGGTACATGAACATCATTTAAAAAATAATTTCAATTAATTTAGTAAAACTTCATAATACTCCCTAAATTAGCGGAACACTCACTATAAACTTCTTTTATCTTCATCATATGTTAGTGAATGATGCAACTATGCATTAAATTAGTATTTTCATATTTTCAATTTTTTTTCAAAATCTATGTGTTATCTATCCCCTACGAAAATATTGATTTTTTCGTTAATGTTCAATATACTAAATTGATCTTTAGTGTTGTTTTAAAATTTCTAAATACATTCTTCATTTGTATTAATGTATATTAAACTCTTTTTCGTGGTACATGTGCATCGTTTTAATTTTTTTGTCAATTAATTTAGTAAAACTTTATAATACTCCCTAAATTGGTGGAGTAACCACTATAAAATCGCTATTTTCGAGAGAAACGGAGACAACAAAAGTTCCAAAATCTGTTTGTTAACGCCTACGAAAATATTGTTAATGAATGATGCAACTATACATTAAAACAGTATTTTCAAATTTTTTAATTTTTTGCAAAATCTGTTTGTTAACCCGTACGAAAATATTGAATTTTTCGGTAAATGCTCTATATACCGGTAATTTTTCGGTAATTTTTCGGTAAAGCCTATGATCTTTAGTGTTGTTTTAAAAACTATAAACACATTCTACATTTGTATTGATGTATATTAAACTCTCTTTCATGGTACATGGACATTGTTTTAATATTTTTTCAATTAATATAGTAAAACTTCGTAATACTTACTAAATTGGTGGACTAACGATTATATAATTGCTATTTTCTAGAAAAACGAATACAACAAAAATTTTCAAACTTCTTTGACCTTCATCATATGTTAGTAAAAGATGCAACTATGCATTAGAACAGTATTTTCATATTTTTTAATTTTTTTCAAAATCTATGCGTTAACCCCTATGAAAATATTGATTTTTTCGGTAAGTGCTCTATATACTGAAGCCTATGATTTTTAGAGTTATTTTAAAATTTATAAACACATTCTACATAATTATTAATGTATATTAAACTCTCTTTCATGGTACACGGGCATCGTTTAAATTTTTTGTCAATTAATTTAATAAAACTTCATAATACTTCCTAAATTGGTAGATTTAACCACTATAAAATCGCTATTTTCTAGAGAAACAGAGACAACAAAAGTTATAAACCTATTTGACATTCATCGTATGTTAGTGGATGATGCAACTATGCACTAAAACAGTATTTTCATAGTTTTGAAATTTTCTCAAAATCTATGTGTCCCAACGAAGATATTGAATTTTTTCGGTAAATGTTCTATATACTGAATCCTATGATCGTTATTGTTGTTTTAAAAACTATAAACACATTATACATTTGTATTAACGTATATTAAACTCTCTTTCAAGGTACATTGGCATACTTTTAATTTTTTGTCAATTAATTTAATAAAACTTCATAATACTCCCTAAATTGGTTGACTAACAACTATAAAATCGCTATTCTCTAGAAAAACGGAGACAACAGAGGTTCCAAACCTCTTTGATCTTCATCATATGTTAGTGAAGGATGCAACTATGCATTAAAACGGTATTTTTCATATTTTTGAGTTTTTTAAAAAAATCTATGTGTTAACAACCCCTACGAAAATATTGAGTTTTCGGTAAATGTTTTATATACTGAAGTCTATGATCTTTAGTGTTTTTTAAAATTTCTAAACACATTCTCCATTTGTATTAATATATAGTAAACTCTCTTTCATGGTACATGAGCATCGTTTAAATTTTTTGTTAATTAATTTAGTAAAACTTCATAGTACTCCCTAAATTGGTGGATTTAACCACTATAAAATCGCTATTTTCTAGAGAAACGGAGACAACAAAAGTTCCAAAACTCTTTGACCTTCATTGTATGTTAGTGAATGATGCAATTATGCATTAAAACAGTATTTTTCATATTTTTGAATTTTTGTCAAAATCTATGTGCCCCTACAAAAAAAATTGAATTTTTCGGTAAATTCTATATATACTGAAGCCTATGATCTTTAGTGTTGTTTTAAAATTTCTAAAAACATTATACATTTGTATTAATGTATATTAAACTCTCTTTCATGGTATATGGACATCGTTTTAATTTTTAGTCAATTAATTTAATAAAACTTCATAATACTCCCTAAATTGGTGGATTTAACCACTATAAAATCACTATTTTTAGAGAAACGGAGACAACAGTTCCAAACCTCTTTGACCTTCATCATATGTTAGTGGAGGATGCAACTATGCATTAAAACAATATTTTCATATTTTTTATTTTTTTTTTCAAAATCTATGTGTTATAACCGCATACGAAAATATTGAGTTTTTAGGTAAATGCTCTACTGAAGCCTATAATATTTAGTGTTATTTTAAAATTTCTTAACACAGTCTACATTTGTATTAATGTATATTAAAATCTCTTTCATGGTACATGAGCATCGTTTCAATTTTCAATTAATTTAGTAAAACTTCATAATACTCTCTAAATTGGTGGATTTAACCACTATAAAATCGCTATTTTCTAGATAACAAAAGTTCCAAACCTCTTGGACCTTCATCATATGTTAGTGGAGGATGCAAATATGCAATGAAACATTATTTTCATATTTTTTAATTTTTCTCAAAATCTAAGTGTTAACCCCTACTAAAATATTGAATTTTTCGGAAAATGCTCTATATACTGAATTTTCAAACTTCTTTGACCTACATCATATGTTAGTGGAGGATGCACCTATGCATTGAAACAGTATTTTCATATTTTTTAATTTTTCTCAAAATCTATGTGTAACCCCCTACGAAAATATTGAATTTTTCGGTAAATGCTCTATATACTGAAGCCTATGATCTTTAGTGTTGTTTTAAAATTTATGAACACATTCTACATTTGTATTAATGTATATTAATCTCTATTTCATTGTACATGGACATCATTTTAATTTTTTGTCAATTAATTTAGTAAAACTTCATAATACTCCCGAAATTGGTGGACTAACCACTATAAAATCGCTATTTTTAGGGAACGGAGACAACAAAAGTTCCAAACCTCTTTGACCTTCACCATATGTTAGTGAATGATGCAACTATGCATTAAAACAGTATTTTCATATTTTTTTAATTTTTCTCAAAATCTATGTATTAACCCCTTACGAAAATAATGAATTATTCGGTAAATTCTATATATACTGAAGCCTATGATCTTTAGAGTTGTTTTAAAATTTCTAAACACATTCTACATTTGTATTAATGTATATTAAATTCGCTTTCATGGTACATGGGCATCGTTTTAATTTTTTGTTAATTAATTTATTAAAACTTCATAATACTCCCTAAATTGGTGGATTTAACCACTATAAAATCGCTATTTTCTAGATAAACTGAGACAACAAAAGTTACAAACCTATTTGACCTTCATCATATGTTAGTGGATGATGCAACTATGCACTAAAACAGTATTTTCATTGTTTTGAATTTTTCTCAAAATTTATGTGTTTACCCCTATGAAAATATTGTATTTTTTTGTAAATGCTCTATATACTGAAGCCTATGATCTTTAGTGTTGTTATAAAATTTTTAGACACATTCTACATTTGTATTAGTGTATATTAAACTCTTTTTCATGGTACATGGGCATAATTTTAATTTTATGTCAATTAATTTAGTAAAACTTCATAATACTCCCTAAATTGGGGGATTTAACCACTATAAAATCACTATTTTCTAGAGAAACGGAGACAAAAAAGGTTCCAAACCTCTTTGACCTTCATCATATGTTAGTGGAGGATGCAACTATGCATTAAAACAGTATTTTCATATTTTTGATTTTTTTCTCAAAATCTGTGTGTTAACCCCTACGAAAATATTAAGTTTTTCGGTAAACTCTCTACTGAAGCCTATAATATTTAGTGTTGTTTTAAAATTTACAAACACATTCTAAATTTGTAGTAATGTATATTAAACTCTTTCTCATGGTACATGGGCATCATTTTAATTTTCAATTAATTTAGTAAAACTTCATAATACCCCTAAATTGGTGGATTTAACCACTATAAAATCGCTATTTTCTAGATAACAAAAGTTCCAAACCTCTTTGACCTTCATCATATGTTAGTGGAGGATGCAACTATGCAATGAAACATTATTTTCATATTTTTTAATTTTTCTCGAAATCCATGTGTACCCTACGAAAATATTGAATTTTTCGGTAAATGCTCTATATACTGAAGCCTATGATCTTTAGTGTTGTTTTAAAATTTCTAAACACATTCTACATTTGTATTAATATATATTAAACTCTCTTTCATGGTACGTGGACATCGTTTTATTTTTTTTGTCAATTAATTTAGTAAAACTTCATAATACTCTCTAAATTGGTGGACTAACAAATATAAAATCGTTATTTTCTAGAGAAACGGAGACAAAAAAATTTCCAAACCTCTTTGACCTTCATCATATGTTAGTGAAGGATGCAACTATGCATTAAAACAGAATTTTGAATTTTTGAATTTTTCTCAAAATCTATGTGTAAACCGCTACAAAAATATTGAGTTTTTCTATAAATGTTTTATATACTGAATTTTATGATCTTTAGCGTTGTTTTAAAATTTCTAAACACATTCTCCATTTCTATTAATGCATATTAAACTCTCTTTCATGATACGTGGGTATCGTTTTAATTTTTGTCAATTAATTTAGTAAGACTTCGGTGGATTTAACCACTATAAAATCACTATTTTTTAGGGAAACGAAGACAACAAAAGTTCCAAACCTCTTTGACCTTCACCATATGTTAGTGAAGGATGCAACTATGCATTCAAACAAGATTTTCATATTTTTGAATTTTTCTCAAAATCTATGTATTAACCCTTACGAAAATATTGAATTTTTCAGTAAATTCTATATATACTGAAGCCTATGATCTTTAGAGTTGTTTTAAAATTTTTAAACACATTCTACATTTGTATTAGTGTATATTAAACTCTCTTTCATGGTACATGGGCATAGTTTTAATTTTATGTCAATTAATTTAGTAAAACTTCATAATACTCCCTAAATTGGGGGATTTAACCACTATAAAATCACTATTTTCTAGAGAAACGGAGACAAAAAAGGTTCCAAACCTCTTTGACCTTCATCATATGTTAGTGGAGGATGCAACTATGCATTAAAAGAGTATTTTCATATTTTTGATTTTTTTCTCAAAATCCATGTGTTAACCCTACGAAAATATTGAGTTTTTCGGTAAACGCTCTACTGAAGCCTATAATATTTAGTGTTGTTTTAAAATTTACAAACACATTCTAAATTTGTATTAATGTATATTAAACTCTTTCTCATGGCACATGGGCATCATTTTAATTTTCAATTAGTTTAGTAAAACTTCATAATACTCCTAAATTGTTGGATTTAACCACTATAAAATCGTTATTTTCTATATAAAAAAAGTTCCAAACCTCTTTGACCTTCATCATATGTTAGTGGAGGATGCAACTATGTATTGAAACAGTATTTTCATATTTTTTAATTTTTCTCGAAATCCAAGTGTACCCTACGAAAATATTGAATTTTTCGGTAAATGCTCTATATACTGAAGTTCCAACTTTGACCTTCATCATATGTTAGTGGACAATGCAACTATGCATTGAAACATTATTTTCATTTTTTTTAAATTTTCTCAAAATCTATGTGTTTACGAAAATATTGAATTTTCGGTAAATGCTCTATATACTGAAGCCTATGATCTTTAGTGTTGTTTTAAAATTTCTAAACACATTCTACATTTGTATTAATATATATTAAACTCTCTTTCATGGTACGTGGACATCGTTTTAATTTTTTGTCAATTAATTTAGTAAAACTTCATAATACTCCCTAAATTGGTGGACTAACAAATATAAAATCGCTATTTTCTAGAGAAACAGAGACAAAAAAATTTCCAAACCTCTTTGACCTTCATCATATGTTAGTGAAGGATGCAACTAAGCATTAAAACAGAATTTTGAATTTTTGAATTTTTCTCAAAATCTATGTGTAAACCGCTACAAAAATATTGAGTTTTTCTATAAATGTTCTATATACTGAATTTTAAGATATTTAGCGTTGTTTTAAAATTTCTAAACACATTCTCCATTTCTATTAATGCATATTAAACTCACTTTCATGATACGTGGGTATCGTTTTAATTTTTGTCAATTAATTTAGTAAGACTTCGGTGGATTTAACCACTATAAAATCGCTATTTTTTAGGGAAACGAAGACAACAAAAGTTCCAAACCTCTTTGACCTTCACCATATGTTAGTGAAGGATGCAACTATGCATTCAAACAAGATTTTCATATTTTTGAATTTTTCTCAAAATCTATGTATTAACCCTTACGAAAATATTGAATTTTTCAGTAAATTATATATATATTGAAGCCTATGATCTTTAGAGTTGTTTTAAAAATTTTAAACACATTCTACATTTGTATTAGTGTATATTAAACTCTCTTTCATGGTACATGGGCATAGTTTTAATTTTATGTCAATTAATTTAGTAAAACTTCATAATACTCCCTAAATTGGGGGATTTAACCACTATAAAATCACTATTTTCTAGAGAAATGGAGACAAAAAAGTTTCAAAACCTATTTAAACTTCATTATATGTTAGTGGAAGATGCAACTATGCATTAAAACAGTATTTTCATATTTTTGAATTTTTCTCAAAATCTATGTGTTTCTACGAAATTATTGAATTTTTTGGTAAATGTTTTATATACTGAAGCATATGATCTTTATTGTTGTTTTAAAAATTATAAACACATTCTACGTTTGTATTAATGTATATTAAACTCTCTTTCATGGAAAATTGGCATCATTTTAATTTTTTGTCAATTAATTTAGTAAAACTTCATAATACTCCCTAAATTGGTGGACTAACCACTATAAAATCGCTATTCTCTAGAAAAACGGAGACAACAAAGGTTCCAAACCTCTTTGATCTTCACCATATGTTAGTGAAGGATGCAACTATGCATTCAAGCAGTATTTTTCATATTTTGAATTTTTTAAAAAATCTATGTTTTAACCCTTACGAAAATATTGAGTTTTTAGGTAAATGTTCTATATACTGAAGTCTCTGATTTTTAGTGTTGTTTTAAAATTTCTAAACACATTCTCCATTTGTAAAAATATATAGTAAACTTTTTTTTATGGTACATGGACATCGTTTTAATTTTTTGTTAATTAATTTAGTAAAACTTCATTATACTCCCTAAATTGGTGGATTTAACCACAATAAAATCGCTATTTTCTACAGAAATGTAGACAACAAAAGTTTCAAAACTCTTTGATCTTCATCATATGTTAGTGAATGATACAATTATGCATAAAAAAAGTATTTCATATTTTTGATTTTTTGTCAAAATCTATGTGTTAACTAACCCTACAAAAATATTGAATTTTCGGTAAATTCTACATATACTGAAGCCTATGATCTTTAGTGTTGTTTTAAAATTTCTAAACACATTTTAAATTTGTATTAATGTATATTAAACTCTCTTTCATGGTACATGGACATCATTTTATTTTTTTGTCAATTAATTTAGTTAAACTTTATAATACTCCCTAAATTAGTGGACTAACCACTATAAAATCGCTATTCTCTAGAAAAACGGAGACAACAAAGGTTCCAAACCTCTTTGACCTTCATCATATGTTAGTGAAGGATTCAACTATGCATTAAAAAATAATTTTCATATTTTTAAATTTTTCTCAAAATCTATGTGTTTTACCCCTACGAAAATATTGATTTTTTTGGTAAATGCTCTATATACTGAAGCCTATGATCTTTAGTGTTGTTTTAAAATTTTTAAACACATTCTACATTTGTATTAGTGTATATTAAACTCTATTTCATGGTACATGGGCATCGTTTTAATTTTATGCCAATTAATTTAGTAAAACTTCATAATACTCCCTAAATCGGTGGATTTAACCACTATAAAATCGCTATTCTCTAGAAAAACAGAGATAACAAAGGTTCAAAACCTCTTTGATATTCATCATATGTTAGTTAATGATGCAACTATGCATTAAAAGAGTATTTTTTTCATTTTTTTTATTTTTTATTTTTTAAATCTATGTGTAAACACATAGATATTGAGAAAAATTCAAAAATACTAAAATACTGTTTTAATGCATAGTTCCATCCTCCACTAATATATGACGAAGATACAATAGGTTTGAAACTTTTGTTGTCTCCGTTTCTCTAGAAAATAGCGATTTTATAGTGGTTAAATCCACCAATTTAGGGAGTATCATGAAGTTTTACTAAATTAATTAACAAAAAATTAAAACGATGCCCATGTATCATGAAAGAGAGTTTACAATATATTAATAGAAATGGAGAATGTGTTTAGAAATTTTAAAACAACACTAAAGATCAACATTTACCGAAAAACTCAATATTTGTGGTAAATGTTCTATATACAGCCTATGATCTTTATTGTTGTTTTAAAAATTATAAACACATTCTACATTTGTATTAATGTATATTAAACTCTCTTTCATGGTACATGGGCATCGTTTTAATTTTGTCAATTAATTTAGTAAAACTTCGTAGTATTTCCTAAATTGGTGGACTAACCACTATAAAATTATATTTTCTAGAGAAACGGAGACAACAAGATTTCCAAACCTCTTTGACCTTCATCATATGATAATGAAAGATGCAACTATATATTAAAACAATATTTTCATATTTTTGAATTTTTCTCAAAATCTATGTGTTAACCCCCCCTACGAAAATATTGATTTTTTTGGTAACTGCTCTACATACTGAAGCCTAAGATCTTTAGTGTTGTTTAAAAATTTCTAAACACATTCTCCATTTGTATTAATATATAGTAAACTCGCTTTCATGGTACATGGACATCGTTTTAATTTTTTGTCAATTATTTAATAACACTTCATAATACTCCATAAATTGGTGGATTTAACCACTATAAAATTGCTATTTTCTAGAAAAACGGAGACAACAAAAGTTACAAACCTATTTGACCTTCATCGTATGTTAGTGGAGGATGCAACTATGCATTAAAACAGTATTTTCATATTTTTAATTTTTTCTCAAAATCTATGTGTTAACCCCTACGAAAATATTGAGTTTTTCGGTAAATGTTCTATATACTGAAGCCTATGATCTTTATTGTTGTTTTAAAAATTATAAACACATTCTACATTTGTATTAATGTATATTAAACTCTCTTTCATGGGCATAGTTTTAATTTTATGTCAATTAATTTAGTAAAACTTCATAATACTCCCTAAATGGGGGATTTAACCACTATAAAATCACTATTTTCTAGAGAAACGGAGACAAAAAAGGTTCCAAACCTCTTTGATCTTCATCATATGTTAGTGAAGGATGCAACTATGCATTAAAACGGTATTTTTCATATTTTTGAGTTTTAAAAAAAAATCTATGTGTTAACAACCCCTACGAAAATATTGAGTTTTCGGTAAATGTTTTATATACTGAAGTCTATGATCTTTAGTGTTTTTTAAAATTTCTAAACACATTCTCCATTTGTATTAATATATAGTAAACTCTCTTTCATGGTACATGAGCATCGTTTAAATTTTTTGTTAATTAATTTAGTAAAACTTCATAATACTCCCTAAATTGGTGGATTTAACCACTATAAAATCGCTATTTTCTAGAGAAACGCGGACAACAAAAGTTTCAAAACTCTTTGACCTTCATTGTATGTTAGTGAATGATGCAATTATGCATTAAAACAGTATTTTTCATATTTTTGAATTTTTGTCAAAATCTATGTGCCCCTACAAAAAATTGAATTTTTCGGTAAATTCTATATATACTGAAGCCTATGATCTTTAGTGTTGTTTTAAAATTTCTAAAAAGATTATACATTTGTATTAATGTATATTAAACTCCCTTTCATGGTACATGGACATCGTGTTAATTTTTAGTCAATTAAATTAATAAAACTTCATAATACTCCCTAAATTGGTGGATTTAACCACTATAAAATCACTATTTTTTTAGAGAAACGGAGACAACAACAGTTCCAAACCTCTTTGAACTTCATCATATGTTAGTGGAGGATGCAACTATGCATTAAAACAATATTTTAATTTTTTTTTTTTTCAAAATCTATGTGTTATAACCCCATACGAAAATATTGAGTTTTTAGGTAAATGCTCTACTGAAGCCTATAATATTTAGTGTTATTTTAAAATTTCTTAACACATTTTACATTTGTATTAATGTATATTAAAATCTCTTTCATGGTACATGGGCATCGTTTCAATTTTCAATTAATTTAGTAAAACTTCATAATACTCCCTAAATTGGTGGATTTAACCACTATAAAATCGCCATTTTCTAGATAACAAAAGTTCCAAACCTCTTGGACCTTCATCATATGTTAGTGGAGGATGCAACTATGCAATGAAACATTATTTTCATATTTTTTAATTTTTCTCAAAATCTAAGTGTTAACCCCTACGAAAATATTGAATTTTTCGGAAAATGCTCTATATACTGAATTTCCAAACTTCTTTGACCTACATCATATGTTAGTGGAGGATGCAACTATGCATTGAAACAGTATTTTCATATTTTTTAATTTTTCTCAAAATCTGTGTTAACCCCTACGAAAATATTGAATTTTTCGGTAAATGCTCTATATACTGAAGCCTATGATCTTTAGTGTTGTTTTAAAATTTATGAACACATTGTACATTTGTATTAATGTATATTAATCTCTCTTTCATTGTACATTGACATCGTTTTAATTTTTTGTCAATTAATTTAATAAAACTTCATAATACTCCCGAAATTGGTGGACTAACCACTATAAAATCGCTATTTTTAGGGAAACGGAGACAACAAAAGTTCCAAACCTCTTTGACCTTCACCATATGTTAGTGAAGGATGCAACTATGCATTAAAACAGTATTTTCATATTTTTGAATTTTTCTCAAAATCTATGTATTAACCCCTTACGAAAATAATGAATTATTCGGTAAATTCTATATATACTAAAGCCTATGATCTTTAGAGTTGTTTTAAAATTTCTAAACACATTCTACATTTGTATTAATGTATATTAAATTCGCTTTCATGGTACATGGGCATCGTTTTAATTTTTTGTTAATTAATTTATTAAAACTTCATAATACTCCCTAAATTGGTGGATTTAACCACTATAAAATCGCTATTTTCTAGAGAAACGGAGACAACAAAAGTTCCAAAAATCTTTGACCTTCATCATATGTTAGTGAATGATGCAACTATGCATTAAAACATAATTTTCATATTTTTGAATTTTTCTCAAAATTTATGTGTTTACCCCCTATGAAAATATTGAATTTTTTTTGTAAATGCTCTATATACTGAAGCCTAAGATCTTTAGTGTTATTTTAAAAATTTTAAACACATTCTACATTTGTATTAGTGTATATTAAACTCTCTTTCATGGTACATGGGCATAGTTTTAATTTTATGTCAATTAATTTAGTAAAACTTCATAATACTCCCTAAATTGGGGGATTTAACCACTATAAAATCACTATTTTCTAGAGAAACGGAGACAAAAAAGGTTCCAAACCTCTTTGACCTTCATCATATGTTAGTGGAGGATGCAACTTTGCATTAAAACAGTATTTTCATATTTTTGATTTTTTTCTCAAAAATCTATGTGTTAACCCCTACGAAAATATTGAGTTTTTCGGTAAACGCTCTACTGAAGCCTATAATATTTAGTGTTGTTTTATAATTTACAAACACATTCTAAATTTGTATTAATGTATATTAAACTCTTTCTCATGGTACATGGGCATCATTTTAATTTTCAATTAATTTAGTAAAACTTCATAATACCCCTAAATTGGTGGATTTAACCACTCTAAAATCACTATTTTCTTGATAACAAAAGTTCCAAACCTCTTTGACCTTCATCATATGTTAGTGGATGATGCAACTATGTATTGAAACAGTATTTTCATATTTTTTAATTTTTCTCGAAATCCATGTGTACCCTACGAAAATATTGAATTTTTCGGTAAATGCTCTATATACTGAAGTTCCAAACCTCTTTGACCTTCATCATATGTTAGTGGACGATGCAACTATGCATTGAAACATTATTTTCATTTTTAAAAAATTTTCTCAAAATCTATGTGTTTACGAAAATATTGAATTTTCGGTAAATGCTCTATATACTGAAGCCTATGATCTTTAGTGTTGTTTTAAAATTTCTAAACACATTCTACATTTGTATTAATATATATTAAACTCTTTTTCATGGTACGTGGTCATCGTTTTAATTTTTTGTCAATTAATTTAGTAAAACTTCATAATACTCCCTAAATTGGTGGACTAACAAATATAAAATCGTTATTTTCTAGAGAAACGGAGACAAAAAAATTTCCAAACCTCTTTGACCTTCTTCATATGTTAGTGAAGGATGCAACTATGCATTAAAACAGAATTTTGAATTTTTCTCAAAATCTATGTGTAAACCGCTACAAAAATATTGAGTTTTTCTATAAATGTTCTATATACTGAATTTTATGATCTTTAGCGTTGTTTTAAAATTTCTAAACACATTCTCCATTTCTATTAATGCATATTAAACTCTCTTTCATGATACGTGGGTATCGTTTTAATTTTTGTCAATTAATTTAGTAAGACTTCGGTGGATTTAACCACTATAAAATCGCTATTTTTTAGGGAAACGGAGACAACAAAAGTTCCAAACCTCTTTTACCTTCACCATATGTTAGTGAAGGATGCAACTATGCATTCAAACAGTATTTTCATATTTTTGAATTTTTCTCAAAATCTATGTATTAACCCTTACGAAAATATTGAATTTTTCAGTAAATTCTATATATACTGAAACCTATGATCTTTAGAGTTGTTTTAAAAATTTTAAACACATTCTACATTTGTATTAGTGTATATTAAACTCTCTTTCATGGTACATGGGCATCGTTTTAATTTTATGCCAATTAATTTAGTAAAACTTCATAATACTCCCTAAATCGGTGGATTTAACCACTATAAAATCGCTATTCTCTAGAAAAACGGAGATAAAAAAGGTTCAAAACCTCTTTGATATTCATCATATGTTAGTTAATGATGCAACTATGCATTAAAAGAGCATTTTTTTCATTTTTTTATTTTTTTTTAAAAAATCTATGTGTAAACACATAGATATTGAGAAAAATTCAAAAATACTAAAATACTGTTTTAATGCATAGTTCCATCCTCCACTAATATATGATGAAGATACAATAGGTTTGAAACTTTTTTTGTCTCCGTTTCTCTAGAAAATAGCGATTTTATAGTGGTTAAATCCACCAATTTAGGGAGTATCATGAAGTTTTACTAAATTAATTAACAAAAAATTAAAACGATGCCCATGTACCATGAAAGAGAGTTTACAATATATTAATAGAAATGGAGAATGTGTTTAGAAATTTTAAAACAACACTAAAGATCATAGACTTCAGTATATAGAACATTTACCGAAAAACTCAATATTTTCGGTAAATGTTATATATACAGCCTATGATCTTTATTGTTGTTTTAAAAATTATAAACACATTCTACATTTGTATTAATGTATATTAAACTCTCTTTCATGGTACATGGGCATCGTTTTCATTTTGTCAATTAATTTAGTAAAACTTCGTAGTATTTCCTAAATTGGTGGACTAACCACTATAAAATTTATATTTTCTAGAGAAACGGAGACAACAAGATTTCCAAACCTCTTTGACCTTCATCATATGATAATGAAAGATGCAACTATATATTAAAACAATATTTTCATATTTTTGAATTTTTCTCAAAATCTATGTGTTAACCTCCCCTACGAAAATATTGATTTTTTTGGTAACTGCTCTACATACTGAAGCCTAAGATCTTTAGTGTTGTTTAAAAATTTCTAAACACATTCTCCATTTGTATTAATATATAGTAAACTCGCTTTCATGGTACATGGACATCGTTTTAATTTTTTGTCAATTAATTTAATAACACTTCATAATACTCCATAAATTGGTGGATTTAACCACTATAAAATTGCTATTTTCTAGAAAAACGGAGACAACAAAAGTTACAAACCTATTTGACCTTCATCGTATGTTAGTGGAGGATGCAACTATGCATTAAAACAGTATTTTCATATTTTTAATTTTTTTCTCAAAATCTATGTGTTAACCCCTACGAAAATATTGAGTTTTTCGGTAAATGTTCTATATACTGAAGCCTATGATCTTTATTGTTGTTTTAAAAATTATAAACACATTCTACATTTGTATTAATGTATATTAAACTCTCTTTCATGGGCATAGTTTTAATTTTATGTCAATTAATTTAGTAAAACTTCATAATACTCCCTAAATTGGGGGATTTAACCACTATAAAATCACTATTTTCTAGAGAAACGGAGACAAAAAAGGTTCCAAACCTCTTTGATCTTCATCATATGTTAGTGAAGGATGCAACTATGCATTAAAACGGTATTTTTCATATTTTTGAGTTTTAAAAAAAAATCTATGTGTTAACAACCCCTACAAAAATATTGAGTTTTCGGTAAATGTTTTATATACTGAAGTCTATGATCTTTAGTGTTTTTTAAAATTTCTAAACACATTCTCCATTTGTATTAATATATAGTAAACTCTCTTTCATGGTACATGAGCATCGTTTAAATTTTTTGTTAATTAATTTAGTAAAACTTCATAATACTCCCTAAATTGGTGGATTTAACCACTATAAAATCGCTATTTTCTAGAGAAACGCGGACAACAAAAGTTTCAAAACTCTTTGACCTTCATTGTATGTTAGTGAATGATGCAATTATGCATTAAAACAGTATTTTTCATATTTTTGAATTTTTGTCAAAATCTATGTGCCCCTACAAAAAAATTGAATTTTTCGGTAAATTCTATATATACTGAAGCCTATGATCTTTAGTGTTGTTTTAAAATTTCTAAAAAGATTATACATTTGTATTAATGTATATTAAACTCCCTTTCATGGTACATGGACATCGTGTTAATTTTTAGTCAATTAAATTAATAAAACTTCATAATACTCCCTAAATTGGTGGATTTAACCACTATAAAATCACTATTTTTTTAGAGAAACGGAGACAACAACAGTTCCAAACCTCTTTGAACTTCATCATATGTTAGTGGAGGATGCAACTATGCATTAAAACAATATTTTAATTTTTTTTTTTTCAAAATCTATGTGTTATAACCCCATACGAAAATATTGAGTTTTTAGGTAAATGCTCTACTGAAGCCTATAATATTTAGTGTTATTTTAAAATTTCTTAACACATTTTACATTTGTATTAATGTATATTAAAATCTCTTTCATGGTACATGGGCATCGTTTCAATTTTCAATTAATTTAGTAAAACTTCATAATACTCCCTAAATTGGTGGATTTAACCACTATAAAATCGCCATTTTCTAGATAACAAAAGTTCCAAACCTCTTGGACCTTCATCATATGTTAGTGGAGGATGCAACTATGCAATGAAACATTATTTTCATATTTTTTAATTTTTCTCAAAATCTAAGTGTTAACCCCTACGAAAATATTGAATTTTTCGGAAAATGCTCTATATACTGAATTTCCAAACTTCTTTGACCTACATCATATGTTAGTGGAGGATGCAACTATGCATTGAAACAGTATTTTCATATTTTTTAATTTTTCTCAAAATCTGTGTTAACCCCTACGAAAATATTGAATTTTTCGGTAAATGCTCTATATACTGAAGCCTATGATCTTTAGTGTTGTTTTAAAATTTATGAACACATTGTACATTTGTATTAATGTATATTAATCTCTCTTTCATTGTACATTGACATCGTTTTAATTTTTTGTCAATTAATTTAATAAAACTTCATAATACTCCCGAAATTGGTGGACTAACCACTATAAAATCGCTATTTTTAGGGAAACGGAGACAACAAAAGTTCCAAACCTCTTTGACCTTCACCATATGTTAGTGAAGGATGCAACTATGCATTAAAACAGTATTTTCATATTTTTGAATTTTTCTCAAAATCTATGTATTAACCCCTTACGAAAATAATGAATTATTCGGTAAATTCTATATATACTAAAGCCTATGATCTTTAGAGTTGTTTTAAAATTTCTAAACACATTCTACATTTGTATTAATGTATATTAAATTCGCTTTCATGGTACATGGGCATCGTTTTAATTTTTTGTTAATTAATTTATTAAAACTTCATAATACTCCCTAAATTGGTGGATTTAACCACTATAAAATCGCTATTTTCTAGAGAAACGGAGACAACAAAAGTTCCAAAAATCTTTGACCTTCATCATATGTTAGTGAATGATGCAACTATGCATTAAAACATAATTTTCATATTTTTGAATTTTTCTCAAAATTTATGTGTTTACCCCCTATGAAAATATTGAATTTTTTTTGTAAATGCTCTATATACTGAAGCCTAAGATCTTTAGTGTTATTTTAAAAATTTTAAACACATTCTACATTTGTATTAGTGTATATTAAACTCTCTTTCATGGTACATGGGCATAGTTTTAATTTTATGTCAATTAATTTAGTAAAACTTCATAATACTCCCTAAATTGGGGGATTTAACCACTATAAAATCACTATTTTCTAGAGAAACGGAGACAAAAAAGGTTCCAAACCTCTTTGACCTTCATCATATGTTAGTGGAGGATGCAACTTTGCATTAAAACAGTATTTTCATATTTTTGATTTTTTTCTCAAAAATCTATGTGTTAACCCCTACGAAAATATTGAGTTTTTCGGTAAACGCTCTACTGAAGCCTATAATATTTAGTGTTGTTTTATAATTTACAAACACATTCTAAATTTGTATTAATGTATATTAAACTCTTTCTCATGGTACATGGGCATCATTTTAATTTTCAATTAATTTAGTAAAACTTCATAATACCCCTAAATTGGTGGATTTAACCACTCTAAAATCACTATTTTCTTGATAACAAAAGTTCCAAACCTCTTTGACCTTCATCATATGTTAGTGGATGATGCAACTATGTATTGAAACAGTATTTTCATATTTTTTAATTTTTCTCGAAATCCATGTGTACCCTACGAAAATATTGAATTTTTCGGTAAATGCTCTATATACTGAAGTTCCAAACCTCTTTGACCTTCATCATATGTTAGTGGACGATGCAACTATGCATTGAAACATTATTTTCATTTTTAAAAAATTTTCTCAAAATCTATGTGTTTACGAAAATATTGAATTTTCGGTAAATGCTCTATATACTGAAGCCTATGATCTTTAGTGTTGTTTTAAAATTTCTAAACACATTCTACATTTGTATTAATATATATTAAACTCTTTTTCATGGTACGTGGTCATCGTTTTAATTTTTTGTCAATTAATTTAGTAAAACTTCATAATACTCCCTAAATTGGTGGACTAACAAATATAAAATCGTTATTTTCTAGAGAAACGGAGACAAAAAAATTTCCAAACCTCTTTGACCTTCTTCATATGTTAGTGAAGGATGCAACTATGCATTAAAACAGAATTTTGAATTTTTCTCAAAATCTATGTGTAAACCGCTACAAAAATATTGAGTTTTTCTATAAATGTTCTATATACTGAATTTTATGATCTTTAGCGTTGTTTTAAAATTTCTAAACACATTCTCCATTTCTATTAATGCATATTAAACTCTCTTTCATGATACGTGGGTATCGTTTTAATTTTTGTCAATTAATTTAGTAAGACTTCGGTGGATTTAACCACTATAAAATCGCTATTTTTTAGGGAAACGGAGACAACAAAAGTTCCAAACCTCTTTTACCTTCACCATATGTTAGTGAAGGATGCAACTATGCATTCAAACAGTATTTTCATATTTTTGAATTTTTCTCAAAATCTATGTATTAACCCTTACGAAAATATTGAATTTTTCAGTAAATTCTATATATACTGAAGCCTATGATCTTTAGAGTTGTTTTAAAAATTTTAAACACATTCTACATTTGTATTAGTGTATATTAAACTCTCTTTCATGGTACATGGGCATCGTTTTAATTTTATGCCAATTAATTTAGTAAAACTTCATAATACTCCCTAAATCGGTGGATTTAACCACTATAAAATCGCTATTCTCTAGAAAAACGGAGATAAAAAAGGTTCAAAACCTCTTTGATATTCATCATATGTTAGTTAATGATGCAACTATGCATTAAAAGAGCATTTTTTCATTTTTTTATTTTTTTTTAAAAAAATCTATGTGTAAACACATAGATATTGAGAAAAATTCAAAAATACTAAAATACTGTTTTAATGCATAGTTCCATCCTCCACTAATATATGATGAAGATACAATAGGTTTGAAACTTTTTTTGTCTCCGTTTCTCTAGAAAATAGCGATTTTATAGTGGTTAAATCCACCAATTTAGGGAGTATCATGAAGTTTTACTAAATTAATTAACAAAAAATTAAAACGATGCCCATGTACCATGAAAGAGAGTTTACAATATATTAATAGAAATGGAGAATGTGTTTAGAAATTTTAAAACAACACTAAAGATCATAGACTTCAGTATATAGAACATTTACCGAAAAACTCAATATTTTCGGTAAATGTTATATATACAGCCTATGATCTTTATTGTTGTTTTAAAAATTATAAACACATTCTACATTTGTATTAATGTATATTAAACTCTCTTTCATGGTACATGGGCATCGTTTTCATTTTGTCAATTAATTTAGTAAAACTTCGTAGTATTTCCTAAATTGGTGGACTAACCACTATAAAATTTATATTTTCTAGAGAAACGGAGACAACAAGATTTCCAAACCTCTTTGACCTTCATCATATGATAATGAAAGATGCAACTATATATTAAAACAATATTTTCATATTTTTGAATTTTTCTCAAAATCTATGTGTTAACCTCCCCTACGAAAATATTGATTTTTTTGGTAACTGCTCTACATACTGAAGCCTAAGATCTTTAGTGTTGTTTAAAAATTTCTAAACACATTCTCCATTTGTATTAATATATAGTAAACTCGCTTTCATGGTACATGGACATCGTTTTAATTTTTTGTCAATTAATTTAATAACACTTCATAAACTCCATAAATTGGTGGATTTAACCACTATAAAATTGCTATTTTCTAGAAAAACGGAGACAACAAAAGTTACAAACCTATTTGACCTTCATCGTATGTTAGTGGAGGATGCAACTATGCATTAAAACAGTATTTTCATATTTTTAATTTTTTTCTCAAAATCTATGTGTTAACCCCTACGAAAATATTGAGTTTTTCGGTAAATGTTCTATATACTGAAGCCTATGATCTTTATTGTTGTTTTAAAAATTATAAACACATTCTACATTTGTATTAATGTATATTAAACTCTCTTTCATGGGCATAGTTTTAATTTTATGTCAATTAATTTAGTAAAACTTCATAATACTCCCTAAATTGGGGGATTTAACCACTATAAAATCACTATTTTCTAGAGAAACGGAGACAAAAAAGGTTCCAAACCTCTTTGATCTTCATCATATGTTAGTGAAGGATGCAACTATGCATTAAAACGGTATTTTTCATATTTTTGAGTTTTAAAAAAAATCTATGTGTTAACAACCCCTACGAAAATATTGAGTTTTCGGTAAATGTTTTATATACTGAAGTCTATGATCTTTAGTGTTTTTTAAAATTTCTAAACACATTCTCCATTTGTATTAATATATAGTAAACTCTCTTTCATGGTACATGAGCATCGTTTAAATTTTTTGTTAATTAATTTAGTAAAACTTCATAATACTCCCTAAATTGGTGGATTTAACCACTATAAAATCGCTATTTTCTAGAGAAACGCGGACAACAAAAGTTCCAAAACTCTTTGACCTTCATTGTATGTTAGTGAATGATGCAATTATGCATTAAAACAGTATTTTTCATATTTTTGAATTTTTGTCAAAATCTATGTGCCCCTACAAAAAAATTGAATTTTTCGGTAAATTCTATATATACTGAAGCCTATGATCTTTAGTGTTGTTTTAAAATTTCTAAAAAGATTATACATTTGTATTAATGTATATTAAACTCCCTTTCATGGTACATGGACATCGTGTTAATTTTTAGTCAATTAAATTAATAAAACTTCATAATACTCCCTAAATTGGTGGATTTAACCACTATAAAATCACTATTTTTTTAGAGAAACGGAGACAACAACAGTTCCAAACCTCTTTGAACTTCATCATATGTTAGTGGAGGATGCAACTATGCATTAAAACAATATTTTAATTTTTTTTTTTTTCAAAATCTATGTGTTATAACCCCATACGAAAATATTGAGTTTTTAGGTAAATGCTCTACTGAAGCCTATAATATTTAGTGTTATTTTAAAATTTCTTAACACATTCTACATTTGTATTAATGTATATTAAAATCTCTTTCATGGTACATGGGCATCGTTTCAATTTTCAATTAATTTAGTAAAACTTCATAATACTCCCTAAATTGGTGGATTTAACCACTATAAAATCGCTATTTTCTAGATAACAAAAGTTCCAAACCTCTTGGACCTTCATCATATGTTAGTGGAGGATGCAACTATGCAATGAAACATTATTTTCATATTTTTTAATTTTTCTCAAATCTAAGTGTTAACCCCTACGAAAATATTGAATTTTTCGGAAAATGCTCTATATACTGAATTTCCAAACTTCTTTGACCTACATCATATGTTAGTGGAGGATGCAACTATGCATTGAAACAGTATTTTCATATTTTTTAATTTTTCTCAAAATCTATGTGTTAACCCCTACGAAAATATCGGTATTTTTCGGTAAATGCTCTATATACTGAAGCCTATGATCTTTAGTGTTGTTTTAAAATTTATGAACACATTGTACATTTGTATTAATGTATATTAATCTCTCTTTCATTGTACATTGACATCGTTTTAATTTTTTGTCAATTAATTTAATAAAACTTCATAATACTCCCGAAATTGGTGGACTAACCACTATAAAATCGCTATTTTTAGGGAAACGGAGACAACAAAAGTTCCAAACCTCTTTGACCTTCACCATATGTTAGTGAAGGATGCAACTATGCATTAAAACAGTATTTTCATATTTTTGAATTTTTCTCAAAATCTATGTATTAACCCCTTACGAAAATAATGAATTATTCGGTAAATTCTATATATACTAAAGCCTATGATCTTTAGAGTTGTTTTAAAATTTCTAAACACATTCTACATTTGTATTAATGTATTAAATTCGCTTTCATGGTACATGGGCATCGTTTTAATTTTTTGTTAATTAATTTATTAAAACTTCATAATACTCCCTAAATTGGTGGATTTAACCACTATAAAATCGCTATTTTCTAGAGAAACGGAGACAACAAAAGTTCCAAAAATCTTTGACCTTCATCATATGTTAGTGAATGATGCAACTATGCATTAAAACATAATTTTCATATTTTTGAATTTTTCTCAAAATTTATGTGTTTACCCCCTATGAAAATATTGAATTTTTTTTGTAAATGCTCTATATACTGAAGCCTAAGATCTTTAGTGTTGTTTTAAAAATTTTAAACACATTCTACATTTGTATTAGTGTATATTAAACTCTCTTTCATGGTACATGGGCATAGTTTTAATTTTATGTCAATTAATTTAGTAAAACTTCATAATACTCCCTAAATTGGGGGATTTAACCACTATAAAATCACTATTTTCTAGAGAAACGGAGACAAAAAAGGTTCCAAACCTCTTTGACCTTCATCATATGTTAGTGGAGGATGCAACTTTGCATTAAAACAGTATTTTCATATTTTGATTTTTTTCTCAAAAATCTATGTGTTAACCCCTACGAAAATATTGAGTTTTTCGGTAAACGCTCTACTGAAGCCTATAATATTTAGTGTTGTTTTATAATTTACAAACACATTCTAAATTTGTATTAATGTATATTAAACTCTTTCTCATGGTACATGGGCATCATTTTAATTTTCAATTAATTTAGTAAAACTTCATAATACCCCTAAATTGGTGGATTTAACCACTCTAAAATCACTATTTTCTTGATAACAAAAGTTCCAAACCTCTTTGACCTTCATCATATGTTAGTGGATGATGCAACTATGTATTGAAACAGTATTTTCATATTTTTTAATTTTTCTCGAAATCCATGTGTACCCTACGAAAATATTGAATTTTTCGGTAAATGCTCTATATACTGAAGTTCCAAACCTCTTTGACCTTCATCATATGTTAGTGGACGATGCAACTATGCATTGAAACATTATTTTCATTTTTAAAAATTTTCTCAAATCTATGTGTTTACGAAAATATTGAATTTTTGGTAAATGCTCTATATACTGAAGCCTATGATCTTTAGTGTTGTTTTAAAATTTCTAAACACATTCTACATTTGTATTAATATATATTAAACTCTTTTTCATGGTACGTGGTCATCGTTTTAATTTTTTGTCAATTAATTTAGTAAAACTTCATAATACTCCCTAAATTGGTGGACTAACAATATAAAATCGTTATTTTCTAGAGAAACGGAGACAAAAAAGGTTCCAAACCTCTTTGACCTTCATCATATGTTAGTGAAGGATGCAACTATGCATTAAAACAGAATTTTGAATTTTTCTCAAAATCTATGTGTAAACCGCTACAAAAATATTGAGTTTTTCTATAAATGTTCTATATACTGAATTTTATGATCTTTAGCGTTGTTTTAAAATTTCTAAACACATTCTCCATTTCTATTAATGCATATTAAACTCTCTTTCATGATACGTGGGTATCGTTTTAATTTTTGTCAATTAATTTAGTAAGACTTCGGTGGATTTAACCACTATAAAATCGCTATTTTTTAGGGAAACGGAGACAACAAAAGTTCCAAACCTCTTTTACCTTCACCATATGTTAGTGAAGGATGCAACTATGCATTCAAACAGTATTTTCATATTTTTGAATTTTTCTCAAAATCTATGTATTAACCCTTACGAAAATATTGAATTTTTCAGTAAATTCTATATATACTGAAGCCTATGATCTTTAGAGTTGTTTTAAAAATTTTAAACACATTCTACATTTGTATTAGTGTATATTAAACTCTCTTTCATGGTACATGGGCATCGTTTTAATTTTATGCCAATTAATTTAGTAAAACTTCATAATACTCCCTAAATCGGTGGATTTAACCACTATAAAATCGCTATTCTCTAGAAAAACGGAGATAAAAAAGGTTCAAACCTCTTTGATATTCATCATATGTTAGTTAATGATGCAACTATGCATTAAAAGAGCATTTTTTTCATTTTTTTATTTTTTTTAAAAAAAATCTATGTGTAACACATAGATATTGAGAAAAATTCAAAAATACTAAAATACTGTTTTAATGCATAGTTCCATCCTCCACTAATATATGATGAAGATACAATAGGTTTGAAACTTTTTTTGTCTCCGTTTCTCTAGAAAATAGCGATTTTATAGTGGTTAAATCCACCAATTTAGGGAGTATCATGAAGTTTTACTAAATTTATTAACAAAAAATTAAAACGATGCCCATGTACCATGAAAGAGAGTTTACAATATATTAATAGAAATGGAGAATGTGTTTATAAATTTTAAAACAACACTAAAGATCATAGACTTCAGTATATAGAACATTTACCGAAAAACTCAATATTTTCGGTAAATGTTCTATATACAGCCTATGATCTTTATTGTTGTTTTAAAAATTATAAATACATTCTACATTTGTATTAATGTATATTAAACTCTCTTTCATGGTACATGGGCATCGTTTTCATTTTGTCAATTAATTTAGTAAAACTTCGTAGTATTTCCTAAATTGGTGGACTAACCACTATAAAATTTATATTTTCTAGAGAAACGGAGACAACAAGATTCCAAACCTCTTTGACCTTCATCATATGATAATGAAAGATGCAACTATATATTAAAACAATATTTTCATATTTTTGAATTTTTCTCAAAATCTATGTGTTAACCCCCCCTACGAAAATATTGATTTTTTTGGTAACTGCTCTACATATGAAGCCTAAGATCTTTAGTGTTGTTTAAAAATTCTAAACACATTCTCCATTTGTATTAATATATAGTAAACTCGTTTTTATGGTACATGGACATCGTTTAAATTTTTGTCAATTAATTTAATAACACTTCATAATACTCCATAAATTGGTGGATTTAACCACTATAAAATTGCTATTTTCTAGAAAAACGGAGACAACAAAAGTTACAAACTATTGACCTTCATCGTATGTTAGTGGAGGATGCAACTATGCATTAAAACAGTATTTTCATATTTTTAATTTTTTCTCAAAATCTATGTGTTAACCCCTACGAAAATATTGAGTTTTCGGTAAATGTTCTATATACTGAAGCCTATGATCTTTATTGTTGTTTTAAAAATTATAAACATTCTACATTTGTATTAATGTATATTAAACTCTCTTTCATGGGCATAGTTTTAATTTTATGTCAATTAATTTAGTAAAACTTCATAATACTCCCTAAATTGGGGATTTAAACCACTATAAAATCACTATTTTCTAGAGAAACGGAGACAAAAAAGGTTCCAAACCTCTTTGATCTTCATCATATGTTAGTGAAGGATGCAACTATGCATTAAAACGGATTTTTCATATTTTTGAGTTTAAAAAAAAATCTATGTGTAACAACCCCTACGAAATATTGAGTTTTCGGTAAATGTTTTATATACTGAAGTCTATGATCTTTAGTGTTTTAAAATTTATAAACACATTCTCCATTTGTATTAATATATAGTAAACTCTCTTTCATGGTACATGAGCATCGTTTAATTTTTGTTAATTAATTTAGTAAAACTTCATAAACTCCCTAAATTGGTGGATTTAACCACTATAAATCGCTATTTTCTAGAGAAACGCGGACAACAAAAGTTCCAAAACTCTTTGACCTTCATTGTATGTTAGTGAATGATGCAATTATGCATTAAAACAGTATTTTTCATATTTTGAATTTTTGTCAAAATCTAGGTGCCCCTACAAAAAAATTGAATTTTTCGGTAAATTCTATATATACTGAAGCCTATGATCTTTAGTGTGTTTTAAATTTCTAAAAAGATTATACATTTGTATTAATGTATATTAAACTCCTTTCATGGTACATGGACATCGTGTTAATTTTTAGTCAATTAAATTAAAAAACTTCATAATACTCCCTAAATTGGTGGATTTAACCACTATAAAATCACTATTTTTTTAGAGAAACGGAGACAACAACAGTTCCAAACCTCTTTGAACTTCATCATATGTTAGTGGAGGATGCAACTATGCATTAAAACAATATTTTAATTTTTTTTTTTCAAAATCTATGTGTTATAACCCATACGAAAATATTGAGTTTTTAGGTAAATGCTCTACTGAAGCCTATAATATTTAGTGTTATTTTAAAATTTCTTAACACATTCTAAATTTGTATTAATGTATATTAAATCTCTTTCATGGTACATGGGCATCGTTTCAATTTTCAATTAATTTAGTAAAACTTCATAATACTCCCTAAATTGGTGGATTTAACCAACTAAAATCGCCATTTTCTAGATAACAAAAGTTCCAAACCTCTTGGACATTCATCATATGTTAGTGGAGGATGCAACTATGCAATGAAACATTATTTTCATATTTTTTTAATTTTCTCAAAATCTAAGTGTTAACCCCTACGAAAATATTGAATTTTTCGGAAAATGCTCTATATACTGAATTTCCAAACTTCTTTGACCTACATCATATGTTTAGTGGAGGATGCAACTATGCATTGAAACAGTATTTTCATATTTTTAATTTTTCTCAAAATCTGTGTTAACCCATACGAAAATATTGAATTTTCGGTAAATGCTCTATATACTGAAGCCTATGATCTTTAGTGTGTGTTTAAAATTTATGAACACATTGTACATTTGTATTAATGTATATTAATCTCTCTTTCATTGTACATTGACATCGTTTTAATTTTTTGTCAATTAATTTAATAAAACTTCATAATACTCCCGAAATTGGTGACTAACCACTATAAAATCGCTATTTTTAGGGAACGGAGATACGGAGACAACAAAAGTTCCAAACCTCTTTGACCTTCACCATATGTTAGTGAAGGATGCAACTATGCATTAAAACAGTATTTTCATATTTTGAATTTTTCTCAAAATCTATGTATAACCCCTTACGAAAATAATGAATTATTCGGTAAATTTATTATATACTAAAGCTATGATCTTTAGAGTTGTTTTAAAATTTCTAAAAACATTCTACATTTGTATTAATGTATATTAATTCGCTTTCATGGTACATGGGCATCGTTTAAATTTTTGTTAATTAATTTATTAAAACTTCATAATACTCCCTAAATGGTGGATTTAACACCTATAAAAATCGCTATTTTCTAGAGAACGGAGACAACAAAAGTTCAAAAATCTTTGACCTTCATCATATGTTAGTGAATGATGCAACTATGCATTAAAACATAATTTTCATATTTTTGAATTTTTCTCAAAATTTATGTGTTTACCCCCTATGAAAATATGGAATTTTTTTGTAAATGCTCTATATAGAAGCCTAAGATCTTTAGTGTTGTTTTAAAAATTTTAAACACATTCTACATTTGTATTAGTGTATATTAAACTCTCTTCATGGTACATGGGCATATGTTTTATTTTATGTCAATTAATTTAGTAAAACTTCATATACTCCCCTAAATTGGGGATTTAACCACTATAAAATCACTATTTTCTAGAGAAACGGAGACAAAAAAGGTTCCAAACCTCTTTGACCTTCATCATATGTTAGTGGAGGATGCAACTTTGCATTAAAAAAAAACCATTTATTTT